>NC_090927.1:187994063-188619063 GCF_040938575.1 Ambystoma mexicanum | reverse complement strand
GGAAGTAAAATAATCCTGCAAGAATTAAGTATATTAAAACCTAAGAACCGCCGCAGGACAATTATGTATTTTATATTTGAATAATCATGTCTCTGTTTGAAGGTATATGTTTATCTGTGTCCTCTGTTGATCCTGTATTAGATTAAACATTTCCCGCCAAGTAATTTTTGGTAGTACAAGTAAAATCTCCAAAACCATTTGCAACCACTTGAGGCGTTAAACTGGGCTCTCTTCTAGCACCAATTATTTTTTGCCTCTATATTATATGGCAGTCGAGGTCTTGATGACTGCTAAAGATGTACATTCCATTGAGGATTGCTGATGATTCGGCACTTCTTGCTAGGACACCAATCCATACAAGTTTAACTAGTGGCTGCAGAGAAATCCTGTATGGAAAACAGACTTGTGATTAATACATCAAGTTTAAAATAAAATAATGGTATTTTGGTGCCATAGATATGGCAAAAGACAAAGAACATTTTATCTTGGATGGCACATTCCTGGGCCACTGACAGGTTATCTGTATTTGGAGCTAATGCTGCCACCAAATACTAATGCTAATAAGCCACGCCTACTACAGCCATCTTGAGACATCACCAGTACTCCCTATGTGGCACCTAGTGTAACCCTTGAGTGCATCACTGCCTCGACGGATCTCTACCACCACACATCACCAGCACGAAATCTACAGCTGCCTCCTCATACCCACTTCCTACCTGGTGGTGTCAGATGGACGGTCCTTAGGAATGTCGCTCCCTGCGCCTCTACTCCAATACTAAATCGCCTTGCCTTAGCTCAGGCCCCACTTTTCTACAAACACTCTAAAAAGGTTACAAGTCACCTTCCACCAGACAGTCCCTGCCTCATAATTCAGCCTGAGAAACACAAAGTTCCCTCTTTAATGCTGGGAGAACCAACCACTGACCACAAAACATTGACCGGTCAGAGCACATCTCGGACACCTACCATGAAGGGCATAGGTGCAGACCAACATTCTCATCCTGCTGTGCGACCTGCTCTCTTGCCGTCTCACCCATGGCCTACCCCTGTGACATCTGTACCCATAACTCCTTCCTATGCTATTGCACCAATGCTCCCTGCCACCCTCTAGGCCATGCACCACCATACACCATGCAAGTAGCCACCACCAACCACGATCCTACCACTGCCTGCCTGCCCACCCCTACCCCAAAACTCTTGGTCGGGCGGAAGGAATAATGCTAGGGCGGGAAGGGAAGTGCGGGCAGAGAGGAGGCATACAGGAGCAAGGGGGGGATGGGAGGAGAAGAAAGGCCCCTGGGGATAGACGAGTGCTAAGGCGGAGGCCCGGTGGTCAAGTGCCAGGGGATGGGTGGAGTGAGGTCCACATGCTAGGTGCGAGGAAGGGGGTGGACCAGACTCAGTAGGGATGCACACCCCGCCAGGCTAGACAGGGGACGGAACCCAGAAGGGCAAGTGCAGGTTTAGTGAGGAGGGGGGTGTCAGGGAGAATGGGCTGCTGGGTAGACTGGGCGAGGAGGGCCTGGGCCCTGTAGGATTCAGAAGGGACCATGCAGCCAGTCAATGTCACTGAGTGTCATTAGTAGGTAGGGGAGAGGGAAGGAAGAAGAGAAAAGGAGGGTCTTGAGAAGCTTCCGTAACTTAAGGAGATCCGGCTCAAGCCTGAGAGGGGAAGGGAAGCCATTCCAGAGTGGCTCCTGTGGAAGAGATAGATCTACCCCCACTCTCTGCGCTGAGAAGTGTCTGATCTGCAGAGAGTTGGAGTTAGGGATCTAGCTGGGAGGTATTTAGGGAGGGAGAGCTGGATGTAGCGGGGTCCCAGGCCCCAGAACGCCTTGTGGGTGATGCAGAGGGTCTTGCACTTGATCCTGGCTGCCACCAGGAGCCAATGGATAGATTTGAGGTCTGAAGAGATGCAGTCCCTGGGCTTAAGGCCAAAGATAAGTCTTGCAGTCCTATTCTGGATTAGTTGAAGGGGGCGGATAAAGGCAGATTGAGGAAGAAGCTGTTGCAGTAGTCCACCCTAGCAAGGGCCAGAGCTCTGGAGACATTGTCTTTCTGGGGGAAGGTGAGCGCCAGGCCCCCTAGCATCATTTGAAGAGGACCTCACTCTTAACAACCAATCTGAAACCCTCTCCACAGCTCATCATCCTAGGTGACTTTAATCTAGGATACAACCCCACTGACTCAGAGGCAGCAGCCCTTGCAAAAACCATGACTGCTTTCGGCTGCGCCCACGCACATGGCGAGATACTTGATTGGGTCCTAGACAAGAATTGCAACATCCCAAATCTGTTGAACACACCCTGCCCTTAGACCGACCACCGCTGTATTAGCTTCAGCATTCCCATCAGCCACCCCAAAATGCCCACTACCATAGCATGTAGTACCCGCAACTTGACCAAAGAGTGCCTACTCCCCTTGCTCAGTCTCCAAACACCGACTAACTTCGATGCCAACACACTAGTTGCACACTGCAATACCACGCTAACTGAGGCCGTTGAGAAGTCCCACGTCCCCCCCCCCGCCTTAAGCCCCGGAAATCTAAGAGTCCCGGGCACAGAAATTCTTGGTTCACGGCACAACTAGAAACTCTACGAGCAAAAAACGGGCAGCAGAAGCTGCCTGGCATAAATACCCTACTAGCCTCAAGAAAGCATGTTTCACAGATGCACCAGGAGAATACAAAAAAAACATCCACAAGACTAAAACCACAGCCTACAACTAGAGGATCACCGAAGCTGCATAAACTCCTGAGAATTGTTCTCCATCCTTTGCAAACTAGAATTCCCCATCATTCCACCGTCTAATGTTATAAAAGACACCAGCTGGTGCAACAAAATCCGAGAAGCATTGATCAACAAAGTCACTTAACTACAGGACAAAATCAAATCTAAAGCTGCCGCCTACTCATCAAATTGGTCAGGTTACTCCCTGACCTCCATCACCCAATCCTTCAAGTTCAAACCCATCTCGCAATCAGACCTAGCTACCGTCATCAAAGCTCTCAAGCTATCCACTGCAAGGGTGTCATTTGCCAAGCCGCATTGGTAAAGGAATCCGCAGACCCTCTGATCCCACTCATCACCACCATTGTCAACTCCTCATTTGACTCCTGTATGATCCAGACTTGCCTTATAGTCGTGGATCACCCCCTCCTCAAACTCTCTATGGACCCAACAATCCACACAAACTATAGATCTACCACTACAGTGCCCTTCCTCATGAGAATCATTGATAGTGGCATACATCCAAATCCAGGCCTTCCTAGAAACCCACCACATCCTCGGCACCCGCTAGTCTGGCTTCCGCTCCCACCATGGGACAGAAACAGCACACCTTGACTTGAAGAATCAGCTCGATGAAGCCAATGACGCAGGAAAGCTATCTCTCCTTGTTCTGGACCTATTAGCGGCTTTCGACTTAGTCAACCACCAAACCCTCTGTAACCATCTCACCAAGGTTGCAGGCTTCTCTCCAAAGCAACCAACTGGACTGCATCCTTTCTGGACAATAGATCTTCCAGAGTCTTCGTTGATGAAGCAGCGGCTAGCTCTTCTACCATATTTTGCGGTGTCTCCCAAGGTTCCTCTGCCCTCCCCACTGTATACAACATTTACACAAAACCCCTCATCAACCACCTCGACTCTCTGCACATCACTTTCACAAACTATGGGGATGATACCCAGATCTTCATCCACTGTCGGGTGACCATATCCAGAACTCTGCGAATGTAAACAGGGTTTCCGAAATGATCCAACGATGGGTGGCTCAACATAGTCTTTGTCTGAATTACAACAAGACGTAGCTCCTCCTAGTCGGGACACCATCCAGCCTGGCATTTGGGTCCTTAGACATAGATGGGAACAAAATTTCAGTCTCGCCAGCCGTAAAGACCCTGGGGGTCTGCCTTGATGCCTCGCGTAATATGTCGCTGTAAATCAGCCACATCACCCCCGCAGCCTATGCCACCAAACCTTTCTCATCTCCCGAAAATCGCCTCACCATCGCCCGAGCCCTTGTAGGATCCAAACTGGACTGTAACGCCCTGCTTTGCGCTCATCTGATAAAAACATAAACAGGGTCCAGGTCACACAAAACAATGCCCTCCGAGGCAAAACTGCACTTAAGTAAGTTTGACCGTATATCTGCAGCCAGGAAATTCGTCCACTGGCTCTCAGTCAGAGAAGGGATTACTTTCAAAGTCCTTTCAACCACTTACAAATGTTTGTCTAACATTGCTCCACCCTACAGTGCCCAGTAAATCATTCCTGACACGTCATCCTGACTCCTGCGATCCGCCCAGAGCCATTGTCTGGTCAAACCCAGATCCAGACGCAAAAGAGCTGTGGGCTACAGCTTCCCTGCCATGGCAGCCAACCTCTGGAACCATTCTACCTGTGCTTCCGAAAACTTCTAAAGACTCATCTGTTTAACTAAACTTGATGCAACTGTAATATGTCTGTAACCAATGCCTACATGCCCCAGGGCTTTGCGTGATTATACAAATGTAAAGATAATTTAACAAGTGGAAGCCCTTTACATTGTGCCAGTCACAGAAGATTTCTCTGCTGCGCATAAGGACGCTGCAGCTTTTTCCCTTACTTGTTCTCACTGGCCAAGGCGTTCCTAGTCCATGCATCTGTGAAGGTACACCTGGCCACCATATCCCAGTATGCCTGGGCTTTAGGCAAGCTCTCTCTGTGGTCACACAGGCTTTTTTAAGGAGTTCCTCTTGGGACTCTTCAGAACAATCCCTCCAGTGAAGGCTCCTGCCCCTGGGTTGGAGCTGAATGTGGTTCTATCGAAACTGATACGGGGGGCATTTGAACCTATGCATCAGGCCTCCTCGAGGTTTCTGTCTTGGAAGACCGCCTTCCTGGTGGCCATCACCTCTGCCAGGCGGATTGGGGAAATACAGGCTCTCTCGGATAAGCCTCCATATTTGTTGTTCAACTCGGCTAAGATGCTTCTCGCTCTTTATGTCAAAGGTCCCATCAGACTTTCACTTCAATGAGCCCTTGGTTCTTCCAGTTTTCTTTGCAACCCTTCTTCACCCGCTGGAAGATCTTTGCATTAGCTGGACGTTGCACGTGCCTTGAAGTTCTGTGTTGTACGCACAAAGGACTTTAGAAAGACTTCTCAACTTTTCATCCATTTTGGACCTGTGCGGCATGGGAAGAGCCTGTCTGTAGGAATTCACAGACCCTGGAAGATATAGATACCTGAATTACACGTTTGGGAAAAGCACACAAGATCATCTGTACAAAAGAGAAGACAGGGCACATGACCAGAATGCCATGGCCTACAGAAAATTGGGGAAAAGGATCCACAACCTATAAATGTGGCCACACAGGACAAGATTAGTCACCATTCTTGTTGTTTTTTTGCTCTGCTGTTCTGTTATTAATAATTGAGACCAGTAACGCTAAAATCAGTATATGTCCTGAAAAAAGCAGGAAGTAATGAGATACCGCTGAAACCGGTTGACAACAGATCCAGGAGTGATGGCCTAGATCCCGTGTTCGATACAAACGGAAGTGGTAGACATGGCACAGACATAGCAGCATCTTTTTAAGGTAAGCAGCCCCAACAAGATTGGTAGCTGTTTTTTAGATTTAGAAATTCCTTGATTAGTAAAATCAAGGCTTTGAGTACTGTAAGCCACACAGATCCAAGGAGATGACAATAAAGTAAAAATATCGACCTTGATGATGTGTGCAACATTTTAGCAGACAGGAAAGTAGTGAGCAAGGATAGGGATAGACTTCACCTCCTTTTGTATACCCTTGACAGGTGTAATATTAGTAACCACCGAGGGCGAGCCCCTTACCTGTAGAGGGCCAATTAGCGAATATAGGGACATTTAGTTAGACATAGGGACTCTGACCATAGGATTAAGTAATTCGATTAAATTGTTTCTGTCTAAATGGTGTTAAAAAGCAGTCAGGCGAAGACAGGATAAGGAAGCCTCTGACTCAGAGTCATTTGTATATACATTCTTTTGAGCCTTGCCACCTCCTGTGGTGTTATGCTTGAGCTAAAACATGGCGCTGGTGTGCAGGGTATTCTGGGGGCACTCAGAGCCATAATGGATATTTACACCATGCCTCAGTGCAAAGCTGTACTTACTTTGCTGAGAGCTGAATTTACTTTGCTGAAGAAAACATGCTTTCCAAACCTGGTATGCAGTCAAGGACATTCTCCTGGGAAAGCTGGTTTTGTTATGTCTTGCTATGAGTTATGGGACTGTTTTCCGTGGCGTTTGTTCTTAGGAGGGGGAAGCGCTTTGCTCCTTGAGGTTATTGTCGGTTGACCCAGCTGGCAACCAACGGTTACCCATCAATGCGCAAGTGCATTGCCAGAAGGTTCGAGAAATTACCACCCCTTTTTGAGGAGTGCATATATGCGGAACCCCTCAACGGTCAGACGGGACAAGTACAAAGACCTCAGTCGGAAGGGGGACGCCTTTGTCCGGCATACCTGTGGGCTGTTGTGCTCTCGGCCTGGCTGTTATCAGGGTCTTCCAGCTGCTTCTGGCGAGATGAGGGATTCATTTACGCCCACAGTGATGTATTTTCTTTTGAATTCTCTGTCTTTTCTGTGATTTATTTCTGTTTTATCACTTGTTGCTTCCAAGCTTTGAATAAATAGCCGTATAAGTGCTAATTATTTTCTAAGCGTGCGTGTGGTTGTAAGTCATTGCGTCGTCTACCTGCGTTCAAAGTATTGGCTCTGCAATTGCGCTGGTGATTAATGACTGCCCATGTACTCTGGGCGAGCAATACATGTGGTTGTGTAATTTCACTGCTGTGTAATCCTTTCCATGAGTATGTGAATCCATGTAAGTCCCCATGCTGGCGAAGGAACAAGTTACTTATCTTTAACTATTATTTAACTATTATTCTGAAAGCATGGGTCTTACATGGATTCGCATGCAAACCCTCCCTCCTTCCCCTCTTGGCTCTTATTGGTTCCTACTGCCACTTAACATGCGTGCGTGACCGAATCTGAAGCTCGCCACAGGGATGGAGTTTAGGAGACAGATGGCATTGACTGGGCAGTATGACCCAAAGTGACAGCAATAGGCTATACTATACAAGTGACATTGAGTTGTAGTTTACAGCTAAACTGCTTTTCTGTTACCGAGAATATTCCTGAGCATGTGAATCCATGTAAGACCCGTGCTGGAGAGTTTGTTACAGGTAAGTAACTTATTCCTACTCTGAAAGGACAGTGTAATTGCTGCTGTCCTCTGAGCAAATCCATGTGAGAGTTATGCAGAATCTGTGGCACAAACTCACTCTTCTGCAGCTCGTACAGTCAAAGTAGGCTCATAATAAATGTGTCCACCCGTATTTTACTGCTTGTTCTTTGCTCGTATTGCTTGGTCTGGTGTGCTGTTGCACCGTGAAGCTCTCCCGTCCTCCCTTCTCTGACATTTGCAGCTGGAAGATACGTATAGGCAGCTTTATCAATGTCAACATTGTGAATGAAACGCAATTTGTTGCTTGTTATTAGAAACCTTCACTCGTTCCTCTAAACAATCTTTGCAGATGTAAAACCTCAGGTCAGATTTGATGAAGACTTGTAAATAAAGAGTCATTGTTAACACTAGTACAACAGATCGCTTTTAAAGAGTGGTGTTAAAAATGTATCAGACATTGGGTGATATGCCTGATGCTATGTGAAAATGAATGCTGGTTTATGCCACATTAATATGGGGAGTTTAAATATGAGGAGCATGTTTAACCTTCAAGCTGCATGGTATGTACCCTATTATTTTCTCCAAATTATCAAATCTTCTTCTCTTTATTGGTTGCCTGTGATGGCTGTGAATGTTGTTGCAGAAAGCCTTCTGCGACCTAAAACTCAAGCAAACAAACTGACAGCAGCGCATATTCAAATAGGTGGTCCACTATTCATGATCATGATTTGTTGGGGTCAACGTATTGTCAATTGAATTCTCTTTTCCAATGTAAACCTTGCAGTACACTTTTGGATTGTTTCCATCTGTTTAGGACCGAGTTGTTCCACAAAAGGCTGTAATGGGTTGTCTGGTGGGGTGAGACCAATCCATTAGCAACTTTGTAAGGCTAAACATAGAGCCGTGAGTGGGTTGATGTAGGAAAATCAACTCACGTCATTGACCTGTTTAAGGAAGAGTCAGAGGACTCAGATCTGACACATGTGACCACTAGCATGCATAGTTATTCTTGTAAAGTGAAGAGTGGTATTGAAGTGCATTCCTTCTGCACAGTCTTGCACATAATACTACTTTTCGAGTATCACTCTACACTTGTTAAACTCTGACTATTAAACACTACTGTTTCTGGCACTCAATAGATGTTGCAAACTAGCAATCCATGCATATTACCCACTCATATTGGGGTTGCCAATAGAACAATGCAACCATTATATTAGGTTTTAAGGTGGCATGGTACAATTCATGTTAATCGCGTAACCGATCACGTTTCCATGTATATCCATGACTTTTTTAAAGGGCTGGTAATGTTTTTTTAAAAATATGATTTCACTTGAATTGTTTTTTAGAGAAAGCCAGAACTGCAGCTGACGATGACGTCCAAAAATCTGACATCTCATCCAGCAGCCAAGGGATGATCGAGAAGGAGTCTCTGGGGCCGCTTCTTCTGGAGGTAGGGAACCTTGTTAGCAAGCACATCATCTGTAAATGCACATAGTAGACCTTGAAAATTGCTTGGTGTTGTGTTCTCACTTCTGGCGGAATAGGCATGCTTGAGCCATGTTGCCAAGGGCACTTTCTCAGCACAGCCGGGCTTTGATACATGTATAAGGTATAGCAAGTCCACCAGTCATCCTACTGTACGGAACCAGGAGTAAGACTCGGTCACAAGGGCTTTGTGGTGTTTGCTAAAGACCTTTATTAAAATAAAAAGAAGGTTGGAGAACATCCTATCTTGCCCTATTTCCTTTATAGGGGTTTCCCTCCCTCAACGAAACTAAAGAATGTGTGTCTCAGTAGGTCCAAATTTAAGTTCTCTGTCCCATGTCCAAATCCTAACCTTGCCCTTACACACCAAGCTCAAAATAAAGTGGAAAGGGCTATAGTCTCGTTTCCAGAGTTCCAATATAAAGTTCTAAATGGTGCAAAAAGAAATGAACAATCAAACTTCTATACTCATCAGGAGATGGTTTTTCCCCTGATCTCTTTCTCACTTTCACAATTCACAATGCCAAGACGTTGTTCCTCTTTTCTTAGCTCCTAGGCACAGTTCACAAGTTTCCGATCATTGGGGGATTGCTCCCCTTCCCTTTGATACAATATGCTCATTTCAAGTCCAGGGGAAATGGCTCCCTTACCTAGATTTCACACACTCAAGAGGTTGACTTCATCCCCTTGATTTCTTAACCTTTGATGCAGATTTTTGGTAAGCGTGAGAGTGAGTCCAAGACCCTCCTCTGTCGGTCTGGCACACTCTCCTCCTTTTGCTTCCAAACACTTACGTTCATACAATTGGGTGTGGGTCCCAGACTCTCAATCAGTTCACATTGTGTACTCTCATGCCAGGACTTTCTCAATTTGTAAGTTCCACATTTTTATATCTTCTTCATTCAACCATTTGGCCCTGGACCATCTTTCACTTGCTCATTCAGTACTTGACTTGGTGTCTGTGAGGGGTCAGAAAAGTGAGGAGGACGCCTTTGTGAAGGTTTTTCATAAGATGCCATATTATTAACTTAAAATGGCTTGATAAATGCCTCACTATCCCTACCGTAAAGAGAATTTCCCTGCCTCTCAAAATAACTAAAGGAAAACACAAAAGGAATATGTCCCTCACACTTATACACACAATAAACACATGAAGGAAAAGTATGGCAATTCAAAGTATAACAAAATCACTGTAAGATCAAACTTCTCCAGCATGGGGTCTGGCATGGATTCACATGCTCATGAATATTCTCCGTCGTCAGGCTGGGAATCCTCGGTAAAGAAAAAACTCAGTATCAGTTTCGTTTCTGATCTGACTTTCGTAGTAGTAACCAATCACTGATTTCTGCGTCATACTGACCACAGCCAATGACTGCCCTCTCCCTAAGTCCCGCCTCTGGCAGCCATCCTCAGATTTTTACCGCATGTTCAAGTGTTGGGATCCTTGTGCTATTGCACTCGAGCTTTAGTGCGTTTTCGCGCTTTTTTCATAGGAAAATTTTCTCTTTTCGGTCAAAGAGCCTCAAGCTCCACCGTTTCTATATCCGATCAACAGGGATCCGTGTCAGATTCTTCTACGCCCCTCAAGGGTGAAGATTTCGTCGAGCCACGCTTTGGAGGACTCCAGAACTTTCTCAGGCCCATCTCGGACATGGCCCAGGAGAAGGGAAGCTCGACGCCCGGGAAGCTGTTCAGGGTCTGCCCTGCATGCCAGCTTCAGAATTTCTTCAAGGAGGACGAACACTCCCTTTGCCTCTACTGCCTGCATGAGGACAAGATGCACGTGGAGAAGGACTGTGCGTTTTGCGGGAACATGTCGGAGCGGACCATAAAGGACCGCCATCTGCGTCTCGCCAACTGGCTGGAAGGGAAGAGCCCGTCAGGCGAGAAAAAGAAGAAGTCGTCTGAGCGGTCTTCTAAGACCTTTGAGGGTGCCCCGGCGACAGGGGCCCAACAGAAGGCCAAGCACCGCGAGTCCGCGGGCACCGGGAGTGCCGAACGGTCGGGCTCTTCGGTTGCCAGGCAGGGCGCAGCCTCCCCGGCGCCATCAACCACGAGCCAATGCTCTGGCTCGGGTAAGAGGAAGTCCGAGCACCCGGCAAAGCTTCTGGAGAGACCCCGGTCGAGCTCGAAGGCCAATTCGGAGGGGGAGCGAGGCGGTGACCCCCCCCCCTAAGGAGAAGGCGGTGAGCGCACCTAAGGTCACGAAAGTCTTGATCCACCCAGCCAAGGCCTCTATCGAGACAGTCGCGGCGGCCCTGGCTCAGCCTGAGGAGGCTACACCAGTGGAGGCGACCTCGGGGCCCAGAGTCTCCCTGCCACCGCGGAGGGAGTCCTCTTTCAAGCCCATCGACAGGACCCCCGTGAGAAGAAGGGGGGGCAGGAGGCCATCGTGGATTCGGCCTCAACCTCTGAAGAGGAGCTGATCGAAGTCTTAAGCCACGGCATTGGCGTGGAGAAAGACCAGCCCGGACCCCGACGAGGGGGACGACGAGAACGTCGAGGGTACCGACGAGATTCCTGCCCGCCCGTCGGAACCTCCTCAACCAGTGCCGCAAGACAACTCGGCGGCCATTTTGTTGGCTATACAGTCCTTATGCTCGGCGATAAGGACGAGATTGCCGTTACCACCGACGGAGGACCGCTCCCAACGAGGGACCCGGAGCCGGGCCCTTCTGGGAGCCCTCCTCCTAAGAGAAGAAGGATTCATCCTCCACCTCTTTATCAACCATCGCGCCCGTCTCAGCCCTCCTCCCCGTCCACGACCCGGGGGGATGACACGGGGACGGACACGGCCGTGACGGGTACAGACGACGAGGTTTACGTCGAGGATCCTCCGTCGTCACCTCCTCACCGGGCTTCCCCGCCCTACGAGATAGGATCGTTTCATGCCATGATCGCCAGGGCATCCGAGCTTTTCCAGCTCTGCCCGGAAGAGAAGAAGAAGGAAGGCTTCCTTTATCAACGGCGCGAGACCAAGAGGAAGACGGTCCTCGCCGTACCCCTACTGGACGATATCTGGGATGAGGGTCTCTCCCTCCTCAAGAACCCCTCCACAACGCCTGCGAGAAGGGATCGGTACGAGAAGAAGTACCGGATCCCGACGCGGCCCCCTTGTGCCTTCGGGCACAGCCGACCCCGGACTCGGTCGTCTCCGCGGAAGAAAGCGGGGGGGGGGGGGCATCGGCCTCTACGTCAACTTCCCCCCGGATGGCGAGGGAAAGAAATTGGACACGATGGGACGCAGAGTCATCTCATCGGCAGCAACGACGATTAAGGCTGCCAACACCTTGGCTATCGTAGCACGCTACGACAGGGAGTTGTGGTACAAGATCGCCCCCCCGCCGGACTTCCTACCGGACGACAAGAGGGCTGAGGCCCTGGAGATCTTGCAGGAAGGGGAAGTGGCGTCGGACCACTCCATTACGGTTGCGACGGACATCGCTGATACTGGTTTTCGCCAGTTGGGCAACGGCGTGTGCCTTAGACGGCGTGGATGGCTCAAGGCAACGGACTTCCGGCAGGACGTGCAGACCAGAGTTTTGGACATGCCGTTCGACGGGAACAACCTGTTTGGGAAAACAGTGGACGATTCCCTGCAAGCCATCAAGTCGGACACGGAGACGGCCCGGGCCCTTGGTGTTCTCCAGCAACGACGGCCGCCCTTTCGGAGCACCAGAGGCTAGCAGGGTGCCTCCAAAGGTTCCGGCGGCAGATATTCCACCTACCGTCAAGCGGCCCCTTCGTCGTCACAAGAAGCCTACAGGGGACGAGGCAAGTCAGGCGGACCCCACCATCGTCGCCAGGTTGAACAAGGCGGCAAAGCCTCGTCGAAGCAGGACTGAACCGGCTGTGGGGTCGGGCCCCCACGAAGCACCCCGGTGGGAGGCCGGTTGGCGAACTTCGTCGGCGTGTGGAAGTCCATCTCCACCGACCGTTGGGTGCTGGACGCCCTAGCCCAGGGTCACGCGCTCGAGTTTCTAAAGAAGTGCCTGCGCTTCCCCCCGTGGCCAGGAAGGAACATCACGTCCCTCAACTTCTCTTGGAGGTAAAGGCGATGCTCAAGAAAGGCGCCATCGAGCTCGTCCCAAAGAGGCTTGGGGGCTCCGGAGTTTACTCAAGATACTTCCTCGTGAAGAAGAAGACAGGAGGATGGCGTCCCATCCTGGACCTACGACGACTGAACTAATTCATCAAGGCACAGAAGTTCCGGATGGTCACCCTCCAACACGTCCTGGGTCAGCTGGAGGAGGGCTATTTCCTGTCGTAGTTGGACTTGGAGGATGCCTACTTCCATATCCCCATCCTAAAGGGACACCGAAAGTTTCTCAGATTCGTGGTCCAAGGGCGGCACTACCAGTTCAGAGCCCTTCCCTTCGGATTGAGGTCGGCACCCAGGGTGTTCACCAAGTGCCTCGCACCGGTGGCGGCGCGGCTACGCCTGGAGGGGATCCACGTCTACCCCTACCTCGACGACTGGCTCATCCGAGCAAAGACAAGGGAGCTCGCCGCGGAACACACGGCGAGGACCGTCCAACTACTCAGGGACCTGGGATTCTCCATAAACTACGCCAAGTCCCACCTCGTGCCCGCGCAAGACGCACTGTTTCTGGGAGCGAAACTCGACACAGTGGCGCTTCTGGCCTCACCGTCGGAGGAAAGAACGAGGGCCATCTTGGGCAAGGTGCAGCGGATGCTGGTTGCGGACGCGGCCAAGGTGAGGTCCATCAAATCCCTCCTCGGAATGATGTCTCCTTGCATTTATCTCATCCCCCTGTGCAGGCTTAGGATGCGCCCGTTGCAGGAGTTCCTGGACGCTCGCTGGGTCCAGACGACGGGCAGCTTCGAGGACAGGATCACACTCGACAAGAGTTTCCGACGAGCGATCCGGTGGTGGGGCACCCGCGCGCATCTGACGCCGGGCATGGACTTGCAGACCCCGGGCCACCAGAAGACAGTGACCACGGATGCCTCCCTGGAAGGGTGGGGAGCACACACCAAAAATCTGCACGCGAGAGGCATTTGGCTTCCGACGGAGAAATCCCTCCATATCGACGTCCTGGAACTCCGTGCAGTGTTTTGGGTCCTCAGGTCCTTCCTTCCATCCCTCAAGGTGGTGAGGATCTTCACCGACAACACCACCACCATGTTCTACATCAGGAAGCAAGGCGGTACCAGATCCCCAGCCCTGTCCAAGGAGGCGCAGGATCTGTGGCATTGGGCCGTCGCCCAAGGGATGTTCCTGGTGCCGTTTCATCTGGCAGGAATAAAAAACACCATCGCCGACTCGCTCAGCAGAGAGCTGCGCTCGTGCCACGAGTGGGACCTACGACAGGACCTAGTGGACCGCCTCTTCCGACGCTGGGGCACACCCCAGATCGATCTGTTCGCGACGGCGACGAACTCCAAGTGCCGGAGGTTCGCCAGCAGGTTTCTCCAGCCGAGGAGCATGGGCGATGCTTTCTCGTTCCCCTGGGAGGGCCTATTCCTGTACGCGTTCCCTCCTTTACCGTTGCTGATCCGGCTCATCAACCAGCTCAAGAGGTCACGGTGCAGGATGATACTCGTCGCACCCGCGTGGTCGAGGCAGATATGGTTCCCGGACCTTCTGGACTTGTCAGCGTCCCCGTCAATCAAGCTGCCAGTGGACGCGGATCTTCTCTCCAGGGAAGGAGGCGCCATCCTCCATCACGACCCGAAGTCGCTTAACTTGCAGGCCTGGCTCCTGCAGCGCTAGAGTTTGGAGGTTACGACATACTGGCCGACTGCAGAGAGGTTCTTGCAAAGGCCAGGGCGTCCTCAACTCTTAAATGCTACGGACACAAATGGAAGAGGTTCTCTGTCTGGTGCCACGCACAGAAGATTAACCCTCTACGAATTACGGCTCCGCAGGTACTGCCGTACCTACTGACGCTGGCCGAGGCTGGACTAGCGCACACTTCCATCAAGATTCATCTTGCTGCGATCTCCCGATACACCAGAACCACGGGACGGACGTCCTTGTGGTCTCATCGTCTGGTGAATGAGTTCATGAAGGGACTGTTCAGATCATTCCCGCCGGTGAAGGCGCCGGCCCTCAGTGTGGTGCTGACCAAGCTCTATGACCTCCGTTCGAGCCTCTGCACGCAGCTTCTTTGAAGTTCTTGTCGTGGAAAACAGCGTTCCTTGTGGCCATCACCTCCGCACGACGAGTTGGAGAGATCCAGGCCCTTTCCTGCAAGCCCCCGTACTTGACTTTTCACGACACAAGGGTAATGCTCAGGACGCACCCTTCCTTCATGCCCAAGGTGCCGTCGGACTTCCACCTCAACGAACCCTTGGTGTTGCCTGTTTTCTTCCCGTCGCCTTAGTCGCCGGCTGAAAGGACTTTGCACTCGCTGGATGTGCCTAGAGCGCTAAAGTTCTACGTGGACCGCACGAAGAGCTTTCGGAAGACGTCACAACTTTTTGTGAACTTTGGACCTGTCAATCAGGGTAAGGCTCTCTCAAAGGCTTCCATTTCCAGATGGCTCTCCGGCTGTATCATGTACTGTCATCGGTTGGCAAACCGACCGCTGCCCGGCCGTCCGAGAGCCCATTCCACCAGAGCGATCACAGCTACCACGGCGTTCCTATCTGGTGTGCCCCTGCTGGACATCTGCAGGGCTGCTACATGGAGGTCGACGCACACCTTCATGAAATTCTACTGCGTCGACCGGGATTCCAGGGAGGAGTCCACGGTCGGCCAAGCAGTGCTGCGCAACCTGTTCGCCCAAGGTGAGCCTGGTGAGGAGGTAAGAGACGCTTAATGTTGAGTTGTTGTATTGCTTAATGTTGAGCCTGTTGCCACCTCCCGTGGTTGTGCATGTGTGTACTGCTATGTATTCTCTTATTCATGAGCATGTGAATCCATGCCAGACCCCATGCTGGAGAAGGAACAAGTTACTTACCTGTAACTGTTGTTCTCCAGTATGGGTCTGGCATGGATTCACATGCGAACCCTCCCACCTACCCCTCTGCGGCTCTTCACTTGGTCATACTGCCACTTCACGTGCTACCAAATCTGAGGATGGCTGCCAGAGGCAGGGCTTAGGGAGAGGGCAGTCATTGGCTGTGGTCAGTATGACGCTGAAATCAGTGATTGGTTACTACTACGAAAGCCAGATCAGAAACAAAACTGATACTGAGTTTTTTCTTTACCGAGGATTCCCAGCCTGACGACGGGGAAATATTCATGAGCATGTGAATCCATGCCAGACCCATGCTGGAGAACAACAGTTACAGGTAAGTAACTTGTTCCATATACTTCATAACAGTTTCTCCTTGTGGCCTGGGTAATGTTCCCTTCACTAGCTTCAAAGCAGGAATGTTGCATCTAGTTCAAAATCGGAAAGTTCTATTTTATAGCACAGTTCTGGAAAAAATTAATTCTTCTTGCTCCAACAAGTCCCTCAATGGATCGTCCCAATAGTTTTAACAGAAATATCAAATCTGTGTTTTCCACTGATAGCGAAAAGAGTTCAACGCAACTTCTTCTTCAGAACCAAAATACTTCCCCAGTTCCTTAAGGATAACATAAATAGTTTGTCAGTATGATGCAACAATGATTTATAGCAATAAGGTAGTGGCTTTGCCACTTCTTTTTCTCCCCAATCTTTAACCTCAACCCATTACTTTAATATCTTCCACCTGTCCACTCACCTGCCAGGTCTAACACTACAAGGCCCCCTTGCACTGGTATACTCGCCTGCCAGACTACACCTCTAACTCTACTTAAAGTATTTCTGTAGTAAAGTTCATTTGGCAACAGCTTAGCAAAGTATTTGGAATTTCATCATCTTCGGTAAGAAAAACTTAGTAAATTCTTTTGGCTTTCACCAACTTCAGAAATTAACACTTTATAAACATGAACCACATTGGTGCTGTTTATGCCACCTGTATTGCAGACTATGCTTCTCTCCTCCTGAGCGCTGGCTATCAGGAGGACAGGTCTTCTGCTACAACAAAGTATTTTATCTTCCCCAAAATCCATAACAACAACTTCAGTATGGGCTGCTTTTGCTGGGTGAACATAAAACACCTTGATGATGCTGATTAAACCCTTGGGATTGCCACCTACAATGCAGATTCCGCTCCTCTCCTCCTGAATACTGACTATCAGGAGGTTAGCTCTTCTGCCACTCTTGCTTCCCCACCTTTGCATCAATTAGATACTAACAATGTTCTTTTATTAACCTTGCTCATCTTTGGGCTGGGCAATGCTTGTTTGGGTCTTTCTTAATTATTGCCTCTTCTTCTTGGTGACAATAGAATTTACGATAGTTCTTCTTAATTGCCCGATTTGGGTTGGTACACTATTGGTAAAGGTCTTTTACTATTGCCTTATTTTGGCTTTGGCAATGGTTTTTTTATCATCTTCAGAATTTCTATTGCCCCCAAATGTTCTTATTCTGCCACTTTATCTGGTAAGCCTTATTTTGGTATGCAAGGTTAGGCCCAAACCTCCACTTCTGCTTCTTAACGTTAGTTTGGTATTCAAAATTAGAAGCACGGATCAGCAGAGCGTTCCAGGGTCACATTCAACTAGTGCACTCACTGGGTGCTGCATACGCGTCCACTCGCTCCACTACCTTCCTGTCTTCTGCTTTCTCTGCTTCCCACTTCCATGTAGGTCGCTTTCTGCTGCTCATCGCAGTCCACGCTGATCAGGGAAAGAGCGGTCTTCGCTCCGGAAGTGCTATGGTGCCCGCCTGCCACTGGAGCACTGGATTTCAAAATAAACGCTTCTCGCTGCAGAGCCTCTGCATATGAAACCTTCAGGCAGAAAGCCTTCAGAAACAACGCTACCCTCACAAAACCGGCATCCGCTTTCCAGTACGCCATGGCTCCATCGTCTTTACCAGCCACCTGGACTCCCGGCAGACTTCCAAGGACACATCACCCACCTACTCAGCGAAAATATTTTAAAAAACCACAAAAACCCTACTGCTAGGTGTCCTCAACCTAGGATTCAGTGACTCCAATGATAAAGCTGCTATCTAATTTCTCAAGGACCTCACAGACCTGGGTTTTTCCTAGAAAATGATGACCCCCACCCCCTCCAAAGGCAGAATCTTGGACTGGCTGGTCAACCACAATTATAAATCCACCATCACCTCCAACACTGTCTACCACTGGACAGACCATAGCTATATACAATTTACTGTCCCTACAGTTGGAAGTACTAATACTATTACACATAAACCCGCAAGAAGCTCAAAAAAGTTAACTGCGGACAACATACAACCCTATCTTGACATACTGTGCCTAGCACCGCCTTTCTCGCAAGACCCAAATATCTTAGCAGATATATTTAAGGACATCCTTACTCATGCAGTAAACACCATCGCCCCACTAGAAGATAAAAAAGAAAAAACTAATTCCACTCAAATTCTTGGTTCACAGAAGACCTCCAAAGCCTACGCAATAATAAATGCCAGGCGCAAAAAAATTGGCAGGCTAACCCATGTGACACAGCTAAAGAATTTTTCAAAACTACTGCCAAAGAATAAAAATATGCCATTTTCAATACCAAATCTCAAGCGTATAATCGCCGAATATCCGACGCCAACTCTCAATCCAAAGAACTCTTTACCATCTTTAAGGAACTCACAGATCCGCCTATCTCTAATGACGAGATTGTTAAAGATGAAGCTTGGTGCACTAGCATTCAAGCACCATGCTAAAAAAAAATGGACCTTCTACAAAACAAAATTCGTGACCATTACAAAGCCTTACTGAAACTGAACCAGCCAATACAAGCACTGCCCATCAGCAGAACTACCAACTTCCCTAATTTCGCCTTTAAAGACATCTCAGAAACAGAAGTCAATGACATCCTGAAACACTTGAAGCCATCGCAATGCAAAGGCAATGTATGCCACCCTAAGATCATCAAGGGGTGTATCGAGCCACTTGCCCCACTCCTTACCACCTTCATCAATGCCTCCTTTAAGACGGGCATCGTCCCTGACAGCCTTAAAGAGGCTTGTGTCCGCCCCCTTTTAGAAAAGCCAACACTAGACCCCCCACAGCCTAACAACTACCAGCCTATAACAACCGTGCCATTCCTTTTAAAAATATTAGACAAGGCAGCTCACAGCCAGATCCACCTCTACCTAGAAACCAACTCCATCCTACGAAATAGACAGTAGGGCTTCTGCATAGGGCACAGAACCGAAACTGCCTTGCTGGACCTAAAAAATCAAATTACTCAAATCCTGGACAATGGTAAGCCCGCCCTCCTTCTCCTCCTAGACCTCTCTGCGGCGTTTGATCTTGTTGACCATAAAACTCTCACGGCACACCTCACGCATTCAGCACACTTTTCTGACCAAGCTGCTTCCTGGATCACCTCGTTCTTAGAAGGAAGAGCAATGAAAGTCTTCTCAAACACAGCTAATGCAGCCCCTACCATCATACACTGTGGTGTCCCACAGGGATCCTGTACTGCTCCCACGCTATGCAATCTCTTCACAAAGCCTCTCTTTGACAAACTTGATGCACTTGGGATCGCATATACAAATTATGCGGACGATACCCAGGTGCTCCTTCCTTCAACAGGCTCATATCACCAAGACGCCACAGCCCTAAGGAAAAGCTACGTCACCATTCGAGCTTGGATGGCCACTAACGGCCTATGCCGCAACGGGAGGAAAAACTGAGATTCTTATTCTTGGCCAAAAGGCCACTCTAGCCAAGCTAGACTGTCTTCATTCCAACTTCAACATTGACAACTGCATCATTCCAGTCCTATCATCTGTCAAAACTCTAGGGGTCCACATTGATTCTACATTGACTATGAACAAGCAAGTCAGCGCTATTGTCTTTTCCTCCGCCTTAAGTACTGAATTCATCAACGCCATTAAACCCTTCTTAACTAAGGAAAATTGTCTCTCAATAGCTAGAGCAACCTTAGGTGCAATGTTTGACTACTGCAATGCACTCTTAGCCAGCACATCCTCAAAAAAGTTACAGACACCAAATCACCCAAAATAACACACTAAGAGCAGCCTTAAGTATTCCAAAAAGAGACCACATCTCCCAAGCAAGACAGTCTGCTCACTGGCTCCCAGTCAAAGAACACATCATGTTCAAGATCCTGACGACTACACATAAATGCATCAACCGCACAGCGCCGCCCTATCTTTCAGACACACTCCTCAGATCCATCTCTACCAAGCCTACCAGAATATGCTACACCAACCAACTCACTGTACCACGCATTCACAGGGCCAAAGCAGGAGGGATAGGCTTCCATATTTAGCCCCAAAGCTCTGGAATGCTCTCCCCACTGCTCTCAGAGTAGAACCTTCTCTCCCTACCTTTACAAAAAACCTGAAAACTGCTCTAACTAAAATGCTCGCTACTACCTTCTTTACAAACTGTCCTATGCAAATTGTACAATAATCATGCCTATATGTGTTTTTCATGTGCAACTAAGCTCTGATCACGCTCTATAACGAGCACCACGATGCCCTTGGGCTGCTGCGTGCTCTACAAATACGAATAAATAAATAAATAAAAATTAATTAACTTCACTTCTATCATTAATCATGTTTTCAGGAGGACCTTTAAAAGGAGTCTGATTGTTTTGAAATCAAAGTGCTAGTTCTATTAAAACATTGCATAGTCATGTTCTGACGTTCACATTTAATTTCTTCTTGTGGACTGTAGGAGTTCTTAAAATTATAAATGGGGACAACTTCATGAGGGGGAGCTTTGTGTCTAATAAATGACTGGTTAAGACAAGCCTTGCCACCCCTAAGGTGAATCACTTTAGAACAAGAAATCTCACTCTGGCAACAAGCCATAATGCATTCTGGCATCACTGAAAGCTCTTCCTTAAAGGGAGACAAATGCCAGTCTCACCCAATGGAGTCCTCCCATTCCCTTAGGGCCCTTTTCCTCCCAGGTGATCCTCCTAGCTAATGCCACCCCCAGCTTTAGGATCAGGTAGCAGATGCCTTTCCCTTGCCACATGAGAAGAGACTTTAGGTAATGTTTCAGTGAGGTCTTTAGCTGCTTCTGGAAAAAAAAAGTTCTCTTGTCGGTAGAGAGCGATGTGGTCGAGCCGGTCGACTCAGTGTCCCTTGAGGGCTTCCATCTCGCACGCGCAGTACCCGTTGGTTTCAGTTCTGTTTTTCCGCAATAGTGATTGCTTCATGATTAACTGCGCGCTTCAGTTTTCTTTGAAAACCTGTTGATATGGCCGCGTCTTCTGTTCCGAGTACTCTGAAGATGGGCTTCAAGAAGTGTATGCGATGCAGCACCAATATGTCCATTACGGACCTGCATAAAGTTTGCCTCTGGTGCCTGGGCATCAAACAAGTAACCGACGACTGTCGATCCTGTCAGTCGATGACTGGTAAGGCCTTAAAAGACCACAAGGCTAAATTAGTGGGTAGGATTGTCCCCAAATCCCCATCCACTACTTCTAAATTAACATCATTCAACGATTCCAGCGATTCCTTTCCTCACAAAAGATGATCAAAAAAACGATCCCATTCGAGGAGCAGACATTCTTCGTCCTCTAAAAAATCAAAGAGAAGGCACAGATCACTGTCTTCTTCCTCGTCTTTTTTGTCAGAAAGGGTAGCCTGCCTGACCAAATCTTCTTCAAAGGAGGAGTGGGATCTCTTTATGAGAAACTTAAATAATATTTTCGATGATCAGGCTCTGATACCTTCAAAGCACAAGAAGATTGGCCATGCTATGGTCGTTGACAAGCATGATGCCAAGGCTAAAACCCATGCGCCCTTGACTCCGGCTAAGCCTAAGACTACTTGAGTCTTCAAGCACTCAACGAGACGTGAAATTGTCGAAGAAATTGTTGAGTCGAGGGCAAAGTCCCTCGAAGTATAAATCTAAAAATAAGTTGACCGCATCAACGCCATGGATTAAACCATCGACCTTTGGAAAAAGGTCAAGAAAAGGTATTTAAATATTTACCCAAATGGTATTTTTTCAACTCACTGACTTCTATTTATGAGGGATATGAAACTACTCATGGAACACCTCCAGGTGGTCTTCAATTGGACCCCATTAATGTCCAGAAAGATACTGCTAAAGCTAGAAATGAAGATAGTGTTTGAGTGTCTATTCAGAACAGTGGCGAAAATAAATTTTGGTCCTGAATTCTTAAGATGGGTAAAATCGCTTTATAAAAACCATGACGGCGGAGGTGACTACTAATGGCAAAATTTGATCAAAGTTCGAATTGCATCACGGGACTCGCCAGGGTTGTCCTCTGTCGCCCATGCTTTTTGTACTCTCAATAGTACCGTTAGCAGTGGCAATCGGATCTGATAACAGAATTGCCGGCATTACCTTTTATGGAATTACACAAACTATGGCTTCATGTAGATCTTCTTCTCGTTGTACAGGACTTAACATCCTCTATCCCTGCATTGATGGATTTGATTGAAGCATTCGGTTCCATTTCAAATTATGAAATCAACTGGTCTAAGTCTGAGGCTTTTCCTTTAACACATTTGAGTAGTGGTTCAATGTTACAAAAACGAGGCTTCAATGGTACCCTTAAAAGATGAAATACTTGGGAATATGGCTTACAAGAGACATGAGTGAAATGATAGATGTAAACTTGAAATTAATAATGGACAAAATATTGGCAGAATTTGATTCATGGGAATCTCTTAAACTTTCATTGGGAGGGAAAGTAAATGCCATCAAGATGACAACAAAACCAGAAATAACTGTCATGAGCATTATTCCACTTCCTGCCAAGAAATCTCTACTGAAACAACTAGATAGCATGATCCAGTCTTTTCTATGTGAGAAGATAGAAACCTAGATTAAAGCTATGTAAATTACAACTCCAAAATGAAAAAAGAGGATTGAGTATCCTGAATTGTGAAAGATGATATCAGGCTTTCACGACAAGACACTTCCTACCATTCGTAGCTGAGAATTTGGATGATTGGGCCATGCTGAAGCAAGCATGGTAGGCCCGTTAAGTCCTTCGCCAGTCCTATCAACCACCAACAAAGATTGGGTTGAGAGGGCTGAGATCGACCTGGAGGGACATGGCCACAACCTTAGATATGGTTCCGGGCCCAATGAGTTCTTCAATATGGTTGAATCCTGCAATCAGAATTGAGAATAAAATATTTGTTTGGTCTGATTGGTTTCTGGCAGGGGTAAGGAAGATTGATGACCTATTTGGAGGGAAATGGCTATCTTTTCGATATCTGGGAGCAAAATCTGGTCTAGATGAATGCATTATGGGGAATACCAGAAGCTAAGAGGTGCCGTATATTTGTCAGCTCTTGAGTTGTCAATTTAATGGTTACTATTAAGAACATAGGAGACCAGGACCATAATGCATCAAAGATGTATAATCTGCTAAGTAGAAAATCAGGAGGGAATGATAAGCTCTTGACCTCTTGGTCGCATTGCCTTCAAGACGAAATGACACAGCAGCTTTCGGAGACACTGTGTAATAACATTCCCAGAATGTCCATGAACATTGGTCAAAGAGCATGACAAGTGAAATTACTGACCAAAGTAATTTGGACACCGAAGTGTATGCACAGACAAGGTTTGAGTTCAACAGATACATGCTGGGGATGTGGTCTTTCATGAGGCTCACTTGAACATATGCTTTGGGATTGATACAGAGTGAGAGCGTCTTGGAAAGGAATTGCCAATGTGATGAATAAGGTTCTAAGTGAAGAGAGGGAGTTTAACTTTGAAACTTTGATTCTGGGTAAAGATGCTGATCTAGAGGACCTAACGTATCAACAAGTAACATGGATTTTAAAGGGTTCTTTGGCTGCAAAAAGGATAATCCTACATAACTGAAAATCGGCTGTATTCCCCACTACAGAATCATGGTTGGAGGAAATGTATTCAATATGTAATATAGAAAGAGTTGTAATGTTCCTGCAGAAGGAGGAGAGGCTATTTGATAAAGTGATAAACTATGGGGTGGTTTTCTGAGTTTGGAATCAGATTAAACTGGTAAAGATAAAGGAGAGATGGCAATTTGATTAAATCTGGATGTTAGGATAAGTCTATTTTTAATAATTTCATGAACTTGCGCTAATGCTCATAGAATGAAATGTCTATTTACAAGTTGACAGTATATGTGGATTGATTTTCCCTTTCTGGCTTTGGGTGGGGGTGGGGTTGGGGTTTATTTTGTGTGTGTTTTCTTTCTGTTCTTTTCTTTTTTTACATCCTCATGTTCTCTCTCCTTCAATCAACCTTCCCTGTTTCAGATCACATTAGGGCGGGGGGGAGAATTAATGTTATTCAGTGTAGTATTTGTTAAAGATAAGATGGATTAACTGAAATGTATTCG
Organism: Ambystoma mexicanum; assembly: GCF_040938575.1. Lineage (NCBI taxonomy): Eukaryota > Metazoa > Chordata > Amphibia > Caudata > Ambystomatidae > Ambystoma > Ambystoma mexicanum. The sequence continues at coordinate 188,595,028 of NC_090927.1, read as the reverse complement.
GATATCTATTTGTATTGTGGTAAATTAAAAAACTAGTTTAAAAACAAAAAAAGCTAATCACCTGTCCCAGCTCAAGTTCACCCAGTTAATGTATCTTTCTTTTAATGGTATACACCTCTTTCACTTGCTTTATTGAATTCTTGACTGTGTCCCAGCTCCCCTGCTCAGATACACCCAGTTCATATATCTCTCTGCATTGCTCTAGTGCTCTTCCTCGGCTCTATCCTTTTACTACAAGGGTATGAAAATTGTAGGTTCTAGGTCCATATTGATATAGGCCATATAGGATTGGAAATTCAAGGGGTTGGTATCATACCCTGAGTGGAAAGGGGGATGTCAAGTCAAATAAACTTTTATTTTGGCATAAAACCTTCAAGTACAAACACATATATATAACATCATAAAATATACACGGCTTAAAATGGTGTAGTGCCTGTTCTGTTTTTTTAAAATTTTTTAAAGAAGTATTGTAAAAAATTGTTTAGTATTTGTTATACCACAGATTATTAAGATCATTGGCTGATTAATCATTATAAAAGTATAAAACATGCTATATCAGACCCACAATCCTGCCCCCCTAGATGTCACTACATAGTCTTTGTGTAAAAGCTGGTGCGACCGTCCTAAATAGTCACCTTAGTTTATCACAGTTACTACTGGTGCCTGTTTCAGGGCCATACCTCTGTGCAACAAGGCCCTGTGTATATAGTAGTGCCGTTGCAAAAACAACATTGGACATCAAGGACTATCTAAGGAAATTCACAGCCTCACCTGAAAACGGGTCTTACGTATGTGCATTTTATTTTTAGGGTCAGTAGACAGATCAACAGGAAATGTAGCACAGTTTGGCTCTCAGCCCCACACATCAGGCACTCCTCCCTCTCCTTGTCTTTCCATGATTTTGTGAAGAATGCTATGAGCAATATCACCAACCTAAACAGGTATACGATCACCTTTTGCATGCTGGTGTAATTATGTCAAGATATGTGTTATATGCAGGCGCCGTTCTGTGTAGGAGGTAATCTGGCCCTAGTTTGAGTGTTGACGCTTTCGCCTTTAGTTGCTCCCTTGCTCTTATTGTTGCAGCTTTCTTCAACCACTTAACAGCCGATCCTATTTGTCTCTGTGGGTTTTCCCACAATCCTCTCTCTTCCAGAGCGAGTAGAGTATTCTTCACTTGTGCAACCCATCTGGAGCTTTTGCCACCACTCAAAGACATAAGATGGATAGGGCATCCTGGTATTTCTCTAGGCCCTTTTATTTGCCATAGTCTTATCCAATACAGAGCTGGTCTTTGGCAACCTATTCACCTGCAGGGAGGACATCAAGCTCTAGATAAACCAGTGTGGTAGGAGCATTTTTGGGGAGTAGTATCAGCTCTTTCAGGAACTCATGTTCATAAATGTCTAGTGACCCTGTATTCACGTAGCCCCGGATCTCTAAGCCATAGGTAGACGCAGATAGAGCCTGATTTCTGTACAGATCCTAGGGCAGGTAAAAGCTAAAAGCTGCCTGGAGATCCAGATACAGTGTACAGCTTCATTTTCTGCAGCACAGTGTATTTCTGGATCAACAGGAACAACATAAAGCATTGGTCCACTGGCCCTCTATTTTTCGGAAAACCAGCCTGGAGGTTGAGAACGATGTTTGTGTCCACCCATTCTTGTAAATTGTTAAGGATGACCTTTCCGAAAATCTTCCCTGTGTAATTTTAACAAAGTCCCTCCAGTGCTTTTTATACACTAGTTTTACTACCACTTTTTGCCAGGAGATCGGTACAGTCCCTAAACCGAAAACCGCATTCAAGATTTTACATAAGGTAGGGGCCTATACCCCCTCTTTATCTTTATACAAATCAATGGGTATTAGGACCTGCAGCCCTTCCACTTTTTTGAGACCTCAGTGCCCTTTCCACCTATTGGACCGTTATAACAAGAATTTCACTTACAGGGATTATAACCACCTCTCAATTGCGTATAGGGAGTACATCATGTTCAGAACTATTGTATAGACTACAGAAATGATGGAACACTGAAGGGTTTGATCCCCTTTCAACTCTTTGTCCGCAATCAGTTTGTAGAACAAAATATTATCCCCTGTGTCAAGGGCGTTCTGGAGAGCACTCCACTTGTCCTGGACAAAGTATTTTTATACACACAGGTTAGCTTTGTCCACCCCAGAATCCAGTCTAACGTAAGCCACTTGTTTCTTTTTGTACTCTCCACAGGTGTCATCATACCAGCTGCCTTTGGTCAATGCTTTCTTCTTTACTGTGGTGACAGGCAATAAAATGTGTGGAATCAAATTTGCATTCAGTTTACCAAACTTACTCATTAAGTCAAGCTCTGTGCTTGCCTCTCCACAAATAACCCAGAGATTATCCAGGATTGAGCTATATATGGCTGACTTATCTGTGTGCTCAATGATTTTGGCTCATTTAACAGATTTGCAGGCATAGCACATTGCGAAAATCGATTGGTTACAATTTGGGCCAGAATCATTGCATACACACAACCTCTTCCCGAGACACTGATTTCTTTAGAGGGTTGTGGTCGCATACAGATCTCACACTTACCTCAAAGTCACTCACGTTTTCCCACTCATTCCCACTAATAATAACCTAGTCAATGTAGGGGGTCCTGTTACATCCTTTGAAAGCCAGCTGATCTTTAGAGAACCGGCCATTAAATGCCCTTAGATTTAAACTATAAAATATACGGCGCGTATGAATTTCTAAACAGCGATTTCTGTTAGGGGGGGCAGCTATCAAAGTGGAAACATCCCAAGCCAAATTTTGAAACTCGCATAGGCCATCTAGTTCTCGTATTGGCTCTATCTGTAGATTTACATCCCCTACCACAAGGGTGTAATGGTTACAGACTGTTTGGGGTGGTCCTTAAACGTACTTGTTCCTGTAATCTGTTTATCGTTGCCATTCCTTGGGATCCTGAGGGCATGTTTTCAATGTTAAACAGCCATATTTCTTCGTCCTCACCAGTTGTTACAAACAGAAATGGAGGATCTATGGAATTTGTCCGGTAATCAACTGCCTTCCATCCTAATGTGTCATCTATCTATATTAGAAGGCCACCACTTGGCCTGCCTTTAGGCCCTTTTGCGGCTGGGGTGACAAGGTTTTGTATCCTTGGAGCGGGTCTCGAGTCATAAATTAGTTTTCAAAAACTAATTAGCAGTTTGCTAATTAAAGTGTTCTTGATTAGCAAACACCCACTTGATTAGCAATGTTGTACTAATATTGCCAGTCAGCAGAAGTTAATTGCACCCAAGACATGAAATGAGCAACAAAACAGGGGTTTTGTGTACCAGTGAAGTAAGACATTAGTGAGAGGAGTCGGGCCTTGCAAATTCTTTGAAATTAAGCTAGACCTGCAGGTTTGGTAACTTAGTTTACCTATTTGACCTAAGAGAAATGCACTCAACCCATACCAACGGATGACAACAATTTTAAATGAGAGTTCTGTAAAATGGTGCATGTCACAACAAACCCGCTTTAAGTTTGGCACACTGCTCCCACTCAGAGGCCAGCCATGCACAGTGAAACTTTAATTTTACATTTACTGCAAAGTGAATGTTAAATAAAAGTTTCAAACATTCCTTGCAAATGTTACTCGCCCCTTTATAAAATCTTCTTGACTGTGCGAATGGGCGAAAATACTTTGCGAGCCCTGGATGAGTGTTTGTAAACTGGTAGAAGTTAGCTGCATGAATGGACACAAATATATATGATAACAAGGCCCTGAAAACAGTTTGGCCAACGGTCTCCTGCAGGTGGTAATATATAATGCAATCAAAGCGACCTCTGGTGGCTAACTACAGTCTATGATAGTGCAGTAGATCGTGGATGTACAGACTGGATGGAACTATTGATCACTACTTCCCGTAAACATCTGGTTAGCTTTGTGTGTTCATTATTTAAGAGGAAAGAAAGCCTAAGCATAGTGGATGGCCAAACTAGGTGGTATATTGTAGTTTGTGCTCATCTCACTGTTAGGGTAGCTGGTATAAAGCAACAGGGTGATAATATAGAATGTCAAGGAGGATGGGATCGCTCATGGGTTGAGCACCAGTGCATAAATGTACGCAACCAGCAAGTTACAGAACTGGGTTTGCCATCAAAAGCATTTGATCGTGTGATCTTATACATTTTAGTAAGTGTTCACTCGTCAATATGATGCATCTTCCCCAACAAAATTAAATATAGTTGACACTATGAGATTAACCGAAACTTTACTGTAAAGCATGGAGATGGTGCAGTGTTTTACAGTATCAATACTGTAATTATACATCATGTAGCAATTTACATTTTAGGAATGGAATTGCATGACTGTTTTTAAAGAATACATAGTTAACACATACTGGTCTTTACTAGACAGGACATAGAAAGCTTAATACAAGTATCACTAAAAGTAACATCCCAATTACTTATGGTTTGCAATTATTTGAAAAAGAAAAACATTCCTGTCTGGAATTCCCACACAGGTCTTTGACACTAAGAGTGGAGGAGACTGCTGCACTTTCTTTCCATTAGCACTTGAAGTGAACAGAGAAAAGAAGGTTAAGGGAGCACCGAGCACAAGAGAGGAATGCACAGTGAGCTGTGATTTTATTGAACAGGGAGACTTAAATAGCTAGATTTGCTACACAAGTGTCAGCCTGATTAGCAAACCTACAGATGCGCCTATCAAATTGCTATGCAAAACTGCTTATTTTATGCCTTGGGGGCTGGTTTGGACAATCATGTCTCCTGTAAAATGATTGCTTGAAAACCTCTTATTTAAGAACACCAATCTGGGTTGTCAATTAATTAATCTTGCCAGCTCCGCAATATTCCAAGATGAGAGCTTGTAGTCTGATTATCTATCTATGCTAAAAATTTCCCTGACCCAGTCAGTCTACACCCTCAAGATCGCTGGGCTCTATGGTATCCTTCTGACTGCTTCTCGCTACACTGTAACCCACTTAATTTCTCGTCCCGTTCCGTTTCTATTCTAATGCCTCCTGGGTGTAATTGCTCAAGGCTCTCTAATTTGGCTTGAAAGGATTCAGGAGATTTAAGGGCAATCATTGCATTCCCCTGAGGGTAAGCTCTAGAGTCAGTGCCTAGAATCCCTTCAACTAAGTCCCAGAAACACAAAAAACACCTGTATATGGTTTGAACTGGTATTGTGGGGGTAGGGCCCCTTATGCATCTAACAATGCCCTTGGTATGTCTAAACCAATGTGTACATTTATTAACATGAGCCTCCTGATCTTCATACTTGTTGGAAAATAAATGGGGAACATTGGTCATTATTATAGAGGGGCAGCCTCTACGCACTATGTTACCTGCATCAATATGTTTTTGGTTATGTGACTCTGGTTTTCCCACAGGAATTGGGCTAGGACCCGAAGGTAGTGGGCAGTTTTCTCTGCAAGACCTCCTGTCCAAGTTACCATAAGGGGTTGTTTATCCTGGGCTCCTAGAGTATTGGCTGTCCTGAAAAAAAAGTGGGACAGCCGGATTACCCTTAGTCATATCACTCCCTCTCTGTCAGCCAGGGAATCTCTAAAATATATTATTTCTTTGACCACTGTTCTATCTTGCTCCGTGTTCTGCGGGCCCAAAGAGACAACCTTGTCTTTAATCAACTTAATTTCCCCCACCAGTTCCCTCAGCCAACATTCTATTTTGCTCACTATGAGACCTTTTATTTCCGTGAGAATGTCCTCAACTGTTGGGTTTAATTTACAGGCCTTGGGACTTAGACTGGGGGAAACTTCAACGGGGCAGGTCTGGCAGCCTAAATCACAGGTATGTGTTACTCTTTTTAGGGGTAACTTTCTAATTGCGTCTTTTCCAGTGTATACTCGGCTCTTTTTACTTTTTTCCTGGCTTCTCACCACTGGTTTGACTACAGGGTCTTCCTCTGAAAGTGGCTCAAATCTATTGAAGAAGGGGACCAACGGATACACCTTTTCTTGCTTTCCCCCCCTTCTTTGATAGAGGGGATTTCCACATTGGGCTGTATCCATTTGTCTGAATCCCTATACATTAGGGGTCAGCTCCTCCCTTTGGATGTAGATTTCCACAATGTTGGTTACAAATTTGTCCTCCGCGTCCACATTGCCTTTCACCGGGAAAATCTAGTTTTCCCCCAACCCCCTTCTTGTCCTGGTTTCTGGCCGAAAGAGTGCCAATGGGTCCTCTTTAGGTCGTCTGTTATTTAGAGTACCCTTGGCAATTCCCTCTGGAGCATGCAAGTCACAGGGGGTTATTAAGACTTCTTTGTCTCCAGCTGTTGCAATGCAATTTTAACCACTAACTCTGCAGGCCTTTTGCTCCCCGCCCGCTATTGCTCTATCATTTCTACAGTCTATATCGTTGATGTTTTTGCAGTAGGCCCTTTATTTCAGTAATTACGGTATTCACCTACGCAATGGGCTTGAACATCTGTGATATTGTATTTTCTCTTGCCCCTTAGGATATGGCCATGCCTTGCATTCCTTTTGGCCATTAGTTGGCTCCAATTGGGAGAGACCCCTACCCCCTGAGTGGCTCGAGAGGCTGCCATAGTCTGTCTCCTCCCCACTGTACCCCCTCTTATTTCTCTTGTTCAAGGTAATAAATGTGTGTCAGCGGTTTTCATAAAATTTTCAATTCTCAATTCAGACAGGTTTGTGCACTAAGCAAAAACAACAGCCCAAGGGTAAGAAAAGTGTGAGGAAAGGGATCACACTCACCCTATTGAAGTGGTTGTGAAAACTCTGTCAAGGCACACTTGTCCTGAGCCCTCCTCTCTAGTGACACCACCAGCTAACATCTCAGGGCCACGAACACCCTGCTGGGGGCAAACACATGCCTCCTCCTATTCACTCTAGCTGCAGCGATGGCCTAAAGAATGTAGCCTTATCTACTCCGGGATTAAGGGTTCCCTAACCCTAAACTTCCTTTCCTAGGATTCAGTAGCAATGGCAAGGTTTCTTTATTGCGCTGACAAGACACCCTGCTACTTTGTGTCTCTTCCTCCACTTGTTTCTTTTCTCTCGTGTCCCTGATCTGTTAGTTTCTCCTCCCTCCTTTTTCTTTCATGGCATTACTCACCCTTCTACGCCCTCTCTATCTCTCGTTCTTTCTCTTCCATTCTCCGACTACCAACTTTGCCCCCTTTGGTGTGCTCTCTCTCTCTCTCTCTCTCTCTCTCTCTCTCTCTCTCTCTCTCTCTCTCTCTCTCTCTCTCTCTCTCTCTCTCTCTCTCTCTCTCCCTTCTATCCCTTTGGTGGTCATGAACTCTCTCTCTCTTCTTTTCTCCTGCTCTTCTCTTGGATGGATCCACACACTTCCTCCTCCATTCCCACTTCCCTCTCTCTTCTCTGCCCCACTCTCCTCTACACTCGTACCAGCTCTCTTCCCTTCTCTCCTCCTCTCAGTCACCACTTTTCCCAAAACCCACTTACTCTCACTACTCTGCTACACTCACTCTTGCAGGCACTCTCTCACTGTCTGGTACCATCCTCTCGCCCTATGATTACTTCACCTGTAATACTTTTCTGCACCACTACAAACTCCTCAGCACTCTGCTCCACTGTCCGTCCTCCGCCTGGTCACTGGATCCACCTCCACTATACCTGGCCTCACCCGAACACCTTTCATCCTGTCTTCCATTTCCTGCTCTTTTATTATTCCTGTTTCTGTCCCCTTATCCTGCTTCCATGGTCTATCGCCTCACCTGACCATTCTGTTTCTACCCTTTCCCCTGTCGAAGGTTCTTTGCAAGACCAGCTTTCATCAACCCATGTAAGCCCCGCCGCCTTTTCTCACGTGTCATTCATTGGTGTCTTTAGCCGCTGGCTGGTCCGGTGCTTGTTCAGTGCTGCTGTCTTTGTTCAATGCACTGAGTACTGCTCGGTCAGCAAAGTGCACAGCTCATTGAATACAGGTTTTTCTCCGGTTGAGCCTGGGCCGACGGTTTCTCTCTGTATTCCACTACGGTATCCGGTTGTTGCTAGGAATTCTGATATTTGAAGTTCTGTAACTAAACAAAAAGAACCTAGGCCAGCATTAAGGCAGTAAGGCATTGGGTAATGGAAAATGGCACCATTGGTAGCAATCATGGCACATACATAAAGGAACAAGGGTCTCAAGGTGCACAAACCCCCATGAAGGTTAGGGAGAATCGGAGGGTTCCTGTGGGATGAAATTTCTCTGGATTTGTTGGGGCCTTGCAACATTAGAGGTACCAAGGACACTTATCTGCTTGTTGTCCTGGATCTTTTATCGAAATGTCCGGAGGTGTATGTGTTGAAGGAGGTCAGCAGCAATATTAGTATTAGATTTCTAGAGCCATTGTTTTGGTGGGAGGCTTTTCAGACAATGGGACTCCATTGGTTTCGAAGGTTTTCAAGTTGCTCTTGGAGAAATATGGGATTGAACTGGTGACAACGGCCCTTTATCATCTCCAGGGTAATGGGTGCGTGGAGAGGTTTAACCACACTTTGATGGAGGTGATCAGAATTGTAGTAGCAACAGGTGGGGATTGGATAAGAGCGGTCATGGGGAGGACCTTTCAGCATAGGTTGGCTCAGAATGTGTTGAGATGTGTTGCACCTTTTGAATTGTTACGGGGTAGGAAGCCAAACACCCATTTGTGCCCAGGTTGGATGGGCAGATCAAGATGTGCGAACGTGGATGTGGAATGTGTGAGGGAGAAGTTTGATGATCAGCGTTTACAAAGCCAAGAGACGATTTGATGAAAAGAACTGTTTTAGGAGCTTTGATGTTAATCCTGCGGATGTGATTAAGGGGAAACTACCAGTCAAAGTGAAGAAAGGCAATTCCAGATTTTCAGAGCCCAAAGTAGTTGTCAAGGATTTGGGGGCATCTGATCTGGTCAAGGGTGGTGGTGGTGTTTGGAACAAGGAGAGAGTAGCTGTTAAGCAAAAGTAATGTGGTGGTTGATTAGGCTTGTTAGGAGCTGTAGGACGAAGGGAGGTGTTAGGAAAGGTTATGCATGTGTTCTGTAGTTTCTGTATGTGTTACGCTTTCATTGTTGTTGCTCTCACTTATGTTTCCCATTGCATCTGTGGTTGAGCTCACAGATGTCCATTGTAGATGTGTGCTCCATCTGTCTGCCATTAGAACCTGTAACCACTGGGAGGTCTGGCGCACGGCAGGGTTCAAGGTTCTAGCGAGTGTCAGTTGGCTACCTGAGTTGGCAGAGGCCGCTGCTTATGAATGCTGCTTAATCTTCTTGTAAATAAATGCAGCCTTTATTCATCTTACATCACTCTCGAGTGTGATCCTTTGAAGAGCCGCTGTTTCAACGTAACAAGCTCCGTTTGGCAGTGATTAGCGCTACTCGTGTATAAAGCCTCTAGTTTCCTAAACCTCTGTTTTTTCATTGTTGTCACGGATATGAAAAAAAAACGTAATTTAAAGAAAGACTATTTTCCTAAGCCTTGCTGGGGAGTGTGAAGTGAAGATTGTAACTGGTGAGTTGAAGGACCTTTTGCCTGGAAACCATGAAGCGATGTAATGCGCTCAAGTGGCTCCCTTTTGTGAGCCTTGCACCAAAATTATGGAAGTTGCGTTGTGGTAAATGACGCTACTGCCACTACACATCAATCTTAGTAATGGCTGTAAATTCCAGCAGTACTTATCCTGGATGAAGCATGTAGATAAAATACAAAAGTATCTCCTTGTGACCATACCTTCTGTGCATTGGCCACATGCTGCTTCGTACCGCTGATTAGCACTCTGCTTCCTTCATGACTGAATATATGAAGATGCACCAAAAACATTTAAAAAAATCCTGGAAATGAAAGATAACTGACAAGGTATGGTGTCCTTGTTTTAACTTGCACTGATATTTTGTAACAAATTTAAGACAGCTGGTAGACGCATGATAATTTGGAGACACATTTGATGAGAGAATTATGGAACAATTTATGTTGATATATCTAGATGACAAAATAAGGGAGGAGCTATGGAGCAAAGGACACCACCATTTAAGGGAAGTGATGCAAATTGCCAAGAGGGTAGAGCACACAGAAAGTGCGTGAACGACCTCACCTGCAAAAAAAGAGGTGAAGCCTGACATTCAAGCACTAAAAGAAAAGGACAAAGGCAAAGTGATTCATACCTGTAACGAAGTGAGGCGGGGTAACCGTGAGAATGAGAGTAGTTGTGAGCATAGTTACAATAGGAGTAAACCTTTACTGTGCTTAAAGTGAGTTTCCTGAGGTTTTTGAAAATAAGCTAGGATGTCTAAATGGATATGTTCACGTGATAAAACTTCACAAACATGCCATTCCTGGTGTAGCCAGATTGCGGAGTGTGCCAATTAGCCCAAAAGATAATGTAAAAAGGGAAATTAAACTGTTGTGTGAAAAGGGTATCCTAAAAACAGTTGAAAGTGCAGAATAGGTGGGTCCACTGGCTGTGGCGAGGAAAGCCAATGGTGAGCTAAGCTTGTGTAAGGGCAGCGAACAGGTGTGTAGTAGCAGCAAGGCACCCCTTGCCCAATAAGTGAGGTGGTAGGGCCAAGTTTTTCTTCTACAATTTACCTTGCGTGAGCCTATCATCACAGACTGCATGACTCGTCCAAAAATATCACAACATTCAGCACTCAAGAGAGCTTCTTCAAGTTCAACAGAATGCCATTTGTTCTTGTATCGGTAGCTGCTGTTTTTCAAAAGATAATGGAAAGGTCGTTTGGTGGCATCGAAAATGTTTTCTGTTTTCAGGACGACATATTGATTGTAAAGATGTGCTTAAGTATAATGAGACATTGAGAAAAGTACTGGGTATACTTCAGGAGAGGTGTTGACTGTATACCTGGATAATTGTACGTTTCGGCGTGAAACCATACAATACTTGGGACATGAGTTGAGTGAGAGAGGTGTGAAACCCAAGAAGAGGTTTCGAGTGCCATAAGGAATGCTCCCAGGCCATCAAATAAAGAAGTAGTACTGGCATTTCTAGGCCTAGTGGAGTTTTACCAAAGGTTTGTGAGGAGCTTTTCTGATAAGATGTAGAGATTATGTAATTTGACAAATAAAGGGGGTAAATTGAATGGGTGGACGAATATGCAAGTGAATTTGTAAAGATTATGGATGTAATCAGTAATGCTGATACTCCTACGTCCCGTCCCCTTTCCTCCATACTTATGGGACTTCTCTCCGTCCTGTGGGACGGGACCGGAGCACTTTGTAAAAAGCATCCACATTTTTTTCAAAAATGTGTCCTTCCTCTCTTTCTTGCGCGGGGCCCGGCACGCGGCTGTAACCCCGCCCATCTTGGCTCCGCCCCACGCTTCGCCCATCAGTCCTTTTCTCCGCTCGATCGGGGCCGGACGCACTTGCATCCTCGGAAGATTTTCTTCCCTTTTTTCATCTCTGGCTCTCTCTAGCGTTCGTTTACTAGTCTGTCTATGTCTTTCAAGTTAGACTTTCCAGATTGTTCTTCGTGTCACCGTTGCTTCACGAGGGCGGATCCCCATCCTCTTTGTTTAGAGTGGTTGGGTCCGGAACACCGTTGGGACTCCTGTTTTTACTGTGACTCCCTTTCGGTCCGGGCACTTCAACGTCGGTTGGAGCGGTGGGAGGAGGTATTCCGACGAACTCCTCCTTCGCATTGTCAGGCGTTCATCGACGAGAAGAAGAAAGGTCTGGTAAGTTCTTTACTTTTCAGAGCACCCGCCCGGGGGATACCTTCCCAGGTTCCTCTCGGTCCGGGAGGGGCGTTGATCGCTCTGTCACCGGGGTTTGCCCTGAGGTGCCCGTTGGGCCTAATAATTCTACCAGAGTTTTCTCAGAGGGTCTCCGTAAGGGGCCTGTGAATACCGGAGTACGCTCCGAGGCCCCTCCTGTGGGGGCTCTTGGTAGACCCAGTTCTACTAAATCGTGGGGTACCGGAGCTCGCTCTGAGGCCTCTTTGACGGCTTCCCTCAAAAACAAGACCGGGGTGCGCCCCAAGGCCTTGGCTGGGCTTGTTGTTACCGAACGGATGTTCGAGGCTTGCGCAGATAAGGCTGTTACCGGGCCTGGGTCTGAGGTCCCTCGTTCAGAGGCTAAAGCTATCAACAGTTCTGAGAGGCCGGTCAAGGCTTTGTCGGTGAAAGCGGTTGCTCACCGTTCCCGCTCTTGTGGTGATACCAGACCTGTTGAGGGAGCAAAGAAGCAAAGTTCTTCTTTTACCGGCAGTGCCGAGGTCCTTCCTTCGAAGGCTCAGTTGGCGGTTGGTATGTCTCAAAAACATTCCAGGCCTCATAGTACCGGCTCTGCCAAGGATCCTTATGTTAAGGCAATTATTAAGACCCCTGATCCATCGACAGGGACCCCTGCATCACTTCCTCACGTGCTGCAGTTCCCCTCAGATGAGGACAAAATCGGCGCCTGTTCCCATCACGACCCGGCGGCCATTTTAGGTGCTACCCCTACAACTACGCCATCGGCCTCTGGTGTAGGGCTTGGTCCCTTGGGTGAACCTAAGTTCCCTTGTGCGCATCCTTACCGGCCGGTTTATGATTGGAACGCCCGAATGCCTCTTCCGCCCAATGTGTCGTTGCCTGCGGGTGCGGCACCTTTGATTTATGTGGATACGTCGGTGGAGGGGCCGGTGTGGCACCCTTCCCCGTTACGTCCCTGGATTTGTCCACTTCATGAGAGGCCTCCTCAGGTTCGCAAACAGTCTCCGGAGGACGCCTTTTTCGGTAAATTTCAAGCGCTTATGCACACCGACCCCATGAGGGAATATTTCAAAGGGCTTTTCAAGGAGATATGTCCACCTGCGCCTCCGGCTCCACCCGTTCCTCCGGTGGTTCCGCCGGCGCCTTCCTTGCCCGTGGTGCCTCCCCCGGCTCTTCCGCCTTTGCCTCCATTGTCCCCAGTGGACAAGGCAGTGCCTGACACGGCTCAGCAGGATCCTGACCTGTCAGATGATCCTCAAGGCGATCAGGACAACGAGGACCTTCCCCGCTCTATCAGAGCCTTTCATGACCGGGTACTGGACATGATGAGTTTCTTGGATGTCCCGGTGCCTGAGGCACCCGCTCCGCAGGAGGGCGTGGTTTCTGGGGCGTTCACCCTGTCTCCCTTGGAGCGTACCGGCCTGTTCCTGCAGAAGGATGTTCTGGCCGAGGTCCGAAGTGTCTGGGAAAAGCCACACTCCGGACTTTTTGTCAATAAGAAGATTGACGCGAGGTACAGGCTACATTCTTAGAAGAGGTGGCCCTGTCGTCTTGTCTGCCTCCCTCCTCCACAGTGGTGGCTGCAGCCACTTTGCAATCCAGACCTGCAGCATCCTCTTCCACGACGGCTACTCAAGTCCTCGGTAAGGAGGACAAGCTCCTTGACTCCCTAGGGAGGAAAATCTTTGCCAACTCGGCCTTGCAGCTCATGCAGGCCAATGCTGTGTTGATATTAGCGGGAGCTAACATGTAGATGTGGAAAGGTCTGTCGGGGTTTGAGGAGTACATCCCGGTCGAGAAGTTGGAAGACTTCAAGGGTGGCCTATCTGACACCAGGGTCTTGGCCCAGGATCTCCTGGAGGCTGCGGCTCATCATGTAGACACCTCGGCTCGGGGCCTTATGCTGGGGGTTGATACCTCACGGCAGGCGTGGCTGCATGACACTAAATTTTCAAAAGAAGTGCAGGACAAGGTGTTGGACCTTCCGTCGATGGTAAGGAGCTCTTTCATTCTACAACCGATGTAGAGCTCACCAAGACGAAGGATAGCACGCAGACAGCTAAGTCATTGTCTGTCCTGGTTAAGGCTCCTTTCAAAACCCAGAGACCGTTGTCACAAAGTCGACCCTCTGGCTTTAAGGGCTTCCTTGACCGCAAATCTCGCAGAGTGGATACCCCTGCGGGGAATAACCACCATAGGCAACAATGGACGTGGTTTTTCTCCCGCTCCTCAGCCTTCTCCTCAGGTTCAGGTGGCACCGCTACCGATAAACCTACAAAATGAGAGTTTTCCACGCTCGCCCGAGACCCCAGTGGGAGGACGCATTGCGTCTCATTGGGAGGCGTGGCAGTCCATCACAGAAGACAGATGGGTCTTGTCAGTTGCTCGAGCGGGCTTCCGCTTACCTCTACCCCCTACCCCACCCCGCAACCCTCCTTTTCAGCTGTCGGGCTCGCCCTCCCTCAAAGCCGAGGTTCAGAAACTTCTGGACCTCAGAGCTGTGGAACCCGTTCCCCTCGGGGAGCGAGGGGAGGGCTTCTACTCCCGGCTGTTTACGGTGCCCAAACCCAACCAGGCTGGCCTGCGCACCATCCTAGACCTTTCCCAGTTCAATCTTTTCCTACCCCAAGAGAAATTGAAGATGATTACGCCCAGCCAGATACGCTCCTCCTTGCAGGCGGGCGAATGGCTCAGTGTTGTGGACCTTCAGGACGCGTACATGCATATCCTGATTTGGAACCCACACAGGAGATATCTCCGCTTCTCTTTGGGAGAGGAGCACTTCCAGTTTCGAGTGCTTCCTTTTGGCCTCAGCTCGGCGCCGCGTGTCTTTATGAAGATGATGTCGGTGATTGCGGCCTATTTTCGTCTCCAGGGTATCCATGTGTATCTGTATTTGGACGACTGGCTCTTACGCAGCCCTTGTCCGCTAGCAGCAGCGGGCAATCTCCAGTCTCTCCTTCAGCTCCTGTTCCATCTTGGGCTGTCGGTGAACTGGCAGAAATCTTCCATGACGGTCTCGCAGGACCTGATTTTCCTGGGTTTTCGCTGGAACACGATCGACTGCAGAGTGTACCTGACCGGGGACAGAATGGCGGATCTGTTAGCCACGTGTCAGATGTTTGTGCAGTCGGAGAGCATGTTGGCCTGGTGGTTCCAGAGGCTTCTGGGACTCATGGCCTCGTGCGTGCTGGCTCTTCCTCTTGCTCGTCTGAAGATGAGACGGACCCAGATGGCTCTTCGGATTTCCTGGCGTCAGGCTGTGGACCCGGATTCCAAGCGGATAACGATTCTGGATTCCATGAGAGTGGACCTGGACTGGTGGTCATCTCTCAGCAACCTATCGGTGGGCGCAGGGTTTCAGGACCCGACCCCCATGGTGACGATCACGACAGACTCCTCCCTTCTGGGGTGGGGTGCGATGTTAGATCGCCTTCAGGTCTCGGACCTCTGGTAGCCTCAGGACAAGCGCCTGCACATAAATCATTTGGCGTTTCTGGCAATCTTTCTGGCGCTCAAGGCGTTCAGACCGCTCATTGCCAACAAGGTGGTCCGCATACGCACGGACAATGTGGTGTCAATGTATTACATCAACAAACAAGGGGGAACAAAGTCTCCCCCCCCCTCGTGGACCTGTCTATCCAGATATGGGAGTGGGCCGTGCTTCATGGTGTCTGGCTGCTTGCAGTACACATCCCGGGCCAGCTGAATGTCACAGCGGATGCCCTCAGCCGGCGGACAGTGGACAGCTAAGAGTGGGAGTTGAAGGCGGAGGTCCTCTCATGGATTTTCTCGCGTTGGGGCACACCGGAGGTGGACCTCTTCGCGACGGCAGTAAACAAGAAGCTTCCTCAGTATGCCTCCAGAGGGGGGCTGGGAGCCTCCTCTCTAGGAGATGCTCTCGAGATTCCATGGCACAACATGAGAGCTTACGCCTTCCCGCCTCTCCCTCTGGTTCACCGGGCAATTTGGAAGTTGAAGAATTCGGTGAACTGTTCCCTTCTGCTCATAGCCCCGTGGTGGCCGGCCAGGTTTTGGTTCTCAGAGCTTCAACACCTATCGGTGTATCCGCCGATCAGGTTACCAGTAACTCCCGATCTTCTTCACCAAGGGGAAGAGCAGCTGTGGCACCCCTCCCCTCCCCTCAATCGCTCAGCTTGGCGGCATGGTGTCTGAGTTCAAGTCTTTAGAGCATCTGAATTTGTCTATGGATAACATGCGTATTATCCAGGCAGCCAGGAAATCCTCGACCAGATCCCAATACAGGAGTAAATGGCTCAGGTTCTGTCATTGGTGTTTGGAGAAGAAGTTGGATCCAAGGGAGCCACGATTGACACGGTGCTGTCCTTCGTGTCCTCCCTAGCAGAGTCAGGGGTTCATGTTCTGTGATGCAAGACTTATCTCTCAGCGGTTTCCGCTTATCTTTCTACAGACCAGTGTTCTTATTCCCTGACTAACCCAGTGGTGAAGAGGCCTTTTTCTGCCTTGACACGCCTCTACCCTCCGGTTCGTAATCCGCACCCGCCGTGGGACCTAAATGTGGTCCTGACGGCGCTGTGCCATAAACCCTTTGAACCAATGGCTACTGTGGTCCTCAAGTACTTGTCCTGGAAAGTGTCCTTTTTGGTCGCAGTTACGTCAGCAAGGAGAGTGAGTGAGCTCCAGGCATTGTCGGTGGAGCACCCTTTCTTGGTCTTTCACAAGGACAAGGTAGTCCTTCAGACGATCCCGGCCTTTCTGCCGAAGGTTGTGACTGAATTCCATCTGAATCAGTCTATTTCCCTACCGGTCTTTTTTCCGAACCCTGCCTCTGAGGCTGAGAGGGTTCTACACGTCTTGATGTCCGAAGAGCTCTCAAGTTCTACCTGGACAGGACTTCCGAGCTTAGGAGTTCTTCTCAACGTTTTGTGACCTTCGGTAACCCTCAGGGCAAGCAGGCGTCTAAGGCAACTATTTCTCGGTGGATCGCCGCCTGCATGATGGAGTCTTTCACTGTCCAAGGGCTGAAACCTCCTAAGGGTATTCATGCACACCTGGTGCGGGGCAAGGCAGCTGCGGTTGCTTTTCAGAAATATGTCCTCTGGGAGTCCATCGCTAGGGCAGCTACTTGGGCCTCCCCATCTGCTTTCTGTAAGCATTATTGTCTCGACATGAGCTCAAGGGCTGACGCTCAGTTTGGTCAGGCTGTGCTGAAGAACCTGTTTCAGTGAGGGGTATTTCCATCCACCCGGAGTTCCTGTAAGGAGTGCTTGGGAATCTCCCGTAAGTATGGAGGAAATGAGACGGGACGTAGGAGTATTACCAGGTTACTCACCGCGGTGACCACCTTACTCCTAGTCCATAGTCCCCTTTCCTCCATACGCCCGCCCACCGTCCCCTCTAATAAGGTTCCTCTGTTATTGCTAACGGGTCTTTGACCCTGCGATAGAAAAGGACTGATGGGCGATGCGCGGGGCGGAGCCAAGATGGGGCGGGGTTACGGCCACGTGCCGGGCCCCGCGCAAGAAAGAGAGGAAGGACACATTTTTGAAAAAAATGTGGATGCTTTTTACAAAGTGCTCCGGTCCCGTCCCACAGGAAGGAGAGAAGTCCCATAAGTATGGAGGAAAGGGGACTATGGACTTAGGAGTAAGGTGGTCACTACGGTGAGTAACCTGGTAATTATCTAACGCAGTTTGACACCGGTTTGCATTGTATTGTCACTGCTGATGCCAGAAACAAGGGGATAGGAGCAATGTTATCCCCAAAGTATGGTGGTGTTGAGCAGATGATTTCCTTTGCTTTCAGGAGATTAAAAGTACTGAAGTTAAGATTTGTGGTCATTGAGAAAGAGATGTTGATCTGTCTCTTGTCAGTAGAGAAATTCAGGTCATATTTGTGGAGTTCCAAGTTCACATTGGGAATGTATCACAAGCCTTTGAAGGCAGTACTAGAAGAAAAGGGTTTGGATAAAGTGTCCAGAGGTGTACCGCCATGGCGTCACTCATTTGTAGCCACATGAAGGTGATACAAGGCAAAAACAATAAATTGGATGTTTGTCTATCGATGTTGCCGGAGCCAGGAGTTGAAAGTGCTGAAGACAGTTGAATTTAGCAAGTTTTTCTTAAAACCGTTTTAGCTATTAAAAAATCTGGTAGTATTTAGAGTGTAAGCGTGACAAATCCATACAGGGTGCAGTCAAAGAAGTTTTAAAAGGTTGGAAAAGTAAGGCAACATTGATCGAGTGTTTAAAGTAATTTTGGCAGGTGGGAGATGAATTGAGTGTTGAAGGGGGGAAGGTTATATAGAGCTAGTAGAGCTGTAATAGCCACCTTGCTGAGGGACAAACTTATTGAGACAGCACAAGAGGGACACATCGGCCTAACTAAAACTAAGTATAGGTTGTAAGATGATTACTGATGGCCAGGCATGGACCGAATGATTGAACTGTGGATTTCAAAGTGTCCAGAATGTGAGGAGTCTGGTAAGGGGCTAAGAGTGGCTACTCAACCATTGAACCGTATACCTCTGCCAAGAGGGGTCCGACAAATGATTCCTATTGACATTTTGGGGCCCATTGGTAAGGATTCCAGAATTCTGGACTACAGATGTAGTTGAAGTGGGTTGAGATTGAATGTTAATGACGTATCGTCAAGTAGAGTGGTGAAGTTTTTTTAGCGAATTTTTGGTGGGGAAGGAATACCAAGGGAAGTCCTGTTTGACAGTGCAGTGAAGTTCGTTAGCAGAGAAATGGAGGAATTTTTGAGGAGATGTGGCATCGCCAATAAGATGACAGCATTGTATCACCTACAGTGCAATGGAGTGGTAGAAAGAGTAAATCGGGTGATTATGGAAGGTGTGAGGTTGGTCAAGAGTTGTGGCCAACCATGGAAGCATGTGGTGTCTCAGAGGTTAGTGGCATTGTAGTCCATCAAGCATGAATCCATGCAGGCATTACTGCTTGAAGTGATGAGGGGAAGGTGTGAGGTTGGTCAAGAGTTGTGGCCAACCATGGAAGCATGTGGTGTCTCAGAGGTTAGTGGCATTGTAGTCCACCAAGCATGAATCCATGCAGGCATTACTGCTTGAAGTGATGAGGGGAAGAGTGTGTCACACAGAGCTTGTTCTGCCTTGGATGGAAACTGGAAAAACGTTGTGTGTGAACGATGAGCTGATCCGTGAGAATGTGGAAACTCAACAGGATAAGATGATATAACTGTTCAATGAGAGAAGTTTGGTAACAAGTACTAATGTGGATCTGGTAAATTGGGTTAGGATCAAGTTTCCCAAGAAGATGGGTAAGGCAAGGGTGAAATTCTCTAAACCTGTGCAAGTAGTGAGGAAGTACAAAAGAGGTATAATAACTTCTGGAGGGAAGATTTGGAACTTGATCAGAGTAGTGGCTGTGATTAATGGTAGTGGTATGCGTGTGAGAATTGCTGAAGGAGGTCAGGACTGGGCGGTTTAATCACTTTAAAGGGATGATTGGATGTGAAATGTTTGGAGGTGTTCATTGTTAGTCATTATTGGCAAATGGTGTATATAGTTTCTATTGTGATTTATGTTTTGTCAGTAGTAAAGGGGGGAGGTGTGTGGTGTCCTTGCTTTAACGTACACAGTGTTCAGTGCAGATTGTTATGGGGGTGAGGGGTCTTCCATGACGGGCTGCTGGAAGCTGAGAGTTTCACCGGACGGTTAGTCAAGACTGTGATGGATGGAAGCATCCAAGGCTTGCTGTGTAGATTGGATGAATAAAACCATTGAAGCAACCCTCTGAATCTTTGTGAATCATTACATAACACAGGCACAGTGATTATTATGACTGTAACTGAAGAAGAAGCAAGCAAGCTTTTGCGAGGCACCCATTCTGAAGGGTAGCATATAGATTTGTTCAAGAAATCCAACCAGCAAACTAATGTTTTCTGTCGCAATAAACTGTTACTTTAATGTTAATGACTTTTACTGATGCCATTTCGCCACCAGAAGGATGATATGCATAGGTATTCTTAAATGCAGGGACTTTTGTACTGAAGTAGATGGACTCCTTCAACATGTTTTTGTTTGGTTGCTCTTTTTTCTACAAGGCAGTAGTAGTAATACCAATTAGTACCCGGCGAGGGTCAATCGGAATGTAACAAACAATCTGATTGGCGCTCGCCGGTCGTTGCCCAGCGCAGAATCCCTCGCCTTCACATCCCTGGCAGAAAGGTGTGGCAGCCCCTCAGCCAATGAGGAGGCTCAGAACAGGGTAATCCCGCTCCGAGCCACGACACGGCTGGAGGCTGCCATCCTCCCCCCGCCGGGGATTCAGGTAAGGGTATTTCCTCTTCCCTAAACAATCCCCTCCCCATCCTCCAAATCCCACTTACCTTCTTTTTGCTCCGTTTTCGATAGCGAACGTGGTGGGGAACACTTCTGTCCCCGGCACGTCCGCTCTCGATGGCCACCCAGAGTCCGTTTTCCCTTCCCAGGTAGCCATTTTTTTAAACATTTTTTTTTCTTTTCTGTTCCAAAACGCCACAGCGTTTCGTAACATAAAAAGAATACTATTGTTACCCCGGTCTTGTGGGCCTGGGTACTAATAGCAGTAAGCCCCTCGCTGCGCTTGTAACTATGGGCCCCGGGGCATTACCTGACTAGGTAATGCCCCTGCGGCTCGGGGCTTATTGCTTAAATATAATGTTATTTTCTATTTGTAGAATAATTGGTGACGGCCATCTGTGTTTGTGTACCCTTAATTTAGCTTAATTTAGCTAAAGATGTCAACTATTATTACATTCCTTTTAATGCTCAAGTAGAGTGTTAAGAATACTCCATGGTCTGTAAGCCACTCGGGTATAACCTGCCTCCTGCTAAGTCTGGCAAGTGGATGTGATTTTCAGATCATGCCAATGTTGACCACAGCTCGCCAGCAAAGATATCAGCCCTTGATCGGAGAACCCAAGAAATGACTTTGGGTTTAAAAGGCTTTGGGATTAACAGAAATACAGTTTAATAAAAATTATTGGGCACTTAATCATGCAGCATTAAAGGCTTGTTACAAGATCTCAAACCACAGCCTTTAGATGAGAGTGAGCAGATGGATCAACTCTCCAGATGTGCAGCATACCCGTCGTTTTACTCCCAAGATTAGCATCCTGACAAATATACCAAATGAAGAAGTCCTAACCAAATGTCTAGTTATAATTGAAGAAGTTCTAAAAAACCGTGTATTTTAGTCATTGAGGAAATGTTGCACCTTCTCCAGCATTGGATCTTTCATGGATTCACATGCTGTGAATAATCCCTGTCATCAGGCTGGGAATCACTGTTTACTTTAATACTTTTCCTATGGAAAAACTTTGACACCTTGAGTGTTCCACCGACGTCCCTACCAATAGGATGTCAGGGTTGTAACGGTATACCGTTATAGATACAGCGAACAGCTTAATTGAACTATGATAACCATCACGTTGTTTATACCAGTATACTGTTTGATTTGGAAAGGCTGCCGTAAGCAAGTGCTGCGCAGTCTGGATCTTGCACTGTTGGATGTGGCGTCTGCCCAAGGGAGCCTTGTTTGGCAGACAAGAGCATAGGGAAAGTGAGGCCACATTAGTAAATGCAGCTTTGATGCTGTGACTGCTCTTTCTCTGTGATCAGTAGAATCTGGTTAAAGATCAGCCAATTTGTAGTTTTCGCACCAGTTTCAAAGATGGGGAACTACATATCACAGAATTCAAAGGGGGGAATGAACTGGATGCCCTTCTGATGCATGTCCACAAAAAAACGTTAGCTCTGTAGACTGTATGAACACTGGGCCTATCAGTGCTTTGTGCTAGTTTATAAACAGCCCCCCAAACCTCTCACGGTCCTCCCTGTAGATTTGCACATTGGCACTAGAGTTGTTGCTTCGCTTGATCCTTCACCTGCCTTCTGCTTATGGCACTGGACTCAAGCAGGCAGGACAGATTTTATATTCAATTTGAAGTATCCAGAGCAATGGGGTTGAGATATTTCTCAGATCTATCCTCGATTTGTGACACCATTAATGAAAGCATTCCTCCGTCTCAACTCACATGACAAGGGTCCTAAAGCGCTCAGACATGGGGAAAATGGTAATGATGGTGCTGTGGTGAGGTGGTGGTCTAGGCCATATTTGTGCCGATATGTATTTTAACTTTGTCATTTTCAAAATGTTTTTGTGCCACTATCTTAAGAAGGTAAATAAACATGTATTGAAAGAAATCAACAGCGCCCACTGAACACTGTCCTGTTAGGATTACATGGTCACTGGTGACTCCAGACCTTTATAATAGACCAGGCAGATGGTAAAGAAGCTATTCTGATTTGATCAATATGCAACCTTTCGGTGAGTGTGTGTTGGCTATGACATTTTGACAAAAGAAACAATGACATGGGCTTTCAGACATCACATGAGTGACCTTTCTCCCTTTAATGGGATAAAGTGTTATCAAAACAAACTTTTATTACTGATCGCACCTAGGTTTCATGATGCCCATGCCATGTGTTCCAAAATAATGCAGGTGGAGGCCGATTTTCAAAGCGATGACCTGTGACTGAGTAGCAAGCTCATTGCTCCAAATGTGCATTTTAACACTTCCACTAGTCACTCTTTCATTCAAGGCGATCAACGAGTGAGCGCCATGAAAGACCAAATCTGCAGCTGCCTTAGATTCCTTGAGGATCAGCTAAAAATATGCAGAGACAAGTTTCAAAATGCTGACAATTTATGACCTTGAAGAAAATATTTGTTAAGATTAGTTAACTCCACCTGCTATACCGCGATAACCATGATATACCATCATTTGGCAAGAAGGTTACCATACCGCCATAAAAACAATACCGTGACACTCCTATCGAATGTATATCTCCGCCCCAGCATCTTCCCCTCAGATTTCAACCCTTTTCCTAGCTGGTGGGAATCCTCGATTTCTTATCTTCACTGAGAAATTATCTTTACACACACAAACCTTTTTTGAATGGATTGTTTCCTCCGTATTCCTCATCTTTTGATAATCGTATCCCAGCTTCAGCTGCTTCAGAATATTTTTTCAACAGGGGCGCTGTGTTCGAGACCGCGGAGTCGAAGTCCCTCGAGGGCAGACGTCGACGTCAGCCGCTGTATAAAGGGCTCGAGCAGCGCCCGTTACCTCAGTTCCGTTTTTCCAACGCAACTGCTTCGTGTTACGAACGGCGCATCAAGAATTTCTTAGACAATGTCCTCCTCTTCAACTCCCTCCACACCCAAGACAGGGTTAAAAAAATGCCTTAAGTGTGGCAGGGAGATGTCTATAACCGACCCCCATCGGAATTGCCTCTGGTGCCTCAGCCCAGACCATCGGGTTGATGAGTGTGGGTCCTGTCAGGCCTTGTCAAATAAGGCTCTTAGGGAACTTAGGCAGAGGTAAGCTTGCGGCGGGGGAGGAGAAATATAAGTCTTTGAAAAGATAAAAGGATTCGGATGAATCCGGTAGAAAATCTTGTCACGAGTCGAGGAGGTCGAGATCAGAAAGTCGCTCGAGGAAATCTTCCTCGTCCTTGACTAAAAAGTCAAAAAAGCGATATCATAGGTCTTCTTCCTCCTCGTCCTCTTCTGAGAGGAGAGTAACTTACCCGTCTAAGCATGATTCCCCAGAAAAATGGGAGGCCTTCAGGGCTTCGATGCTTAAGATATTCGAGAAAGCGGCCCAGACCCCCTCGAAGTTGCTGCGTGGTGATCATGCCTCTAGTCACTCTAAAGGTGACAGAGGAAAATCAAGATCAAAACACGCAAGGGTTAAAAAAGATTCGAGAGTGTCTTCAAGGGAAAGTACCCTGACGCCTCGCACGAAGTCTAAGCCCCCGGTGCATAAATCGGGGCTAGCGGAATCGACATTGACGTCGAAGTTGAAACCAAGACTTGACTCGACACCGTCGATGACCATAACGTCGAGACCACTGCCAAAAATGACGTCAACACCTTTAGTGGCATCGAAAGCTTCTTCGACAGCATTGAAGCCAGCGTCTACCCTATCGACGCCTTCAACGCCTTTATCGAGGCCTTCTTTGATACCAAGACCCAAGTCGACGCCATTGTCTATGCCTAGGCAAATTCCATCTTTTATGCCTGAAAAAACTTTCCACCCTCGACCTAGAAAGGAATTTTTTTAATCCATGTCATCTATATATGAAGAACATTCCTCTGAAGAGGATGTCACTCCAGCTGGAGTTAGATTTGGAGCCAGAGAGGTTCCTGATGAACTAGTGGACCCACAGTCTAAGATAACAGACTTTTATGACTGTCTACAAAATGCCAGTGGCTTAGACACTTCACCGGAAGTGGATTTTGAAAGGCCACATCCTACAGATCATGCTGATCCCAGTTATAGGAATCTTATGGGAAGGGTCATTGATTTTATGGGTTGGAAAGCAGCTTCCCCAGATTTTGACCAGGATGGCATGACTGACATCCTGAGTGAGGGTCCCGTAAAAGTCATTCAATTCTTGAAAGGGTTGACAAATGTATACCCTCCGACACCTTTTCAGGTCCCCATCTGGGATTTAAATCTAGTCTTAAAATTTCTCATGTGTGCTCCTTTCCAATCTTTACATTCTTGTCCATTAAGACTGCTCACTCTTAAAACAATTCTGTTAGTGGCTATAGCATCAGCCCGCAGGGTAAGTGAGTTGCAGGCACTGTCTTGTAAGCCTCCTCACACCGTTTTCCATAGGGACAAGGTTATTTTAAAAGTCAAGCCATCTTTCTTGCCTAAAATAGCGTCTGATTTTCAATTGTCACAAAAGATTGTTTTACCTTCCTTTTATCCTCCACCTCATGTTAGTAAGGAAGAGGAAAGGTTACATAGACTGGACCCAAAAAGGGCTCTGTTTTTACATTTCCAGATTGGCAAATCTCTGACAATGTGACCAACTATTCGTTGGATATACTGGGCACAAATCGGGCCTTGCAGTATCTAAACAAACTCTATCCAGATGGTTAATTCTAGCAATCTCTGAATGCTGTAAACTATCTGGGAAAGAGCCTCTAGATGGATTAAGGGCTCATTCAACCAGAGGCATGCCAACTTCCACGGCCCTTCAGAGGGGTGACCCGGTGCAGGATATTTGTGCTGCGGCTACCTGGTCGTCGATGCACACCTTTGTAAAGTATTACTGCTTGGACTCTATTTCATACCAAGGAGGACTATTTGCAAAAGCTGTCCTTCATTCAGTCCATAATTAAAATTTCTAGTACTCCCACCTCCAAAATTACCACTGCTATGGGAGTCTATCATAAAATGAGGAATACGTGGGAGGACACAATCCATTCGAAGAACAAGTTACTTACCAACTGTAACGTTCTTCCGATTGGATGTTCCTCCCACATATTTCTCATCGACCCTCCCATCCTACCCCTCTGTACAGTTTACGCCAGTTGCACTCTGACTTCCTTAAGAGCCTGAAGACTTAAAGCCTGATGAACTGATGCAACCATGAACACCGTAAAAACAGAACTGAGGTAACGGGCACTGCTCGAGCCCTTTATACAGTGGATGACGTCGACGTCAGATGGCGGTCCTCGAGGGACTTCGACTCCGCGGTCCTGAACACAGCACCCCCTGGTGAAAAAAATGTCTCAAGCAGCTGAAGCTGGGATACGATTATCATAAGATGAGGAATACGTGGGAGGAACATCCAATCGAAAGAACGTTACAGTTGGTAAGTAACTTGTTCTTTTCTACACTACATTCCATGTGGAGAAACCGACTACTCTTCTACGGTGTCGTCTACAAACATTGAGACCGTTGGACCTCATAAATCCTTTTTTCAGGCCCTGTGGGGCGTTCAGCCTAAACAACGTCTGTGAAGTTGGCAGGCATGTAGACTGCATACACTGCCTATTCCCTAACCATTCCTCAGAAGAATGTGTAATCTGTCAGGGGTTTTCTCAGAAAACCCTCAAGGACAGGAAGCGTTGACTGATTTGTTCGCTAAATGAAAGGGTATAACTGGCGTCTGAGGTAGGCTCGTCAAGGAGTGGCCACCCTATGATAAGCGTTTGTCATCGAGCCACAGGTCCAGGACGGAAGAATGACCTATGAAAAAACAGAAAACAGGTGAGCCTAAATCGTCGACGAGCCATAAAACTGCCTCACAACCCTGGTCTCCTACTAAAAAGAAACCGGTTAGCAGCAAAGCTTCTAAGTCCACGTGTAAACAGTTATCGAAAAACCCATTGACTAAAACGACGACGATTACCAAAACTATACCATCGTCGTCAAAGCATACGGATAAGGGAAAACACCCATCAACGAATTCCATCTCCCATTCGATAAGAACATCCTCTCCGATCAAAGATAAGCATAAGACCAAATCGTCCACGAAGACCCCACCTTCGTCGACAAAGAAGCACTGCTTGTCAGTCTCGTACTTCCAGAAGGGCATAGATCCTCCTCCAAACAAGAGTCGTCCATGAGACGACATCCGACGACGAAATCGTCGACGGTACGTACTTCGACAACAAAATTGGGACATCACTCTTCGACGAAAATCTCCAGGGAATGAGGCAATAGTAAACACACCCCCATCAACCAGCTCTACCACGGCCCAAGCCACGGTTCATCCCGAACAACCTATCCTACAGCTACAAGTGGAAAATATACTATCCTGCAGTAAAGGAATACTGATAACTCCAACAGAGATGCCAACAGAGCCCAGGCAACTCCCTCTAGGTGTGTCACCCATAAAATACACCAAAATCATTCCTGATGTAATTCTACAACATGAGATAACATCTGACTTTGAACCTCCTAGGCAAGAGTGCCCAGGAGTCACGGATTCAAATTCCAAAGAATGCACAGTGATCCAACCCCATGCTCAGGACAGATCTTCCATACGGCTTCAATCAAAAGCGGAATTGTCTCAAAGGCGTGCCAAGAATTTGGGCTGACTCCGGCAGAGGAAAAGAAAGACTGTTTTCTTTTTTTGTCACATGGGTCAGGTCCGAAAAGCTGTATTTCCAATAACCATCCTAGATCATGTCTGGCAAGAGGGGTTGCGAACCCTGAAACATCCTTTCACTGAACCTGCAGTGAAAGGAAGACTAGACTAGAAATTCAAGGCACCGGACACAACCCCAAAATGTCTAACCTCTCAACCCTCAAGTCGCAAAGCATCTGCACAACACAAATGCGCTAATCCCCCAGAGAATGAGGGCAGAAAAATCAATACTTTTGGCAAGAAAGTACTAACCATCGGGGCAACGACATTTAAAGCGGCCAGCGCCCCGGTGATAGTGGCTCGCTTTGACCTGACCGTAAAATGTGGCACTGGTTGGCTCCCACTTTAGCGCATTTACCAGAACAAAAGCGAAAGGAGGCCATGACAATTGTACTTGAGGGCGAGGAGGCCTCAAACCACAGTATCAACTTAGCAGCGGATCTCGCAGAGACTGGATTCAAGCAGATTGGTAATGGGGTCATCCTGAGAAGACAAGGATGGCTACGCTGCACCGACTTTAGGCAGGAGGTGCAACATAATGTCATTGACATGCCATCGAGGGAGAGAACATTTTCGGCAATAAAATCAATGAGGCCCTTAAGGCAATGGAGGCAGACTCTGATACTGCTCGATTATTAACTGCCTTATAGGCCAGTAGGTCTTTTCATCCCTTTCTGGGAGCCTCCGGTCGAACCAGGTTGTCTTCCACAAGGGACGCCAAGAACTACGGAAGATAAGGCTACTACTCCCAGGGATAAAGAAGGAACTACCAGTACTCCCAACGCAGCAGGGATTACCGCCAAGCACAATGAAAACGCGGCTCGGCCACCTCGCAGAGAGATAGGCAGAACAAAGCCCAGCAATGACACCAGTGGGATCAATTGTGGCGCTTCATTTCGACAGGTGGCGAGCAATTACAAAGGACAGATGGGTGCTAGATGCCATCCAACATGGCCATCTGTTGGCATTAAAACGCACACAGAAACCCTTACCTCCCGTAATAGTGTCACATCCGTACCTTTGAATTTTTCAACAAGAAGTGCGTCAAATGTAAACAAAACAGGCAATAGAAAGAGTTCCACCTTCATCGAGGGCAAAAGGAGTATACTTAAGATACTTCATAGTAAAAAAGCCAGATGGGAAGTGGCATCCAATCTTGCAACAGACAATGCAAAGAATTTGCAAGCCGGATGCCACACCCGAGCTCACTGGGGGACATGATCTCATTCCCATGGAACGCCATCTTCGCATATGCGTTCCCTCCACTTCCACTGATCAGGAAGACAATCCAGATGATCTGAAGATACCATTGCAAAATTATCCTGGTGGCACCATACTGGCCCAGACAAACCTGGTTCTCGGATCTCCTTCAGCTATCGGCGGACAACCCAATTGATCTGGGGTCTCATGCCGACCTCCTGTCACAGAACAATGGTGCAATCCTGCATCACGACCCAGTCTCCCTCAAGCTGACAGCGTGGCTACTGTGCCGGGAGTATAGCTCAGCGGCAACGTGCTGGCCTTGGAAGCAGGACCGCACAGAGCAACACAGGTTCGATCCCCAGGTCCGTGCTTAGAAACCTCTGGGTATTAAGCACGTTATAAATAAATAACATATCATATCACGCTGAATTCAGCCACCTAGACATCCCATAGGAATGGCAGTGCATACTAGCGACAGCTAGGGCACCTTCCACTAACAATCTCCAGGTTCACCAGAAAAATAGGAAAACCTCCTCATTACAGCGACAGGCTGTTCAAGCACTTCCTAAAGGGGCTTTTATTGCGTGTTTCCACTGAAGCAAAGAATACCACCGCTGTGGAGCTTAAATCTGGTCCTAGCCGGCCTCATGAAACCCCCTTTTCAACCTCTCTTTGGTGCACATCAAGTTTGTGACCTGGAAAGAGGCGTTCCTGATCACTATTATGCCATCCAGACGAGTCTCTGAACTACAGGCCTTAGTGGTGGACCCTCCGTACCTCAGATTTGCATCCTTTACACCAATCCTCACTTTATCCTGAAAGTGCAATCTGAATTCTACAAGAATGCAACTATCACCTTACCTACATTCTTCCAGAACGCCAACTCCCCAGCAGAGAGAGCATTGCACTCCCTAGATGTAAAGAGGTCATTAAAAAACTACCTGGACCGGACAAAATCCTTTAGAGCAGCAAGACAGCTCTTTATCACTTTTGGGCCCTCGAACAAAGGAAAAGTCATCACAAAGCAGGGTATCGCAAAGTGGCTATCCTCTGTGATTTCCTTCTGCCACGCAAAGGCCAACAGACCACTGCAAACTACACCCAGGACACTTTCTACTAGAGCCACAGCGGCTTTGGCAGCTCTTTCGTTGGGAGTGCCCGTCAAAGACATTTGCCAGGCAGCACCACGGGCAGTGCCTCACATATTAACTAGGCACTACTGCCTGCAACAACAGCACGCGGAAGACGTGCAACTGGGGCGAGCAGTCCTTTAACGGCTGTTCCAGTAAGGTGAGCCCCACAGCTTCTGTTTCTTTGTTTGTAATTATGCATGTATACTTCTGGCATGAGTGTAAAAATGCAAAGGTCTCAAATCTTTGTTTGACTGGTTTTGTCTCCTCCGGAAATGTATACTGCTATAAAATCTATTCACAGCATGTGATGAATCCATGAAAGATCCAATGCTGGAGAAGGAAGTAGTTTCTTACCTGTAACTCCATTTCTCCAGCGTTGATATATTTCACGCATTTACATGCGTCCTCCAGCCTTCCCCTCCAGGCAAACGTTGTCTGCAGGAGGTTATCCTCTAGCTTGAGTGGTTAAAATCTGAGGTGAATCTGCTGGGACGACGCTATACACTCGACGTCCTATTGGTCTGAACAAAAAGCACCCACAACGACATTGATGGGACACTCAAGATGTCAACGTTTTTCCACAGGAAAAGTACTAAATTAAAGTAACTGGCATACTCCTACGTCCTGTCCCCTTTCCTCCATACTTATGGGGCATCTCTCCGTCCTGTGGGACGGGACCGGAGCACTTTGTAAAAAGCATCCACATTTTTTTCAAACATTTGTCCCTCCTCTCTTTCCTGCGCGGGGCCCGGCACGCGGCCGTAACCCCGCCCACCTTGGCTCTGCCCCGCGCATAGCCCATCAGTCCTTTTCTCCGCACGATCGGGGCCGGACGCACTTGTATCCTCGGAAGATTTTCTTCCGTTTTTCCCCTCTCTGGCTCTCGCTAGCGTTCGTTTACTACTCTCTCTATGTCTTTTAAACTAGATTTTCCAGACTGTTCATCGTGTCACCGTCGCTTCGCGAGGGCGGATCCTCTTTGTTTAGAGTGTTTGGGTCCGGAACACCGTTGGGACTCCTGTTTTTACTGTGACTCCCTTTCGGTCCGGGCTCTTCAACGTCGGTTGGAGCGGTGGGAGGAGGTGTTCGGACGGACGACTCCTTTGCATTTTCAGGCATTCATTGACGAGAAGAAAAAACGCCCGGTAAGTTATTTGATTTTCAGAGCACCCCGGACGGGGGATACCTTCCCGGGTTCCTCTCGAGCCGGGAGGGGCGTTGATCGCTCTGTTACCGGGGTTCGCCCTGAGGTGCCTGTCGGGCCTAATAAATCTAGTTTTCTCCGAGGGTCTCTGTAAGGGGCCTGTGATCACCGGAGTACACTCCGAGGCCCCTCCTGTGGGGGCTGTGTGCAGACCCACTTCTACTGAGTCGTGGGGTACCGGAGCTTGCTCTGAGGCCGTTCTTTCGGCTTCCCTCAAAAACAAAACCGGGGTACGCCCCGAGGTCTTGGCTGGGCTTGAGGTTACCGAACGCATGTTCGAGGCCCGTGCCGATAAGGCTTCTACCGGGCCTAGGTCCGAGGTCCCTCCTACAGAGGCTAAGGCTACCAACAGTTCTGAGGGGCCGGGCAAGGCCTGTCGGTGACAGCGCACCGTTCCCGCTCTTGTGGTGACACCATATCTGTTGAGGGGGCAAAGAAGAAAGTTTCTTCTTTTACCGGCAGTGCCGAGGCTCTTCCTTTGAAGGCTCAGTTAGCGGTTGGTATGTCGCAGAAACATTCCTGGCCTCATAGTGTAACGCTCACCTGATTCTCGCAGAGGCGCCGGTCTTGACTGGGCGACTACCGTATCTTCAAAGGTGATGTGTAGCACCCGGTTGGCTCTTTGGGCTGGACCTCTGTGCACTGTATGCCTGACGTGTAGAGTAAGATGTCTTAGGTAAGTGAATGCCGAGCTCTCCATCTGCCTCGGGGCAGGGTGCTGTAACCAGTTTCTTCACTGGATAGGTAGCGCAGGCCTCTTGACTTCAGAGGACTGCTGTCCGTCGTTTACTGCACGAACGGTAAGTTTCGAGTCATTCAAATGTCTTTAAAGTCTTTAGTAATGATGTCTCTTGTTTTGCAGGGTTCCGGCGATGGCTGATGACGGGCTGAAGTGAGTTGAAGATGGAGCCCGTGTGATGAATAGAAGCGCCTGGAAGCACGTAAGTAAGCGCTTGTTGCCTGCTTCACTATGCGCTCTAACTGTCTTTTTATTTTGCAGGTACGAGTTCGGAGCGGCTGCAGGGTGCCGGAATACCCACTGGATTAGATGTGGAAAGGAGTAATGGCAAGTGAGTATTAAAGTTCCCCAATGTCTTTAAACGCACCTTGTTTTGTCTTTCAGATGCCGGAATGCAGTGTGAAGACCTCCGGAGCGCACGAAGAGTAGGTAAGCCTTTGCCTTTCAGATGCCGGAATGCTAACCTGTTCTTTCTTGTCTTTATAGGTGTTGCTGAAGACTGGATTCAGGATGGTAAGCCTTTGCCTTTCAGATGCCGGAATGCTAACCTGTTCTTTGTCTTTATAGGTGTTGCTGAAGACTGGATTCAGGATGGTAAGCGTTTTTCCTTAGGCCCAGGACCGGATGCAGAAGGCACGATGAGCGTTCTGCTGCAGAGGTTGCAGAATAACGCAAAGCAAGATTCATCCACCGGGTGTGGTTTAAATAGCCTCCTGTAGTGCTTAGGTGTCTCCTTCCACAGCCACGCCTAAGTAAGAAAAGAGTTCCTGGTAAGAAAAGAGTTCCTGCCTTCCAGAAGAGTTCCAGTGTTCTGAATCTAGGGAGTGGCTCCAGCCCCACCCAACAGGAAAAGTAGTTCCAAACAGAAGAGGATCAGAGGCTCAACTGGCAGGCAAGTAAGCAGCATGGTCTGCTGAAGGTAAGTCCACCCAAGCATTATGAGCCCGGCGCTTCCAGCGCTGGGACTGGGCATATTTATGAGCCTGGTGCCACTGGCGCCAGGACTGGGTCCAAAAGGTCCCAATTGGGACTGGTTGGCACTCGGAACCTGGGTTATGGATCTGCTTCCAAGGGAGTTGGGAAAACCCTGACCTTTTGGAAGCAGAGATCATGACACATAGTACCTGCCGAGGTTCCTTACATTAAGGATAAAATTAAGACCCCTGATCCATCGACGGAGACCCCTGCCTCACTTCCTCACGTGCCTCAGTTCCCCTCAGATGAGGACAAAATGGCAGCCGTTCCCGCCACGACCACGGCGGCCATTTTAGGTGCTACCCCTACAACTACGCCATCGGCCCCTGGTGTAGGGGTTCGGTCCTTCAGGTGAACCTAAGGTCCCTTGTGCCCATCCTTACCGGCCAATTTATGATTGGAACGCCCGGATGCCTCTTCCGCACAATGTTTCGTTGCCCGCGGGGGCGGCTCCCTTGATTTATGTGGATACGTCGGCAGAGGGACCGGTGTGGCACCCTTTCCCGTTGCGTCCCTGGATTTGTCCACCTCATGAGAGGCCTCCTCAGGCCCCGAAACAATCTCCTGAGGACGCCTTTTTCAGTAAATTTCAAGCGCTTATGCGCACCGACCCCATGAGGGAATATTTCAAGGGGCTTTTCAAGGAGATATGTCCACCCGCGCCTCCGGCTCCACCCGTCCCGTCGGTGGCTCCGCCGGCGCCTCCCTTGCCTGTGGTGCCTCCTCCTGCGCTTCCGCCTGTGCCGCCATTGTCCCCAGTGGACAAGACAGTGCCTGACTCGGCTCAGCAGGAGCCGGACCTGTCAGATGACCCTCAAGGCGATCAGGACAACGAGGACCAGCCCCGCTCTACCAGAGCTTTCCACGGGTACTGGACATGATGAGCTTCTTAGATGTTCCGGTGCCTGAGGCACCTGCTCCGCAGGAGGGCATTCTTTCTGGGGCGTTCACCTTGTCTCCTTTGGAGCATACCGGCCTGTTCTTGCAGAAGGATGTTCTGGCCGAGGTCCGAAGAGTTTGGGAAAAGCCACACTCGGGACTTTTTGTAAATAAAAAGATTGACGCGAGGTACAGGCTACATTCCTCGGAAGAAGTGGCCTTGTCGTCTTGTCCGCCTTCCTCCTCCACAGTGGTGGCTGCGGCCACGTTGCAATCCAGACCTGCAGCTTCCTCCTCCGCGACGGCGACTCAGGTCTTGGGAAAGGAGGACAAGCTCCTGGACTCCCTAGGGAGGAAAATCTTTGCCAATTGGGCCTTGCAGCTCAGGCAGGCCAATGCAGAATTGATTTTGGCGGGAGCTAACATGCGGATGTGGAGAGGTCTGTCGGAGTTTGAGAAGCACATTCCGGTCGAGAAGCTGGAGGATTTCAGAGGGGGCCTTTCTGATGCCAGGGTCTTGGCCCAGGATCTCCTGGAGGCTGCGGCTCATCACGTAGACACCTCGGCTCGGGGTCTGATGCTAGGAGTTGATACCTTGCGACAAGCATGGCTACATGCCACTAAGTTCTCGAAGGAGGTGCAAGACAAGGTTCTGGACCTTCCATTTGATGGTAAGGAGCTTTTTCACTCTTCTACTGATGTAGAGCTCACCAAAACCAAGGACGGCACTCAGACGGCCAAATCATTGTCTGTTCTGGTTAAAGCTCCCTTCAAGGCTCAAAGGCCGTTGTCGCAAGGTCGACCTTCCTCTGGTTTAAGGGGCTTCCTCGACTGCAAAAATCGCAGAGTGGATACTCCTGCGGGGAATAACCGCCCTAGACAACAGCGTATGCGGTATTTCTCCTGCTCCTCATCAGGTTCAGGTGGCACCGCCACCGATAAACCTGCCGAATGATGGGTTTCCGTGCTCGCACGAGACCCCGGTGGGAGGACGCATTGCGTCTCATTGGGAGGCGTGGCAGACCATCACAGAAGACAGATGGGTCTTGTCAGTCGCTCGAGCGGGCTTCCGCTTACCTTTACCCCTACCCCACCCCTCAACCCTCCTTTTCAGCTGTCGGGCTCACCCTCCCTCAAGGCCGAGGTTCGGAAACTTCTGCTCCTCAGAGCTGTGGAACCAGTTCCCCTTGGGGAGGGAGGGGCGGGCTTCTACTCCCGGCTGTTTACGGTGCCCAAACCCAACCAGGCTGGCCTGTGCACCATCCTAGACCTTTCCCAGTTCAATCTTTCCCTACCCCAAGAGAAATTCAAGATGATCACGCCCGGTTCGCTCCTCGTTACAGGCAGGCGATTGGCTCAGCGTGGTGGGTCTTCAGGACGCGTACATGCATATCCTGATTTGGAACCCACACAGGAGATACCTCCGTTTCTCTTTGGGAGAGGAGCACTTCCAGTTTCGAGTGCTTCCTTTTGGCCTCAGCACGGCGCCGCGTGTCCTCACGAAGATGATGTCGGTGATTGCGGCCTAACTTCGTCTCCAGGGTATCCATGAGTATCCATATTTGGATGACTGGCTCTTATGCCGGGGTGCGCCCCGAGGCCTTGGTGGGGCTTGGTGCTACCGAACGGATGTTCGAGGCCCGCGCGAGTAAGGCTGTTACCGGACCTGGGTCCGAGGTCTCTAGTACAGAGGTTAAAGCTACCAACATTTCTGAGGGTCTGGCAAGGCCTTATCGGTGAAGGTTGTTTCTCACCGTTCCTGCTCTTGCAGCGACACCAGATCTGTTGAGGGGGCAAAGAAGGGAAATTCTTCTTTTACCGGCAGCACCGAGATCCTTCCTGAGAAGGCTAATTTGGCGGTTGGTATGTTGCAGAAACATTCCAGGCCTCATAATACCGGCTCTGCCGAGGTTCCTTATGTTAAGGCTAAAGTTAAGACCCCTGATCCATCGACGGGGACCCCTGCCTCACTTCCTCACGTGCCGCAGTTCCCCTCAGTTGATGACAAAAAGGTGCCCGTTTCCGCCACGACCGCGGCGGCCATTTTGAACGCTACCCCTACAGCTTCGCCATCGGCCTCAGGTGTAGGGCTGGTTTCTTGGCCTTGTGCGCATCCTTATCGGTCAGTTTATGACCGGAATGCTCGGATACCCCTTCCGCACAATGTTTTGTTGCCGGCGGGGTGGGCACCTTTGGTTGATCTGTCCATCCAGATATAGGAGTGGGTCATGCTTCATGGCGTCTGGCTGCTTACAGTGCACATCCCGAGCCAGCTGAATGTCACAGCGGATGCCCTCAGCCGGCGGACAGTGGTCAGCTACGAGTGGGATTTAAAGGCGGAGGTCCTCTCATGGACTTTCTTGCGTGGGGGCACACCGGAGGAGGACCTCTTCGCTACGGGGGTAAACAAGAAGCTTCCTCGGTATGCCTCCGGAGGGGGGCTGAGAGCCTCCTCTCTGGGGGATTCTCTCGAGATTCCATGGCACAACATGAGAGCTTACGCCTTCCCGCCTCTTCCTCTAGTTTTTCGAGCAATTGGGAAGCGGAAGAACTCTGGGGACTGTTCCCTTCTGCTCATGGCCCCGTGGTGGCCGGCCAGTTTTTTGGTTCTCAGAACTTCAACACCTGTCGGTGTTTCTGCTGATCAGGTTACCAGTAACCCCAGATCTTCTTCATCAAGGGGAACAACAGATGTGGCATCCCTCCCCACAATCGCTCAGCTTGGCGGCATGGTGCCTGAGTTCAAGTCTTAGAGCATTTTAACTTGTCTACGGATAACATGCGTATTATCCAGGCAGCCAGAGAACCCTCGACCAGATCCCAATACAGGAGTAAATGGCTCAGGTTCTGTCGTTGGTGTTTGGTAAAGCAGTTGGGTCCAAGGGTGGCTACGATTGACACAGTGCTGTCCTTCGTGTCCTCCCTAGCAGAGTCGGGTGTTTACGTTCTGTCATGCAGAACTTACCTTTCAGCGGTTTCCGCTTATCTTGCTATAGACCAATGCTCTTATTCTCTGAGTAACCCAGTGGTTAAGAGGCATTTTGCAGGCTTCACACGCCTGGGGACCTAAATGTAGTCCTGATGGCGCTGTGCCATAAACCCTTTGAGCCAATGGTTACGGTTGACCTCAAGTACGTGTCCTGGAAATTGTCATTTCTGGTAGCCGTTACGTCGGCGAGGAGAGTGAGTGAGCTCCAGGCATTGTTGGTGGAGCACCCTTTCTTGGTCTTTCACAAGGACAAGGTAGTACTTCGGACGAACCCAGCTTTCCTACCAAAGTTAGTGACCGAATTCCATCTGATTCAGTTGATTTCCCTTCCAGTCTTTTTTCTGAACCCTGCCTCGGAGGCGGAAAGGGTTCTACATTGCCTGGATGTCCGAAGAGCTCTTAGGTTC
Source organism: Ambystoma mexicanum (assembly GCF_040938575.1). NCBI lineage: Eukaryota > Metazoa > Chordata > Amphibia > Caudata > Ambystomatidae > Ambystoma > Ambystoma mexicanum. The sequence goes on along the minus strand of NC_090927.1, from coordinate 188,558,851 downwards.
TACCTGGACAGGACTTCCGGCCTTCGGAGCTCTTCCCAACTGTTTGTGACCTTCGGTAAGCCTCAGGGCAGGCCGGCGTCTAAGGCATCTATTTCCAGATGGATTACTGCCTGTATCACGGAATCTTTCACCGTCCAAAAGCTGAAACCTCCTAAAGATATCCATGCACACCAGGTGCGAGGCAAGGCAGCCGCGGTTGCTTTTCAGAAGTATGTTCCCTGGGAGTCCATCGCCAAAGCGGCTACTTGGGCCTCCCCATCTGCTTTCTGTAAGCATTACTGCCTCGATATGAGCTCTAGTGCTGACGCTCAGTTGGGCCAGGCTGTGCTGAAGAACCTGTTTCAGTAAGGGGTTTTTCCATCCACCCATAGTTCCTGTAAGGAGTGCTTGGGAATCTCCCGTAAGTATGGAGGAAAGGAGACGGGACGTAGGAGTATTACCAGGTTACTCACCGTAGTGACCACCTTACTCCTAGTCCATAGTTCCCTTTCCTCCATACGCCCGCCCACCGTCCTCTCTAATAAGGTTCCTCTGTTATTGCTAACGGGTCTTTGACCCTGCGATAGAAAAGGACTGACGGGCGATGCGCGGGGCGGAGCCAAGGTGGGCGGGGTTAAGGCCGCGTGCCGGGACCCGCACAGGATAGAGAGGAGGGACACATTTTTGAAAAAAATGTGGATGCTTTTTACAAAGTGCTCCGGTCCTGTCCCACAGGACGGAGAGATGTCCCATAAGTATGGAGGAAAGGGGACTATGGACTAGGAGTAAGGTGGTCACTACGGTGAGTAACCTGGTAATTTTCAATCAAATCTAGTAGTGAAATTGCTTGCTGAACCTGTGGATTTTTTGGAAATCATGGAATATGATTTTAATGTATTTCCATAAAAGAGCCCCTGTGAAACTGTGGAGAGGAAGAAGAAAGACCTTGGGCCTACAACAAGCTAAGAATAAAATGCAATACATATAATGAGGTGGGGAGAAAAGTGGTCATTCTGCAGGAAAGGAAAACAAAACAATAGAGCAGACAGTGGATGTCTGGAACTGGCTGCCTAAAGCGTTAAAAAATCACATTCTGAAACGTTCCTGACCAATAAAGGTGTATGTTAGCATAGTTAAACATATCCATGGTATTTGGATGGGTTCACTTCGTATAATAACTCTGCCAAAAAGGACTCATCGGGTAGTCCAAAAGGAGGACTATGGGGCGAAATCAACAATAAATATATAGCACATGAGTTTAAAAGAGACTATTCGGGGGACAAGATAGTAGCGATTTATATAAACTCCAAATAAGAATGAAAATAAACAATATGTGGTTGCTGAGAAATATGAATATCCCGCTGGGACTCAATCATTGTGATAGTATAGTGTTACATTTGCGAACCATACTAGAGGACTGGACAACTTGCCATCCTGATGGAGTAGTGGTATGTGGGGGCACTTTAATGCTAGAAACGGTACTAAATGAATATGGAAAACGTAATGGAATACCGGATAGAGTTCCGAAAGCTGTTAAAAATAATGGTATATTTTGAGTTGAGGTATTCTAGCAGTGGGGCATGGCAATGCTAAATGGCAGATTCAAAGGCGATAGACCACAGATGTTTACCCAACATGATAAGTAAATCTACATTAGATTACTTATTGGTTACTGTTGTAGAATGGGAAGAATGTATCAGATTGCAGTGTTGTGACACAGCAAGTGATCATGTATGTTTACAGCTAATAATGAAAAAATGTGTAATTCAACAAGAAATATATTTACGTGTATGTCATTTAAAAATTAACAATCAAGGAAATAGAGTTTCGTGGTCTTTGAAGAATCAAAGATAGTTTGAGGCATTTATACAGTTAAAATAGGAGACCTTAGACCTAGAGAGAAAACAAGTCAAGGGCAAGGACCTAATAAAAGAAGATCTAAAGTTACTGGAAGTCTGTTCAAGAACAAAGGAAGCCGTGCCTTCAATGGCACACAAAGGGTGCCTGAAGAAACATACGCAGTATGGAATGGAGCAATACATTAACAGAAAGAAGTTTTTGAAAAAACAAAAACTGGAGGCACAATACATAAACCAGAATAAAGCAAAATACAATATGCTCAGGAATAGATATAATTTAAATTACACAAATTGGCTGAAAAAAACACACAAAAAAGTAAACGGATAGAATATGGAAAAATATCTTGATTTCCATCTTGGTGAAAGATTCGTTGATATTTCTAGGATATAATTAACAAAAAGTAACCAGAAGCTAGACCTGGAACTGCTAAATCCCATCTGTAGGATGATGTGGAGTAAATGTGTACAAACACATTTTCAGTCCTTTTAGTTACTCAGGAACCCAGCAGTTCTCAAACAACATCTAGGTTGGGGTGGTATGAGAAATGTTTTTTTATTTATTGATGCAAAACCAAAGATATGGAATACCGCTTACCTAGACCTGCCAGATTACGAGGAATTCTGTTGAGTAATTACATTTTTGAAAAAATCGATAGCACCAGGACCTGATGATCTCCCTAACGGGATATTATAAGCCAGGTGGGGGAAGGGGCTGAGGGGGATTTCAGGGGAGAAATATAACGAGGAGTTGAGTTTTCATTTGAGGTTGTTGTTTTTATTATCATTAGGAGAATAGGGAGAGAGGGAGATAAATGCTACTGTTTTTAAAATATAGCTTGTTATATGTATAACCATTTGGCTAGTTATTCTATACAACAATTTGAATGATGGATGTGCATGTTATTGTCCGTGTTGTTAATACAAAAACACGAATAAAAACACTGGAAAAAGAAAGCAATGCAAGGTGGGTCCAAACAAAGAATCTGAACAGAAAAAAGTAACCCAGAGAGTGTTCAAAAACGGCAATCAAGGACGGGTCCACAAACAACTATCCAGGGGGCCTGTCAAGCTGAGAGAACAACAGATGACTCCAAATCATATATAGGTTCACTTTTCATTTTATTTTGTACCAATAAAACAGGGATTTGGTGTGCCTTATCCCACAGGATGGGTTTAGGGTTCCACAAATCAGTCAGCCTTTCTTTAGGACTGTGGTCCTCAGATCTTTCCTTTCTCCACTAGTTCAGACCTGCTTTCTTGGTGTCAAAACAATCAGTCAATGTCTCTGGGAGTTATAGTGTCCTGCACTTCGAATGGATTGTGTCCTCTCACGTATCCCTTATCTTTGACAGTTGTTGTCCAGCTTCAGTTGCTTCAGCAATTTATTTCGACAGAGGGCGCTGTGGGTTGATGACGTTGAGTCGATGCCCTTCGAAGGCCTCTGTCGAGGATGATGTCATCGAAGGCATATATAGCACGCGCTGCGCCCGTTGGCCTCAGTTACGTTTTTCGAGGTGAAAACTCAGATGCAGGCGATATCCATAGATATGGGACAGGTGGGAGAAAAAGTATGGCTATGTGGCCTGTGGGATCCCTGGTCAAGGGATATGACGAAATCGCAAAAAAGGAACTTCATGGGTTTATCGATTGCGGCCTGGCTCGCCATAGCGCAAAAATGGAAACAACAATCCCCACCGTCAATTTATGACTGGCTGCAAAAGGTGTGGTCATATGTTACAATGGAATGGATTACATATAAGATTCAGGGCTACTGAGAAAACTTCCAGAAGGAATTGGGGTGCACTACTTTTCTTCCTACAAAGTGACTATATGGTACAATGGTGCCCACACAAGATTAGAATTTTGGACTTATTCTCATCCTAAACCCACCCACTTTGGCTAAACTGGGGAAATCTCTCATCCGACCGGGGGGATGAGGAAAGGGCGGATAATGGGGGAATGTTGATGATGATTAAATTGAAATTCAATAAAAATACGTTAAAAAAAAAAAAGAAACCGCCCTGATCAAAAACAACCTAACTATTTGTTGTTGATTTTTCAGCAATGTTTGACACCATGTGCTGCGCGTTTGTGGAGAAATTTGGCAACCGGCAGCTTGGCTAGGACCTGTGTCGAATGCATTAAAATGCTGTACACTAATATCTAAATTAGATTGGACAAAGCCAGTAATTGTTCGCATTACATGGCAACAAATAAAGAAGGTATAAAGCAAGGTTATATTTTTGCTTTTTCCATTTAATCTTAAGGGACCTAAAAGAAGATCGGCGACCTAGAGCTGGTTGATCATACAGAGAAAGGACTTCAAGCAACATTAGATGCGCCGAGCAGTTATGCAGATAAATCAATAAAAACAAAATGAAAATCATGATATTCAATAGTGAAAGGGATCAAGAAACTATTCATGGTGGAGGTGTTAACAGACTTCTGCTATCTGGGCCCACAGATAAAAAAAGCACTTCTGTAATGAAATGTGGAACAAAAGAGTGCAAAGAGGGGAATATCTGGGAGCAGCCACGAGGGGATTAGATAAAATATGGAGGTTTTTCGATAGCCCTTTTAAAGAGACTTGACACACATAAATTAGTTTAAACCGTCTTATATGGTTTAGAAAGCTCAGCAAATCATTCAGAAATAGTTTAAATCATTTGGAGCGCTGTTTTTTGAGAAATTGCTTAGTTGTCAGAAAATTAGCTCACTGGCACACATTAGATGTGAACTAGGGCTCATGTCATGAAGTACTGAGTTTATGATCAGAATAGACACTTTCACAATAAGTGTGTCTGATGCTAAGCAAAGTTGAATACGGAGAGTCCCACAAGAAGGCCATGATAGGGCAAATAATGGGGTTTTTATACAATTTTTGCAAATTAAATTGGCAATTTTTGGAAAATATTGCCAATTTAATTTGTTTACCCCAATACAATTAAGATCCTTTGGAAGCCAAACTAGAGACATTTAAACAGAGAGGCATATTATGATCCTGGAATAAGAACACTGAGCACCTACAAATGCTACAATTGCGTTCTGGCTATATATAAAATACCTTCTGAGCTTGGTTAGTTTGCCTCGTTACATGTGGCGCCTTCCGGATAAACAATATAGAAGAACATACATGAAGTTCAGATTTAATCAAGTAGAAACTTTGGAGATAGATAATGGGGCCCAGAGTCAAAATCCAAAAAACTGAACGTTCCGTAGACTGTCATGCCAGAGAAGTACAAGAAAATTGAAATCCCCTTTTCCTTGGTTGCCTTTACCGTACAGGCCCAACATTATTTATTTGGGAGGTTTGTAACCAACCATTTTCTGGAAACATTAGAATCTTTCTGGGATCAGTTTATTTATTCTGGAAATATTTAGTAAAAACCTTTGAGTAAAATTAATAACACATTAACTATGGGATAAAGTACCCCTTACCGTATGTCATAAGGGTATTGCAAGTCAGGCAGAGTTCCTTTATAAGGTCTCGTAAGTACGAGGCAACTTTACAATATCCTTTTTACATACGGTAGAGGGGATTCTGTTACTTATAATACATGCCCACACACTGTCATCCCCTTTCATACCTGGCTCCTGCTTAATCTAATGTTGGAGATCTTCCATTTGATGAACTATATAATCAATGTAGAATTGATTTTGATTTAAGGAAGTTAATATGCAACCTTGAATGTGTTTCAGAAAAATAGTTTCAACATTTCAATAAAAAGCATTGAAAGCATAAATGCATAAATGATTGTTCTTGAAGATCAGTATGTAGCTTCTTACTCGCATGGGTTAACCTTCAGCAGTGCACACATTAAACATATGACCATAAACAGTTCCTTAGCACTGTAAAAATGTAACCAGGAATTTGAAATGCCTGTAACAGCTTTAATTAACTGCTGCAGTGACAGCTGGAATTCTGACCTATGCTGGCTCAAACGTCAGGCATTGTGATGTCACAGCTGAAGCGCAACTGATTTACGGAACAATTCTTTTATTACAGGTCAGAACATGATTTCCAGGCTTTTATGCAGAAATTTCAGGCTGCCATGTATTACATATTAGCCAGCAAGCATATTCAATTTAATTTTATTACACCTGTAAATTAAGCAACCTGCTGAAACTAGTAGGCTAATGAAATATATGATTGTGACATGACAAGAATGAACCATTTTTAAGAGACTAGTATGGTAGAATGTATGTAATATAATAAAATGAGCTGTATTTTATTGATGTTATGAATACACCCAATGTGCACATGTCTGTATAATGTGGTCGATTTTATAAAGGTGTATATGGTTGCAATGGTTAACCATGTATACATTAATAAATTAAAATAATTTTTAAAAAAGACACCCATCGCCCACACAAACACCAAGTCAATCCAAATCTGCTATACATTTCTCTGCTAAGTCACCTGCACACAATAACAAGCTTTCACCCAATGGGAACCCAGATTCTAAAACACCCTCCCACTCCATCCATAACCGCACTACCCATTCTAGCACCGCCTTCCACAAAATGTTCAAAAGTTAGCCAGGCCAAGTTAGCCAGACAGCCAGATCTTCTCCCACTCTATCCATTATTCTGATCCTCCTATCCTGTTCTAAAAATATTGCTACTTGTTTAGCTGCAACAGCCCAAACTAGGCCCCTCGTCCCTGTTTGAGCACCACTTGATTCTTCATCCTTGCTTGCCTCTACATTGCTTTGGTCCCACATGCCCTCTGCCCCTCCCACCCCGCCCCCCCCCCTCCGTGTAATAATGGCACCAGAACTCGGATTGTGGTTGGAAACCGCACCAGCTGCTTTATTAGGCAGGAGGTAATTTACAGGTGTTCTGTTTTCGGCAGTGCAGCATCAGGATTCTGCTGCTCTGAGCTGGTCCCCTTACACATTTGTTCTTTCCCCCTTCTTTAGAATGTGCTCCTGGATCTCTCTCACTATTTACAGTACTTGGCTGCTCGCTCTGCTTCCCTCCCACACATGACAGATCACTGCAGCACCGCAGAGCTGCCTTTAGTTTTGATTGGAGCGATTCAGGGGTGTGTAGAAGGCGGTGCTGGAAGGCAGCCAATATGTGGCCACAGGCATCTGCAGGAGTACAGTAAGGAAAGTCAATACAGTGCATGGTGCAGAATATCGAAGACACAAGATCCATAGTGCTAATAGGCTAGCTGCGAACCATGTTGCTCGCCTACTTTGGTTAACTTGGTTTTAAGACTGCATAATAAGCCCGCTCCGTATTATTTGCTTTCTCGTCCTTTCACAGTTCTGCAGGCATTAACAAGTAGGAGTAGATTTTATGTTGCTGCATGTAGGATCCTGTTGTTAAAACATTACTCACTCAAAACTGCCCGACTGTTAAGAGTAAACTGTGCGGCGGGAACCCACCCGTGGAGTGCTTCATGTATTACCGATACATATATATATAGGTAATATATATATATATATCAAAAGGTTCCAGGCATTAGGAACACGAGGAGCGTTTTTGAAGATGCAACGACTTGTCGAAATGAATGAAAATGGGGGTGGGGAAGATGAGGAGTGGAGAGGCTGTTAGCGGGGCAGCGTTTGCTGTGCTTGCTCTCTTTAATACAGTCGAGCGTTCTCGGAAGGTCTGTGAACCAGTACATGCTGGTTTTGGGACCCTTTCCATCGTCTGCTAATCTCCGACCTGGCCGTTTCACCGCAGAGGGATGGGGGGTAATGGCATAATGAGTCCTTGTCTTTTCTGGTTGCCTCGTGCATGCAGCAGGGCAGAGGAGCATGCATGCACCTGTTGAGTACGTTGCAAGTCCATCTTTAATCCCCTGCTCCATCTGCCTGCAGCATTCAGCAGAGAGCACACGGAGGACTCTTCGCAAACCGACGATTGCGTATGTTTGGAATTTCTGGCATGTGCTCACTTTCTAATGTGTTTCTGGCTATTTTACACCCATATGGAGTCCAGATGTTAATGTGAACATTTGCACCTCCTGAACAACGTATGGATTTAGCACAGAACACAATGGAATTTGAATGGTAATTTAATTGGGTGTTAAGAGAATAAATCATGTTCGTGCTGTCTGGATTAGCTGTGTAGTACATATATAAACAATACAACCATGACGTATGTATTACCTTTATTTTAAAAAACACACAATCAAATCATCGTTGCTTTGAGCAAAGCCAAAGAGTACAGAATGACCGCTCCTTCTCAGGCCACCATTTTTTTTACTTTGCACAAAATATGGTTCAGATGGTGCCAGGACATTTACCTGTTGCATTCTTTTTGTGGTTTACCTTACCGGGGCACGAACAAAAAGCAGGAGTAGGGTCGCATGGGTCTCCTCCGTGAAGAGAAAAACGTAGCAGGCAGCAGGGAATCACACAAGGAGGGGGAGAAGTTTAAAAATAAATGCGGCAATAACATAACCCTCTTCCGTTCAAGTAGTCCATACATTCACCTGTCTAGCTCCCACCTTTGCCTAATCCAGCCCTTTGACACTCACCCCGATCAGGCGCATGGCGAGTGGACGACTCCCTGCCTTCCTGTGACTGTATGCCACTCCTCTTACTCTACTATTGGTTTTCGATTTTTGCCATTAGTAGGGATGTTAGTAGGGTGATACATTTCTCAAACCCCTCCGCTACTTTGTAGTTTTCAAGATGTACTGCATAAACAAATCGTCTTACCATGTAATTGTAAACACATAGGCAGGCATTCAGATAATGCTTCTTTTCCAAGCAAAGGGAGTAAGACTTTGGAGTTGTATTAATATGCTTGCGACCCTCAGCCCTTTCATGTCAGAATTCTCATACACTGCTTTGAAAAAGGACGTTTTTATTTAACTTGTTTAACATGCTTCACAATTATTCACTTTTAAAAACGACACAATTGTGGGCCTTTGTGTCCATTGGGGTGAATTGCAAATCTCTTGGGAAACGTAACCTGTGCCTAGAAAGCCATCTCTGATGGCTGGGACTAACATATCATGTTGCCTTAGTGTTCCTGGGAAGTCTAATGGTCATTGTAGGTTCTTTGAGTGCCTCTTCACCGACTTTGACAAATCTTTGTAGATTCTGAACTATCACCTGCTACTGCTAAATTCTTTCAGACGTCTTTTCCTTTAGGTGTTCTTGTCCCACGTTGCTATGAAGGTGGTGTGCTTGGATCCCGAAGTTTTATCTGCTGTTTTCCCCGATCTGTACACAATGGTCTTAGTTGGATGTTCTTTTCTGCCCTTCTTAGGAAGACCCCATTGCATCATGCCTACTTCTAGGGAGGTTAGGCTACTCAGCTTTTTTACTGTGTCAAATCCATATCAGAGTAGTTTCAGTGGATCTGATCCATATCCGTGGTGTAAGGTTCCCCCACCAAGGGTTCTCCACATCTTAGTCTGCTTGGGGAATAGTGAGAACAACTAATGAATCCAAGAGGGGAGAGTAGGAAGAGAAGGATATTTGGGAGATCGGGCAAAGGGAAGTGCTCTGTGAATGGATAGATGTGTGTCACTCCATCTTATATGGATTGTCTTCAGAAGAAAGTTCGAGAATACATGTATGTGTTGGGATATCATAAGTAATTTGGTTCCAATGCAATTGTGGAGAGCTATGAATTTAATATCGATTTAGTGTTGGGTGTGTGAAGAACTTGAGAACGGGCTTGGACAATCCTTGTAAAGGTCTCTGCTTTATATATGCGCTGCATCCATCTAAATTACTGCACACGTTTCCCAGATGGTGTTCCTGGGTCTGTCGAGCCAATCTTAATTCCGAGGCCTAGCCCAAGAGTGGAACAGTCATACATTTAAAAGTTGTTTTTGTGTAGGTGTAGAAACCTGTTTGTAGGAGGATGCATTGCACTCTGCTTTTTATCATGCTGTATACTGACTGCAGTTCTATTCTAGAATGGGATTTTTCTCACGAACTTCAAGCTCCTAGTCATCCCTGATCCCAGTAGGCCCACCAGCCAGGATATTACCTAATTTCCTGCAGCTTCAAATACTTCAATAGTTTTGCTTTCCCACGCCAGTGATCAGAAGCTTTGGCTTGTCGTAAATTTGGTCCTGTAGTTTCTATCCACTCTTGTGGCATAATGCTAATAGGATAATCCACTTTCAACTGCAATTATCCTACTCTTCCTCCAGTTGCCTGATTGTTTGCTCTTCATGCCTGTATGGTATTTATATTGCACAAAGAGCTGAGCAGTGGTGCCTCTCAGAGAAGTATGTGCCACCCTTTATTGTTAGAAGGCGCACTCAAGAATGATCTTCCTTTAAGAACACTCAAGGAGCCTTTTCAAATATGATCCCAAAAAGAGCTGCAGCAGAGTTGAAATCTCAACTAAAGGAGTCTTTCGCCACCCAACCTGTAGCTTTTAAATCATCTACTAATGGAGCTCAGGCGAGCAAACAGCGCAACAGCAAAACGGAGTTTATAATCTTATCCATGTAACAATTGCTTACATCAAATGATGTCCTGATCCTTACTCAGCAAAACATAATGACCCTGCTGCATCACATTCCGATACTCCGCTCAGTACAGTCAGAGGATATTTCTATTGTTAAATTTGCAAAAGAATTGTGCACAGATTGGGTATTTTTACATTTAAGAACCTGCTTGATAAAAAAAAAGGCTGTGGGAAGCTGCGACCATGTTTTGGCAACTGGGTGTTAACTGTTTTGTAAAGACAACAAAATTGTTCCGAAATACACTGGGAAGAAACAAAAAACCACCTACCTGGGGATTTATATGGTGAACAGATGTCTGAAGAAACCCTGGTGGATCTTTGAAGAATAGGAGAAATCCCCCTGAGAACTCCTCAAAGGACCTGCAAAAGCTTGTCCTTCGTGAAACTCTGAGGGAAACCCTCGTGGGGGATAAAACCCTGGAAGAGCTGCTGGTGGGCGTTGTCTTCCTGTGGAGACCCGGTGAGAGCTGGTCCGGGTATTCTTTCTGGCTGTTTTAGACGAGAGGCCTTTGAAACTGAGCTAAATATAGTGGGTAAAAATGAACACAGTTATTCCTGAAAGTAAGGAAAGGAGAAGTTCCTATAGAGGGTTCTAAGAGCTTACCATGTGCTAAACATGAAGAGAGCGGAGAGGTAAGGAATCTCTGTCGTGTTGCAAAAGTAAGAGGGCACTATGATGAGGGAAAGAAAAGACCCGTAAGATTTAGGGTGGATGTATCTAGTTCTATAAGAGTAGGATGAACTAGGAGAAAGCCTACCCTTTTACTTCCAAGTCCTTTTGAGCCAGCCTGAGTGGATGAGGAAAATCTGGAGGTTCCCAACAAGGTATTGCTATAAAGGAAGGGTGAGGAGTTAGAAACAGATGTCCGATAGCCGGGAATGATTGAAGAAGTAAGATGAAAAGTAGATTAGTACCTAGAGACTCCCTGGAGGGAGGTATGGAGGAGATTCCGGGTCTAAGCGTACTTAGAAGTAGAATCGATCCCGGAAATGCCGGAAATGAAAATGAAAGGTTCCGTAAAGCCTTCTGAAATAAAAGGGAGGAATGGAGAACAAGAAGGTGAGTAAAGTAGACAAAAAATGGTTGAGAGGAAATGTCTTCGTAATCCTAGTGGGGCGAACTTACGAAGCGTGTGCCGGCTCCTGAGAGAGTAGCAACGCATCTTCCTTCTGTTGTTGCTGGATTATAAAGGAGTGAACAGGAAGTGATGGTGGAAGGTTGCAAGGCTTCCTGGGAATTAACAACTAGCCTGCATTGTACGCTAGCGATGGTAACCACTGGGGCGGCCATCTTGGAATCAGTCTCAACTAGACTGTGGAGTAGACAATTTCCTAGTGCAGAAGTGGCGGCCATGTTGGAAATAGGTTGGAAGGTGAAATGCACATTAGAAACCATCACACTGGGCCACTCAGCTTAGAGCTCAAACAGGAGCCGAATTTCCAAAGGATTTCCCAACTGAATAATTCGCCAAACTCTAATGATCACCAGGAGGATCGTTTAAGAAAAGCGCAATGGTATGATATACCTAGAGTGGCACTTGAATTTCCGGCTCGAAGAAACCCCTTGGAGTCTACTGGTCGAAGCAAGGATCCCCTAAAAGATGCTCCAATGAAAATAACCATTGCCTGGCCCAAAACGGATAATAGAAAGGTTGAATATCCTAAGCACAACCTCTGTGTCAAACGAGATGGGGAAGACTGGTCATGGCTTCAGGGAGCTCTAGCGTACCCAATAGAACTGTAGTGTGATGATGTGGATCAGAGATGCCTACTTCAGTTTGGATCCTGGAATTTTCATGGCTTTCATCTTTTTAATAATGAGGAGCCTGATTTGAATGTTATTGATATCCTACGTTTTCAGGAAACTTGGTTGAGAGATGCTTCAGTGTGTGGGGGTATGTATTGTTTATAAATCCGGCTGATAAAGGTCCCAAGGGTAGACCTTTTTCAGGGCTCCTGACATTGATAAAAATGGGTCAGGGAATGAAATTGGTAACTCACTATATCCCTAACCCTTCGCTCTAAATGTTTGTGTTATCAAACCAAGTTGGAAGAGGGGAAATGCAGTCCTGCTTTTGCTTAATTTTTACTGGAATCCGGCAAAAGTAGGGGATGATATTTTCATGACATATGTGATGCACATGACAGATCAGACCCATATAGATTTTGTTAATCCTTATATTGCACTTTGTGGAGACCTTTAAAGGATAGTTCCGGGACTTTTTTTTTATTGTCCCTACGGGTCGGCCATGTGTTTGTAAGCATAAATCGGTAGATCGTAGGAAACTTTCCTATGGACCTTACCCGACTTTTCGCCCATTATCGCACTCGAAATCAGCCTCCATTTTGTGATAATCCTATCATTCCGCCGCATCGACCTGGCTCACCTGCCTTTGCGGCACTAAATCAAATCCCCCGCCCCTGAAACAGACTTTATCAAAACATTCATATTCCCCGCCTCTATCCGTGACGTGACTGAGCTGCGTAGGCAAACGCGCCCAGGCGTCTTCTACGCGACTCCACACAGACCCCGGAAATCAACACAGATCAGCTCACAATACAGCGCACCACAATTCGGAATATGAAACTGTACTTTGAAATCAAACCGCAAGATTGTAAATGTGGTAAAGTACATTTATTTGACATCAAATGTTTAGAGAATATTCAGCGATTTGCATTTTTATTTGCTCATGTTCCAAAAAGTTCGTATTGAGGAACGCGATGGTCCTTTGCTGTACACAGGGTCTTAGAGCATCTCACAATACAGCACCACAATTCGGAATGTGAAACCGTGGTTTAAAAGCAAACGGCAAGATTGTACATTTGGCAAAGTACGTTTATTGGACATCAAATGTTTAGAGAATATTCAGCGATTTGCATTTTTCTTTGCTCTCGATCCAAATTAGTTCGTCTTGAGGGAAGCGATGTTCGTGTGCAGTACACAGGGTGTTGGTTTACGATAAAAATAAGCTCTTCTGTCGCACTGATAATCGCATGGCTGTTCCAACAACGAGGCACTAGGCCACCACAACGGTAGGTATGTTGCATCTAACCGTTAGTACCGCGTAAGGGCATACTTGTACTTGGCGATCGTCCCATAAAATGGTCAGGGTGGTAACGTTGTTCACGCGGAGAAGCAACTGGCGGCTGTAGAAGCCGTCCGCCGGTGTCTGGTACTCGTGACACAGACAGTAGTGAATGATGTACCTAAAAACATAAAAAATGAAATTAGTCTGACCATCAGATCCTTATTAAAATTATTCATTTCATAGCGAGGACAGCGCTACTGGGTGTACACAAGTGTTTAAAGGCGTGGCGAGGCATGGAGGGGGGGGGGAGTGGAGTACAAGGTAAGTAGCATAAAATAATAAATAAATAGGGCCAGCTGGTGGCAAGTGCAAGGTAAGTGCAGAACAAGTGCTGGGAAGGGGGGGCTGTAGGATACTGAGACAGTCCCCCAGTGCAGGGGTTGACAGGGAGGCAGTGCAGGTGGAGAGTGGAAGGGCCCAGGACCGAGGTCGCAGACAGTGGACCAGTTGTAGCAGGGGAGAGGGAGAGAGAAAGCAGAAGCAAAGAGGAAGGTTTTGAGGTGCTTCAGTAAAAGCAGATGTTTCTCCTCCAGATAGTGCGCGGTAGAAAACACTATGCCACATAGAACGAACAAGTACAACTGAACCCGTCTTTAAAGCCACTGTATAGTAATGAAATTGCGGTATAAACTCATCAAAAGTTACTTACATTATATTTGCATTTTCCATTGTGTCTCTGTGTAGGGCAGACCCGAAACACCACTCCTTCTTTGCCGACGTTACTTCTTCTAATGAACGTGGCTCATCGTTTCGTTTCTGAAATTTTATTCATTATCTTTTCTTAGTCTTTCAGGATGGTCCCGGCCTGTCAAGGTCAAATCACAATAGAACCTTATATTGGGTCGTGGGCCGTTCCGCCACCCGAGCAAAACATCAAAGCAGCTGACCTTCACTTTGAGCGAGCACACATTTCTAGTTAGCTCCAGTTAGTGTAAGGGCATCTTGTCTGCGTGCCTTTTTTTTTATTGTCCCTATGGGTCGGCCATGTGTTTGTAATACGGAAACATTCTATAATTTTTGTAAAAATGATTTATATTACTGTTTGGTTTAATTGCAATGGGCCTGCAACATGAGGAGACTCGAGAGAACAGACAATCGAATTACAATCATTTAAACCGTGATGTGTATTTCTCAATGAGCTCTGCTTTAGGTGGACATGGAACAGAGGCAATGTTGGGTGGCAATGCAGTTGTCCCCTGCATAGGTTCGTTCACCACTCCATGTATGTGCCTATCGAGGACATCTACGATAAGTCTCTCAATAAACTCATATTGCATATCCTCAAACACTGGTTTGATCACCCATTGTTTACTTCTTTTAGTGAAGGCCTTATTGTAGCGAAGCGTCCCTAAAGTTCCGGTCGTCCTACTTTGTTGACGGCCAACATTATGGTTATGTGCCAAGACCGCTAGAAGAGTCCGATTTATCATGCCTTCCATGCCAAAATGCAATCTTTTGGGCCTGTACTTTAGGCACATATTGTGGAACACCTCCAAATCTCCTGTGTGGCAGAATTCCGTGAGTCCCCTCAAATCTCTTGTTATAGTTTTATCAAATACAATCTTTTCAATGGCCTTGTGAGTGGGTGATGAAGGAATCAACCACTTCTTCTTCCGTGCCTCCTCTGTGGACAAATGGCCATGTTCACATTTGTGGAAATGCTCATTTGTCGACCATCGATGTACGTTGCTACAGTGCAACATTACTGACCGCCATTTTTCCAGTAGAATTTCCAACGACCCTTCACATGTTTTTGAGCTCCACCAAAGATGGTTGCTGATTGACTTGGACCACTGTGAAATACCTTGCATATCTTTTTTTTTTCCTGCAGCCGACAATTTTTTATTGATTGATTTTGCAAGATGCCAAACGTCAAATTGGTGATTTATATTTTTGTACTGTTCTCTCATTGTCTTGGCAATTGAAACGTGTCTGTCCGTGGCTATCAGGTCGATCACCATTCCCCGCGATTGTAGTTCTTGCAATGATGCTACAAAGCCAACTTTCTCCATGGCCACTGAGGATGTACTTTGTTACACCTGCACGACCAACGAACTCACAATTTTCTTACTTTCCATGTCCTGAAAGTGGTAGGTGCAGTACTTGGCTGAAAATCCTGGACTGTCGCATTGTCCATCACCGGCTAGCCTGACGCGTTTGCCCGCGAATGTACTTTCCATTGACGTTTTTTCCATTCTCCAAGCTTCGCTGATGGCTGGAAATAGATAATCGGTTTGGTATTTGTAGAACTGACTTTTCGCAATGAAATGGATTCCCACAAACTGAAAGAAATACTGTAACTTTTTAAAACTTGAACCACTAAAAAGTGCGGCCGCTGCACAAAGTAGATTGCCTGCTGGCAGTTGCCCCAGCATGGGTTGTGCAGACCATGCGAACGGATGATATTGTGTACAGGTGGCATGTATTTTAAGGTTAGTGCCTCGAATTGCACGAGTCACATTAATCAATGGCTCCCCACATACTTCCCCACCAACCCAATGCCCACATTTCATCATCATAATAATATCCATCAAACAGCTATCGAATACAATGAATTTGGCCTCTTTCCTTATACTGTCACTCTGCATCCCAGCTGGTTCGGCCTGTAACGTTGAGGACATGTCACTCGCATGAAAGGTACAATCTCTGATATCGTCTTCCGCTATGCTGAGTGATATTGATGGTGTTTCATTGTCGTCCACTTCATTCTCTTCCATTGCAACATCTGTTCCTTGTCCGGAGATGGGAGAAAAAAACAATGTCTTCAACTTTCGCGTGCTCTTATTTTTTGCGGGTGTGGATTCTGTGAATTGATCTACGACTGCATCCAAACTACCAGGAGGACATTCACTATCAATGGCTGGTGGTGGTATAGCTCCGTTGTCAATCACTTCATATTCTTCCCATTGGCACGATGCATCTCCAGTCTCAAGTCCCTGCCAAAAGGTTTGACAAGCAACATCTCTCGTTCGCTTCACTGTCTGTGTAGATCTAGTTCTTACACCCACTCGCAACTAGAGGACAGATTAGAAAAGGGATGTTCAGTTTAAACACAACTTACAGTATTGAACTATTGACAGTGAAAGACAACATAATATAGTGAACAGGACACTAACCTTCTTTTGCTTTCTTTTCTTTGAAACTTTCTTTCCTCGAACTTCAACATCTGGACGCTGTTGCTCCGACTCGTGTGTGCATGTCTCCACTTCCTCTCGCGCTGCAACGACTATACTTTCATGATAAGCACATCCATCACTCACTGAGGCTCCATCGACTCGCTGAAACATAGAACTTTCATTAGTATGTATAATAATATTGAAAACACAAAATGTACTTGGGGACCAATACCCATACGTACATCTCAATAGCAAAACACGAATGAACGCATTGTGTAGAACATTCAAACGACAATAGTTCACGCATTGTTGATCTAGTTAGATTGAACTGTCAAGATCCATACCTCGGGCTCCGCATAGACTTCCATTGATGATATTATTGAAGATGAGGCTTCAGCAACTCCCTGAAACACAGTAATTGCATTAGTATGGTTTTGTATTTTGTTTAAAAGAACATAAACTTTCTGCAGGCGTCAACGGCTCATCTAAATAGACCTGCACAAATGATCAGTTGTCTAAAATAAATAATGGATATCTAAATATGATTCGATTTGCTCCATCGTTGGAAGTGTCACCACCCAGAGATCTGCATCAACTACTAGGGGTGATGTTCTTGTTGAAGAAGCTCCGTCAGCTCCCTGAAACATAGTACTTGCGTTAATAAAGAAGGAAGTATAGCGGATGTAATCACGTCATTTGATCTCGCATGATTGATCTGTCAGTATCCATACCTCGAAATGCATAAGAACATCAAGGGACGCTGTAACTGCGGTGCACACTTCTGCAAGCTGTTGCGCCGACCCGTAACTGCATGCTCCCCCTTCCTCTTGGACTAATGCTCCATCGACTCCCTGAAACATAGGACTTTCATTAGTAATGAACACAATATTGAAAAAAGAAGACACATAGGAGGGCGACGACAGAAGGACATACCAATGGCTAAAAACGAAAGAAACATTGTGTGTAACAATCACGCTACAAGAATGCAAGATCTGATGATCTCCATCGATGGAACTGTCCGGAAACGTACCTCGAGCATCTGAGTGACATCTACGGTTGTCGTCAATGCGTTGGACTCCTCAGCATCTCCCTGAAAGACAGTACTTGCATTATTTTGGATAACAATAATTATAACTGAAAACAAAGACTAGAGGACGAGTACTGTGGTGTACCATTAGGTAAAATAATTACACGATCAATTAAAACTATTGATTTACATGCCTAAAACAAGTCAGTGTCAGAATAGCTAAGTAAGATTACCCGATAGGCGCTTGAAGTGGCTGATGACTGCAATAACGACACGGATGGAGAATCTTCAGCCTTCATATTGAGTGGATACATAAATGGGGAAATTCTTGTTAGCTAATGCTACACACTACCGCAATGCCGAGAGATAAATACGTAAACTTGACTCACCAGTGGAGGGATGTGGACGAATAGAGTGGGAATAGCGGTTGAGAGCAATTTTCGCCTCGCTCGCGGTGTTTTCGTCCTTATTAGCAATGATGTGGAGTACATGTCTGGGCTAAAGTGCCTGCTGCAGATGCGGTATCGATCACCCCTCTTGTCCGCAAAGACTTCTAGGACTCTACTTTCTATCTCAGAGGCTGGATATCCGCAATATCGGACCCATTCTCTTATCTGATCTATTGTCTTAGGGAAAACATGCATTATAGTACCTTCAGATTTGTTATGGGTCTTCGAAGGGCAACCGCCAATGGAACAGGCAGGCATTATGGAAAGTTCTGAAAAGTAAAGATCAACAATTCTCTATGAATACCAATGTGTTAAAACATTAAATGACACATAAAAGGTTCAATGCAAGGTCCGTTTTGGTTCTTGGAACTATACACGTTATTCACATGCGGATAAGTATTTCAATAACTTTCAAAAAATAGAAAAAGTAATTTGACTAAACTCAGAACATGTGACTAGTTCCTTGCATGTACTGTCGTGAACGAAAAGAAAACATGGATGCAATTTGATGACTACTAGCAAATAGATATAAATTAAAAAATTGGACGCAAAATGATTATGGTACATGGACTTACCTTGACGAACAAACAGTTAGATGCAGGGATCAGAGTAGTTTCTTGTCGTAGAACAGGGAGCAGTTCACAGGTTGCAAACTGACGAGTTTGCTCAAAGTGGTCACGGAAGTTCACAGAGACGAAGAGCAGATAACCAGCACCTTCACGGGTTGACTAGCAAAGCGCAAAGAAGTTCTCATTAGAAATATGAAGTGGGTTATAAAGAATTCGAAACAGGGGTGTGTTTGTGAATGAATGACGTGTATATGTCGTGGCATTATGCGGTCTGCAGGGGGCCGTCCAGCGTGAGGGGGGATGCTTGGCAGGAGACACGGGGTCTGTAGGTAGACATGGGAACAACAACCCATGCTCTATAGACCACTTTGAAGTGTACATGGTCTTTGGCACCTCTTGGCCTTTATCGCTCCCTGACAGCTCCACTTGCCAGCACAAGTACCCCGGTGCGAACTGCCTTTGATAGGGCGGGGGGTGGATCGGGGCGGTGGTCGTGCAGACAAGACACAGGAAGACTCGTGAATGGAGACACACTTATGTGGATTGCAGGGGGCTGTCCAGCGTGAGGGGGGATGCTTGGCAGGAGACACAGGGTCTGTAGGTAGACATGGGAACAACAACCCATGCTCTATAGACCACTTTGAAGTGTACATGGTTTTGGCACCTCTTGGCCTTTATCGCTCCCTGACAGCTCCACTTGCCAGCACAAGTACCCCGGTGCGAACTGCCTTTGATAGGGCGGGGGGTGGATCGGGGCGGTGGTCGTGCAGACAAGACACAGGAAGACTCGTGAATGGAGACACACTTATGTGGATTGCAGGGGGCCGTCCAGCGTGAGGGGGGATGCTTGGCAGGAGACACGGGGTCTGTAGGTAGACATGGGAACAACAACCCATGCTCTATAGACCACTTTGAAGTCTACATGGTCTTTGGCACCTCTTGGCCTTTATCGCTCCCTGACAGCTCCACTTGCCAGCACAAGTACCCCGGTGCGAACTGCCTTTGATAGGGCGGGGGGTGGATCGGGGCGGTGGTCGTGCAGACAAGACACAGGAAGACTCGTGAATGGAGACACACTTATGTGGATTGCAGGGGGCCGTCCAGCGTGAGGGGGGATGCTTGGCAGGAGACACGGGGTCTGTAGGTAGACATGGGAACAACAACCCATGCTCTATAGACCACTTTGAAGTGTACATGGTCTTTGGCACCTCTTGGCCTTTATCGCTCCCTGACAGCTCCACTTGCCAGCACAAGTACCCCGGTGCGAACTGCCTTTGATAGGGCGGGGGGTGGATCGGGGCGGTGGTCGTGCAGACAAGACACAGGAAGACTCGTGAATGGAGACACACTTATGTGGATTGCAGGGGGCCGTCCAGCGTGAGGGGGGATGCTTGGCAGGAGACACGGGGTCTGTAGGTAGACATGGGAACAACAACCCATGCTCTATAGACCACTTTGAAGTGTACATGGTCTTTGGCACCTCTTGGCCTTTATCGCTCCCTGACAGCTCCACTTGCCAGCACAAGTACCCCGGTGCGAACTGCCTTTGATAGGGCGGGGGGTGGATCGGGGCGGTGGTCGTGCAGACAAGACACAGGAAGACTCGTGAATGGAGACACACTTATGTGGATTGCAGGGGGCCGTCCAGCGTGAGGGGGGATGCTTGGCAGGAGACACGGGGTCTGTAGGTAGACATGGGAACAACAACCCATGCTCTATAGACCACTTTGAAGTGTACATGGTCTTTGGCACCTCTTGGCCTTTATCGCTCCCTGACAGCTCCACTTGCCAGCACAAGTACCCCGGTGCGAACTGCCTTTGATAGGGCGGGGGGTGGATCGGGGCGGTGGTCGTGCAGACAAGACACAGGAAGACTCGTGAATGGAGACACACTTATGTGGATTGCAGGGGGCCGTCCAGCGTGAGGGGGGATGCTTGGCAGGAGACACGGGGTCTGTAGGTAGACATGGGAACAACAACCCATGCTCTATAGACCACTTTGAAGTGTACATGGTCTTTGGCACCTCTTGGCCTTTATCGCTCCCTGACAGCTCCACTTGCCAGCACAAGTACCCCGGTGCGAACTGCCTTTGATAGGGCGGGGGGTGGATCGGGGCGGTGGTCGTGCAGACAAGACACAGGAAGACTCGTGAATGGAGACACACTTATGTGGATTGCAGGGGGCCGTCCAGCGTGAGGGGGGATTCTTGGCAGGAGACACGGGGTCTGTAGGTAGACATGGGAACAACAACCCATGCTCTATAGACCACTTTGAAGTGTACATGGTCTTTGGCACCTCTTGGCCTTTATCGCTCCCTGACAGCTCCACTTGCCAGCACAAGTACCCCGGTGCGAACTGCCTTTGATAGGGCGGGGGTGGATCGGGGCGGTGGTCGTGCAGACAAGACCAGTTTGCCGCAGGGCCTCACCAAGGAGAGGCCATCTAACTGAATGTAAGAGGATGGCTGCAGGATCTACTACATGGAATGCAGGGGGGTGAGTTTATAAATACCTCACCCTCCCAGGAGAATATACACTAGATTCATTTAAAAAATCAAAACAACCATTGTTAAAATATATGTTGGGCTTTATTTTAGATTTTAATTAAACATAAATAATAAACATTACACATTGTAAAGTTGAGGTTGCAGCACATCGAGGGAAAATCCGCGGTATTGTCCACTGTCACTGGGGAAATGTTGTCTAATGGCAAGTACCGCACAGGCAGGTATTACTCTCCGAACGCGGTGTCCGAGCCTCCCGTGAAGCCACCAAGTGAAGCAACGATAGGCCACCAGCCTGTACCACCTGTGAAAAAAAAAGATGCAAACTGTATTAAACTGACCAAACTTTCTTATCAATGTCGATTCAGGTAACACATGTCATTTTTCTTAGAAAAAAATTATATCTAGAAAATGCACTATATGGAACAAATTTACATGCGTTCGAATGATATGTAAATGTAATTTTATATGTGGGAGACGACCATGAAATAGTGGTGGCATCACTGACATCACAAACAGAGTATACTTACTCGTTACTCGGATTACGCGGACGAACAGTGCCGCGAAGTTCGTGCATAAGCACCATCATCATCCTCAACACGGTCCGTGAGAGGCAGGCTTCCCTGAACTCTGGCAGCTCGGTGATGCATTGCGGACTTTGCTCGCCTTCCTGCAGACTTTGCTCGCTTTCCGAAATGTAGGCCAAGCACCCGGAATTTTCACGGCAGCAGCAGTTCTCCTCCTCAGTTGGCATTAGCTCGCACCGATTGCACGTGCACCAGGTGGAGACGCCGTCCATGCGACATGGTCCAGGCTCTTCATCCGTTGACTGGTCCTCCCAACTGCCGTCCGAATCCCCATCGTTTTCGCGTGCTTGACTTTCCAGTAGTTCTTCCTCGGTGTACTCGGGCTCGTACATATACGGCATTATTGTGGCCATTGTGCGGTAAAGATAGTAAAATAATTTACAGAGATGATACAGGTGTTCACACGGGCTACAAGCGGCGAAGGTAGCTGACCAGAGCACTGAAACGAGTCACAGAATACTCAAAGTAACACAGAGAGAGGAATGGAATCGAAAATCTGCTGCTGTGTGTTGTGAAACGGTCTGTTTATACTTATTGGGGAAAGAGGCGTCCTGCCATTTCCATGGCAACACGTCAATAGCTGAGGCGCAGCGATTGTTGACACGAGACGTGCTTGAAATGGGCAGTACGCGTCTGCTGATGTCAGGCTCAGGGGCGGGGGATTTGATTTAGTGCCGCAAAGGCAGGTGAGCCAGGTCGATGCGGCGGAATGATAGGATTATCACAAAATGGAGGCTGATTTCGAGTGCGATAATGGGCGAAAAGTCGGGTAAGGTCCATAGGAAAGTTTCCTACGATCTACCGATTTATGCTTACAAACACATGGCCGACCCGTAGGGACAATAAAAAAAAAGTCCCGGAACTATCCTTTAACACAGATGTATAGATATTGCAGGGATATCCTATAATTCCCGGATAGAGGGAGCCACCGTGAGGGTCGGGGGAGAGCCCGCAGGTGGTTACAAGAAATGGAGGACAGAGAGTTATAAATGCTTAATAATTTGATAGGGGGCATACCTGCCAAAACCACCTGGTGGTGTTGTCATTTAAAGGCCACTGTAGACTATTTTTTTTTGCATCAAGTAACGTCCAGAGGGGGGGCGATCTCTCTAGAAAGGGAATACAGCGATCATGCTCTCCTGGAGTTCAAATGGTTTGGTCTTTCGAGAGAAAAGCAGAAGGAGATGCACAGGGATGTTCAGGTCTCCCAAGGTAGACCGAGATTGTGTATGGGTCCCAAAGATGTCTTAGAGGTTATGAACGACCTTACAGAGCTTCCCGAAGAAAAAACAGACACTCCAAACTATGCTCCGCTATTTATAAAATTTCAACAAGCTCCATATAGCGAGTGTAAATCGGAGTTCCTTCATAAACATAGATTTAATAGGAAATTGGTAAAAGAACGGGAAAAATGTAGGGCGTAAATGACAGTTCTAAATAAAGCCCCTCTGATTATTCGAGCTCAGAGTAGGAAAAAGTGTAGGCAAAGGTATAAAAACTGGTTGCTGTCCTATGGAGCGGCTAGACTGCAAGGAGAGGGGGAAAGTATGTTAAGAGTGCTCTGTAAGAAATACTCACGTTTAACCTGGGAATGGATCCATAAGGTGGGCACTCCTCAAGAGGCATTACAAACTTCAGAAGTGAGTGAACAGCAGTGGGTTAACCACTTTGGATCCCTCTTTGGGGAGTGACCAAATGAGGTGAGTGACCATATACATCTGTTATTTGCCTATAGCGCCAACCTATCCCGCTATCCCTTTTAGATAGGCTGCGCATCACCGAGAACCTAGGGAGTGCTCCCCCTGACAGGTTCAGGGTGTGCTTATTTTTGTGTAGTGTACATACAGCATGCCAATACAATGTATAATGCATTCAAGACATTGCAAAACACACATACCTCAGACTTATAACATGAGACTTCTGGGGTAGGAGGCGAAAGGCGTATCAATTGGCTGCTCTCCTGTCTTAGTCAGTTTCAAGGGCGTCTACTTGCCTCGTGTCTAAAGAACTAAGTGCACGCACATGAGTTGCTAAAAACTTGGCATTCGAGCCTGAGTGCCTAAACATGAATGAAAGCCACAGTGAGGATGTATCATGTGGCGATACTCCGCCCTGAAAAATGAGATCGGGACTGTTTAGTAATTGCTGCAGACTTACCTCTATCAGCTCACAGCTGGGTTGCTGGAGCACAGTCTCGTCGCTGTTTCCTGGCGATCAATGCCTCTGAGAACAACCGCAGAAGATATAGCCTCTGTGCTATGCGGCCAGGAGGCGTGGCCGGAAAGTTAGTATTTGAAACGCTCCGAGAAACGGGCGGCCATCTTAGACTGGGTTGTTAAACACTGCTCAGCGTATCGCCAGTAAAATGAAGATGGAGAAAAAAGCAAGTTTATTGCAACTTAAATTTGACACCGTTGTTGGCAAATGTAACCTTACCTGGCTCGCAAGTTATTTGAATATAGACGGCAGCAAAGTCCACACAACGGGAATTTAGTCAACCTCTAATCACTTCTGTATCCATAGTAATGCAACATACAGGTTGGGGAATTTCAAGGTAGGCCATCCGGTGTAGTATAAAACGTGCAGGCATCTACAGGGATGCTCAAAGGCACGTTAACCCTGGTTACGAGCCCTATTAGGCTTGTGCTCTATTTGTCCACCTGGGAAACAATGAGTGTATTAATCAGGTGCAGCTGCTGAAACATACACATAATGCAGCCTGCAGTTCTAAACAATGACCAGTATTGAAAGAGAAAACTCAATTGATGTAATACAGTGGGTGTCCTGGTGGGGCAAGACTGCCAGGTCATGCCACTGTACTGCCTCATTAAGGCCATTATTACAAGTGTTCTAGCCGAAATATCCAATGTTGTTCTCGACGAAGGAGCATGTTGTTATAGTTGCACCCTGATTCATCCACCCTTCGCCCCCCCCTACACCCCTCCGTCTCGGCTGGTGCCTTTTTTTTTTTACTTTGATTTTCTTATAATGTTCATATATCAACAAACACCAACAGTGGCAATGAGGCATTTAAACCGTATGGGGGTTGGGGGGGGGAACACACACCCCTTTCACCCACTCCCCCCAAAGTCTCAACTAGTATTTGAGGATGTTTCTCCCTTTTCCAATTCCCACTCCCCTCCCTCCCTTAAATGTTGTCTTCTTCAGCAAAATATTAACAGATACATAAACTTTTGGTTGTGACCGGGTAGAGAGTCATTTTCTCCTGCCTCTAATTATTATCTTTAGGCGCCTTGAGAGGTATACCCCATATTGGGAGATGGTCCTGGTAAAATAGTCCCTACAAGAGTTGGAACACATTTCTCTCACCATACTGTATTTTCCATCCCCACCTCATATACATATAATCATTGCTTTAACTATGCAGGTATTTTGCCATAAAATCGTCCCCACATCAGCTTTTATGCCCCTGCCTTCTCATGGAGCGCTGTGGTTATACTTTTCATTATGCATATATTCATTGCGACGTTGATCCATTCCTTCTTGCCTGGAGTCTTAACCACATTTCCATTTCATGACTTGGCAGGCCCCAGCTGCAAGCAGCAGGAGCGCTGCCACTCCCGTCAGCCTTCTGAGTTCTCCCTCTGCTTCCTCCATCCCAAATAATATCAGGAATAGTGTTTTGGTAGAATGGATCCCGTCGAAGTCTTTAACCCACCCCAGCACTTCATCCCAAAATACCTTTATTCCTGGGCATCCCCACCACATGTGCCAGTAGTCGGGCTCTTTCCCCACATCAGCGCAGGCACATGGGACTTGCCGACTGAAACATCTTCGAGAGCTTAACCACGTCATATTGCCATGTATGGAGAAGCTTAATAGTGTGTAATTTATCCTGACTGGAGATCGACATCTGCGGGGCACCTCTACATAGTTTTCGTCAGAGCTCTGTATCGATATCTCTCTCCATATCCCTTTCCCACTTACTCAAGTTCTCCATTGACCCCTTCCCTGCAATCAACAATGCACTGTACATAGCAGAGATCCAACCCTTTGATTCACTTCTTTTATCTAGGAGATTTTCAAAAGGGGGTAAGATCTCTCTGTAGCCACTCCTTCCATTTTTCACTCGGTGAGGACCCCCTTTAATTGGTGGTAAGAGAATACAGAGAGGGTGCCTATGCCCAATTCCTCTTCCAGGTCCGTAATCGGTATGAAAGTGCCCACTTTCCATAGTTGGCCCACCCGCTCCAGGCCCGCCTCGAACCAAGCTTGAAATCTCTGAGGGTTTGGTATCACATCCCGGACACCTAGTGGCCAGATGTGACTCAGGGGAGATGGCCATGTCGTTACTCCTTGCATATCCGCCTTATCCCGCCAGATCTCCCAAATGGTTCCACGAATCGGGTGGGCCCTGATCTTACTCGGGAGCTTACTCCTTGGTACCCACAGCCACTCTGAGACAGTGGCAGGGGCTAAGTTGCGATTGTCCAGCTCAACCCACTGGAATTCCCTCTGCACCCTAAAATGGGGTATGAGGACCCTTCGTTGTACCACTTCATAATATATTTTCAAGTTTGGGAGTCCTCCCCGCACCCCCCAGGCCCCTCCGCCCCTCTCCTTCGGCAAAGCTAGAACCTTGTATGCTACTCTTGCTTTCTTCCCCTGCCACAAAAACTTAAGCATCTCCCCCTTCATTTCCCAGAAAAAGGTCTCAGGGACTCGGATCGTTAACATCTGGAAGGTGTATATGAACCTTGGGAGGCACACCATCTTCAGGGCATTAAGGCGCCCAAGCCAATATATGGTCAGTTTCCCCCATCTTTCCAGGTCTGCGCGAAACTTAGAAATGAGTGTAGGGAAATTAGCTTCAAACAAATTTCCCACCTCCCTCGTTAGATTAATCCCCAGGTATCTCAGTGTGTCCCAATTGACCATTAGTCCCAGTTTGGCGAATTGATTCCTGTCTTCAACCCCACCCCCTTCAAGGGAAACAGGACAGACTTGGCCCTGTTAACCTTAAGGCCAGATAGCTCTCCATATTCTTCAATCAGTTGAATCACCCTTGGTATGGAGGTTGAAGGGTTCCTTATGTGCAAAAGCATGTCATCGGCGTATAACCTCTCACTGTGATTCCTTCCACCCGGGGGTCTCCTCTGATTCTTTGAGCCAGGGGTTTGAGGGAAAGGACAAATAAAATCGTTGATAGGGGGCAACCCTGTCTTGAACCCCTACTCAAGGTAAACCAGCGGGAGTAGTCGCCATTAACTGCCACAGAAGCCTGGGGAGATGTGTACACTGCCATTATGCCCCTCCTGAACCTAGACCCCAGACCCACCTTGCCCAGAACTGCCTCGAGGAAGCCCCACTCCACCGGATCAAATGCTTTTTCAGAACATGGTCCCACTTCATCCCCCACGGCTCGTGAATCAAATGCAAGGTTTTCCTCATTGTGTCTGCCCCTTGCCAACCCATTATAAAGACCACTTGGTCCGAGTGAATCACGTGGGGCATGTACGTTTCCAACCTAGCCGCCAGTACCCTTGTGTAGATCTTAGCATCAATATTCAGGAGGGAGATGGGGCGATAGGACCCACATTTTCTGGGGTCTCTACCTTCTTTGTGGATAACTGTGATCAGTGCCCATGTAAATGATTCTGGGGCCTCCCCCGTCTCCAAGATATTATTAAAGAGTTCCACCATAAAGGGGAGGAGAGGGGAAATAAATGACTTGTAAACACCTGCTGTGAACCCATCTTCCCGGGGTCTTACCCAATGGCAATCTCGCCACTGCCCTCTTAATTTTTCTGCCGTAATCAAGGCTTCCAGTGCCTCAACCTCCTCACAGGAAAGCCTCTGCATCTGCGTTTCAGCCAAATATGTCGATATGTCCTCGGTCTCTGGATTGGCTTCGGATGTGTATAGATTTTCATAAAATGACGCAAATGCTTCCCTCCGTGCTCTGGTCCTGCGTCTCCTCTCCCCCTTCTGTGGCCGTCACCCATCTCTCGGCCCGATGTCCACGTAACCTGGCTGCCAGTAATAAGTCTGTCTTACCTCCCTTCTCATAGAACCTCTGTTTCAGAAACTGTAACTTACTGTTTGACCCTCATCAAGGAGCCTAAGCTCTTCCCTTTTCTTCCTTGCCTCGAGAACTCTAGCCTCCCTCTCTTCGGTGGTGGCCCTTGCCCTCCTATCAAGGCGGATGATCTCCAACTCCCTTTTCTTCCTCACCCATTCCCTAATTTGGAACCCACTTCATGGCGTCTTCCCTGCCTCCCACACCATCCTCTTTGAAACCTCTCCCGTATTATTTATTTTAAAATATTCCCCAATTTCAGTTATCATTTCCTCACAGAACACTGGGTCCTTCCACAATGACTCATTGCACCTCCACTTGGACCCCTTATGCACCAGGCCGTGCCTATTTAGATCCACCATTACCATATCGTGGTCTGTCCATGTGATCAGGATGATCTCTGTACCCAGTGTATCCTCCCACAGCCCCTTTGAAGTGTACACCTAGTCTATTCTGGTAAAGGTGCTGTGTGGTGGCGAGTAGAAGGTATACCCCGTTTCAGTCGGTTGACGATGCCGCCATTCATCTCTGAGCTCATATACCCCCACCATTTTCAGGACCTCCCCACGCCCCCTCCCAGGCGGGTCCCCCATTCCAGCATCTCCCACTTGTCTGTCAATATAATGTCAGCCCACATATTAAAGTCACCCCCAGTACTACATGGCACGAAGCCTCAAGCATCAATTTCGGCAGGGTTTTCGATAAGAACCCCCTCTGCCCCTGGTCCGGGCAGTAAACTGTAGCAAACCTAAAGCACACCTTCTGTACGGTGCCAACCACCAGGCGGGTCCTGCCTTCTACATCTGCCCATACCTTCGTCACCTCCAATTTCAGCCCCTTCCCGAAGAGAGTTCCCACCCCGGCTTTCCTCAATGGGCCGGAGCCCCACAATTCCTGTCCCAGTCCACCACCCGGGACCCTCCGTTCCTCCCCTCTAGCATATTTAGGCTTTGAAGGAACATCACGTCAAGCCCCGCCCTATAGAACTCCCTGGCTACTAACAATATTTCCGTGGGTGAGTTCATCCCTTTGACATTCAATGTTCCCACTCTAAGATGTACACCCCCCTGGGTACCTAGATTTACTGCGGTAGTGACATCCCACTACCAGTATCTCACACCCCCAAACACCCAGGCAGCCACGTCCCGAACTCCGTCTCACAACGGATAAAACTCAAATTCGAGACGATCATATTCCTAACCCCTAACACCCCTCTGGCCCCCTTCAAGGATGCCCAACGCCTCCCATTTATCACCGGGCAGAGATTGGACGACCAGCTGGGACCGTCTCCCTCCCGATCCGTCACCCTTCCCGTGTTATCATTGATCCCCCCCCCCCCTCTCGATCTGGGCCTCTTCTGCTTAATCTACCCACAGCCCATGTGGGTTCTGCCCGATCCCTCCACCATATTGTGATATCCTGAACCAGCCAGGACACTCCCCAGGCCCTCTCACCACCTTGAAACCCTTTCCAAAACCACATCTTTCACAATTATCAACAGTACTGTATCCCCAGTGGACTTCAGCCGTCCATCACGGGTGATGCGTTCAGCTTCCTATAATTCCTGGATCCAGGTATTCGCCTCCTCATTGGCCTTTTGATGTGCCATTGTCTATCCTCATCTGATCTGTTGCCCTGGTTCCTCTCGCCGTCAGATCCACCCATCAGCTCACTCATGTCCCTGCGAATGTCTCCCTCTGTCGTCAACCTGTGTTTGTGTCCATCCAATTCAAATGTGAGGGATAACGGCAAGCCCCACCTGTACCACACTCCCTTTTCCTTTAGCCACTTCATCAGAGGCCCACACATTCTTCTGCTTGCCGGAGTTAATGATAAATCTTGGAAAATTGTAATTCTAGCCGGTCCATGGGTGATCAGGACCTTTTTGTTTTGCTTTCTCAAGGATTTCCATTTTGTCTGCATAATTGTGGATATATATCAGAAAGGCACAGGGAACCCCACTCTCTAGATTAGGGTTTTAGCATAATGGTTTATCTCAGAAAGAAAATCCAGAGGAAACAATTTTAAAAGGGCGTATTAAGGGTTTTACTATACCTAATACATTTTCTCTGAGTTTAATCACGATTTAATCTGCACTCAAGCAGTTATTTATTTAACGTAGCAGGAATAAATTTAAAAACATCATAATTCCATAAAAGTCATTAGATCATTCATGCATTCATCCACATCCGTACAACATCCATTAAACCATTCATACAGAACATCAATAAGTACACAATAAAAACATATAACAAATAAAACAATTCATCAACACTTCAATTATTGTACAAAAAGTTTTTGTGCAAAACAACACATAGTGCGTGGCCACAATGAATTTTATAAGTGGTCAGCAATTGGGATAGGTCAGAAAAGGAGGGGAGAGATCTTCACAAGCGGCCTTATCCTGGGTTTCTCCACCGGTTTCGACGTATTTACATTGTTTTTGTTACGTCTTCATCAAGAGATTACAAATAGTTGTCTTAACAACAGCAACAAGAATCAATCCGTTGTTTTTTTATGTGTATATGGGACTGGAGGCACTTTGGCAATGTTCAGATGGGGGATCCTGCATGGCAGATGGCTGGATACAATGCTCCAATCCAGGGAATCCGGGTACTGGGGTGGTGCAGGTTGGAATGGTCGCACACCACTGCTGAACTTGGTGACCGCTGCAAGAGCGGGAACAGGAGTCCGCGAGTGGGGTTTAGATGCGCGTTGATGCTCTCCAGAGTAGGTCTGAGAATATCAGAGTGTTGATGAATTGTTATATTTGTTATATGTTTTTATCGTGTACTTATTGATGTTCTGTATGAATGGTTTAATGGATGTTGTACGGATGTGGATGAATGCATGAATGATCTAATAGGATGACTTTTATGGAATTATGATGTTTTTAAATTTATTCCTGCTTTGTTAAATAAATAACTGCTTGAGTGCAGATTAAATCGTGATTAAACTCAAAGAGAAAATGTATTAGGTATAATAAAACCCTTAATACGTCCTTTTCAAATTGTTTCCTCTGCATAATCGTGGAACCACCCTAGTACTGACCTGGGGCCCCAGCAGCCCTTCCCGCCCGGTGTATCCTCTCAATCTTTGCCTCGTCAATCGTGTCATCGTCGAAAACCAACTTTGTGATCTCATGAAGTGTTCTTTTCAAGTCTTGCTCCGACTCCCCTTTTCTGTCCGGGATTCCCTTGAGCCTAAGGTTATCACGCCATTCACGATTTTCCAAATCGTCCATCTTCATCCGAAGTTCCTCTTCCCGGCTTTCAATTTCAGACATCTGCATGTCCATATGTGTTTTTAGGGTTTCCAGGGAGGTTTGATTATTTTCAACTTCTTCCAACCGCTCCTCCATCTCATCTATCCTCTGGGTAATCTTGTTGACCCGGCTTCCAACCTCCGCCTTCATGTTCCTTATTTCTTCTATCAGGGCCACCACGTCCTTTTTGGTAGCTCCTGATTCCCCTGATGTCGCCGCCATTTCACACTATTCCGGTGTCTCAAGTCCAGACGATGCCTCCATGAACCTTATCCTGTTGTCTGGTGTGTGCCCCTCCTTCGCTCTTGCCACCTGTCTACCACTCTGGGTGGTAGCTGACGTGGCTGTCCCTTCGAAGGCACATGCTCCTCCCGGGCCTTTGCCCCCCCGCCCTCGCCGCAGTCCCCGTGGTTGGCACACGCCCAAGACTCGGGGGCCAATACCACACAGGACCAATTCTGGGGGGCCGGGGCCACCCTCCTCCACTCTCAAGTCGCAATTTGGGTGGGGGAAGCACTCTTCACTGGGCCATTCCCAGTGTACTGATTTGGGCAATCGCCGGCTCAACCTCACATGCTCACAGTCCCCCCGCACTGTTGGGTGGTCTTTCACTATACCCTGTGCCACAGTGACCCTCTCCTCCACGTGTGCGGGACGCTGGGCCCCCGCCAATTGAACTCCTCTGGCTCACTCCCCACTTCAGTGTGGTGTTTCCTGATTCTAGGTGGGCCCCTGTGTGGAACCCGGGGCCCAATGTCTCTCACAAAACTGTCCCAAAGTCTCTTCTGGCAATGGCTGCCGATCTCCCACGTGTGCCAGGTAGGCAGACACACGCCCCAATGCCTGGCGGCCCACACCCCCGCCCCTCGTCGCGTGAGGAAAAGTACCTTATCCACTGGAGGTCAGGGGACCCAACCCGCAATTGTGTTCCGTAAGGGAAGGTCCAAACCCGAGCCATACTCTTGCTCCTGCCCAAAAGTTGCCCTCTTTGACCCTGCAATCTGGCTTGACCCCTGCTGTGGTCCATACCAGACGGGTGCCTCCTGCCCCTTCAAGTTAAACAAAGCAAATGTGGGTGCCACTATCTTCACCTATTGCTCCAATGCGATGTGACTGTTTTGAGGGGGCCCTGCCTCCATTCATGGGTTGCTTTGGTGAGGTGTATCAGAGCTGGGTGGGGCGCTGTACTTGTGTCACGCCAAAATGTCCTTGTGGGTCTACTCCCAGCCCCGTGGGCCTCTCACTCGGCGGACAGTTGGGTGGGGGTCAGCAGGAGGGATGGTCCCTTACACACACGGGGTGCAGCACCTGCGGGGGCCTGGGTGGGGGCCCACGCTCACCTCACCCGCACTCTCCGGCTGGCCCTCCTCTCTTCTCTTGGTGCCGGTCCTTTCTGCAGGATTTTGGTCGCCCCACGCCGCCTCGCCGAGCCTGTGCAATGGGAAATCAGCGCCACTAAGTTCACCAAGGTCGTATTTCACTTTCCCTGTGGCATTCTTTCTGCTTTTTGGAACTGTTGTGCCAGAATATTTCATCAACGCACTCTTCAATTTTCGAGTAGGGGGGGACAATAAGTGGGGGCTCATGTCACTTAGTGGTCCCAGGTGGGGAGGAAAACATGCTCAGGCGACTTCCATGAGCATGCCCCCTGGTGCAATTTTTCAATGACAGTCCACTGAAAATCATCAGGGCTATGGCCTTCTGCCAGAAAATGGGGCACCAGAGGGGTTGCTGTTTTCCCTGTCCTGGGGCACGTCTTATGCGCGATGAGCCTCTTTTTCACTGGACGTGTGGTAATGCCAACATAATGCAAATTGCATGGACAGGTGATGAGATACAATTAAAGGACTTTTGTTCCCATGGGGTATTCCATCCTATCTCTATGCTCACACTGCGTTTGGTCTGTGCACACATAGAACATCTCCCACAGGGTGCATGTCCCGTAAGGGGCCTGCTATTCCACAAGTTTGTTGGTTTTGATTAGCATCAGCTTCTAGATTGTCTTGTGGAAGTGTTTTAACAAGTTTGGCCCTTAGGTTTTGTTTACGTCTCAACACAAAAAATGGAGGCAGTACAGGGTGTTGGCTAGTATTTTAAATTGGCCATAGTTTTTTAATTTTCTTTTTCAATGCAGTAGCTAAAGACAGCAGTTATATTTTCCATCAAAGGGAGTTTTGGATGTTGTTGAAGAGTGATCGGTCTCGGGATATTTGTTGCTCGTTCATATGTGGTATTTACGATTTTCTTTGTGTAACCACAGCTGACCAATTGTTCTTTTAAGGGCCGTGGCCTGTGTCATGTAGTCGCTGGTCTGCGGACAAGTGCGCCGGTACCTCAAAAATTGCTCAAATGAGAGGTTATCTCGTAGCGCTTGTGGAGGGTAGCTAGAATATGATAGCAAAGAATTACAATCTGTGCTTTTCTTATACACCCTGGATAGCAAACGCCCCATATCCACAGTGATGTGCAGATCTAGGAACTGTGTCTCCTCCTTGTTTGGGTCCAAAGTGAATATGAGATGTGGATTACAGGCATTGAACCAAAGGTGAAATTCTTGTAGTTTTTCCATGGTTCCTTCAAAGATCACAAAGATATGATATATATACTGCCGTCAGACCCGTATATGCTCTTTCAAAGGGTTAGTGGCAGGGTTTATGTGCCTTTTTTCGAATTGGTCTACATACAGATTCGCTAAACTGGGAGGAAAAGTAGCGCCCATGGCTGTTCCCGAGATCTGTCTTAATTCTCCACATAAATATAGAGCAACATTTCCGACTCCCCAATAGTCACATCATCACTCACCAGGAGTCAATTATCTGAGACTTCTCATTGAGTTTGATCTCTGTAGATTTGATGGTACAGTTTCGACACATTGTCATTGTATTTACCAGTTATCACATTGAGCTTCATTATATCTCAAATTTGAGACATAGGGATCATTCTATAATTTAAGTCAATTTCCATACTGTCCTAACACACTGGTGGCCTATTTACATTACCCCTTGTGCTCATGAATATTCCCTGTAGTCAGGCTGGGAATCCTCTGTAAAAGAAAAAAGTTTCACTTTCATTCTAAAACTGTATTTCTCCTCTAAACCAATCCCTGTCCTCTGGGTCATACTGCCCCCATCCAATGACAGTCCTCTCCCTAAGCCCCGCCTCTGGCAGCCATCTTCAGATGTATACCGCACTTTTCATTGTTGTTAGTCCTCGAGTTGCTCTCCAAGCTTTTTGTATGGTTTTTCATAGTTTCGCAGAAAGGTTTGATTTTTTTTTTTGTAACCACCATAGCCCATGCACTCTTTCTTCATCGGCCAGCAGCGGGGACCCGTTGTCAGTAAAGTTTTGCACCCCTCAAGCGCGAAGATCGTTGAAGTTTCTGGAAGACTGTGTGAGAAACCAGAAGTTTTCTCACCCGCTAGTCCACGGGGATCTGTCATCCAGGTGGCCAGGACACGGCCATCACTTTTGGATCCAGTTCCTGGGGGTAGACCAGGACGGGAGGGCTCTTCAACGAGTGAGAGTCGGACACCGGATGGCAAGACCCAGCATCCCTCACCCTTTCCCCCACCCTATCGGGTAGAATACGTGGAAACCTTAACCGCCCCACCCCCTTTTCCTTCTCTAACACTTTCATACGGGGAGCCCACTCTGGGAGAAAACAGACCCACACTCGAGCAGTGTATCTGGCATGACCTGCCACTCTGGTCAGGCAATAATTGACAATCACTCACATCTGACTTCCATTAAACTTCCCCACACAGATAAAAGGCGGAGCACGAGAGCACTCTCTGAGCAAGGCAAAGCTCACACAGGTACAGTGGTTTCGAGTCGGCAGCTGAATGAGGGCAGAAAGACGCCAAACAAAGAAGGGTTTGTAAGAAGGGAATGACCCTTGACCTTTTCGGCAAGACATTAGTACTTTCAAGAAACCTTCCAGGCAGAAGGTGTAAGGCCAGGAAAACCAGACCGAAGAATCCTGCATTGTGTGTCGGAAATACCGGGGGCCCTGCCGCGTAACTGACCAAGGCAGGGAGGAGCAGCAGTGACTGGGTATCGTCCTTGGCTTCAAGAACAAAGAAATTCCCTAGAAATCAACACAGCGGGTGAGTTGGTGAAACCGATGCAAGACCGATCTGTGTTGAACTCAAGGTTGCAAGCGGTAACATTGTGTAATGAGCGCTGGAACGAACATTGTTAAACGCATGTGATGAAAGACACGAGTAAAGCTAAACTGATGATGTATGTTTGAACTTGATAAGGAAAGATATGATACCGTTGACAGAGTGGTCCGGCACTGTGAATGTGCTCAATGGAAGGTCTCTGTAAGGTATCCCGCCAAAAGAAATAAAAGTAGAAGATTGATAAGGACAATTGTGTGAAGTGAATCAAAGTGGCCCTGCAACGGTTTAAGCAAAACCCATCACACATTCGAAAGTCTTCTATTTTGATATTAAGAGGATCTGAGCCCAAACGAGGGAGATCCATATCAAGAAGATCTGAGCCGGAATGAGGGAGATCATGATCGGAGCCCGAACGAGGGAGACCAAGTGTGAATATTATGATAAAAAGGGGTTCTCGGCCTGAAGGAGGGAGACCCATGATGAACATTGAAATCGAGAACTTGTGCATGTGAAAATGCTGATAAGAAGGGAACTTTGAGATTTTGTTGTTATGACAGACTCTCTGCAGTAAGAGACTGTTATTGGAAAAGAGGCTGTGGCAGAAGGGCCTGATGTCTGTGTTTTGATCTGTATCCCCATGGCGGAGAAGCCAGAGTGTTTGCAAAGCTTGAACGTGCCACCTTGCCCCGTGCTGAAAACGTGGTGAAAGGAAGCCAAGTGCACAACCGTCCTGACATATTATTTCTTGAACACTTTTCTTTTTGCGTACACCATTGTCCCACACCCTTTTGTATTTAGAAGTAAGGATTGGCAATAGGTTTATTAGTATAGGCCCTTTTATTTGGACAGGGACTCGACTAGTACTGCATTATTTTTTTTTGTTGGTCGTAGCTTGCTCCCATCCTTAGATTTAGGTTTAGATAGGCGTTCAATCAACCCATTTGAAATTCAACAAACACCCTTGAACTGTGATCGCTTGAGTCTGTCTTTGCTGTTTGATACTATGCCTTCCTTACAGGCTGTCTTGGGCCTACTTCTCGCCCTTCGACTATGACCGAAGAGAAAAAGGAGGGAGGGACGCTCTCCAGGCCCTGCACCAAATGCGGGCTACGAAACGTCTTCGTAGGGGACAAGCATCTACAATGTCTTTACTGCCTGCACCCGGACCACAAGTTCGAGATATGTCTGGAATTCTCAAAGAAGACACCGAAAGATGGGCATAGAAGGCTGGTCCATGGCTCAATATAAACAAGGCCATGTGCTCCGAGTTGGTTCATGCCCCAACCAGGACCGGCCGGTCCGAAGAGTGGTCTCCCTCTGGAAAGAGATCGAAGTCCCTTGAGGTCGCCCCATCCGCTGATGTGGGTCCCAGGCTGGATAGGCCGCGATCGATATCGCCTCCAGCCTCCGTAGCCAGCCTGCCATCAAGCAGACTAGTTTCGGTTCCTGCCCAATCTGGTGTAGAGATGAACCCACCCAAGTCTTCTCCTCCATCAGGATCAAGTTCAGAGGAGTCTGACGACTTCAAAACCCTTTCGGAGGGTGAGACCCTTTTTTTTCCGACTCTGAAAGTGTCACAGAGGGAACCCTTACTCCCCCGGAAGACGTGGCCAAAGAGGAAGTTGTCCACCCTGGCAAAGTTAGGGGATAAATCAGATAAGAAGGCTGCTCTGCCCAAGCAGGCTCAACCCGCGCAGCCAACATCCTCGTTGACCACTTCGTCGACACTTCTGTGATGACCACGCAGCAGTAGGTGCCGACCCTACGAGGGTGGCTCCTACGGGCCAAAGGTTATCCCTGCCTCCAAGGCATGACACGGCCGCAGAGGCAGCAGTGAAGACGGAAGGCACTCCAGGGGGTGGGTGGGAGCACCAGCCTAGATCCCGGACGACGACGACGACGACCAAGAGTCTGTCCATATGGTCCACGAGGACGACGATGGTGGTGCAGGGCCTAGTGACCATTGTTCCCTTTGCAACTAAGGGACATATCCATGGACCTCCTGTTACAGAGATCCAGCAGTGGATTTCCCCAGCACCAACACTGTTGGTGTCGCAGGTCCCCTGACCAGCCTCTGTGGAAGAAGAGAAAGCGTCATCTGAGACCTCCACATCAGCCTCCGCCACCACGTCGGGCCCGACTCCACCAGCGCACACGGACACTGTTACAGCGACGAAGATGAGGACTTTGTCGCGGTAGATGATGAATCACCACACCAGGATGCCCCTCCTAGAGTCTCTCCACCAGACGAGGTCGGATCATTCCACTTTGATTTCCAGGGCCTCTGAGCTGTTCCAGCTGGAGCCTGAGGAAACCAGGAAAGAGGGCTTCTTGTATCAGCGACGAGAGTCCAAGAGAAAGACTATCATGGCGGTGCCCTTTCTGGACGACATTTGGGAGGAAGGCCTAGACCTCATGAAGAACCCATGCACAGCTCCAACCAAGCGAGACAGGTTGGAGAAGAAATATATAGGGTGCCTGACTCTGCGTCCAAGTGCTTGAGGTTGCAACTATTACCAGACTCTGTAGTGTCGGCTGCCGCAAGGAAACGCTCGGCTAACCCGGCTTCATCTTCATCAGTTCCCCCGGACAGCGAGGGAAAGATGGGACACCATGGGAAAGAGAGGGATTGACACTGCGGCATCCACGATCAAGGCGGCTAATGCTCTGGCCATCTTGGCCCGATACGACTGGGAGCTTTGGTACAAGCTGGGCCTGATCCTGGCATTCCTCCCTGACGACAAGAAGATGGAAGCCCTTGCCCTCTTTCAGGAAGGGGAGGTGGCGTCGGACCATGCCATTACAGTAGTCGTGGACATTGCTGACACGGGTTTCCAGCAGATGGGAAACAAAGTCTGCCTTCGTCGGCAGGGATGGATAAAGGCCACAAACCTTTGGCAGGACGTTCAGGCAAAGGTGCTGGGCATACAAAAAAGGTAGCAGGTGCCCCTCTCTCGAAAGAACAAGGCATGATAACCTGTTCAGTGGTTATTAACCACATTGAGAGTTCGCAGCCATTGCTTTTTGCTCACTGTACCTTCACAGATGGGAAATATCCATTTGCATATCAGTCTTTGTCCCACCCACAAAGGCAGTCCAGCACCGAAATGCTATGGCAATTCCTCTCTGAACAAGAGTACCATCAGCAACCCCATACACGTGTTTCAGCCTTGTTGGGCATCATCAGTGAGGTGAAGCTGAGCCTCTCTAAACACAGTGAGCAGGGAGTCCACGTCTGGTTGCCCCCAGGTGCTGGACATGCCTTTTGATGGGGAAAATCTGTTCTCGGAGGCAGTCGACGAATCCCTTCAATCCTTAAAGACGAATATGAAGACGTCCTGTTCCCGCAGCACTCTTCAACAGCATTGCTTGTCTTCTTTTCGCTCCTCCAGGGGTAAATCGAGCAGATCATCCAAGGGATTCTATTCATCATACAGACAGCCTCCCCGATCCTCCAGGCAGTAAGCCTACCTCGGTTGCTCCCAGGTCTACTGTAGCGGAGGCCAGCGTCGCAGTCGCTTGCGGGGAAGGGCACCAGCGCCCAAACAGGTCTGAACCGGCCAGGATGTCTGACCCCCACTTGTGCACCCCGATAGGAGGCCGGCTGACGAGATTCATCAGCAAGTGGAGGAAGATCACCACAGAGAGATGGGGGCTCGATGCTCTCTCCCAGGGACACACCCTGGAGTTCTAATGCAGGTGCCCTCGTAAACCACCGGTTTCTCGTCAGAAGCTCCACATCGCTCAGCTCCTGGAAGAAGTATGAGCCATTTTACAGAAAGAGGCGATAAACTCGTCCCCCAATGACTCCGGGGCTCTGGAGTCTATTCCAGGTACTTTCTGGTAAGAAAGAAGACTGGGTTGGAGGCCCATCCTGGACCTGCGTCATCTAAACAAGTACCTGAAGTCTCAGAAATTCAGGATGGTCACGTTGCAGCACGTGCTCGGCCAACTGGAGGAAGGGGACTTTTTGACATTGTTTCACCTAAAGGACGCGTACTTCCATGTCCCTATCCACAGGATACCTCGAATGTTCCTATGGTTCATGATGCAAGGCAGGCACTATCAGTTCAAGGCCCTACCATGTGCACCGACTCGTGCGCAATGGCCGACAAGCACGCAAAGGAAACCGTCCGACTACTGACAGAGCTGGGATTCTCTGTAAACTATCCGAAGTCCTGCTTGACGCCATCGCAGAGCGAGCTGTTCCTCAGTGACTAGCCTGGCTTCGCATCGGAGGAGAGGCTAGCAGCCACTCAAGGGAAGGTGCAACATCTGTCGTCGGCGAAGACGGCCATGGTGCGGGCCATCAAGTCCTTCCTGGGCATGATGTCATCATGCGTCAACCTCGTCCGTCTCTACAGGTTGCAAATGCGACCCCTACAGGAATTCTTGGATGCATGTTGGATACAACTGTCTGGGAGTTTTGTGGTCAAGATCCCTCCGAACAAGGAGTTTCGGCAGGCGATATCCCCTGCCATAACAGGAGACAGTCACCACGCATGCCTCTCTGGAAGGTTGGGGGGGGGGCTCACATCAGACGTCTACACGCCAGAGGTCTGTGACTCCCGGAGGAGAAGGATGTGCACATCAATGTCCTGGAGCTACGGGCAGTGTTCTGGGCCCTCAATCTTTCCAGCCATCTCTGACTGGCAAAGTGGTGAGGATTTTCACGGACAACACCACCACCATGTTTTACATCAGGAAGAAAGGGGAACTCATTCTCCAGCACTCTCCAAGGAATCTCAGGACTTATGGTACGCGGCCATCGGTCAGCGTATGTCCCTCGTCCCTCTCCTCCTGGCAGTAATCAAGAACACCATTGCAGACTCCCTCAGCAGGGAACTGCGCCCCTGCCATGAGTGGGAACTTCGTCAGGTTCAGGTGGACCGCCTGTTCTTCAAATGGGGCAAACCCCTGATTGATGCCAGAAGTTTACCAACAGATTCCACCAACGGATTAGCTTGGGGACACGTTCTCCTTCCTGTTGGAAGGTCTGTTTCTGCACGCCTTTCCCCCATTTTCTCTCTTGCTATGTGTCATGAACACACTCAGACAGTTCAAGATGATACTCATTGCCCCGGTGTGGCCGAGGCAGATTTTTGGTACCCGGACCTGCTGGCTCAATCCTTCATCATGATCCAGGATTGCTGAACCTGAAGGCATGGCTCCTGCAGCCTTAGAATTTGGAGGTTATGAGTTGCCAGCAGACTGCAGGGAGGTTCTCGCCAAAGCCAGGGTGTCTTCGACTCTGAAGTGCTACGGCCATAAGTGGAAGCGTTTTGCTATGTGATGCCGGTCACAGAAGATCACCCAGCTGAGAGTCACGGCCACACAGATCCTTCCATACTTACTGTCCTTGGTGAAAGCTGAACTGGAACACACATCCATCAAGGTATATCTAGCAGCCATCTCACGCTCCACTAGATCCCTGGTAAGATCCGTGGTCCCACAGACTTGGCAAGGAGTTCCTCAAGGGGCTTTTCCATTCCTTCCTGCTGGTGAAGGCTCCTGCCCCGGCATGGGAACTCAACGTGCTGCTGACGAGGCTTATGGGGGCATCCTTCGTACCTATGCATGAAGCCCCACTCAAGTTTCTCTTGTGGAAACTAGCTTTCTTCTTGCCCATCACCTATGCCAGAGATGTGGGTGAGATCCAGGCCCTTTCCTGCAAGCAGCCGATTGGACTTCCCACGAATGGAGGTTGGGGCTGAGAACGCACCCCTCGTTCATACTGAAGGTTCCGTCAGAATTCTGCCTCAACAAGCCTTTGGTGTTACCTGTTTTCTCCCTGAAACCTTCATCTCTGGCAAAAGGGACCTTTGCATACGCTGGATGTTACTTGTGCCTTGAAGTTTTATGTGTCACGCACAAGAGTTTCAGAATACTTCTCAATTGTTTCTGAACTTTGTACCTGTGAATAATGGGAAGGCCTTGTCCAAGGCTTCCATCTCAAGATGGCTCTCCGGCTGCATCATGAGCCCTCTCCACCAGAGCGACCGTGTTCCTTTCTGGTGGCCCCTGCTGCGACGTGCAGGTCCTCACATACCTTCACAAGGTTCGACTGCATCAACAGGGATACCAATGAGGAGTCCAGAGTCGGCCAGGCAGTGCTACGCAACCTGTTCGCCTGAGATGAGTCTGTTCCAGGAGTAAGTGCTGATTACTTCTGTTGAGCCTTGCCACCTCTCGTGGTTGT
The DNA here is from genome assembly GCF_040938575.1 of Ambystoma mexicanum. Lineage (NCBI taxonomy): Eukaryota > Metazoa > Chordata > Amphibia > Caudata > Ambystomatidae > Ambystoma > Ambystoma mexicanum. The sequence goes on along the minus strand of NC_090927.1, from coordinate 188,517,587 downwards.
GTAATGTGTACTGCTGTGTATTCGTTATTCATGAGCATGTGAATCCATGCCAGAGCCCATGCTGGAGAAGGAAGAAGTTACTTACCTGTAACTATTGTTCGAGGAGATTGGGTCCTCTGACGTATTCCATATCTATGACAGTAATCACCACAGCTGTGCTGCTTCAGAAAATCTTCTGCGTCCTGCGTCGATGACGTCAATACGCCGCCCTCGAGGACCTCCTCTGATGGCCGACATCAGTGGATGTTATAAGTAGGACGCACGACGCCCGTAGCCTCAGTTCCGTTTTTTCCGCGAACGTGTTTGCTTCGGGAATGTCAGCGCGCCTCGACTCTTTGGAGTTTGTTGTTTCTCGGTTCTTCAAACCTGTTTGGTGTTTGTGAAGTATTTCTTCGTGAAGATGTCTACCTCGTCTTCCACACCGCGTCCGGGCTTTAAGAAGTGCGGCGACTGTGGGTCCAAGATGTCGGTCACGACGCCTGCCTCTGGTGCCTCGGGGAGGCCCAGGACACGGATGACTGTGTTGACTGCCAGTCGCTCACGTCAAAAGCCTTGTGGGAGCGCAAGAAGAAGTTATCAGTAGGTAAGGTGTCCAAGCCCCGGAAGTCGAGGTCTGCGGAGCTTTCGCCGGACGGCTCGAGGGGCGACTCTCCGCGTCGTCGTCGGAAGTCCAGTGGGTCTCGGTCCCAGAGTCGGTCTTGCCACTCCTCTGCCTCTTCGAGGCACTCCCGGAAGCACCTTCATCAGTCGCCTTCCCCGTCCTCATCTGAAGACTCCGCTCGTCGGCGGGTCGCTTACCCCACCAAGCATGCGACACCGGAGGAATGGGCTTCCTTCGGGAAGAAAATGTTGGCGATTCTCGAATCGCAGGGCACTGGTCCGTCCGCGCCTCCGAGTGGGGTCGTTCGTGATCAGCCTAGAGAGACCGCTCGCACGCCTTCAGACTCGGGTGGTCGTCACGATTTGCGGGAAAGGTCCCGCTCGGACAAGAGGCATCGTTCTCGGCATACCCGGTCCAGGTCCCGGTCCTCGACGCGCTCGAGACTGCGTGAACCTGTGGTGTCTTCACGGAAGATGCCGAGGTCGTCGACGGACTCTTTCGAGGACTTGCCTTCGAAGAAGTCATCGACGCCATCGGCGTTCCGGCCGTCGAGGGACATGCTCGGCGCCCCGGCCTCGGGGACTGTGTCGGCGCCGTCGATGCTGTCTGTTGATGACATGGTGCCGGACACGGTGCCAGACGAGATTCTCTCAGGCCATAGCCAGTTTGAGGACTTGAGGCAGTCCCTGCATGATGCTAGTGGGCTGGACACCTCTCCGGAGGTGGAGTTTTGTAGGCCTGAGCCTGGCACTCATGCCGATTCTTCGTACCGGCGCCTTATGTCTAGGGTCACTGAGTACTTAGGATGGCCTGCTCCCCCGGGGGAGTTTGTTCAGGATGACCTTACGGATATCCTCGACATTGGTCCACCAACTGACCCGGTACTGCCGTTTCATATGGCTCTACAGAGGAGGGTGGCGGCGGCTTGGACTGCTCTGGAGAGTCTCCCGGCAGTGGGCAAGTCTTTGCCGCGAAAATACCGCCCAGCCAGTAGTGACCCCTGCTACTTGTCCAAGCACCCTACTCCGGAGAGTTTGGTGGTGCAGGCGGCTACGGCCCCGGCAAAGCAGGCGTCGTACCCTACCATCCTTCCTGATAGGGACGACAAGCGTTTTGACGGCTGGGCGAAGAAAGTGTTTTCTGCAGGGGTATGGCACTTCAGGCGGCCAACTCCATATGTGCCTTGTCACATTTCACGCATACTCTATGGAACTGTTTCCTTGGCGGCTGACCATATTCCCGAAGGGGACGAATGGGATGGTTTCCTTGCCATGGTTCAAGATGGCAAGGATGCCATGTGTGAGGCCGTTCAGTCGGGTTTGGACATGGCAGATTGCGTCAGCCGGTCCATGGCAGCGAGCACCGTGATACGCTGATGTGCAGGCCCGGCTCCTCAACATGCCCTTTGACGGGTAACATCTTTTTGGCAGCAAGGCTGATGAGAGCCTTGAGAGGTTGCAGACCTCAAAAGCTGCAGCAAAGTCGTTGGGCGCTGCAGTTCGACAACCTCCGCCTTTTCGTCCTAGGGGACAGCAATGGAGGGGGAGGTTCCTTTCGATACTACTCTACCTTTGGTAGATCGAGGGAAGCTGCAAGTCAAAGGGGCCAACATAGCAGTACCAGCGGTGGAAAACAGAGTACTTGAGGAGCCAAGGCCGCTCGGGCAGTTGCCTCTTTGCCTTCAGTCACTGCCGCAGCCGCTTCAGCTCAGTCATGAGGCCATGTCCCATGATTCGACGGTTGGGGGAAGGCTGGCGCAGCATCTTGCAGAGTGGCGTGCCATTACTTCAGATGTGTGGGTTCTGGAGATCATAACCCACGGCTACTGTCTTCCTTTCCGGCAGAGGCCTCAAGACAATCCACCGGGGAATCTCTCTTTGAAGAGTCCGGATCCGCTCCTTGCACAGGAAATTCAATCCCTGCTGGAGAAAGGCGCATAGAACTGGTGCCTGCAGCAGAGAGGAACAAGGGATGGTATTCCCCTTATTTTTTGATATCCAAGAAAGACAGGGGATTGAGACCCATCATGGACTTGCGCGGTTTGAACAAACTCCTCAGGAAGGACAAGTTCAAGATGGTTACTCTCTCTCTCTCTCAAGTCCTCCAGGCCCTTTAACTTCAGGACTGGTTGGTGTCTCTCGACCTCAAGGATGCTTATTTTCATGTGCCGATCCATCCAAAGCACAAGAAGTACCTGAGGTTCGCGGTTGGCGACTCGCACTTTCAGTTTCGGGTCCTGCCGTTCGGATTGACCTCCGCCCCGAGGGTCTTCACCAAGCTCATGGTAGTGGTGGCAGCACACCTCAGGAAAGGGGGGATTCACGTCTACCCCTACCTGGACGATTGATTGATCAGGGCGTGCTCTCCCAAGCAAGTCCTGGATCATCTGTCAGTCACCTGCCACTCCCTCCACAAGCTGGGCTTCTCCCTCAACTTAGAGAAGTCCCATTTGACACCAACTCAGAGGCTCCAGTACATCGGAGCTGTGCTCGACACGTCCCTGGGGCAGTGTTTTCCTCCCCAGGTGAGGGCTTATCACATTCAGCAGATGGTGCACAAGTTTCAACTTGCCCAGGCTCTCGCCGCGTTAGAGTACTTGAGACTGCTCGGCCTCATGGCATCCTGCATTCTTCTGGTCCCAGGGGCCACGTTGCGGATGAGATCTTTGCAATGGGCACTCAAGCTCCAGTGGTCTCAGTCCTCCGGCAGGATGTCGGACTCTGTTCAGGTGCCGTCTTCGGTCACCCAGGACCTTCTGTGGTGGGCCGACGAAGGCAATCTGATGAGGGGGGCTCCATTTTGGCTGCCCTGGCCGGAGGTGACGATCGTGACAGACGCATCCCTCACGGGATGGGGAGCTCATGCCAACGAGTTGACAGCGGTCGTTGGTCTCCGTCGGAGTCCAGACTCCATATCAGTCTGTTGGAGCTGAGGGCCGTCAGGCTAGCCCTGAAGGCTTTTCTGCCGACTGTGCGAGGAAAGAATGTCCTGATCCTGACGGACAACACAGTGGCCATGCAGTACCTCAACAAAAAGATGGGGGCAGGGTCGCTTCCTCTGTGCAGGGAGGCGATGCAGCTCTGGTTCTGGGCAATCCAGCAGGAAGTTTCGATCTCGGCAGTTCGTCTGGCAGGAGACGAAAACGAGACAGCGGACGCTCTGAGCAGGCAGAGTGCGATCTCTCACAAGTGGGAGTTGGCTCAGGAGATTCTCCTGGAGATCTTCGCCCTTTGGGGGACCCCTCAAGTGGATCTCTTCGCCTCCAGTGTCAACCGGAAGTGCGAGAGGTTCTGCTCGCGGGAATTTCCTCCAAACGGAGCCTTAGGAGACGCGTTTGTGGTGGAGTGGTCATTCCCACTGCTGTACGTGTTTCCTCCAGTCCCCGTCATCCCGCAAATACTGCAGAGGTTAAGGAGGTTCGGTTCCTGGATGAACCTCATTGCTCCGGCGTGGGCCCGGAGGACGTGGTACCCGGACCTTCTCGACTTGTCCATCTGCCCTCCACGTCGTCTTCCCTACCGAGACGATCTGCTCTCACGGGAGGGGGGTCAGGTTCTCCATCCAGAGGTCAGATCCCTCAACCTTCACGCTTGGTTTCTGAAAGGTTGAGGTATAAGGATTGGGACCTCCCTGAAGACGTGATGGAGGTGTTGCTTTTGGCCAGAAGGCCCGCAACAAAGTCCCTGTACCGTTGCCATTGGAGAAAGTTCTGCGACTGGTGCAGGGTTAAGAATGTGGATCCTTTTGCATGTGAAATTCCCACGGTTCTGTCTTTTTTGCTTTCTTTGGCCAACAAGGGCCTCCAAGTGGGTACCATTAAAGATTACCTGGCGGCGCTGTCCATATTTAAGCGCTCGTCTGAAGAGTGTTCCTATTTTTAAATTCCTTTAATTTCTCAGTTTCTGAAAGGGCTCACTAATGTGTTCCCTCCGTCGCCTTTCTAGGTGCCCGGTTGGGATTTGAACCTTGTTCTCAAGTTTCTGATGGGTGCTCCGTTTGAGCCTTTGCATTCATGCCCTTTGAGACTGTTAACTCTTTAAACTGTATTTTTAGTTGCGGTCACTTCCGCTCGCAGAGTGAGTGAGTTACGGGCACTTTCAGTTAAGCCACCCTTCACTGTGTTTCATAAGGACAGGGTTGTCCTTAGAGTTCGTCCTTCTTTTCTTCCGAAGGTGGTATCGGAATTTCATTTAGGCCAGAAGGCTGTTCTTCCGGCATTTTGTCCTCCTCCACATCTTGGTAAGGAAGAGGAGAGGCTCCATAGGCTTGATCCTAGGAGAGCGTTAAGCTTTTATATTTGACGCATGTCCCGGGTCAGAGTGGACGGTCAGGTCTTCATTGGTTACGCTGGAAAGCGTTTGGGACAAGCTGTGAGGAAACAGACTTTGTCTTGCTGGATTATTTTGGCTATCTCCGAGTGTTACCGCTTGGCGGGTAAGGACCCACCGGTCTGCTTACGGGTCCATTCTACCAGGGGTATGGCTGCCTCTACTGCCCTACAGAGGGGTGTTCCTATTCGAAACATCTGTGATGCAGCCACCTGGGCTTCGGCACATACTTTTGTTCGTCACTATTCCCTCGATTCCATCCGGGGGCTGAATCTGGCCTTTGGCAAGGCGGTCCTTTACTCCGCAATTTGATTGGGCATGCTAAATTTCTGTTTTCTAATTTATTTTCTCACCTCCTTGCATTGGTACTGCTTTGGGAGTCTGTCATAGATATGGAATACGTCGGAGGACCCAATCCCCTCGAAGAACAAGTTACTCTCGCACCTGGTAACGTTCTTTCGATGGGATGGTCCGACGACGTATTCCATATCGCTTCCTCCCTACCTTCCCTGCTACAGAATTTCTTATGCAATTGCAGCTTACGTTTCTGCAAGGCTTTTTGTGTCAGACTGGCAGAAGACTGGTGGTACACGTTCTGGGAAAAAACTACAACTGAGGCTACGGGCGTCGTGCGTCCTACTTATAACATCCAGTGACGTCGGCCGTCGGAGGAGGTCCTCGAGGCGGCGTATCGACGTCATCGACGCAGGACGCAGACGCCGAAGATTTTCCGAAGCAGCACAGCTGTGGTGATTAATGTCATAGATATGGAATACGTTGTCAGACCATCCCATCGAAAGAACGTTACCAGGTAAGAGAGTAACTTGTTGTTCTCCAGCAGGGGTCTGACATGGATTCACATGCGAACCCTCCCTCTGGCCCCTCTGCGGCTCTTCTTGGTCATACTGCCACTTTATGTGCGTACCAAATCTGAAGATGGCTGGCAGAGGAGGGGCTTGGGGAGAGGACTGTCATTGGACGGGGGCAGTAAGACCCAGAGGACAGTGATTGGTTTATAGGAGAAATTAAGTTTTAGAGTAAAGTGAAACTGTTTTTTTCTTTTACCGAGGATTCCCAGCTTGACGACAGGGAATATTCATGAACATGTGAATCCATGCCACACCCATGCTGGAGAACAATAGTTTAAGTTTATTCATTTGTTCCTTATGCTTTGAGTGTGAGCCTAGCTTTAAGAAGCAACAGACTGCTGTACAATGGTTTGTGTTAAGGCATACATTAGATGGTTGTATGGTGGAACCCTAAATACCATTTATGGTTGAATGGAATATGTATTTACTGTTAGTGAGAAGCATGTTACAGTACTGTGAGTGGATGACGGGAGTGGAACAGATTAGCGGGCTGTTCCAGAGTATTGGGGCATAGATTGAGACAGCTTGTTTACAGTGTTCTTTCTTTTTTGTATCTCTGCTGCTCTAGTCTGGCCAGCACTGATGCCTGGTGAAGCGCTGACCGCCACAGATTATTACTTTGTTTGCCAGTTGGGGAGGTAGGATATCTGGTAAAAGCTGTTTAGGTTTGTTTATGATGCGTATGCTTTGAAGAGGATGCATGCTGGTGGGGGTCGCCAGTAAAGTTCTAGAGTGTTGGGAAATATGCAGTTGTATTCAGAGACCTTTGAAATGGGCAGCAGTGTGGGGTGTATCTTGTAGGTGCTAGTGAATAGATCAGTGAGCAGGGCATTTCCTTCATCCACTTGAGATATAACCAGGGCCTACGTGATTTATTTGGACTTAGTGTCTGTTAAGAGAGGCTTCATTTCTGTAGGTGTTGTACTTGGTACCATTCTGTTTTATGTGTTAATGTTTTATACATTTATACTGTGCTCCGAGCAGAATAAACCGCCTCTAGCTGCAGATGGAATTCAATGGACATATCAGAATAGTGATACATAATAGCACCAATAGTTAGTTAAACAAGACATTCTTCAGATCTTCACAAAATGAGGCAGGAGAAGTTTTGTAAAGAGATGGGAAGTGCATTCCACGGACGAGGGCCACATACCCAGCAGCATCTATCATCACAGGTTTTGCTTTTAGGAAATGGGATAGCCAAGCTGGTTGTTGTGGAAATTCAGTATTCTGGTTGGGAATAGGGATAATCATATGCTATAAATAAGTACGGGCATGTCCATGCAAACACTTTAAAACAAAGCATACCTGCTTAAAAGCAGTTCTCTGTTCTAGGTGTAACCAATTAAGGGAACGTCTGTTGCTAGTTACCTGGTTCCATTTAAGAAGATAAAAAATTAGTCCCACTTCTGAATTTTGAGCCGCTGGGAGGCATTTTAGCTTCGAGTCTGGATATCAGCATTCAAAGAATTTCCAGCCCGTTATCAGTCAGGCTCCAAAAATGCCTGCATTATCTTATTAGGCAGAAATAGCAGAATGCAGCAGAGGTGTCTTAGTCTGAAAAACATTCCAACAGATTTAACTACTTCACTCACTGGACTTTCCAGTCCCAAATCTGATTGGCAGAGAAAACCCAGATTTTTAACCTTGGGAGTTTAGGAAGTAGGAAGGCCAAGCAGTAGGGGAGGTCTGGGGCGGCGGGTGGTCTCATAATGCTGGTGCTTTAGTCCTAGTAACTTCACTTTGATTTATACAGTTTTTAACGTCCTTTAGGCATAAGATTTATTCCTGGCAGTCCTCGGTGGGATTAGACACTTTGTAACACACCTGTGCATCATCAGCATAAGAGAAATGATGAAAGCTGTGCTTTGATCAAAAATGTCATAAGCCGCTGAAAATAAATATTAAATAATAGTGGGTATATTGAAAAACCTTGTGGAACCCTTTGAGTCATCAAAGTAAACAAAAGCTACCACTGGGTGGCTTTTCCTTCATTGGTGCTCTACGCGGAGGACGGGTCCCGGAGACTACAGGCAGAAAAGCTGCAGCTGCATCTCGGTAAGTGCTATTTTTTTAATAAAAATAAAAACTAGCTGCGTTTTTTTTCTCTAAGTTTTCCGGGCTGGAGGAGCCCGGAAAACGTAGAAATAAAACCGCAGCTTTAAAACGTTGTATTTATGTTTGCGGTAGCTTTTGAAGCGACTGCAAACATAAATACAACGTTATTGTGTTTGAAAACGCTGCGTTTTTTCTTAAGTTTCTCAGGCTCCTCCAGCTCGGAGGAGTCTGAGAAACTCAGAAAGAAAAACCGTGACGTTTTCAAACACAACCGCATTGTGTTTCTGCCTGCCGTGGCTATCACTTTGGGTCTCCAGTGCCCCCCGAGCACCGGAGACCCAAAGTGAAAGCCAAGGCAGGCAGAAACACAACACGGTTGTGTTTACATGCCGCAGTGTTTCTGCCTACAGCTGATTTCCCATTTGGGGCTCTCGGGCTCCCAACGGGGGGCCCGAGAGTCCCAAATGGGAAATGCTAAATGCTGCAGTGTTTCTGCCTAAATCTGCTGGAGCCCTAAAGCCCCAAATGGGAAAGCAGATTTAGGCAGAAACACAACGCGGTTGTGTTTGAAAACGCTGCGGTTTTTCTTTCTAAGTTTCTCAATTAATTATCCACAAACAAGATTACAGATGCGCCGCACTGAGCGAGGAGAATCCACAAAGGTGATCGACATGATGAATCGACCAGAAGCGGATTCCTGTGACCCTCAAGTAAGAAAAGCATGGGGTTGTTCCTCTCCTCCCCGTCGGGTAATTTCTTTACCACGTCAATTAACTACTAAGCCCATAATGCATTCGGTCGTGATTATAAAAGACAATGCCGATATGAGAGAGGTTGAACACATGACACATCCGCTACACAACACCGTCGTTACACACCAAACTCACGTTTCCTTGGAAAAAGGTGATTCCAGGCTCCATAATGAGCCCTCATTGTTGGGGGCAAGTGTGTTGAGTATTGTGGGGGGGTGTGGAGCGGACGTGGCTGGCTGTTGGTGTGCTAGAGGTGAGGCGGATGATGCTGCGTTGGCTGGCCGCGAGTCGGGTGACCAAAGTGAGCAGAATCCGCGGGAGAGGATAGATTTCACCGCCTTGGTCCATCAAGGAGGCGTTTCGGTGGCTCCACTTTCGCAACTGAAAGAGCTGGCCGTGCACGCTGCCAAGCAAAATTCTGAAATAAAATGTCAGGCGCGCGAAGGCAGAGAGAGGCGCCTGACTTCTGAAAGCACCGGTGCTTGGTTGGAGAGCGCAATGATTTCTCCGAGAGGCTTAGAGAATGCCTATAACTGTCGTGAGAAGGATACAGCTTGTCCCGTATCCATCCCAGAGCTGCTTGAAAATGACAAGGAAGCTACTGTAGAGTCATTGAATTTGGATACAAATCAACGTTGGAAGTTTGGCCTAAATGCAATACGACATTAGACCAAGAGGAGGCAGGAACTTCTACTCCACAGGAAAATGCACAGGGGGAAGCAGCTTCACCATCCCTCGTAAAAGAAAACACACCGACAGCAATTGTGGAATCCCCTGTCAAAAGACGAAATTCGCTGGCCATCGTAAATAAACTGTTGTTAGACCTAACAGAATTGAATGGAACTTTAACTGCGAAATCTTCCGTGGCTAACGAGGTGAAATCGAACTTGGAAGGACCCAAAACTGAACCCTGGCAGGCTTTACAATCGCCAATGTTCCCGGTAAAAGAATCTACTCCATCGAACCTCTGGACAAGTAGGGCAAGGAAAAGAAGGCGTGTTGCTTCAAGCCTGTAACCGCCTTTTGAATGCTTGCAGAACAGACCTAGGCTAACCAACAAGAGCCCTCCATGCAAATCATTCTCAAACGACCAAGGTGGGAGTCCTCTAGATAATGACCCCGTCATTGTGAGCACCGAGGAGCGGGGTGAGTCTTTTAGCAATGACGAATCTCTCTCAAACCCAGCTGAGAAACAACGAAACAACTTAAAACCGAAACGAAAAAACAACAGAGCTTCAACAAATCAAATCGTGAGAGATGATCACGTTCAAAAATTAATTACAGATGCGCTGAGTGATTTAAGACCGTTTGTCATGTCCTCATTGACAACAGCGATGGCTCCCATGCTCAATATGTATGAGCAAATCAATGAGAACATAAAAGATCTGTCAACTCTGTCTGCTTTGATGAACTCTAAAATGCCCTTGGTTGATCCTCATGGAGACTCGGCTACTGTAAAATTATGGGGAAATATCCAAAGAATTGACCAGTCCATGAAGGAATTAGCAGATCAAAAGAAATCAAACATGGAGGATAAGAGAGTCCTAGCTGAGGTTACAAGAGAAGCATTGGGACTCTTAAAACAAAGTCAAAGAACAAGAAGGGATGAAGCAGATTCAGTAGTGATCACACCTGAGAGGTTGCCGCCAAATCCGGCATTGAATAAAAAGACAGTTAATGCCGATTTTATTCGACAACCTGCGAGTATCAACGCTAATCCAGCATCACCATCATCTAAACAAACAGACAAGGATAATGTGCAAAGCCTCTCAGAAGTTGTTGAAATCATCAAAGGAGCTAATATGGGAGTGCCTGGTCCTACTCCGGCCCACCGGCTATCTATCCCCCGCCCTGCCATGGTTGCCATGAATGTCGAATCAACAGTTCATCCTACATTGTTGCAATCAAACATTCCGAACCAATCTGAAAAGAAGAAGACCGCAGCTAATATCCGTCACATGCCTTCAATTGAGGCGCTTCCATCCATTTCTGATAATGCTGATGGAATTATAGGGGCTGGGGATATCAGCCCGCAGGACCTTCAGGCAATTCGAACCACTCCTGATCAACTGGAAAAGGAAATGACCGAAAGTGTTCCTAAAGATTTAACTGTAAGCGACAAGACTCCTACAGTCAATGAAAATGGAGTTGATTGCCTTGGCTCACGTACTGGAAGCCCCTCAAATCAAAATTCAACTAAAGAGAAAACATATGACATATTTCTAAAACCGAACTTGGCCAATCCAAATCAAGATTTGGGGAAAAAAACAAAAAATCAAAAATGCAAAAGGAAACGAAATAATCTGGGCTCAAGGAAATTCCTTAGAAACTTGAAGGCAGTAAATGTGTTCGTAAACACAGAACAGTCTTGTGAAAGTCAGAAAAGACCCCTGCCACAACTGAAGTCAAGTGAGAAAATAATCATTGAAGAAACAAACACTGAGGACGAAAGTGCGGAGATTTTACAGAATGAGCTGATCAATCTTTCAACATATGAAGAAGAAATCTGCATTGAAGAAAATGAAGAGCAAGCGCTGAAAACACCGCTGAATTATCCGCACTCCATCCTGATGATAAACCACTGGCAAAATCCACACAAGACTTGACAAAAGGTGGACGAATCTGCCAACTAATACTCTCTAAGGCTGTTATCAAAGCCTCAAATACCCCACAACAAGAGGCCAAGTTCGAGACTATGGATGAGAAAAGGAAGCGGCAAGGAGCTTCAAATGGAATGGGTAAAATCACACACGAAAAAAACCCCTTGAGCAACCTACTAGAAGAGACAAAGGGGAAGGATGCCGCTGAAACACACGGGCCGTGCATTCCTGCTCGAGATTGCCCGAGACAATCTTGCCCGAGGGATCTGATGGTAAAAACAATCCCTAAAGAAAATGAAAGAGGACGGAGCCAGCCTAGCAGAAAAAATATCCTGCAAGTTGAGAAACACAAAAAATCTGGAAGATATGTGTTGATACTGGAACGAATCTTGGACTCAAAAGACGGTTTAACTCTAAATAGAAACAACATACTACGCCTACTGCACCATGTGCTTGGTCTTCGTTCTATAGAATCTAACGACATCCAAACTGTCGAATTTGTCAATGACCAGCAGAATGACAAAGTACGGCTACATATTGATTCAAGATTAATATGTGACCTACTCATCAATGCGATCCATTTCTTGTTGTCGCTGGGTTTCGACATTCACGAAGAAGGAACCACATCTCAGATAACAATTTCCAAAGATACACTAAGAAATGGTGCAGAAGCAGATAAAACTCGACCAAAAAATTTTGAGACCGTTGTCGCTGCCCAAACACCAATAATGATAGAGCAATCAGATCAGTTATCAGATGGATCGCAGAGTGAAAAAGATAGCAGTGCTAAAAGTCAAACACGATGCATGTTTGGCGAACAAATCAAAATTACGATAAATGGAAACACTAACACCCTGACTAATGAAAATAACTCAATTGAGAGTGCAGAGAAGCCAACTATGAATACAAATTGGAATTGGTTGGCAGGTGTTTTAGGTAGAAAATCGAGCTAATGCCAACTAGGGCCGGTTGGCCCTATAATAAACATCTTATCATGGAACACGAGAGGTTTCGTACATGTGTTTAATGATACAAGGAACTGGAGTGATGACTTAACTATCATCTGTTTCCAAGAAACATGGCTGGCTACCTGCCCATTGTCAGATGCATACGAACTAGCAATAAATCCTGCCATAACAAGAGCCAAGGGTCGTCCATCTGCTGGTCTCTTGACCATGATAAGGAAAAACTCTGGCTGGAAACTAATAAAAACATTAAACCTATCTCCATTCATACAGTACTCTGTGATTTCTGCAAAGAATGAGACAAATAACATCACAGAACAAATCCACATCATCAACATCTATTGGCACCATAAAACGCAGGAAGATACAAGTTCAAAAAGATGGTGTGTGACCTGATTGATGAAATAAATAGTGGTACTCATAACTCAAACATTATCTGTTGTGGAGATTTCAATTTAGACTTTGTGAACGATTCCAAGGAAATTGGATCTAAAAATCTAGCACAAAAACTGGTCAAAAAATGGTGCACTGAACTTGAGGAAAGAAATTTATACATGATGAACGGGAGCATCAAAGGCGACATCCCTCCAGAAAAAACGTGGAGAAGCATGAATCAATCTTCCACAATAGATTACTTCTTCATATCAGATAACTTACAACAACGAGCCGTGTCCCTGAACTTCACAGTTGACTCAAATAGTGACCACAGTCAACTAAAATTATCACTAAAAATGACAAACATCAAGAAACCTCAACAATGGAATAACCAAGTTGTCGCCGAACCTAATAGATCGCGGCTAAAGATAAATCCTCAAGATGTTAAGATTCTGACAGAATCACTTGACAAATATGTAAAAATTGCCACAGAAAAGAAGCTTGAATATAACTGTCTTCTAGAGCAGTTTATGACTATAAACAAAGGAGGGTTAAGACCATCTTTCCAACCGAAACACTACTTTGATAAACAAGTACTCGAAAGAAAACAACAACTTCGTTAAGAATTAAGGCAGCACAAAAATCTAAAAGCCGAACATCAAATACAGGTGAATAAAATCAGCAAACAAAAATATAAAAACTGGCAAATATCCCACAAAGCAATTACGTATCAAAATGATAGTGAATCAATGCTTGCCAGCCTCAATAATAAAAACTCTTCTGAGTTTTGGAAATTAATAAACAGCATTGATTGCAATCAAGACTCAATTCAAACATCTATGGTGTGTGAAAAGGACTGGATTAAACATTATAATGCAGTCTATGAGAAAACCAGCACCACCATTGACCCTCCAATGCCTCAGCTTTCAAAATGGAATCTTCAGTTCGGCAGAGAGGACATACTACCGAGCATCAAACAAAGTTCCTCCTCCAGGGCGCCAGGTCCTGATGGCCTAACAAACTTCACACTCAAACAAAATCCTGAAGAATGGGCCAATTTTCTATCAAAACTGTTTGCCGTCATCGCCAATGAAGGAAATATACCATCTAGCTGGAAAACTGCGATCATCATTCCAATTTTCAAAAAAGGCAACAGGGCTGAACCGAATAAAACTACAGGCCAATTGCCTTATATAAATATTCGCAATTCAACTGCAGAAAAAACTTCTCAAATGTATTCAAGATTCTAACCATGTGGACTCCCATTAAGCAGGCTTTGTTAAGGGCGTAGGCTGTGGCCTGAATCTCCTTTTGCTGAATATACTCAAAATGGATGCAATAAAAAGAAATAAAAAAATATATCTGGCATTTCTGGACCTGTCACAAGCATTTGACAGCATTGACGGAGAATTACTCTGGAAGAAAATGTCTGAGTGGAAATGCCCAAGCAGCCTACTCCTAGCAATAAAAGCATTACATACCAACACCGAGATAACAGTAAGGCTGGACAAAAGGGGAACTTTATCAACTCCAATAAAAACATACCGAGGAGTAAAACAAGGGTGTCCCCTGGCCTTGATTATCTTTAATCTTTTCATCTCAGACCTTGGCGTTGCATACAAAAACGCAAACACCTTCTCGCCAAAAATGAATGGAAATTAAGTCCATTGGCTATTGTATGCGGATGATCTAGTTCTTCTGGACTTGACCCCAATAGGCCTGCAACGTAAACTTGACATTCCAGCCCAATACATCCGCCTAAATGGCCTCCAAGTGAACACGAAAAAATCAGAAATTCTGATATTGCAAGATTTTCAAAAGAACAAAGAACTTGTTGGAAAGAAAAGGTTCACTTGGAAAATGGGCAAAGATACGATTCAACAAAAAACACAAGCAATGTACCTAGGTATGCTTTTGAGTTCAAACATCAATGATGCCCCATGGGTGGAAAAAGTCAAATCTAAATGAAGGCAACTAACAGCGCAAGCCTGCATTGTAAATATGAAATATGGGAAACATTCACTAATACCAGCTTTGACGTTCTACAAAATGAAGGTCATCCCGGCCCTAATTCATGGAGCTGATTGTGCCTTTGGATGTCCTGCGGAAGTCTGGGCCTCACTGGAACACTCTTTTTGGTCCAAGGTATTGCAGTTACCTCCAGGAGTTACAACCGCCTGTATAAGATTTGAGCTCAGCCTCCTATCCATTAATGGGAGAATTATGTGGAATATAATAAATGAATATCGCAAGGCCATAGCTGAGAAGCCACAACTACAATACAACATCCTAAAAGATCTAGCCAAAAAGTCTGGTGACACTGTCCTCTTAATGTGGGCCAATCGGTGTGAAAAAATCCTCCGCGACATAGGAGCAGACAAAAGTATGCTCCTAGAAAATCCAAATAAGGTCAAATCATTGCTTTGGACCCAAGATTGGATCGATACTGGTGATACGTGCAAAAAACATAGAATCATGAAGCTGATGCCTAATGAAGAGAGAAAATTGAATGGGATCATGCCATACCTTCAAAAATTCCCAGACAAAAATCGAAGAGCAATTTTTATGAAATATCGCCTCAATCAATTGCCTACTCGAGAAAATTTGAGCATATGGAAAGCTGTCGACCTAAAGTCTCAAATGTGTCGCCTTTGTGATAATGACATCGAAACCTTGAAACATCTAACATTAACATGCCCTAAATTGATACATGAACGCACAAAGCATCTAGGACGTTTCATTTCAGCAAGACCAACGATGTCCATTGAAGACTGGTGGAAACAACTTTCTCAAGATTCGGACCGTAGTCTAACATTCGAGCTAACCTTTTTTCTGGAAGCTATGGTGGATAAACTATTAAAGGCAGAAGCGAACCTAGAATCCAACAGCCAAAGACACCAAAACGGCTAAATCATGTAGTGTATGCTGAATTAAGTGCCAGCTTTTACCGGTTTCTGGAAAATATGCTATGGCCTTCAATTTCAATATGTGGTTGATGCTTAACTACCTTGAAAAATGGTTCCTGCATGGCTTCCGGTGCAGAGTAGATGATGGCCTTACGTATGTTTCTGCCTTTTCCCAAGCTGTTGTTCAGATTTTGTTTGATTCTTGTACTTCTGTAACCTACTTTTTTAAAGGTTTGTAACAAACCAATAAAAAAAAAAACGCACATCTCCGGAGTTAAAGAGGTATAGCTTCGGATGCAAACTGATCCAAGCCTGCAGACCATTTCTCTCTGAAACTAGCTGCATCACCTTAGCCAATGCACTTATATTACCTAGACGGGATTACTGTAACGCATTATACGCAGGATCCAATTAGTACATTATTGACAAAATGCAAAGACTCCAAAATAATGCCCTTAGAGTAGCTCTAAATATTCCGAACAGAGATCACATCTCTGCTTTCAGAAGATATGTCCACTGGCTCAAGATCAAGGACAGGATTCTCCTCAAAACACTTTCTCTCACTTCCAAATGCCTAAATAACATAGCGTCACCCTACCTTGTAGAAAGAATAAACAAGAGAACTTCCGACCGACCCATGAGATCGGCCAAAGCCTACACCCTAGAAGTTCCTAGATATAAACGGGCTACAGCAGGCGGTTCTAGCTTCCCAATTACAGCTGCTCAATCTTGGAATGGACTCCCTTTAGAGCTTAGAACAGACCAACCCTACTCCAGATTTAGGCGAAAAGTCCTATACTGGTTACGGACCAATGATGCTTAACCTTGCCGACCTCTTCTACACCTAACTGATCCCCCGCTGCACCTACACTTTGACTGTATAATCTATTATGACCGCTAGGCCTGTCCTTTTTCAACTGTATATGCTCCATTGTACCACTTGACTCTATTTGTTGGTAAATCCTTTTGGGACCTTTTGGTTTTATTGTAAATTATGCTGCAGTAACTATGCTTATAAATGTATGGAACTATGTTTATCAATGCATGTATGTATATACCTACCCTGTAACTAAGCTTTTAAGTATCCTTGTAATGCTTGCGCACAGCTACCTGAGGATTTTGGTTGCGATTTATCAAGTAAACAAACAGACATGGGTGCTACAAACAGTAGCCTATGGTTACTGCCTCCATTCTTTAAGCAACTGCCATATTGCCCCCATGTGTACAATCTTCATTGGATCCAGATCCCCTCCTCCAAAAGGGGATTCTCACCCTGTTGGAGAAAGGTGCAATAGAACTGGTGCCTGCAGCAGAGAGAAACCAGGGTTGGTACTCTCCCCATTTCCTAATCCCCAAGAAGGATGGAGGAGTGTGACCCATCTTGGATTTAAGATGCTTGAACAAGTTTCTCAGGAAGGACAAGTTCAAGATGGTAACTCTTTCGCAGTTCCTTCAGGCCCTTCGATCGTCTCCAGGATTGGTTGATGCCATTGGGCCTTCAGGATACTTACTTTCATGTGCCCATACATCATAAGCACAGAAAGTACCTGAGGTTAGAGGTTGGCAGTTCTCATGATCAGTTTCGGGTTCTGTCATTTGGGCTCCCCTCTGCCCGAGGGTTTTCACCAAGCTTATGGCAGTGGTGGCAGCAAGTTGAAGGAGGGAGGGGACTCGCATCTACCCTTACCTGGACGACTGGTTGATCAGGGCTTGTTCTCCAGAACAGACTGAGTCACCTCAGTCGAACTTGCCACTTCCTCCACGAGGTGGGATTCTCCCTGAACTTCAAGAAGTCCCACTTGACACCGTCACAGAAGCTTCAATTTATTGGAGCAATCCTGGATTCAGCCTCTGGAAATGCCTCGCCACCCGATTTAAGGGCTCAACATCTCTCGGAGATGGTCCAAAGATTCGAGTGCCCAACATCTCCCGGACTATGACTTCCTAAAGTTGCTCAGCCTCATGGCATCCTGCAATATTCTGGTGCCAGAAGACCGTCTGAGAATGTGGTCCCTTCAGTGAGCTCTCGAATCCCAGTGGTCTCTATTCTCCAGCAGAATGACGGACCTTCTCCAGGTCCCGACAAAGTTTGCCCAGGACTGCCTGTGGTGGGCCTGCCGAGAGAATATAATGAGGAGAACCCTTTTGGCGAACCATGGCCAGAGATGACAGTTGTGATAGAACGCCTCCCTCAGAGGACCGGGATTGCACATGAAAGATCTTTCAGTCAGCGGACACTAGTCTCAGTTAGAGAAGAGAGGCATCGTAGGCTAGACCCTAGAAGGGTGTTAAGTTAACACATTTAATGAACAGCTAATGATCGTCAGGATGACCAACTTTTTGTGGGATATGCAGGGTAGAGATTGGGTTTGGCTGTAACAAAGCAAAACATTTCACTGTGGATAGTTATGTGCATTATTGAATGCTACTCAATAGCAGGAAAGGACTCACCGACGGCTTGAGAGCGCATTTCACTAGTGGAGTGGCTGCTTCTTCAGCTCTGGAAAGATGGGCGCTGGTGCAGGATATCTGCAGAGTGGCAACTTGGTCATCCCTTCCTACATTCAGCAAATATTACTGCCTGGACTCTACGTCAGGAGAGGAGGCCAAATTTGGCAAAACTATTCTCCATAACATCAACAAATAGAAATTCTTAGCACCCACCTCCTAAGACAAACTGCTATGGGAGTGTATCAAAGATGCGGAATACGTGGGAGGACACCATCAATTCGAAGAACAAGTCACTTACCCGTGGTAACGTTCTTTCGACTGGATGTTCCTACCACGTATTCCTCATTGCCCTCCCATCCTTCCCCTCTTGCTTGCCAAGACTTTCTGTGTTTTACACCTTCCTTTCTCGCAAATGTCAGATTTGTCTCCATCTGTGGCAAAGCATGCAGAATCAGGGGGGGGGGGAATAGAACTGAGGTAACGGTCACCAAACGTGCTTCATATACCAGCGTCAATGTCGAGGCCGAGGACAGTACAGAGGCTTTGAAGGTCATGACTCGATGTTGCTCGACTCTGACAAAAATATTCCAACGCAAGCTGACTTGGATGTATCAAAGATGAGGAATACGTGGGAGGAACATCGATTCAAAAGAACGTTACCACAGGGAAGTAACTTGTTCTTCTGTGCTAATAAGGCTGATACAAGATCTTCTGATTTGCTGGTAGATTTAAGAGAAAGCATTAACTGGCTTTTGTTCACTTGAAACCGGCTGAAAACAAAACGTAGTGCAGCAGCATCTCTTGTTTTACGCCAACCTTTTTCCTTCTTATGATATGTTTGTTGTAAAGCTTTCAAGACAGGGAGAAACAACGGATTAGCTGGTTTTATATGTTTAATAATTGGAAGTGGGGCTATATTGTTACATGCATCCACAAAGGTTTGATCTCTTGCTGCCAAATTGCCTGCCCTCTCATGTTATCTCCCCACTCCCTATTTTTCACCTTCCTTCCCTGTGTTCTTCTCCCTATGATTGTAAAGTGCTCCGTTGCTTCCTGAAGTTAGGTTTGCGCTCTATAAAAACCCTAATAATAATTTTTTTAAAATAATTTGAAATGCCTGCAGGTCCATTTCAAGATATTTTTAACCAAAAAGGCCAGGAATGGTATTCAGGGAAGGGAGTGAGATGTCATGCTCACTAATAGTGAGTCGCTTAGTGATGGGGCAATCATTGCAGATTTGTGTGCCCGTTTGTCGGTATCAAAAACAAAGATTCTGACACAATGACCCAAGTAGAATAAAGGAAGAGTGTTGGTAACCACAGATACCAAGCCTCTGGTGAGGATTAGATCCAAGCAGTGGTCTTTAGCATGAGAGGGGGAGGTGATTTTGGAACAATAATCATGAGCATAACAATTTGATTCAATTTATCCATCGATGGTAGCAATTTTTTCAGACCAGTTATTAAATCCCCCAATAGAATAAACATTTTCGAATGGATTGTGTCCTCCAACGTATTCCACATCTTTGACATGTAATGTCCACAGCTATGTACTTTGGAAACCTTTTTTCGGCAGAGGGTGTCCTGCGTCGATGTTGGGTCGATGTTGGGTCGATGTCCCTCGAAGGCCTCTGTCGAGGGCGACATAACCGGATGTTATAAATCAGATGCACGGCGCCCGTAGCCTCAGTTCTGTTTTTTCCACAAACGTGTTTGCTTCGGAGACTCAGTGCACCGTGTGTATTCCTTGTGAATGTCTTCTTCAACCCCTCCGACTCCACGGACTGGCATCAAGACTTGCCGGCACTGCAAGTCGAAAATGTTGATTACCGACCTTCATCGCATTTGTTTGTGGTGCTTGGGTGAGAGTCATGACACCGACGACTGTTCCAAATGCCAGTCGCTAACTGCTAAGGCCTTGTGGGAGCGTAAGGGAAAGCTTCAGGTAGGTAGGGGTTTGAAACCCACTAAGTCCCGTAAATCCAAGTCCAATTCCAAGGGTATGTCCACTGACGATTCGAGGGGTGACTCTCCGCGTCTGAAGGAGTCCCGGTGGTCTCGGCCCCAGAGTGGTTCCTGCCATCCGGCCTCCTCGTCTCGGCATTCTCGGAAGTGCCATCACCGGTCGTCTTCCCCGTCCTCCTCGGAGGATGGCACAGCGAGGAAAATGGCTTGTCCAACTAAGTCCTCGACTCTGGAGGAATGGGCTGCCTTTAGGGAGCAGATGTTGGCGATTTTCCAATCGCAGGGCACCGTTCCGTCTGCGCCTTCTGACGAAGCCGGCAAGGAACGGTCTCGATCCGTGGCTCGTACGCCTTCGGGCTCGGGTCCTCGGCGCAACCCTCATAGGGAACCTTCGAGGTCCCGTTCGGACAAGGCTCAGAATGGTCGTAAGAGACGTGCTTCCAGGTCTCGATCCTCGTCCCCAGCGATACCGCAGAAACCTGCTAAGGGCTTGAAGGCGGCGTTGACGCCGTCAGCTCCGTGTCCGTCGGATACAGACTTTCAAAGCTTTGCCTTCGTATCAGCCGTCGGCCCCCTTGTCGATGCCAAAGCCATCGGCGCGCTCGATGCCTTCAGGGTCTTTTGGTCGAAATTTACAGTTGGAGATCCCTGGTACTGTGGAGCTTGCAAGGAAGGCTACTTCCAAGTCCGTCAGGCCTGTTATGGACTCCAGACTCTCGGCTGTTCCGAGACAGGACTTTTACCTCCCTCTGGATGACATCTATGAGGAGGAAGAGAGGTCAGATTTAGATCTTGACCAGGTTGAGCCTGATGTGGCTCCTGTCTTTTCAGGGGATAGCCAGTTGGAAGACTTGAGACAATCTCTTCATGACGCTAATGGCCTGGACACTTCGCCTGAGGTGGAATTTGGCAGGCCTGAGCTTGGGGCTCATGCTGAGTCGTCATACAGGAGACTTATGGCTAGAGTAACTGAATACCTTGGTTGGTCCAGTCCTCCTGAAGCTTTTATTCAAGATGACTTAACGGGCATTTTGGCTCAAGGTCCGTCCTCTGACCCGGTGTTGCCCCTTCATTTGACCTTGCAGAAAAGGGTGTTGGCTGCTTGGCAGACCCCAGAATCTCTTCCGGCAGTTAACAAATCATTAACTAAGAAATATCACCCTTCCGGCAGCGAACCCAGCTACCTTTCATCTCACCCCACTCCCGAGAGTTTGCTGGTTCAGGCGGCTACAGCCACCTCGAGGCAGACGGCGTACCCTACCATCCCTCCTGCTAGGGACGACAAACGCTTCGACACGCAAGGTTTTTTCTGCGGGGAGTATGGCGCTGAAATCAGCCAACTCCACTTGTGCCTTGGCTAGATTCTCACACACTCTGTGGAACTGTATTTCTCTTGCGGCTGAGCATATTCCCGAGGGGGAAGAAAGGGAGGGGTTCCTTGGTCTTGTGCAAGATGGCAAGGATGCCATGTGTGAATCCCTTCAATCAGGGTTTGGACACGGCCGACAGTGTTAGCCGGTCCATGGCTGCGAGCACCGTTATACGCAGATTTGCGTGATTGCGGAAGTCTGGTTTTGCTCTGGATGTGCAAGCCCGTCTTTTGAACATGCCCTTTGATCGCGCGCATTTGTTTGGCAGCAAGGCTGACGAGAGCCTTGAGAGGTTGCAGACCTCAAAAGCAGTGGCAAAATCTTTTAAGCACAGCTGTGCGTCAGCCTCAGCCTTTTCGTCATGGGGACAGCAGTGGAGGGGAGGCTCTTTTCATTACTACTCCTCCTTTGGTAGAACGAGCCGCCAGTCAAAGGGGTCAGCGTAGAAGTACCCGTGGTGGTCGGGGAGATATAGGTGCCAAAGCCGTTCAGGCAACTACTTCTTTTCCTTCAGGCGCTGCCGCAGCCGCTCCAAAATAGTTGTGAGGCCATGTCCCATGGTTCGCCGGTTGGTGGCAGGCTGTCTCAGCATCTCGAAGTGTGGCGAGCCATTACTTCGGATGCGTGGGTTCTGGAAATAATCGCCCCTGGTTACTGCCTTCCCTTCCTAAAGCAGCTTCATGACAATCCACCGGGGAATCTCTATTTGAAGCTTCCGGATCGGCTCCTTATACAGGAAATCTTGATCCTGCTAGTGAAAGGGGCTATAGAACTGGTGCCTGTAGCGGAGACGACCAAGGGATGGTATTCCCCTTATTTTTTGATCCCAAAGAAAGACGGGGGATTGCGCCTCATCCTGGACTTGCGTTGGTTGAACAAACTTCTCGGGAAGTTCAAGATGGTCACTCTTTCTCAAGTCCTCCAGGCCCTTCAACTTCAGGATTGGTTGGTGTCTCTGGACCTACAGGATGCTTACTTTCTTGTGCCGATTCATCCCAAGCACAGAAACTACCTGAGGTTTGCGGCTGGCGACTCGCACTTTCAGTTTCGGGTCCTGCCTTTCGGATTGACCTCCGCCCGAGGGTCTTCACCAAGCTAATGGTGGTGGTGGCAGCATATCAGGCGAGGGGGAATTCACATCTACCCCTACCTGGACGACTGTCTGACCTGTGCACGTTCTCCCGAGCAAGCATTTGATCACCTCGCTCTCACCTGCCGCTACCTCCACAGGTTGGGTTTTTCCTTCAATTTCAAGAAGTCGCATCTGACACCTTCCCAACTGCTCCAGTATATCGGTCTGTGTTGGACACGTCCTTGGGAAAGTGCTTGCCTCCCAAGGTGAGGGCTCATCACATTCTGCAGATGGTGGACAAGTTTCAACATGCCCAGAGTCTCCCGGCTTTTCAAATTCTTAAGGTTTCCCGGCCTCATGGCATCCTGCATTTTTCTGTTGCCAGAGGCCAGGCTGAGGATGAGATCCCTGCAATGGGTCCTCAAGATGAAGTGGTCGCAGTTCTCAGGCAAGATGTCAGATCCCGTTCAGTTTCCAATCTCGGTCTCCCAGGATCTTCTGTGGCTGGCCAGGAAGGGAACCTGATGAAGGGGGAGCCGTTTTGGCAACCATGGCCGGTGGTGACTGTAGTGATGGATGCTTCCCTCACAGGATGGGGAGGTCATGCTGACGACTTGGCCTCCAGTGGTCGTTGGTCTCCGTCAGAGTCCAAACTCCACATCAACCTGTTGGAGCTGAGGGCCATCAGGCTAGCCCTGAAGGCCTTTCTGCCGTCGGTGCGGGGAAAGAGTGTCCTGATCATGACGGACAACACAGTGGCCATGCATTAACTCGACAAAAAAGGGGGGGGTGGGGTCACTCCCGTTGTGCAGAGAGGTAATGCAGCTCTGGTTCTGGGCCATCCAGCAGGGAATTTCGCTCTCAGCAGTTCATCTGGCCGGAGACGAAAATGCGCCGGCGAACGCTCTGAGCAGGCAGCGCACGATCTCTCACGAGTGGAAGCCCTTCGGGAGTTCTTTGCCCTTTGGGGAACCCCATAAGTGGATCTCTTCATCACCAGTGCTAACCGGAAATGCGAGAGATTCTGCTCAAGGGAATTTCGGAGTGGATTGGTCATTCCCACTGTTCCAGTCCCCGTCATTCCTCAAGTGTTACTGAGGTTACGGAGCTTCAGATCCCACATGATTATCATTGCTCCGGATTGGGCCAGGAGAGCGTGGTACCTGGACCTTCTAGAAATGTCCATCTGCCCTCATGCCGTCTTCCCTACCGAGAGGATCTGCTCACGCGAGAGCAGGGGGGGGTGCAGGTTCTCCATTCAGAGGTCAGGACACTCAACCTTTACGCTTGGTATGTGAAAGGTTGAGATATAAGGTTTGGTCCCTCCCGGATGATGTGATGGAGGTGTTGCTTTCGCCAAGAAGGCCAGCAACAAAATCCATGTACCATTAGCTTAGGTTTGCGACTGGTGCAGAGGACACAATGTTGATCTTTTTCAGTTTTCCATTTCTATGGTTTTGTCTTTCTTACTTTCTTTGGTCCATAGGGGCCTTCAAGTAGGTATACCATTAAAAGTTACCTGGCGGCGCTGTCGATGTTTAAGCGCTCGTCTGAAGAATGTTCTTACTTTAAGATTCCTTTGTTTTCTCAATTTCTTAAAGGACTGACTAATGTGTTCCCGCCGTCCCCTTTCCAGGTGCCGGTTTGGGATTTGAATTTGGTTTTTAAATTTCAAATGGGTGCTCAGTTTGAACCTTTGGACTCTTGTCCTTTGAGATTATTGTCCTTCAAGACAGTGTTCTTGGTTGCGGTTTCTTCCGCTCGCAGAGTGAGTGAATTGCAGGCACTTTCATCTAAGCTGCCCTTTACTGTGTTCCACAAAGACAGGGTTGTACCAAGGGTACGTCCGTCCTTTCTACGTAAGGTAGTATCTGAATTTCATTTGAGCCAGAAAGTGATTCTTCCTTCTTTACATCCTCCTCCTCATCCTGGTAAGGAAGAGGAGCGACTTCATAGGTTGGATCCTAGGAGAGCTCTGAGCTTTTATATTTCTAGGATGTCCAGGGTCAGAGTGGACGATCAACTCTTTGTGGAATATGCTGGACACCGATTGGGCCAGGCTGTTACCAAACAGACCTTGTCCAGGTGGATTATCCTCACCATTACTGAATGTTACTGAAAGGCAGATAAGGACCCTCCTGAAGGGTTGCGAGCTCATTCCTCTAGGGGCGTGGCTCCTTCCACAGCCCTACAACGGGGAGTTCCTATTAGGAATATTTGATGCAGCCACATGGGCTTCTATCCACACCTTTGTTAAACATTATTCCCTGGATACGATCCATGCTCAAGACTTGGCCTTTGGTAAGGCGGTTTGTTATTCCGCCATCTGATTGGATACTCTAAATTCTTTTCCCTCCTCCATTTTCTGGTACTTCTTTGGGAGTCTGTCAAAGATGTGCAATACGTTGGAGGACACAATCCATTTGAAGAACAAGTTACTTACCTACTGGTTACATTCTTTCGATTGGATGTTCCTCTAACGTATTCCACATCTCCCTCCCAACCTGCCCCTCTGGAGAATTTCCTATGTGATTGCAGCTTACGTTTCCGCAAGGCTATGTGCAGTCAAGCAGGTATTGGATTGGTGCCACACGTTATGGGGGGAAAAAACATAAACTGAGGCTATGAACGTTGTGCGTCCTGTTTATAACATCCGGTGACGTCACCCTTGACGGAGTCCTTCGAGGGACATGGACCCGACGCCATCGACGCAAGGCGCCCCCTGCCGAAAAAGTTTCCGAAGTACACAGCTGTGGACATTACATGTCCAAGATGTGGAATACATTGGAGGAACAGCCAATCGAAAAAAAGTTACCAGTTGGTAAGTAACTTGTTCTTTTTAATCCAGCTCTTTGTTAGATAAAAGTCATCCAAAATTTCAAAAAATATACCCGTCGAACCCGGAGGCCGATAACAAAGTAACATTTGTGCATAGAAGGAGGGCAAGGCACAGAGGTTTAATGGTACCTACTTGAGCCTAATCGTCTTAGCATAGGACCCGATATTCAGTTAAGGATTCAATGGAACACATCAATTCCACAGCCACAACATTTGTCTAAAATACATGAGATATTACAGCCGTTTGGGGTGAGGTGGGGTTAATCTGAAATATCTTCAGCTAACCTTGTCTCAGTAATGAATAAAATGTCAACTTTAAATTTAGGTAAAAAGTCCACAATTCAAACAGTATTGCCCACCACAGATCTTGCGTTAATTAAGCTGCATAAATCTACTATTGATGAGAGAGCATAAAGGTGCATTCAGGGATTGGAGGAATATTAAGACATATTGGATATATCTAAATTGGAAAATGTTGTTCCAAGCTCTTAATGAGACAAAGCTTCGTGTTTGAGTTTTCTTCGCTAGCTTTGTTTTGAAGGAGAGGTGACTGTGTAACATCCCAGAAAGTTGGAACAGTCTGCAATGTTCACGGGACACAGTTGACAACAAAATCTGAATGTGGGGGTGTTTTGGTTGTGTTGGTGAAGAGCAGGAATTCTGTATTGGTGTGGTTCTGTTTGAGGTAAGCTTTGGCACCAAGGTCAGGATCAAGCCATGGTAGCTTGATTGGTGGGTTACTCAGCTGGATATTTTCAGATAGACTTTTGCATCATCTGCATATTAGTGAATGTGGGTGTTGTGGTTGGTTTGTGCCATTCCCAGGGACTTCATTTAGAAATTAAATATCTTGGGTGAGATTAATCCTGTTGGGGCACCACAGGGGACCGGTGGAGGTAGGCATCTGGTGATATTTATATGGACAAATTGATGGTGGCCTTCTAGGTAGGAGTTGAACCAGCGGAGGATGTTCTTTTTGATGCCTGTGCGGTTGCGCAGTATTTTGAGGAGTTTGGTGGCCTACTGTGTCGAAGGCGGCAGAGCAATCGAAGAATACCAGCCATGAGGCAGGGGTGTCATTTGTCGAGGATGCAGAGTCCATTTATGATTTTAATTTGATTGCCTTGCACTAGGATGTTGCATGTCTCTTTGCTGCATCTGGGTCTGAAGCCTATTTTGAATGTCCTTCGAAGACAGTTTCTCATCAGTATGTGCATGAGGTTGCAGCCTACTACTGATTCAAGGATCTTGTATAGGAAAGGAAAGTGTGTGATGAGGTATTAGTTGTTTTGGTCATCAGTCCATTGTTGGGTTCATAAACGGGGATGATTTGTGGGGTATTGAGAGTGTAGTGGGAGGAACCCTACGTGAAGGATGTGTGAACTTGCAGGGATGTGGTGGAGAGCTTCGGTGTTTTACAATGTAAGGCTATAATATGAGCTGTTAAGCTATGTCGAGTTATGCTCTGCCCTGGTGCAAATTCACCCTCTGTAGTCAATTGGGAGACTATCCACCAACTGCAGTGGGATGCAGCCTTACCATGCTGACGAGTACTGATAAGAGATAGTTTGTTGATTTGATTTTCTAGTTCTGCAGGCAATGTTATGCTCATTTTCAAAGAATAAATGTGCCAATTGGTTGCCATTCTGCTCAATCATTACTCATTGCCATATATTATGCAATATCGGACTACAATCGATCGGAAAGCCATACTTGCAAGCTGGCACTCCCAGGCTGCTCTACACACTACAAAGCGATACCAGTGGCAAGTATGCACTCTACAAATGGCACGTTATAGAACAGTGGCTACTTTCTCCTCCAGATGTCCTGTACTCATTTGCATTTGACACCAATAGTGTGTATATGTGTAAGTCTCTTGCAAGGAAAATACATAGATCAAATGAAGCATCTTCCTGATTCCTCTTTTTTGCTAAAGTAATGACTGCATCTTTACCTACACCTTTTCTCTTCATTACTCTTTCGAATTGGGACTTAAATTTAGCTGATTATCGTTTGGTTTATCAGTTCTTAGGTATTGATTTAAATCAGTGAAGAAGATGCAATATGCTACTTGGATTGTTTTCTCGAAGTCCGTTCCAACTGAAGAAAAATACTTAGACATATATCTTCTCTTCTAAAAAATGCCAGATACTGTAATTGTCAAAAATATTGTTTAGCGAATATGTGTATGCAGGGTACAATTGTCAAAAATATTGTTTAGCGAATATAATGTGTATGCAGGGTACGAAATAGCTGGTAGCTTTTTAGCACCTGCTTTAACTCGGGGGAGCCTGGTTAGCTTTCCCCCAACAGCTACCATGCGCTAACTCTGGCTCGCCAGGCCACATAGTGCCATACAAACATACCTCTGTGATGCTAACTTTGTGTGTTTGGTGATCTGAATGAAGGAGCATTAGAACACATGTAGAAGCATATTGGATTAGACATAATGGACAATAAGTTAAAGTTTTCATCTTGTGTGCAAGTTAGATTCGATGCATTCTATTTACTCGCTCCTGGTTACCCAGATGGAGCTCCTGATGCCCGGCAACTAGGAGCTCTAAAAATATGAGGTATAAAATGCAGGCTCCATACCATGCCTGTTTCCTCTGAATGTCGAGATTATTTTGCAAGAATGTTTGGTGGGGAATTAATTGTTCTAGCATTGGCATATGCTCCTGAAGTGAGTAGGAACTTTATGAAATTAATCACTTTACGTCTGATACAGTCTGATCTTCTGTGGTACTGGAGTGGTTGCAGTTAGTTGGTAGTGGTCAGATGCACTCCTTCGATAGAACTGTTTGTTTCTTTTCCTTTGTATTGTTGCTGTTTGATTTAGGAAAATCCATTATTCATAGAATTTTGAGGATGCCACACATTTTATTGTCCAGGTCCGCTTTTCAGAAGCTCAAACGTTCTGCAGATGTCTTACTACTTTAGGGATTATGCACCATAAAATTACTAATGTCACAACGATGGTGCAGTATTAAGTCAACAATACTAGTTTATGTGTAACCTAGATAAAATGTATCTCTTTGACCTTTACACTGCCAAGAACTTTTTGTAAGAGTCGGAAACTCGGGTCCAAACCTTTTCAGGTTATCAAAGAATATAAATTCACATTTCTGAAGTGATGATTGGTTTTGTGGTAAAAAAAAAAAGAATAGAAACAAGCAATTTACTCCATGTTTTTGCACAGGCTTTAAACTCAGTAATGTTAATACCATTAGTTTTACTGACTGTGTCTATCTAATTCAGAACGTCTTCCCCAATCAAAGCAAAAGTGGGAGATGCATAGTTATTTATTTGCTAACTATGGACACTGGAACCAGGTTTATAATACAAGCTCCTACACTTCACCAAAGATAAGGGATGATTGTGGGCAAATAACTTTCTCGCTATGTGTGGGAAGGAAGTATGCAACAATCTGCAGAGTAGTGCAGTGAGTGGTGCCATAATTACATGTTTCCACTTCTCCACACCACTTAGCTTTGTAATATAGTCGTGCATGCTCAAGACGATCCTGCTACAAGAAATGTTCCCTGTAAAATGCTCTGTTGCTCTCTGACAAACCAGGATCAGGGGGTTCTCTGCAGTATTTAGAAACCCATTTCTAAAGGGGTCTCTGCCCAACATTCATTACAACATATAGTGTGCAATGTCTTCATAAATAGTGATTTAATCGCAGGATATTTTCAAATATCTTAAGCAACAAAGTACATATTAACATAATTGAGAAAGACAGATTACCTCAGACCAAATTAGAACTAGAAAACCAAGAAGGACTCAAAGAAAACTAATTTAAAAACATGAATTACAACCACATCCCTTAAAGCGTGATAACAAATCCATAACACCAAAAGTGTCTCTCTCCAATGTACAAAACACACACCACTTGTGCATGACCCATGACAAATACATAAAAATACATACATAAAGGAAGCAAAAAAGTATGATATATAAGAAAAAATCCTACTGTTCTCATACACCTTGAGCTCTACTCTAAGCTCATGCGCATGATTATTTTACAAGTGTGTAAAGTCAGTCCAAATAACTCAATGTATGTAAGCAAGCCAGTGCTTATCAAGAAAACAAAAGGAGTTTGTTTTGGGGGGGAAAGTTTGAGAACATGCTGACTCGACTTTCGGCTGCAAGGTGGCCCAGAATATTGTAGTGGCCCAGCCTTCTTCAGGGCAAGAGAAACATTGTTCATTGGAGAGAACAAGACTCAAGGCACACAATCTGTTAAAAAATGAACAAATGTAATTTGATTGTAAACTACTATTGCACACAATTAGAAACCACCAACATTTCTTTTCTTTGTAGAACATACCGTAACTCGTGGGACAAGATGCTCAAAATTGTATTCAATTGGAGACCACCATGGGGAGCGGAAGAAGATGGGTGTGTGAGAGGAGAGATCTGCACTTGGCCTGGTAACATAGTGTACTCAGAAGCCCAACGAGCAAAAGAGGGATGCCCTCGGAGCATGTGGGAATCGAGCCCCGGCTCCGGGACACCGAACAGAGGAGGATCCATGAGGGAGAGGTCGCGCCCTGAGCCGCGGCAGTGGAACTGCCTCAGGCACTCAGAAAAGCTAAACCGAGTGTCCCACTGCACCTCCTGTCCACCCCCCCCCCCCCACATACTGGGATCGGATGAGGAGCACTGTTGAATTGCGGATGGAAAGTGGAGCAGGAAGGCGGCTCAGAGGAGAAGTGCCCTTCTCCCCAATACATTGCCGTAGGAGAGAGGTGACAGCAGTGGCAGGCCCAACAGAACCCAGGCTCGGCAGTGACCCTTGCCCTAAGGCAGCCCTTGGTGGGGGGGATTGCGAGGAGCAGCCTCAGCTCGCCGGAAGGGGTGTCCCAGACACAAACAGCTTGACAGCTTGGCAGCAGAGACGGACCGACCCCAGTAAGACCCAGAGAAATGCACAGACCCCGCAGGGGTCCCTGAGAGGTGAGAGACAGCCCGCTGAAGGGGGGGCAGGAAGAACTTGGTTGTGGTGGTCTTACAACCCAGAGGAGTGAGGGGACCCCAAGCACCATAAAGGCCTGGGCTCTAGGGAAGCAAGGTAGCACAAAGGCATCCCGCGGCAGAAGACAACCTGGCCGGGGAAGCTGGCCTGGACAGGAGCTAGGGGCCCTGAGGGGCATACACCAGGACATCCACACTGTCCGCACGGAACTGCAAGTATTTTGAGCCGAGGTCCAAGGCGCATTGGGAGCCGTACAGAAAGAGTTACAACGGTCTAAGATCGGGTGGAAGCACTCAAAAATATGCAGCGTGCAACAGACCTAGTGGAAGTGGACGTTGGGAAGAGGCTCAAGGAACTCGAGCACAGGGACAGAGAGGTCCGGTGCAAGGTGGATGACATGGAAAACAGGGAAAGTAGGAACAATCTGTGCATTTGGGGGTTCCCTAGTAGAGACTAGTAAACGCCTCAAGACTTGGAGAAGTTCCTGTTTCGATTGCTGCGCAAGCAATTGGGGCCCCAGCGTAGAGGGAAATCAAATTCGACAGGGTCCATAGAGGCGCATAATCTGGGTATAGGCCATGCTCGGTGGTGGCAAAATGCCACTACTACAGTGACAAAGAAGAGATCCTCCAGAAGACAAGGGAGAAGGGGCATGATAGAATGGGAAGGAGCCCAGGTACAAATTTACCAGGACCTCTCGGTGTACACCCTGGACCAATGCGTAAATGTAGACCCTTAACAAGATGTCTCCAGGAAAAGGGGGTGAGACATCGTTGCTGCTTTCCATTTGCCCTGGCGTTTGAGCTTAGGGGGGAGAATTATGTTCTACACCAAGGGGAGGAGGCGGACCACCTCCTTAAGGAACTGCAGAGTGAGGAAATACATACAGCCAGAAAGGGACAGCCAACGCCAGTTAAGAGAGTGTTTTAAGAGTGCATTCGTCCAAACCAACCACCACAAGAAAGAGGGGGACTCGAGATGGGCCAGAATGTCAAGAGTGCGGCAGACACCACCTCCGAAATGAATGGGGAACACGAAAAAATAACTTTCTTGGAGGGGGGCCTTGAACAAGACTGTTGTCTTCTTTTGCTTGTAAGCTCGTCGGGCTAGAGGTGGCGAGGCCTACCGCAGGCCTCCCCATACCCTGCTGACCTCGTGATATCCAGGTGTCTCTGCTTAGTTGGGCTATATGCCTTGAGTGTTCATTATTTTCTTTTGGGGTTCTTGTTGTGAGATGGGGAGGGCAGACAGGGAGGCAGCGGAAAGGGAGAAGAAGGGTGGGGTGGATCTGGCAGACACAAGGGGTGGGCAGAGGGGCCCCTGGATGGGCCAGAGGTCCCTGGTATAGGAGAATTCCCCAGTAAAGGAAATGGTTGATCTAAAGGCAAAACCCTGAAAAATAAACTCTGCCCTTCATTTATGGGTCCTCTCAGTCCACTAACTACTTGGCTACATTCTGCTAGGGCTCAAGGCTTCCACAAGTGTGGTTGTTGCAATATGTGCAAACATGCATTCGAAACACAAGTTGTCTCCTTCGGAGCCCTAGGCAACCATAATGTGGATTCTTTCATAAACTGTAATACCAAATTTGTGGTATACTGCATTACCTGTACCTGCGGACTAAAATATATTGGTAGCAAGATCAGACCCCTCAAAATTCGTATTAGGGAACACCTGGCGACTATAGGCAGCCAGGAAGACAAATATCCGTTGGCATTACATTGGCAAGTGCAGCACCAACTTGATAGCAAGGACCTTATTAGATTTGTGGGGTTGGCAAAAGTGTCTTTACCCCCCAGAGGAGGTAATCTACTACTTAAGCTTCGCCAGCTTGAGGCACGGCTTATTTGCAAATATCGTACAGTATAAAGTGGCCTTAATTCAGACCATGAATTTGCAGTGTTTTATAAATTACAATCATTAGTATATTAGATCACAATTCCAGTTGCAAAACAGCGCAAAACAGCGCAATTCCAGTTGCAAAAAGCGCAATCGACTGGTAGTCGATTGCGCTTATAATAGGGCATTTTGACTATGTGCTTTAATTGCAAGTATGCTTCTTTGTGGCAGCGAGCTCTCTGCATAATTTTTGTCAAATACATGTATTTCACTCCAATTACCTTCTGCTTTATCTGAAATGCCGGCTTACATGACTGTAATTGCATCATGGAAATGCAGTAGCTCCTGTCTATACCAGTTCTGGCTATTAGTGCTCCTTCAATTATTTTTCATTTTTTAACCTAAGTGATGACGCTGTCCATCTCATACAAAATAAATATAATAAGTTAAAAATAATTTTTCTGAATTTCCGTCCAATGGCCCTGAAATTGTCTGCTTTTCTGACTTTGTTCGGCTTTTATAAATAACTATCATGGTCCAATTCGAGCATTCGCTAATAATATTTCCTATCCATGCAAGGACAGGATTTCCCTTGCGAACCTCTCTCAATTCGTTTAAATCCCGTCACCCAAGATGGTGCCCGCGGTGTTAGTCCGTCCTTCAGGACGTCAGTCCGTTGTTTAGCTCGATTGCAGACAAGGAAGGTTGTTTATTTAGGTCTCCCCATACTCGCGGTCTCGCACCCGAGCCGTCTAGTTCAGTATTCTCTTCTTTTCTCCAGGTAAGACCCCTTTGTACATGATCCCTGGCACTCGCTCGAATTTTCAGTTGTCAGTGGACACAATCATCCCTTGACATAGCCGTAATCGGCACCATGTACTTTTAGGCACATATGCAGCTTTCATGTAGATCAACTCGGGTACTCTTCTTTTTTGCGCAATAATACAAGGATCCTTATGATTAGCCATCATTGACTTCCATTAGCTATGCAATTACAATTTAACAAGTCAGTTTTATTAAGTCCTGTACATTGAGGCTCAAATGCATTAACTCTATTTGGATAATTTAGGAAACTTCTTAATAAGTCAGTTTTACCAAGTCCTAATTTCTTCTAATGTGCAATTCTCCACATCTAGATATTTTCTGCATCCGCGAAGCATTAGAGGTACATTTTACTTTTGCTTTAAATGTTGCACCAGTGGACTTCCTATCCTTGGGCTCTCTAATCATTGTTTTTTTAATCTATCTCCTCATGTTAGTTGTCACCATCTAGGCAATTTATGCCGTAAATGGTTCTGAATTACCTAATTTAACTACAAGGTACCTTTTCACATTTTTTGTTATTTGACAAGAATGTCTCTGACCTCGCTGCCACATTATCTTCATGACTAATGGTTGTTTTTTTTATTTGTTTTGTCTAATTTCTTTCTTACCATCTCCTTCTCCACCTACCCAATGTTGTTTTCATTTGTCAATTGAATTATCATGTTGCATGAATATCCAATCTTTATACGTTATGTGTGCAATGCATATTTTTCCATTATATTTGTTTCTATTTTACTTAAACTGTTGCCCCTCACTGCTACCTAATTGGGTGTGCTGTTTGGATCTAATGTTATTTCTTTCTATATTTTGGATCATGTATGATTGCAATACTGAATATATTGTGTTGAGTATATATTTGTATCATATCAGCCTCGGCTGAAGAGCTATGTTTGAGCTCGAAACACATGTCCGGCTGTCCCGACCTTTTTGAATAAATATCAGACCGCAGTTAATGCTTGCACTTCCTTGGCACAGTGTGTCTGTGAACCCTCTGTTTTCTGTGATTGCTCTGTGGTAGTACATTGGCAGGGTACCCACACTTCACAAGACACCCGCTGCCTGGTGCTCACTTCTAATTCACTGTACAAGCGCTGTGGATATCTTTGACTTACCCTGACAATTTTCATTGTAATTTATCTAAAGGTGGCAACCCATAACCTTAAGGGTCTCAACTCTCCAAATAAATGGTCGTTGACCTATAATGTGGTCAGGGACCTCCGCTTGTCTGTATTTTTCCTACAGGAAACACATTTTTAGCAGGGGATGGAACAGGCATTGCGGAAGTGAGTGGTGGGGCAGATGTTCTGGGCCTCGAACAAAGATCATAAAAAGGGAAGAGGTGGGTATTGTGCTGGCGAGATCCTTCCATATGAAAGAACTCCAGGCGAAAAGTGGATTTGGGGGGAGATTCTTAGCCATCAAGGGGCAGGCTGATGGCGTTATGTTTACCTTGGCCACTGTATACGTACCTAACATGGGCCAACTCTTCTTTTTGAGAAAGATCTTTGCAGCATTAGAAGAATAGGGGGAGGGACACATGCTAGTGTGGGGAGATTTTAACCTGGTGGCCGACCACCGAGGTTGGATTGGTGGTCAGTGAGAGGGGGAACAAACAAGCAATTGGGGAAAGAGAACATGGACTTTGCTAACCTCCTGGAGGATCACTTCTGGGTGGACGTCTGGAGGGCTTTTCACCCTCAAGGCGGGGGCTACACATTCTTTTCAACCCCACCCCCACTGTACCTATACTAGGATCGACCGCTTATTAATCCCGAAGAAGCAGATGAATGACATAGCCCCACCCCCAAGGTGGAGACCAGTGACATGGTCAGACCACGAGTTGATCATGGCTTTTTGGCATTTCGACACCAAAAGAAGGATCACTCCAGGAAGGCGCTGCAATGATACCCTGCTTAGGGACCCAGTTTTTAGAGAGCCCATGGGGAAGGCGATCCCTTCATTTTTCGAGATCAATGATACAGGGGAAGTCCACCCCAACCTGGTGTGGGACGGTGCCTAATCCACAATAAGGGGTCTGCTGATAGCAGAGGGGGCACGGAAAAAGCGGGAAGAGTAGACTGCGAGATGAAATATGTGGGCTCAGAGAACAGCTGAATGGGAGGACCGGGGACAAGACAGCTCTGCTGCGAGATATCGGAGATAAGAGACAGTCCTTGCACACTACACTAATAGGGGAGGTCATCAAGAAAATGAGGTATATTAAACATCAATATTATGAGAAAGGAGACCCGGTGGGGTCGCGCTTGGTGAATAGAGTCTGGGTTATTAAAGGAGACAGACGGGTTGTGAAGATTACGGACAAAGACTGGGAACTGGTGGGTCCTCGGGAAGGGATCACAGGATGCTTTGCGGATTACTATGTAATATTATACAGAAAGGCTCCAGAACCAGGGGACAATGCGATTAGTACATATCTGGAAAGCTTAGCTATCCCGAAACTCTCCACAGAGGCATTGGCGACATTGGAAGCCAACATCACGGCAGAGGAAATAGGGACAGCCATAGAGAAACTGAAGGCGGGGAAAGCCCCGTGGAGGACGGTTACACTGCTGGTTTTTATAAACAATTTCAGGAAGTGCTTGCAGGACCACTGGCGAAGGTCTTTTACACCATCTGTGACATTGGTGAGGTCCCCCCCTCATTCCTAGAAGCAATGATAGTGGTAATACCAAAACCAGTAAAAGAGCCTACCTACTACCAGGCATATAGGCCCATCACGCTCTTTAACGTTGATGCCAAGCTCTTCATGCGGGTATTGGCAACAAGGTTGGAGAGGTATCTCCCGTGGCTGATCCACCCTGATCAGACGGCATTCATTAGGACTAGGTAGGGGGCAGACAACCTTTGTAAAACTCTCCATGTGCTACATTCGACCGAGGTCAAAGAACAAGGAATGTTGATATTATCACTCAATGTCGAAAAGGCTTTTGACCGGGTGAGCTGGTTGTTCCTGCAAGCGGGGGGGGGGGGGGTTTCCTGGCAGCAATGGGAATGGGAGAGAGGCCCAGGGCGAAAGTGGTGGTAAACGGGGAGGAGTCACAGCCTTTCAGGCTAGGAAGGGGGAACAAGACACGGCTTCCCCCCTGTTGCCTCTCCTATACGCACAAGTAATGGAACCCTGTGCAATAGACATGTGGACGGACAGCCAAATCCACGGAGTCCGAGTAGGAGATGAGGAATACAAGCTTAGCCTTTTTGCGGATGATGCCCTCTTATATATCATCCAACCCTGGGTATCCCTTCCAAAATGGTTAGACAGGCTGGAGGTGTATGGCCAACTATGTGGGTTTAAGGTGAATCCCAGTAAATCGGTGGTGCACCCGGTGAGACCATGGAAAGATCAGAATGAGGAATACACAAAGGACCTGAGTTTTAGTGTCAGGGGAGATGGGTTTCTGCTACCTAGGGGTGGAGATTCAGAGAGACCTCAGTAACCTGTTTAGTAAAAACATTCCACCATTATGGAAAAAAGTCAAGGCAGACCTGGACTGCTGGTCCAGGCTTAACCTGTCCTGGATTGCCGGACTTAACTGTGTGAAGATGACGGTCCTCCCCAAATTCTTATTTTTGTTTCAAATGCTCCCGGTAAGTCCCAGAGACCTTCCTAGAGATGGTCAAACGTAGGCTCCTAAAGTTCCTGTGGGCAGGGAAGAGACCCAGAATAGCGTACAAAACACTCATCCTCTCGAAGGAGGAGGGAGCGGTTGGGCTCCCCGACTGACAGGCTTACTACAAAGCCGCCCAGTTACACATACTCATGAACCTTCTAGAGCCGCAAACTGAAAAACAATGGGTGGCCATGGATAACTTGATCCTTAGCCCTGTCTCCCTGGGTGAATTGTTATTGGTACCCCAGAAGGAGATTCCGTGCAGAGTACTGGAGCACCTCCTATTAGAGGTGTTGTGGGCGATTTGGAAAGAAGGGAGTAGCATGAGATGGATCACAACATGGCCCTCTCCAATGAGCTGTATCTGGGCCCCTCCATTAAGGAACTTGATCGCCTAACCCCTGCAGTTGCAGAAATGGTATGAGTCGGGCCTTAGTAGAGCTGGTCAGATGTGGGACAAGGAGAGTTCCTATCTATGGAAGTATTGGAAGGTTGTCTGCACATGAATCGACTCTCCCAATTTCTCTATTTGCAGTTCAAGGGGACTCTCAATGACTCACGATGGAGGAACAATCTGCAAAGAGATCTTGCGATCTTTGTAGCGGTACTTAGACAGAACAGAGACACGAAGGGTCGCATAGGGAGTCTATATTAGGTACTGTTGAGAGCAGAGCCCTCCAGGGGCCAACGGCTAGCGAACGGTGGCCCAAGTATTTGCAGCAGTAAATAACGGATGACTTATGGTTAACTATGTGCAGAAGGGTCACACAATCCACGGCCTCCCTCAATATAGAATGCAAGCGATTAAGATCCTACATCATTGGCACCAACCATCCACAGTGGTTGGGGTGCACCCATATACAGACCTACTGTGGGGAGGTTCTCATATGGATTAAGGGGATTGATGGGATTTCAGGAAGAAGGTCGCCGTGGGGCCTCTTGATCGGGGTGTGGGATGAAGATGATGGGGAGGACCTGGGAAATCACATAACCGGCACCATGATGGTGGCAGCTAGGTGTTGTGTGGCACAATTCTGGAAACAGGACAAAACCCCACAGAGAATGAATGCTTGCGGAAAGTCAGGGGGATTTATGAAATAGAATATATGGCTGACATTCTTAATGAGTCCATGGTGAAGATTGGTGAGATGTTGTTACACTTTTTCACTAAATATGGTACTTAAATGAAGTGCTGGACGGAATCAGGGTGGGAATGGAATGGACGTGTAGCTACCTCAGACCTTTAAGCTTTATATGGTGTTTCCTGTGCTGTGTGCCGGAAAGGTGGGTGGGAGTTGGGCAGGGAGGGGGAGGAAAGGCATATGGAGGGTCACGACAAGTGTTATATTGCCAACTATGTAGATTCTCTAAACTGTCCTTCTCCATGCTATAAAATGCTAATAAAACTTGTATTCAATCATGCGAAAGAGTATACCAAATCCTGAACGCAGGTGTCCATGATGCCACACTGGGTGTCCCCCTCACAGTGGAGGGGGTCTATAATCAGGGACAAAGCAAGTACTCAACATAATGTGTAGTGACCACTATGAATATATTACTTCAAACAGCCAGTTAAAGTACCAACCTGAGGGAAGAAACTCTGTCATTAGCAATTTGGACGGTACTTTTAAGAGAACATGTTGACTCCAACGCTGTAACAAAAACTGTAAAAACGACATCAGTACATGGGGCAAAAGCCCCAAAATGTCTAGTGCGAACGCTGTTACTGAACGGACCGAAAGGTTACTATATTAACGCACTAAAGTGATAACTTGACTGCATGAGCAAATTTGGCCACGGCCAGAAGTGCTGGTGGTAATCTAATCTTGAAATGGGAATATAAACAGTTGTACGGCCAAGTACGATTTGGATTGAAAAGCACCATCTATAGGCATCGCAGACAAACAGCTCACATCGAAAATGGCAATTGGATCTTGGAGCTTCCTCCTCCAAAACCAGTGGTAGTGCCTCCTCCTCTGCCGCCCCCTCCAGTTAAGGGGCCTCCGGAGCCCAAAGATTCTGACCTGGTACACTCCTCAACCCCTGCTGATGTTCCCCGCCAAGGGGGACAGAGCAGACGCTTATGAGGACCGCAAGGAACTGCCCTCTACTATCAGGGCGTTTCATGATAGGGTGCTGGACTTGATGAGTTTTTAGGACATCCCAACTCCTGATCTCCGGGCAAGGCAAGAGGGGGTGATATTTGGGGACCTTATGCTGAAGTCACAAGAGTGTTTGGGCCTTTTCCTGCAAACGGGCATTGTGGCAGAGGCCCACAGAATGTGAGACAAACCCCATACGGGCCATCACATAAAACGAGAAAATTGAAGCCCGGTACAAGCTTCACGCTTCTGAAGAGTTTCCTTTGGCTATGTGTCCGCTTCCTTCTTCCACTGTTGCCGCGGCAGCGACTACAGTGGAAATCCTCCTCCTCTTCTTCCTCCTCTGCATCACAAGTGATGTCTAAGGAGGACAAGGTTCTAGAAGGGATAGTGAAAAAGTCTTTACGAATGCAGGTCTTCAGCTGCGTCAGGCAAATACAGAGGCGGTCCTGCCGGTGGCTAATCTCAAGTTATGAAGAGTTGTCAGAATTCAAACAATTCATTCCTTAGGATCGTCTTGAGGGTGTCAAGACCGGCTTATTCGACTTCAGAGACCTGGCCCAGGATTTATTGGAGGCAGCAGCGCATCATATTGATACCTCTGTGCGCTGCCTCATGTTCAGTGTTGATCTCACTTTCAGGCATGGCTTTGCACAACCAAGCTTTCAAAGGAGGTTCAGGAGAAGGTCATGGACCTCCCCTTTGAGGGCAGGGAGCTCTTGCACAGTTCCACTGACGATGAGTTGGCTAGTGCCTTAACTACCAAATCCGTGTCTGTGCTTGCAAAGCCTACTCCCACCAGATCATCCTCCTCAGAAGACAGATTTCTGCTCCTGATCCTTCTCAGGATTCAGGGGGGTTCCAAGACCGCAAGACGCGTCAGCCTGACCATTCTTTAAGCGGTCCACGGCGCAAGCAATAGAGGCAAAGTGGATGGTTGTTTTTTCCCCACTCCTCAGCCTCCTCTGCTTGGTGCAACTTACCTTCTGCTGATAAATCTGCGAAATGGTGGTTTTCAACAGTCCTGCAGGACTCTGGTGGGGGAACTTATCTCCTTGCCCCTTGAAGAATTGAAGGACCATCACCGACCCGTGGGTCTCATCTGTTGCCCGTTCGTTTTTCTGGCTCTCCCTTTGGGCATCTCCTCTGTCCCGTCCTCTCTCTGTGCCAAACTTCAGTATCTTCTAGACATGAAGGCTGTGGAACGTGTTCCTGCATGTATACAGTGCCAAAACCCAACCAGGCTGGCCTGCGCACACTCTTGGACCTGTCCAATTTCAATCTTCACATTCCCCAAGAAAGATTTAAGATGATCATGTCCACGCAGATCCACTCCTCCCTCCAAAAGGGCGATTGGCTTTGCAGTGTGGATCTTCACGATGCGTACCTGCATATACCAATTTGGACCCTCGATTTTTGGCAGGGGCCGAGCATTTTCAATACCTAGTCCTCCCCTTCGGGTTGAACTCGACACCACAAGATTTTACAAAAATAATTGCTGTAATTGCAGCATTCCTCAGGCTCCAGAGAGTCAGTGGCCCTCATTACACATGTGGTGGTCTGGAAACAAGGTGCCAGTAATTCCGATTACCAGCACTGGTTCCGGACCACCGCACTACGAGAGTGGATGCCGGTAACAGAGTACACTCTGCCACCGTTGCTGGTAGCACAGGAAACAAACTGCGGAACCATCTTAAACCAGTGCCGGAAACGAAGGCAGCATTACAACAGTGGACTTCCCGGCACAAAGATGCCGGTGCCACTGGGAAACCATTGCCGGAAGCACAGGCACTGTGGAGCATGCGGTATCCAGGCGCAGGTGTGCAGGAGCAGGCCACGTGCATCCAATTGACCCACAATGAGCACAGCGACTGGGAGCTGCATGGCATCTCCCAGCCCAGATTTTTAAAAGGGCTTATGCAGGTCCTGGATGCCGTCCTGCGTCATGTCTCAGAACATCACCCTACTAACATCACAGGCCCAGGTGAACGCCACCAAGGTATGCTTCCATGCCCTTGCCAGCATGCCCAATGTATTGGGAGCATTGGACTGCGCACACATTGAGCTAGTGTCCGGCCACGCCATAGAAGAGGTTTATCAGAACAGAAAGCTGTACCAATCAATGAATGTGCAGGTTGTCTATGATGCGAACCTGACGATCACACCCTGATGCGCACGTTTCCCAGGATCAACACATGACTCCATGGTCCTGCACAATAGCACGCTACCTGGGTACATGTTACCTTATGGTGGACAGCAGACCTGGCTATTGGGTGATTCGAAGGATGAACACACACACCATATTGCATGTGCACTTGGGCATGGGTTGTTCACTGTCACCAGGGCATGGGCCACAGGCAACATGAAAATGGGGGAACACAATCTGCACGCAAGAGTGGCTTCTCACGAATGGCATGTACCACAGGAGTACACGGAAGCACACACCAGCCCAATCTGGGCACAGATGGACAGGCACAGTTAATGCACCACAGGTACCAGAATGCATCTCTCCCATGTCACAATCCACAGCATATCCTCACTATGACCCACCCACCAACACATCCTTGGGAGTCTGATCCTACACATTTCCTGAACAGCAGTGATTGTCATAGGGTGCAGCAAGGTGATTAAATGCCTGTAAGCGCACAGACCCATATGCATGTGTCACACATACACATCCCAACATGCATGCACTGCCCAGTCACCTCATTGAAATGGCCCTCCCTGTGTCCCTTTCCATGCAGGTGATTCAGACTACCCCTTACTACAATGGCTGATGACCCCTGCAAGACATCCACAGAGCCACTAGTAAACAGCATGCAACCGTGCTCACAGCAAAACAAGGGCAGCAATTGAGCAGACCTTAGGACTGTTGAAGGCACAGTTCTGTTGCCTTCACCGTGCGGGGGAGGAGCGGGGGCCACTGATGTACAGGCCAGAGCGAGTTGTCCTGGCTTGTGCCAGGGTGCACAATATGTGCATCAGGCGGAACATTGCCCTGCCTGCGGATATGGATATGCCCCCGGTGGACGATGATGATGACAGCGAAGTAGATGCAGACATGCAAATACACCATCACAAGGATGAGCCCGCCAGGATCTCATTCAGAACTACTTCTGAGCACACAGCATCTGCCCATGACCCATGCCACACACTGCATGTGAATTGCACAATAATTCCACCACAAAAATTCAATGCCCTGACGTGCCTTCATATGCAGAACCACGTATATTTGTGCATGAACAAAGAACAAGAAATGTGTGTCCCACCACCCCCTACCCTACTATCCCTCCTGTGCTATCCTTCCCCAACCCTTCCTCCCTCCACAACTATCCCTCCCCAAATGAGTCTTCCAGACTAAGCCTCCCGAACACAACATCCCATCAACACCCCCTAGTAAGCATCAGTGTCACTTCATGTCTATGCCTGGTTCACTTCAGTGGCTTTTTAGCACCTGACCGCCCTTTTGTGGAGAGCCTGAACCGCACAGGGATCGGCACCTCAGGCTGCTATGTCGTGAACTGGCAGGTGTGGTGATTGTTGAGGGTGGGTCAGAACCTGCCATGTCCCTGCGCTCTGGTGCCACCTGCAGGGAAAGGGCTCACCCTGTGCTGAGATGGCCTTGTTCCCTTCCCGGAACTTCATGAAAGCAGGACCGTACTGCATGTCGATCGGCCCAGGGCACGTTCACAGCACCGGCTGGTGACCTGCACGCTCTCACGGATCAATCTGGTCTCCTCCCGCATTAACCTGTCCTCCTCCGGGTGTTGGTGCACGAGTCCCGCCATCTATTCATGCTGTTCCTCGATGCGCTGTAGGCATGCCTCCATGTCTCTGATGCTGGGGACGGGTGGTGGAGGTAGGCTGTAAATGCTGGAGAGGCTGAAGGAGGGACAGTGGTAGGGGGCGTGCTCAGAAGTACCTGCCCGGCATAGTCATCCGTCGATGCATCCATGTACATCGGGGGCTGGTGGGAGAGGGGCATGGCCATCCTTGTGGCACCTCTGTTGGGGCAGCAGGAGTTGCTGAAGGGGCAGACGGCATGCTCACTGGGCCTGTGTCTTGTGTGGCCAGTGCTGGTGTTTCCTTGGCAGCGGTGTGGCGTGGCGTCACTCTCCTCTTCTGTGTGGTTGCCCGTGAGTTGCTTGGTCCACCTTGTTGACTATCAGATGACGTGCCTGTGGGGGCGAGATGGGCATGCCTTAGTCACCTCTGCCATTTTATGGCCTTGATGCATGCTGTTCAGCAGTGTGTGACATGATAACTGTGCATGGTGTCTATGGTTCATGCATTGGTAAATGTTATTGCACATGTACACAAGTGTAACCAGGCACCACCAACAAGATCGTGGTGGTCATGGATGGACAAATTAGGAGATGCAGCCATACTAGGCCTTGTGTCATAGTTACTGTGCAAGTGCAGGGCACAATGTTGTGCAATGGAGGGAGGGGCGAGGGTACCGGGACAGGAGGTCATGGCAGCAACAGGTGCAGGTGCAAGGGGTAAGGGGAGTACAGTGCAAAGGATGCTGTGGTCCACATTCAGGCTAGTCCAAGGATGGGTGGCCGTAGGCAAGTGCCTGTGAGGGATGCTGGTGGTGACTGGTCATGGATGGGCTTGGACCAGTGCGACTCCTGGCGGATCAGGCCCCAAATAGCCTTGTGGATGGGGCATGGGGTCTTCATATTGTTCCTTGATGTCACAGGGAGCCAATGCAGGGATTCGAGGGCTTGAGGGAAGAGGTCCCAGGGCTTGAGGGCTAGGTTGATTCACGTAGCACTATTCTGGGTGGGTATGAGGCGGCAATGGGAGGTAAGAGGTACAATGAGGGAGTGCTGTTGCTGTCATCACACACAGTGGGAACCAGTCCTCTGGAGGCATTGGGATTATGGGGGTAGGTGAGGGTGCCTCTGAGGTGGTGGTGCTGTAAGCCGGCCCTCTTGCCGTGGTTTGTGATGTGTGGGATGAGTCACGGGTGACAACAGAGTCTATGCACTCTCATAGGTGTGTGGGGAGGGGGCCCAAGTGGGAGGTGCCAGGGCATGGGCATCACAATGAGGCCTTCTCTGTCTTGCAGGAATCGAGGCAGGGATCGTCAGCAGAGCATGTTGCATGACATGCAGTCAGGCACTCATGTTTGAGAGGGAATGGGGGTCTGAAGGTGGGCAGTGTCATCAGCTGAACACTGGGAGTGGTGGTGATTGAGTGGGCCAGAGGGGCAAGGTTGGTGTTGGGGAGCCATAAGGATTGAATGGTGCCCTGAGGGATGCCACAGGTGGGGAGTGAGGTGGAGGTGTGGGAAGGGGACTATTGCACTTGTTGTCAGTCTGACAGATAGCCGGTCAACCATGCCAGTGCCAAGTCCGTCAGGGTTCTTTGTATGTGTGCATGCATGTGAGTGTTTCACAGGGGCATATTGCTTGTGGTGCATGCATGCTGCCTTGG
The DNA here is from genome assembly GCF_040938575.1 of Ambystoma mexicanum. Lineage (NCBI taxonomy): Eukaryota > Metazoa > Chordata > Amphibia > Caudata > Ambystomatidae > Ambystoma > Ambystoma mexicanum. Next base: position 188,473,617 of record NC_090927.1, on the reverse strand, counting down.
ATGGTGTGTGCACCTCGTGTATGTGCTGCTTCTCATGTCGTCAATGTCTGCACATGGCCAGTACTCATGTGGCCATTTGTGTGTTTTGGAGTTTTGGGGGGGGGTCAATGTTTATGTACCCTTGGCCGGCGGCTATGGTTAGTTGGCCACTGTATGTGTTGGATGTGGTCTGTTGTCCATTCTGCATGTGTCCCTGCGCCGACCTTTGCCACTCCAACTCCCTCGATGCCTTTTGAGATGATGCAGCACAGTGCTGCATGTCTCATCCCAGGCCATCAACTTCATTGAGGAGGCTGTCCTGCCTGCAGTTGCCATGCATTCTGTCCTGTGGGCCCAGAGCAGGTTGCAGACTCTCAGGTGGAGGTCGTCCCACTGCTTGTGGAAATATCTTGGAGTGCAGGGGACTCACAGCCCACAACCGACACCTTCTGTCCCACCTCCTCCCATACTGCAGTCTTTTGCCTTTGCAGCCTCTGGTCTTTTGCAAATAGGTCTCCAGCATTGGCCACAATGTGTCTGTTAGCACTGACAGTTTTTGCTCTGTGAAGCGTGGTTTCGTCTTGCAGACATCGGAGAGACTTGACTTCAATGCTGCAGACATGATGCCGGTGTTACTGACCGGATGGCAACAGGAAGTGGATGATTTTAAATGGAGTGTGTTTTTCAAAAAGCCCGCTGGCGAGCTTCCAGTTCCTGCGATGACTTTTCCGGTCACAGTTTTTCCATTGCCGGGGTTTATGTTGTATGCATGCCGGGAACAACAGCAAATGTTTGACCCAACAGTGCTTCCGTCATGCCGATAGCACTGTTTCCGGCATGCTGGAATGTGTGCACCCACAATGTTGTGATGTGCCGGTTATTCTGTGGTTACGGTTTCCGGAAACAGTGACACTAGGTTCATGGAATCACTGAGAGAATACCAGCAAACTTGTAATGAGGGCCCATGTCTATCTGTATTTGGATGACTGATTGCTTCGCAGTCACTGTCCTTGGACAGCAGCAGGCCATTTACAGCTGCTTCTCCAGCTGTTGTTCCACCAGGGCTTATCAATGAACTGGTGAAAATCTTCAATGGCGGTCTCGCAGGTACTGATTTTCTTTGGTTTTCGTTGGAACATAGTCAGTTCCCAGGTCTTTCTGACTGAGGACAGGATGAGACTTATTGCAGACATGCCATCTTTTCCCCAACTGCACCCACAGATTGTAATGGTAGTTTGAGATTACTGGTGTTGATGGCTTCACGTGTCTTAGCTTTCCGTCTGGCGAGGCTCAAAATGATGCTCACTCAGTTAGCGCTCAGACAGAACTTGTCCGAGGCATCAGATCCAGATTCTCGCCTAATTTCAATGCCTTCGGACATGATACCTGACTTCCGATGGTGGTCAGACTTCACCAATCTGTGGGTGGGACCCTCGTTTGGGAGCGGTCACCGCAGGTTACAGTAATACATTCTTCCCTACTTGGGTTGGGGGTGACGTTAAACCACCTGTAAGCTTTCGACCTGTGGATCGACATATTAATTATCTCAAGCTTTTGGCCATTTTCCTGGTCTTTAAGTCTTTTCTTCCATCAGTCTCCAACAGTGTTTTGGATTCAGACTGACAACTCTATGGCAATGTCCTCTGCTTTTGGTCCTAGCCATTCAGGTTTGGGAATGGGCAGTGCAGAACGGTATCTAGCTGCAGGCTGTGCAATTCCTGGATCAAGAATATATTGCGGCAGAATTTCTCAGCTGCCGGTCTGCAGCCAACCACGAGTGGGATTTGAACGAGAGGGTTTTGCCCCAGATCTGTTCAGAGTGGGGGACTCCGACTGCAGACTTGTTTGCAACTTCCTCCAAAAGGAAGTTTCTGCAGTTTGCCTCCAAGGAAGGCCTAGGTCCAGGTTCCGTGGGGGATGCTCTGGCGATTTCATAGGACGGGATGATGGTGTTTGCCTTCCCTCCTGATCTCTTGATCCAAAGGGCGCTGTGGAAGCTCAGGAGGGCAAGCAGTTGTACTGTACTCTTCATAGCTCCGTGGTGACCAGACAGGTTCTGGTTCTCAGAGCTGCAACATCTGTCAGTTCATCCTCCAATCAGCTTGGCGGCATAGTTCCTGAGATCAGGTCCCTATCTCAGTTGTGTCTTTCAGAGGACAATATGCACATCAAACAGGCTGGACACAAACCTTCCCCACACACTCAATAAAGGGGCACATGTCTCTGTTTCTGTCATTGGTGCCTAGAGAAGCAGCTTGATCCTAGTCAGTGGTCTATAGATTGTCCTTTTGTTCATTTCAGATCTTGTGGCTACGGGCATTCATATTCTTTCACGTAGAACATACTTGTCTGCTATTGGTGCTTACCTGAATACAGATGCTTGTTTGTTCATGCTCACAAATCCGGTGATAAAACACATTGTGCCAGTCTCCTTCACCTTTTTCCACCTGTCAAGCCAACTCACCATACATGGAACTTCAATGTGGTTCTCAACGCTCTTTATCACAAACCTTTCGAGCCCTTGGCAACAATAGAGCTTAAGCTCCTCACCTGGAAGGTGGCCTTTCTGGTTGCCATTATTTGATATTGATATTTTATTTATATTGCGCTCGTACACAAGTGTTTCAGAGCGCGACCAGACAAAAGGGAGGGGAACAGGGGAGAACAAAAACAACAATCTTACTAGGCCCAGTGACATTGAGAACATGCAAGTGCATGGGAAAGGGAAAAGGGGTAAGTGCATGGAAGGGAAAGTGGAAAGGTGGTAATGCAGCCAGCAAGTGGCAAGTGCTAGGCTAACCAGATAGGGTATATCTAATAGTGCAGAGGAGCAGTGGGTGGGGGACTGTATGGTTACAGATACAGGCCGCAGTGCAGGGGGTGGCCAGGAGGAAATGCAAGGGGGTGGCAGGGTGAGCAGGTACTTGTGCCCGGAGGACAGAGGGTGTCCAGGTGAACGGTGCACAGGACGGCCAGGTGAACGGTGCAGAGAGAGAAAACAGATCAGCAGGGGAGAGGAGCGGAAAAGGCAGAAGCGAAGATGAAGGTCTTGAGGTGCTTCCGGAACCGGAAGTGGTTCTCCTCAAGTTTCAAGGTGGCAGGGAGGCTGTTTCAAAGACAGAACAACAGCCGAAGACAGAGATCTACTTCAGCCAGAAGAATAGGAGAGCTGCTTGCTCTTTGTAAAGAGAAGACTTTTTTGGCGTTCCCTAAAGATAAGGTGGTGCTCCGTACACACCTCTCTAGTTTCTGAAAATTGTGTCTGAATTTCACATAAATCAGACTATTTCTTTGCCAGGCTTTATTTTTCAAATCCGTCGTCAGACGGTGAACAGATCCTCAACATCCTGGATGTCAGAAGGACTCAAGTTTTATTTAGAAAGAACGAAAAACGTCAGAGCCTCTAATTCATTTGTTACCTTTGGAAATCCAGAGGGAACTCAAGCATCTAAAGCTTTCATTTCCTGTTGGATTACCTTCCAGCATTTCGGAAGCTTATTCAGTTCAAGGACTTCAAAGCCCCAAAGGCATCCACGCCCACTTGGTGCGGTGTAACATTTTGGTCAGGCTATGCTAAAGAACATGTTTAATTAAAGGAGTTTCCATCCACCCTGTTTAGTATCAGTACTTGAGAATCTCCCACAAGTATCGAGGAAAGGGGATGGCACATAGGAGTAAACCAAAGTATACTCTTTGTCCATATTTCCTTTTCCTCCATATGCCCGACGGCCTTCCCCTCTAAAAAGTGCCCTCTTATTGCTAATGTGTCTTCCGACCTTGATGATCGGAAAAGACAGAAGGGCTGATGCGCTGGGCGGGGTCAAGGATGGCGGGGCTAAAGCCACACGTGCTGGCCCTGCTAAAAAATAAAAGGAGGACAATATTTTTTGATGCAATCAAAAAGTGCTCCAGCCCTGTCCCGAAGGACAGAATGTGGCATAAGTATGGAGGAAAGGTGACTATGGACTAGCACTATGTTAGTCACTACGTCAGTACCATTGTTTTCGTTACAGTGTTGGAGTCAGCACAGTCTCTTAAAAGTACTGTCCACATTGCTAATTATGAAGTTACTTCTCTCAGGTTGGTTCTTTAATTGGCCGTTTGGACTAGTATATTCACTACACATTATATTGAGGACTTGTGTCGTCCATTGAAATAGACTCCTCTGTTGCAAGTGCGACACCCAGTGTGGCATGGGCGTCTGCATTCAGGATTGAGTATTGTGATGAATCCTGCATATCTCTCACTAAAATCCTACCTAAGGTTTCCTCACAGGTGGCCAGGGAAAGGCAGACACTTCTTGATCCTGACCTTGGGGGTGGTGTACTGCGGGAGGATCACCTTGGAGGAGACGAGGCCCAGGGCAGTGAGGAGATTCCGTGGGATGAGACACAGTATTCATCTTTAAAAAGGAAGAACCTTTTACAGGTACCAATGCATGTAATGGCTTATTGTCGTTATGATGTATCTGAACCACACATTAAGCCTTTTGATGTGATAAAGCAGCTGGTATACAATCTCTAAACATCCTAAGAAAGGAAAGACTGTTTGCGACTTCTAAGGTTAAAAATACCTCTTTCGAGGGGATTGGGTCCTCCGACGTATTCCATATCTTTGACAGGAATCACCACAGCGGTGCTGCTTCGAAAAATTTCCTGCATCGATGCGCCGTCCCCGAGGACCTCCTCCGACGGCCGATGTCACCCGATGTGATAAGTAGGACGCACGACGCCCGTAGCCTCAGTTCCGTTTTTTCCGCGAACGTGTTCGCTTTGTGAATCTCGGTACGGCTCGACTCTTTGGAGTTCTGTTGTATTCTTCTCGGTTCTTTGAACCTGTTCGGTTTTTGTGAAAAGCCTGTTAGTGACGATGTCTACCTCGTCTTCAACCATGCGTCCGGGCTTCAAGAAATGCGGGGACTGTGGGTCCAAGATGTCGGCACCGGACTCGCACGACGCCTGCCTCTGGTGCCTCGGGGAGGCCCACGACACGGACGACTGTGTCGACTGTCAGTCGTTCACAGCCAAGGCCTTGCGTGAGCGCAAGAAGAAGTTGTCGGTAGGTAGGGTGTCTAAGCCCCAGAAGTCGAGGTCTGCAGGGCTTTTGACGGATGATTCGGCAGGCGACTCTTCGCGTCATCGCCGGAGGTCCAGTGGGTCTCCTTCCAGGAGGCGGTCTCGCCACTCCTCTGCCTCTTCGAGGCATTCCCGGAACCGCCGGCATCGGTCGCCTTCCCCGTCCTCTTCCGAGGACTCCGCCCGTCAGCGGATCGCTTATCCCACCATGCTAGCGACACCAGAGGAATGGGCTTCCTTCGGGAAGAAGATGTTAGCGATTCTCGAATCGCAGGACACCGGTCCGTCCGCGCCTCTGAGTGGGGTCGGTCGAGAGACACCGCTCGCACGCCTTCGGGCTCGGGTGGTCGGCACGGTTCGCGGGAGAGGTCCCGCTGGACAAGGGTAACCGTTCTCGCCATGCCCGTTCCAGGTCCCGGTCCTCGACGTGCTCGAGACCGCGTGATCCTGTGCAGTCTTTGAGAAAGACGTCGATGCCTGTGGCGCTGAGGTCGTCGACGACCTCTCTCGAGGCTCTGCCTCCGAGGGGGTTGTCGGCACCTAGGTCGTCGAAGGACACGCTCGGAGCTCTGGCTTCGAGGCCTGTGTCGACGCCGCCGATGCTGGCGGCACTGGGGCTGGGGTTGACGCTGATTCGCTCGACGGCGACGCCGATTCTCTCGATGCCGGCACCGACTCGTTAAGTGCCCTCGACGCCTTTCGAGGTGGTGGTGTCGAACGGGCCCCGTGGTACGGGGGTAGCCCCTAGAAAGGCTCTGGCTAAGGTCAGGCATAGCTTTGGTCCCCAGGTGTCTTCCTCTCACCGCCTGGAGTACATTTCAGAGGGTGATGAGAGCTCTGATGAGGGCTTGGTTCCGGTTACGGTGCCAGATGAGCTTCTTACGGGCCATAGCCAATTTGATGACCTGAGGCAGTCACTGCATGATGCCAGTGGACTGGACACCTCTCCGGAGGTGGAGTTTTGTAGGCCTGAGCCTGGCACTCATGCCGATTCTTCGTACCGGCGCCTTATGTCTCGGGTCACCGAGTACTTGGGATGGTCGGCTCCCCCAGGCGAGTTTGTTCAGGATGATTTCACGGACATCCTCGATCTTGGTCCCCCCACTGACCCGGTACTGCCGTTTCATATGGCTCTGCAGAGAAGGGTGGCAGCGGCTTGGACTGCTCCGGAGAGTCTCCCGGCAGTGGGCAAGTCTTTGTCGCGAAAATATCGTCCAGCCAGTAGCGACCCCTGCTACTTGTCCAGGCACCCCACTCCGGAGAGTTTGGTGGTGCAGGCAGCTACGGCCCCGGCAAAGCAGGCGTCGTATCCTACCAACCCTCCGGATAGGGACGACAAACGTTTTGATGGCTGGGCGAAGAAAGTGTTTTCTTCAGGGGGTATGGCACTTCAAGCGGCCAACTCCGTATGTGCCTTGTCTCGTTTCACACACACTCTGTGGAACTGTGTTGCATTAGTGGCTGAACATATCTCCAAAGGGGACGAACGGGATGGTTTCCTTGCTATGGTTCAGGATGGCAAAGATGCCATGTGTGAGGCCGTTCAGTCGGGTTTGGACATGGCAGATTGTGTCAGCTGGTCCATGGCGTCGAGCACCGTAATACGCAGGTTTGCGTGGTTGCGGAAGTCGGGGTTTGCTCCTGATGTGCAGTCCCGGCTCCTCAACATGCCCTTTGACGGTGAACATCTTTTTGGCAGCAAGGCTGACGAGAGCCTTGAGAGGTTGCAGACCTCCAAAGCTGCAGCGAAGTCGTTGGGCGCTGCAGTTCGACAACCTCCGCCTTTTCGTCCTAGGGGACAACAATGGAGGGAGGTTCCTTCCGCTATTACTCGTCCTTCAGTAAAGCGAGAGGAGCTGTCAGTCAAAGAGGCCACTGTAAGAGTGCCAGAGGTGGAAAACGGGGTACTCGAGGTGCCAAGGCCGCTCGGGCAGTTGCCTCTTTGCCCTCAGGCAACGCCGCAGCCGCTACCACTCAGTCATGAGGCCAGGTCCCATCGTTCGCCGGTTGGGGGAAGGCTGGTGCAGCATCTTGTAGAGTGGCGTGCCATTATTTCAGAAGTGTGGGTTCTGGAGATCATAACCCACGGCTACTGTCTTCCCTTTCGGCAGAGGCCTCACGACAATCCACCTGGGAACCTCTCTTTGAAGAGTCCGGATCCGCTCCTTGCGCAGGAAATTCAAGCCCTGCTGGAGAAAGGCGCCATAGAACTGGTGCCTGTGGCGGAGAGGAACAAGGGATGGTATTCCCCTTATTTTTTGATTCCGAAGAAAGACTGGGGATTGCGACCCATCATGGACTTGCGCGGTTTGAACAAACTCCTCAGGAAGTACAAGTTCAAGATGGTTACTCTCTCTCAAGTCCTCCAGGCCCTTCAACTTCAGGACTGGTTGGTGTCTCTCGACCTCAAGGGCGCTTACTTCCATGTGCCGCTCCATCCCAAGCACAAGAAGTACCTGAGGTTTGCGGTTGGCGACTCGCACTTTCAGTTTCGGGTCCTGCCGTTCGGATTGACCTCCGCCCGAGGGTTTTCACCAAGCTCATGGTGGTGATGGCAGCGCATCTCAGGAACGGGGGGGATTCACGTCTACCCCTACCTGGACGATTGGTTGATCAGGGGGAGCTCTCCCGAGCAAGTCTTGGATCATCTGTCCGTCACCTGCCACTCCCTTCACAAGCTGGGCTTCTCTCTCAATTTAAAGAAGTCCCATTTGACGCCAACACAGCGGCTCCAGTACATCGGGCAGTGCTCGACACATCCCTGGGGCTGTGTTTTCCTCCCCAGGTGCGGGCTCTTCACATTCAGCAGATGGTGCAAAAGTTTCAACTAGCCCAGACGCTCCCGGCGTTCGAGTTCTTGAGGTTGCTCGGCCTCATGGCATCATGCATTCTTCTGGTGCCAGAGGCTCGTCTGCGGATGAGATTTTTGCAGTGGGCACTCAAGATTCAGTGGTCGCACTCTTCCGGCAGGATGTCGGACCCTGTCCAGGTCCCCCCCTCAGTCGCCCGGGCCTTCTGTGGTGGGCCGTCGAAGGCAATCTGATGAAGGGGGCCCCATTTTGGCTGCCCCGGCCGGAGGTGACGATCGTGACGGACGCATCCCTCACGGGATGGGGAGCTCATGCCAACGAGTTGACAGTCAGCGGTCGTTGGTCTCCGTCGGAGTCCAGATTCCATATCAATCTGTTGAAGCTGAGGGCCGTCAGGCTAGCCCTGAAGGCTTTTCTGCCGACTGTGCGAGGAAAGAGTGTCCTGATTCTAACAGACAACACGGTGGCCATGCACTACCTCAACAAAAAGGGGGGGGCAGGGTCACTTCCTCTGTGCAGGGAGGCGATGCAGCTCGAGTTATGGGCCATCCAGCAGGAAGTTTCGATCTCAGCTGTTCATCTGGCCGGAGACGACAACGAGACGGCGGACGCTCTGAGCAGGCAGAGCACGATCTCTCACGATTGGGAGCTGGCTCAGGAGATTCTCCTGGAGATCTTGGCCCTTTGGGGGATCCCTTAAGTTGATCTCTTCGCCCCCAGTGTCAACCGGAAGTGCGAAAGGTTCTGCTCACGGGAATTTCCTCCAAAAGGAGCCTTAGGAGACGCGTTCGTGGTGGAGTGGTCATTCCCACTGCTGTACGTGTTTCCTCCAGTTTCCGTCATCCCGCAAGTACTGCGGAGGTTACGGAGGTTTGGTTCCCGGATGATCCTCATTGCTCCGGCGTGGGCCCGGAGGACGTGGTACCCGGACCTTCTCAACTTGTCCATCTGCCCTCCACGTTGTCTTCCCTACCGAGACGATCTGCTCTCACGGGAGGGGGGTCAGGTTCTCCATTCAGAGGTCAGATCCCTCAACCTTCACGCTTGGCTTCTGAAAGGTTGAGGTATAAGGATTGGGACCTCCCTGAAGACGTGTTGGAGGTGTTGCTCTCGGCCAGACGGCTGGCAACAAAGTCTCTGTACCGTTGGCGTAAATTCTGCGACTGGTGCAGAGTTAAGAATGTGGATCCTTTTGAATGTGACATTCCCATGGTTCTGTCTTTTTTGCTTTCTTTGGCCCGCAGGGGCTTGCAAGTGGGTACCATTAAAGGTTACCTGGCGGCGCTGTCCATATTTAAGCGCTCGTCCGAAGAATGTTCCTATTTTAAGATTCCTTTAATTTCTCAAGTTTTGAAAGGGCTCACTAATGTGTTCCCTCCGTCACCTTTTCTGGTGCCAGGTTGGGATTTGAATCTTGTTCTTAAGTTTCTTATGGGTGCTCCGTTTGAGCCTTTGCATTCTTGCCCTTTGAGACTGTTAACTCTGAAAACTGTGTTTTTGGTTGCGGTTACTTCCGCTCGCATAGTGAGCGAGTTACAGACACTTTCAGTTAAGCCACCCTTCACTGTGTTTCACAAGGACAGGGTTGTCCTTCGAGTTCGTCCTTCCTTTCTTCCGAAGGTGGTTTCGGAATTTCATTTGGGCCAGAAGGTTGTTCTTCCGGCATTCTATCCTCCTCCGCATCCTGGTAAGGAAGAGGAGAGGCTCCATAGGCTTGATCCTAGGAGAGCGTTGAGCTTTTATATTTCACGCATGTCCCGGGTCAGAGTGGACGATCAACTCTTCATTGGTTACGCTGGAAAGCGTTTGGGACAAGCTGTGACGAAACAGACTTTCTCTCGTTGGATTATTTTGGCTATCTCCGAGTGTTACCGCTTGGCGGGTAAGGACTCACCGGCTGGCTTTCGGGCCCATTCTACCAGGGGTATGGCTGCATCTACTGCCCTGCAGACGGGTGTTACTGTTCGTAACATCTGTGATGCAGCCACCTGGGCTTCTGTACATACTTTTGTACGTCACTAGTCCCTCGATTCCATCCGAGGACAGGATCTGGCCTTTGGCAAGGCAGTCCTTTATTCCGCAATTTGATTGGGCATGCTAAATTTGTGTTCTAAATTCTTTTCCCAACTCCTTGCTTTGGTACTGCTTTGGGAGTCTGTCAAAGATCTGGAATACGTCAGAGGACCCAATCCCCTCGAAGAACAAGTTACTCTCTTATCTGGTAACGTTCTTTCGATGGTCCACCAGAAGGGCATGCGTGGTCCCTCTCTGGCTGTCCAGGAGCGGGCAATTGTTATTCTTCCTGCTAGAAGGCATTGGGACAGGAGCTTGGCTTTGGCCCCCGACCTCGAGATGTTCCCGGGATTGGAGCACCCAGCAAAATGGGTTCAGGCTCTAGGGGGAGCGTTGTTTGGTTAATATCTTCAATGATATTCAAGCATTGTCTCCATAATTGTTGGGCTTGTGGGCATGTCCACCAAATGTGGAGGAAGGACCCTCTGCGTCCGCATTGTCTCCAGAATGCCGGTTCTAGGGAGCTGTTCATGTGGTGGAACCTCAGGGGGGAATAGTACCAGCGTAACAATATTTTATAAGCACATTCCCTGTTAGTGATGCAGGTTGAGGATGAGTGTGCCCGGGAGCAAATATCCGTCCAGGCCTGGTCCTCTATGGGATGGCCTAGGTCTGCCTCCCATTGTGCCATGGCGCGGGTTTTAGAGGTGAGGAAGTCCCCCTAGAAACGTTTATATAGGGCAGAGATCTTACCTCAGGCCGGGAGATCCATCAGAGTTAATTCCAGCGCTGTAGGAGGGCGGACTGCTGCAAGACGAGTTTGCGGGTGGGAGCACCAATGACGAAGTTGGATGTAGGAAAACCTGTCGGTCTCGCGAACTTGAAAGGTCTCCTTGCATTGTATGAACGTGCGCGGTTTCCCCCCCTTGAACAGTTGCCCCAGCGATTCCAGGCCCCCCGCAATCCAGTTCTTTAAGTTCCGGGGGTTCATACCCAGTGAAAAAGTTGGATTATGAAATACCGGCGATGAGGGGCTCAGTCCTCTAGGGACCCCTTTTTTCTTTGGTGCTCTGCCCCATGTGTCTACAGTGTGCCTGGTGGCAAGCAGTAGTCTCTCTGTCCACCGCATAGGCGGTGGAATGTGTGGGAGAAAGCGTAAGGGGAGAGAAAGGCGAGATTGTTCAAGTTCCACCCATCTTGGGCAGTCAGAGGATATCCGCCAGGCTTGGGTGTTCCCCAATTGTGCTGCCAACTGGTATCCTTGTAGGTCGGGTACTCCCAGGCTTCCTAGCCTGGCATTCCCTTGCATTGTTCTCAGGGGAATTCTGGGTTTTTTCCCCCCTCCAAGTAAACCGCAACATATTCCTTTGGAGATCTCGAAGAGCTGGGGGTGGGATCAGCACCGGGAGTGAGGAGCAGGCATATAGGAATCTGGGAAGAAGGTTCATTTTACAGACAGTGATGCGGCCCATCAATGAGATTTCCTGTAATTTCCATCGCTTCAAGCCATCTGCCAGTCCTTGAAAAGAGGGGGAAGTTTACACGCTAGAGTTCCTTCGGGTTCGCCGTGATTTGGACCCCCAGGTAAGGGATTGCCGTGGTTTTCCACTGAATGGGACAAAGCGGGGTCAGGGTTGCTTTTTTCCGACGGGGTCAGGCCTATCCCAAGAGCTGCAGATTTGTTGTAGTTGATAGAGAAGCCAGTGACCCTTCCATAGTTCTTTATCTCGGCCAAGGCGTGTTCCAGTGAGAGTCGTGCTGTGAGATGGTGAATAGGACGTCGTCCGCGTATAAGGCCACTTTGTGTTGAGAGGATCCAACCTGGAGTCCCCTGATGGAGTCATTTAGTCTAATTCTTTGGGCAAAGGGTTCCATAACCAAGGCGAATAAGAGTGGTGATAGCAGGCATCCCTGTCTGGTCCCGCTGGTTAGAGGGATTAGGGAGGAGAGGGTGCCGTTAATTCTCAAGAGAGTCTTTGGTGATCTGTAATTCGCCAGGATCATGGTTCAGAACTCCGGTCCGAAGCCAAAGGCCTCTAGGGTGAGGTTCATGAAGGTCCAGTCCACTTTATCGAACGCTTTGGTGGCATCAAGGGCTAAGAGTGCCAGGCCTTGAGAGTTTCGGGTGGCCAGGTCCACCAGATCCAGCGTTCTACATATGTTATCACTTGTTGCTCTGTTTCTAATGAATCCGGTCTGGTCTGGGTGGATTATGTCAGGCAGCATGCGGGAGAGGCGTGTTGCCAGGACCTTCGAATAGATGTTGGCATCGATATTCAGCAATGCAATAGGTCTGTAGGAGGCTGGGTTCGCTCGGTTCCCCCCAGGTTTAGGCAAGAGGACTGTGATAGATTCTTGCATGGAGGGGGTTATAGTGCCTGTGCTCCGAAAGGAATTAAAGAGATTCACCAGTGGTGGTAATTGTTGATGCCTGAAGATTTTGTAGAATTTAGTGGTGGATACGTCTGGTCCGGGGGCTCTGGGTTTAAGGGTTTTTATAGCCTCTTCTACCTCTTCTGCTGAGATTGGTGTGTCCAGAGTGTCTCGATCTGAGGGCTTCAGCTGAGGGAGGGTGGCCTTCTGCAGGTATTCTGTCTGCTCCTGCAGGTTTCGTGGCTGTGCGGACATTACTTGTACAAGAATGTTGGTCGCTAGCTGTAATTTCTCTGGCTCCGAGTATTGGGTTCTGCCCTGGGGGTCTCACAGTCCGATAATGGTGTTATTCTTCTTGATTTTGGTGAGTTTTGCTACCATTAACTTGTTTGCTTTGTTGTTCCTGACGTAATAAAATTGTTTGGCCTTCGCTAGTAGTTGTGCCATGTGTCTGCATTGTGCGCCTCGATTTTCTTCCGTGCCGTCCGGAGCGCTCGTTGTATTTTGGGGGACCATTCTTTTTCCTTATGCATAGCTTCCGCTTCCCGAAGGTCTTCCTCAAGAGCCATGCGTGTCTGCCTCCTGCTCCTATGGTATGCTACTCCATGGGCTATCAGTTCCCCCCGGATGACCGCCTTCATGGCGTCCCAGGTATTGGCCGGGGAGGTGTCTTCGTTGGGGTTCTCCTGGAAGAAATTTAAGATTGATGTTGCTATGGTCATACAGTGACCATTTGCGGCTGGCTGCGGGGGTTGAATCATGACTGCGGATTTCTAGGGTTACCGTATTCTTGATCCAATAGACACCTCATTGGTGAAGGCGAGTACCTGTGGTGATGTCAGGTGGTGGTCTATCCTCGAAAAGGTTCTGTGGACGTAGGAGTAGAAGGTGAAGTCAGTTTCCGAGGGGTGCAACACCCGCCATGAGTCAACCACCTCCAGGGTCCTGAATAATCGTAGCAGACCGAGGGCCAGGGCGATGTCCCCGGAGGAGGCCGGGTGTGGCTTGTCCTTCTGGCACTCCATTGAAATCTCCTCCCATTACGATTTGGCCCTCTGTGAAGGGAACCAGGGCAGTGTTCAAGGCTTCATAGAATGCGACTTGTCCTGTATTCGGGGCGTACACCGAGATGAAAGTATATAGCTGGTCCAGCAAGAGACACTTACCTCCACAAATCTTCCCTCCGGGCAGAGTTTAGTTTCCAGGATGTGAGGGTTCAGCCCCTTCTTAAAGAGAACTGCTGTGCCCCCTTTCTTGCTGCCACCTGAGGCAATGAATTACTTATGGAATTGTTGTGAGCGTAGGCGCCCGAAGTGTCCTGACAATAGGTGGGTTTCCTGGAGCAAGGCCACTGCTGCTTCCTCATCCTGGAGCTTCTGTAGGATAGATTTACGTTTGGGGGGGATTTCAGCCCCCTGACATTGAGGGAGATGACTCTCAAGGTGGGGGGGGGAGCCTATGGTGGGTTCATGTGAGAGGTATGGGTCGGGTTGAAGTCAGCCATTGCTCGGATGGATAGGATTGGTTGTTATCCTGCTCTTGGGTTTTAGTCTCTGCCTCCAACAGGGAGGCCGGGTATTAACTATCGGGGGGGGCGGCACCACCCCAGGCCAACTGGGCCAGACAACTAAAGTCAGCCAACATGGCTAGAACTTGCGGCCAGACTATAACTGGCATTCCAAGGATTTGTAGGTGTAACATACCTCAGAAGTGGGCAGGAGCCGTGGGGGGGGGGGTGCTGCTATGGATGTGTGATGGTTCTTCTGCGGTGTTTCAGTCGGGGTCGAGGAGAACCGGGTCTGAAGGGGATGTGGGGTTGCGTCAATTCGGACTCCGGTTGTGTGAGGGTTGTGGGATATCGGTATCTGATGTGATAGCTTCCCGGCCTCCTGTTTATGCGCCATCTTGTGGTGTTCGGTCATTTTTTCCTTCTGTCCCTTGGGACCCTTGTTCATGTATGTGAATGTGAATTTCGCTTTTCTTTTGGCGGGGGCACAGGGTCCACACCTGTGGTAATTTTTCGGAGGCCCCTGGGGAGGTTGTCCCGGGTGAGAGTGGATGCATTATTTGTGCGGCGTCCTCTAGGTGGCTAATTCTTCGTAGAGTGCCTTTATAGGTAAATTGTAACGCTGTTGGGAAAGCCACCTGTAGCGGACCTGTTGGGCCTGAAGGAAAAGAGCCAGGGGTCGGAGAGATCTTCTTTTTTGCAGAGTGAGGAGGGAAAGGTCCTGATAGATTTGGAGTGGGGAGCCCTGAAAGGTTAGTTCGTCCCGGGTGCGACAGATTAATGAAATGGCCTCTTTGGTGGTGAAAAAGTGCACTCTGGTGATGACATCGGGAGGAGAGTCTGATTCCACTCTGCGGCGTGGGCGTAACCTGTCGGTGCGATCTAATAGGAGTTGGGCCTTGTCCAAGTGTGGGAGAAGGCTCTGGAAGAGATCCCCGACGTATTCCGTTAGATTTTGATCCGAAACCGAGGCAGGAACACCTCGAATTCGTAGGTTATTGCGCCAGGCTCGATTTTCAAGGTCCTCCTGTTTAAATTCCAGGATTTCACACTTGTTTTGTAGGGCTCTGATGGAGTGTTGGATTCCGTCTATAGCCGTGGTATGATCTTGGGCCTGGTCCTAACACTCCCCCAATCTTTGTTCTGCTTCCGTTACTCTCTGGTCTGTGTGCTCCAGTTTCGTCGAGAGCTCGGTCATGCAGGACCTAAATTCAGCTTTAATGTCGGCCATAAAGGCCAGTAGGTCGCTTCTGGTTGCGAGGGTCCCTTTGCCCTCCTGGTCCGTCTGTGGCTTTGAGTTTTGATAGTCTTGTTTCTTCCCCTTGTCTGCCGCCAGCAGCATTGTGGCAATGTCTGTATTCTTCGTGGGTTTCGGTTGCTTAGACATGATGCCCCCTCTCCTGGGCAGGGCAATGGAGGACAGGGAGTCGCTGAATGGTCCGGGGCGCCCCAGGAATGGTGCTGGGTATCCTTGGAAGCCAGATAATTTATGAGCCGGAGTGGAATGTGAGCAGGCGATGGCCCCACTGGTCTTTTGGGGGTAAAGAAGAGGTGCACCATACACTGTGGGCGGTAGTGGGTAGACAGGAGATCCTGGGGTTCCCTGTTTATAGGTGCTGGGATTCCAGAGGATTATATTTGGGTCCCGGAGGCAAAGAAGGTGGGGGGAGGAAGGCCTCCTCCCCTGGCGTTGCAAGGCACCTGGGAATGTCCTCAATGGGGTTGCGGGGATCCCCCGAGTGGGCCGGGGCACCCCAGGAGTGGTGTTGGGTGCCCCAGGGGGCTTGATGAGACTGCAGAGACTGGGGTAGGTCAGCACCGTAGCGCCCTCCAGCTGGGGCAGAGTGCTCTTGCGGGGTCACCTGCGTATTGTGTTGCAGGGTCCCGGAAGACCCTCTGCTCATCCGCATCGGGGCTCCTGATGGTTGTGTTCTTCTCCCAAGAGTAGTGATGACGAGAGGAGAGGGCTTCCTGTGTCCAGCTTCGTGTGGTCAATCAGTGGGACTTTGGTGGGGGGGTGATGGGTTGCTGGGTGGCCCGGGGCACCCCAGGAATTGGTAGGAGGGGCACCTGAAGGCCCGGTGGAGTTCGTGGGACACAGAGAGGGTCAATCTTGCAGGGGGGGGGGGCAGCTGGCCCTCCACTGGGCTCTAGATCGGGGCTCCCCCGGATATTCGCCTCACAACAGTCCCAGGATGCAGGCAGGCCTCGGGTTCCAGGCGGGGATATCCTGCTTGGGGCTACATGCCCCTCACTGCTGCAGGTGAGGCGGGTCCCATAAGGCGCGCGGCGATGAGCCATGCTGAGTTCAGACCTGAAGCCTGCGAGCCGCCGCCCCTGACCGGAGCGGACCCATGGGAGGAGGCGGGCCGGCCCCGCAGTATGGATCTGGCTTGCCGTGGGCACAGATCGGGAGCCGCAGAGCCCCAGATACGGGGAACAAAGGACATCAGGCGGGGCGGGTGGGCAGGCGGGGAGCAGGGCAGCGTGCCCTCAGAGTACACCGCGATGGGCCGATGGGTTCGGCAGCCGCCCCGCTCACCGCGCAGTGGATGGGGCAGCGCCCCTATGATCTCGGCGCCCGCTGACTGGAAGCACCAGGTCCACTCCGGTCACGCGATGCACAGTGCTCCATGATGCTGTTGAATCTTGGGGTCGTTAGTCTTCACTCGTCCTCCGTGTCTTCACCGCTCCTCCCCTCTCCGCCGAGGTGCCCGTCCGCCATCTTGGGAGCACCAATGTCGGCGGGCAGATACTTCCTGCACCAATTTCGGGGACTCAGGAGGTGAGACGGCCGCACATTTTGGGACCAGTTGTGCTTGGGGTGTTCCGGGTGTGGTAGCCATAGTTTCCGACCTTTATAGGTTGCAGGAACCGCCTGATTTCTGCACAGCAGCGGGCTGCCCACGGAGGCCGTTAAAAGAACGGCCACATCGATGGCGTTCTTGGCCACGCCCCCACTGTGTTTCTTTAACCTTGTCAGAAGTTGTGTTTCTTTGAACCGAACAAGGAGCTGTGTTTCTTCTTTGTCGTTCTTAAGTTGTGTCAAAGCACCTTGGCACAGAATACCATTGATGCTATTTGATGAAGTGGAAATTATTCTTCAAGGAAGCCGAGAAATCTTTCTGTTGGTTGAACATTGGTTAACAGAATGTTCAACCAGGCAAACCAAAGGAACCAAGAACTGTGTTGGAACTTTGTTGTAAACCTGGATTTCCTTGTTTCTTTTTGTTGAACATAGGAGCTGATTCTAACTTGAAACCTGATGGAGGGCAGTTCACCCAGGTTATTAAAAAAAAGACTGTAAATATATTAGAAATACAATTGTTGATGCTGTTGTGATTTGCTATATATTTTCTTGTCTATTTTATGTTTAAGTGTGAAAGCCAGATATCCTTTGTTACAGTGTTTCCTTTAGTTTTTGATAGGCAGGGAAATCCTAGTCACGATAGGGATATTGAGGCCTTTGTTGAAACTTATAATTTAATAAATTGGCATATTTTGAGAAATCATACAAAAGTTGTCCATATCAAATTTCTGACCCCTCACAGTATGCTCTTTCGCATGATTGTAGCAAATGTTGTGCCTGTTGCCCCTTAAACTACGGTATGTTTTACAAAATGCGTTTCTTTTCTGGTGGTTTCTAATTGTGTGGAACATATTGTTTGTTTCTTTTAGTCGTATTTATATAGCGCACATTCTGGGCCCCCTTGCAGCCGAAACTCGAGTAGGCATGTTCTCGGACTGCCCCCACGCACCCCTCACCGCCACAAACTCCTTTTGTTTTCTTGAATAGTCCTATTGGAATAGATAAGCATTGGCATACATTGAGCTCTTTGGACTGACTTAATGCACATGTAAAAGGATCAGGTTCATGAGCTGATACTCAAGTACATCTCAAGGTGTATGATAACAATAGGATCTTTTCTAGTATATCATATTGTTTGCTTCTTTTATGTATTTGTCACAGGTAGTGCACAAGTGGGGTTTGTTTTGTACATTGGAGAAGGACACTTCTGATGTTATGGATTTGTTATCACACTTTAATTGATGCAGTTGTAATTCATGTTTTAAAATTAGTTTTCTTTGAGTTCTTCTTGGTTTTCTAGTACTAATTTGTTCTGAGGAAAGCTGTTTTCCTCATTTATTTTCATATTTACTTCGTTGCTTAAGATGTTTGAATATAACCTGAGATTAAATCACTATTTTCAAAGCCATTGCATTAGCATTTGACTGTATGTTGTGGTGAATGTTGGGCGGAGACCCCTGCAAAAATTGGATTCTGAATATTGCAGTTATCCCCCTCCTTGTTTGTTGTGTTCAGATCCCACTTTAGGGTCTCTGGTTGTGGAGTAATCATATGTGGGCTACCTCGTACCTGTGTTTGCTGTTTGTCTATAGAACTAAAAGAAAAAAAGTCAAATTATCTTACCATTTCCATAAATATATAACAAGTTAACTATTAATTACACTATACATTTTGCAGGCCAATGTCTTTTTAGTACCCGCAACCCTAGTGTGATCGTATGACCTAGGGCTTACTAGAAAAAAAGTGTCCCGACAGGAGAAGAACTGTGTGTACAGGTCACTGTGGGCTGTCTTAACTGACTGTAAGAAAAGGACCGCACTCTGCGAAGTGCATATGATTTACACTTGGTATGCTGTCCTTTATGTTGACTCTCTTATGAAAGTAGAGCATCCTTTGTATGTTAATACACGTGATTGTCTGACATAGGCATTAACTATCACATAGGCCTAATCAAAATGCTATTGTATGGCACACAACCGATGCAATCTTTAAAAGCGACACACCAACATTCTGAATCCTGAGCAGACAATGTGGTTACAGTATCTATATACTTAGTATTCATCAGTGTAACATAAGATCTTGACATCTTTTACAGATGTGTCTTTAAATGTGAATTTGTTTCTATTGTGCTCCTGAAACACAGAAGGTAGAACACAGGAGCACCCACACTTGGACACATTGTTTATTTGCTGTCATGTATTTTTTCTGATTCTTTCCTTGCTGTGTTTTTTCAATTGTTGCTGACCATGCACTGCTTTTATTTCATTGACATTCCAGGCCTTGGATGGCTTCTTCTTTGTGGTGAATCGTGAAGGAAGGGTCGTGTTTGTATCTGAAAACGTAACAAGTTACCTGGGCTACAACCAAGAAGAGCTGATGAACAGCAGCGTGTACAGCATACTGCATGTGGGTGACCATGCAGAGTTTGTGAAGAATCTGCTACCAAAATCACTTGGTAAGTGAGGAGAAGAGGACAGAATGGTCTGTTAGGAGCTGGTGATATGCCACCATGTTGTATAAGAGAAGCGTGTTCCAGAAACCAATCAGTATGCCTTTTTTGTTATTCGTTTGGTTGCTTATGCTTTTAATTTTTCAGAGAAGCAGGTGAGGGAGCAATTACATTAGGGTCGAAGGATTGTGTTTCGGAGTTTTACGGCGTATTGGCCAGTAGTGGTAACCCACGTGTTGACAGAACCCTGAATGTGATTTCATTTCAATTTGTTTGGTGATTTATATCTACAAGACGCATCAAAGCACAGACTGGTATGGGTTGTAGGCGCCAAACTCACAGGTTTGTAAAGAAGAGCAAATGAAGCAAGGGCACAGACCAGGACTTAGATTAACAACAATGTTGGTGCATTTCTGTCTTATAGCAAAATACCCTTTAAAATATTACAGGCTTTTAGGCAAGTGATTGAGAGTTTACATGTTGTAACTAAGATAAGTGGTCATGAAGCCTAAACAATAATATCTGGAGCAAAAGCTTATTCAAGAGAAGAGTTATGTTATGTTAATGTAATTTATACTGTGCACTGCTGACATTTTCATGGTCTGCAGGCGCCCTTTCGTATCTGAAAAAGAAAGAAGGGGAAGGAGAGTGCAAGAGTGATTTTGCTGTTCTGTTGGTAGTTTCAGTTTGGAGAAAAAACAGTTACTGTGTTTTGGGTTTGCTTCTAGGTGCTAAGTGTTCATGGTTGTTCTGGTGTGCAGGTCTTTATAGGTTGTTTTGTGGAACTGTGGCACTGGGTTGGAATTTGAGTGTGTTGAGAGTTCTTGAAAGCAGTGTGCATTTTGCTGTCTGATTTTAGAGTGGCCGTTGTGGTCATGTGTGGCTGTTTTATTTCGTAGTTGTCTGGTGAGCTTTCAGGAATTTGGAGAGTTTTAGTAGTTAATGGTAGTGCGTGGCATACACCAAAGGCAAAGTTGCATAAATTGTTTGGTTTGGACTGTGATGTCTCGTATGGTGGGTGGTTAGTGATATTCCATTTTCCATCTCGGGTCATTTCCAGTTTTGTTGGCATGAGCCAGAAGGCTAAAAGCAATTCCATTGGAAGTGGTGTGTGTACTTTTTATTGAGGTTCCATGTTTCTCTTAAACCGTGTTTTGGCTTTTAGGTTGGGAAATTTAAGAGTCTGGTTTTTAGTGATTTTCTGATGGTCAGATGTCCTCTATTGTGCATATTTCCTTGAGGAGTGAGTTTGAGAGTTTTGTAGAGCTGTATGAGAAGGCTGATCCACTTTATTTCATTTTCAAATATTGTTTGGGTTCAAGTCGTGTGTCATTGCTGGACCTCATGTTTTGTTTCTTTCTATAGATAGAGATGATAATAATAATAATAATTTAGCATTTATATAGCGCTACGAACCCTCAGGTACATGAGCGCTCCTTATTATTACCCACGGTGTGTGGTACTCATTTATCGACCTCGGAAGGATGAAAGGCTGAGTTTGGCCCTGCCGGGATACAAACCTGCAGCAGCAGTCTCTGCACAGAAGTCAAAGCGAGCGCTCTACTCTCTGTGCTATCGAACCGGCTGAGATTATTTCTCATAGGAATTCTGTGCTTAGGATATGGATTGCGCTGTGGGTTATGCAGTGTGGTTTGAAGTAAACATTTATTTAGACTGATAACCAGTTGTACAGGTGCAGAAGTAAGGCTCAGATACAACAGTGGCATATTCTTGGATATAGACTTTTATTTATTGAGAAAGGTGTGCCTTTCTATACCTGAAGCTAAGAGGGGTTTCCCTGCCTCAAGGAAAACTGGTGAAATTATCAGAATGTCCAAAACTAAAAAGTCTGTCATTGTCGTGTCCCTAAAGCCCTCTTCTGTCCCCAACACTATTAAATCAAACCAATTGTGCAAGGATTATCTCTTTGCAAAGTACGTTGTTCTTGGGAGTTCCAGTGGACAGAAAAGGTCCCTGTCTCTTGTATAATCAGAGATGATGAAAAAAAACAATGTTCATGAATGTAAGATTTCAAATCTAGGGTCGTCTTCCTTCCCCCTAGATTTCATCTTATCTTGATTTCCTTCCTTTTGGGCTTCTGAGCCCCTTTATCCTCTTAGGCAAATGTCACAGGACAATTCACAATGGTACATTTCTTGGATTTACAGTACTGTAGTTTACCAACTTGATACACTTTGTTGTCAAGTGTAGGATTCCTTTATCAGTTCCGCAGCCCTGGATACTCTCAACTTTTCAGCTGGGTGCGAGTCCCAGACTCGCAATATAGCTTGGTTCGGTCTCTTGCCAAACTAATTTTTATTTCATTTATTCATTTCTGTTGCGCCGGTAACTTGCAACTCGCAAGTCTCGGGGTGCAGATACGTGGACACATGGAGACAGACAAGAAAGGACAAGACAATAGCTGTGTGTTAGTACATAAGTCTGGCTATACTGCGATGCTAAATTAATTGAAGAGATAAGTCTTCACCAGCTTGCAGAAGCGCAGATAGTTAATATCCTCTCATGGCTCATGTGGGTGCGGGACCCAGACTCTCAATGTAGCTTGGTTCACTCTCTTACCAGGCTAATGTCCTCTCATGTACTGCCTCTCTTTCACAGGGTTCCCAGACCATTTTGTTCCTGATATTAGGCGCTTGCTTTTCACATGGGTGCGGGTCCCAGGCTTGCAGTTCGTTATCATATCTGTCTGGTTCATTCTCCTGCCAAACACATGACTCCTCAGTCTTTCTTATTCTTGTGGTATTGTATGTGTTTTGTTCACTCTCCTGCCAAACACCGAAACCGCCATCTTCGTTATTTTCATTTTCTCATATCAGTGTGGGTCCCAGACTAGCAATTGGTTATCATAGCTGTTCGGTTCACTCTCCTGCCAAACACATAATTTCACACTCTTGGTAATTCCTGGGGTTCCAGACCCTCTTATGCATTCTTTTTCATATGGGTGCAGGTTCCATACTTGCAATGTCCCTTCAGGGTCTCAGACCCTCCTTTCCAATGTCAGTATTTACCCCCTTGCTATCCTGGACATTTAACGCGCCCTGGGCCCTGGGTAACCCATGTACCTGTTTCCTTATTCTCTGTAGTTACCAGCGTTTCCCCAGCAGCTGCGCTGTTCCTCGATGCTCCGGTAGCGTTCAGGTGAAAGGCGGGGTGTTCAGCGGTTCTGCAGGCATTTGTCTCTGCCCGGATGCACGTCCTTCCTCTCAGGCGGTTCACCAGAGCCTGGGATGTCCAGAAGTAAGTCTCGCAGTAGCCCAAGTAGTCCTTACAGCTTAGACCAAGTTCAAGCTCTCCTTCCCCCTCGGTTCGCAGCTCCCCCCTATGGCTTTTCTCGGCCATCCCGGGGCATGGCTCCCACAGTTCCTCAGAGCAGGATTGCTCTTCCTTGGTCTACCAGCTGAATTCCTTTTGAACTCCTGCACTCGTTTTTTATATTCCTTCGGGCAAATAACACCTCGAAAAACGCTAGACTGCTCGCTCTGCTTTTCCCGAGTGATCCTCGGACTCTCCAAAATCTTCACTGTACTCACTTTCAATTCGTATGCAAGATACTTAGTACTCTCTTGTATTTAGGTTTGTCAAGTACATTAAATTGACTGGTCTGGCAACAGAGCACATTTGCTCTACTTGGAGAGGGGGAGGAGAATTTGGTATTTGAGAAGGGGTTGGATTTATTAAGGCAGGGGCATACTGCATTCCCTGAGAATAGTCGTCCCCAATCTTTCCACGCAATGATCGCCAGGGCATCCGAGCTTTTCAGCTCTGCCCCGAGGAGAAAAAGAAGGAAGATTTCCTTTACCAACGGCGCGAGGCCAGGAGGAAGTCAGTCCTCGCCGTGCCTCTGCTGGATGACATCTGGGACGAGGGTCTCACCCTTCTCAAGAACCCTTCTACGACGCCTGCCAAGAAGGATCGGTACGAGAAGAAGCACCGGGTCCCCGATGCGGCCCCTCTGTGCCTTAGGGCACAGCCTACCCCGGACTCGGTCGTCTACGCGGTGGCCAAGAAGAACGCGGGAGGGGCGTTGGTCTCAACGTCAACTTCCCCGCCGGACGGCGAAGGGAAGAAGCTGGACGCAATGGGACGACGAGTTATCTCGTCGGCGGCAACAACGATTACGGCGGCCAACGCTCTCGCGATCATGGCCCGCTACGACAGGGAGTTATGGTTCAAGATCGCCCCCCTGTTGGACTTCCTACCGGATGACAAGAGGGCCGAGGCCCTGGAGATCTTGCGAGAAGGCGAAGTGGCATCGGACCACGCCATTATGGTGGTAACGGACATTGTCGACACCGGTTTCCGCCAGCTAGGCAACAGCGTTTGCCTTAGACAACGAGGTTGGCTCAAGGCGACGGATTTCTGCCAGGATGTGCAAGCCAAGGTGCTGGACATGCCGTTCGAACAACCTGTTTGGGAAAACGGTGGATGAGTCCCTCCAAGCCAAGCCATCAAGGTGGACACAGAGACTGCTAGGGCCCAAGGCGTCCTCCGGCAATGGAGGCCGTCCTTTCGGAGCGCCGGAGGCAAGCAGAGTGCCTCCAAGGGATTCGATGGTGGCTCCTCTACGTACCGCCAAGCGGCCCGCTCCTCGTCGCAGGAAGCCTATAGAGGATGAGGCAAGTCGGGGCGACCCCGCCGTCGTCGCCAGGGAGGCCAGGGCGGCAAGGTGTCCGCCAAGCAAGATTGAACCGACAGCGGGGTCGGGCCCCCACCGAAGCACCCTGGTGGGAGGCCGGCTGGCGAAGTTCGTCAGCGTGTGGGAGTCCATCTCCACCGACCGTTGGGTGCTGGACGCCCTGGCCCAGGGGCACGCCCTCTAATTTCTAAAAAAGTGCCCCCCGCATTCCAGGAACGAAAATTACGTCCCTCAACTACTCTTGGAGGTGAGGGCGTTGCTCAGAAAAGGTGCCATGGAGCTCGTCCCGAAGAGGCTCTGGGGCTCCGGAGTATACTCAAGGTACTTCCTAGTAAAAAAGAAGACAGGAGGGTGGCGCCCCATCCTGGACCTGCGACGGCTGAACAAATACATCAAGGCACAGAAATTCCGGATGGTTACCCTCCAGCACGTGCTGGGACAGCTGGAGGAGGGCGATTTCCTGTCGTCATTGGATTTGGAGGATGCGTACTTCCACATCCCCATTCTGAAAGGTCACTGAAAGTTCCTCAGGTTCGTGGTCCAAGGATGGCACTACCAGTTCAAGGCCCTCTCGTTCAGATTGAAGTCGGCACCCAGGGTGTTCACCAAGTGCCTCGCACTGGTGGCGGCGCGGCTGCGCCTGCAGGAGATCCACGTCTACCCCTACCTGGACGACTGGCTCATCCGAGCAGGGACAAGGGAGCTCGCCGTGCATCACACAGCAAAGACCCTCCAGCTGCTCTCGGACCTGGGATTCTCCATCAACTTTCCCAAATCCCACCTGGTCCTGTCGCAAGTCGCACTGTTCCTGGGAGCAAAGCTCGACACAGTGGCGCGCCTGGCCTCACCGTCGGAAGAAAGGACGAAGGCCATCCTGGGCAAGGTGCAGCGCCTGCTGGCCACGGACGCGGTCAGGGTGAGGTCCATCAAGTCCCTCCTCTGGAGGATGTCCTCCTGTATATATCTTGTGCGCCTATGCAGGCTTCGGATGCGCCCTCTGCAAGAGTTCCTCGACTCCCGCTGGATCCAAGCAACAGGCAGCTTCGAGGACAGGATCTCGCTCAACGAGACTTTCTGACGAGCTATCCGGTGGTGGGGCACCCGCGCTCATCTGACGTCAGGCACAGACTTTCAGACCCCATCCCACCAGATAACGGTGACGACAGATGCCTCCCTGGAAGGGTGGGGAGCGCACACCGGAGAACTTCACGCGAGAGGCCTCTAGCTCCCGGAGAAGACGTCAACCAGCTCAAGAGGTCCCGGTGCTGGATGATCCTGGTCGCACCGGCGTGGCCGAGGCAGATCTGGTTCCCGGACCTTCTGGACTTGTCAGCGTCCCCACCAGTCAAGCTGCTGGCGGACGCAGATCTTCTCTCCAGAGAAGGAGACGCCATACTTCATCATGACCCGGAGTCGCTGAACTTGCAGGCCTGGCTCCTGCAGCACTAGAGTTTGGAGGGTACGATATCCCGGCTGACTGCAGAGAGGTCCTTCCAAAAGCCAGGGCGTCCTCAACTCTCAAGTGCTACAGACATAAGTGGAAGAGGTTCTCTGTCTGGTGCCGTGCACATAAGATTAACCCTCTACGGATTACGGCCCCTCAAGTGCTGCCGTACCTACTGTCGCTGGCCAAGGCTGGACTGGCTCACGCCTCCATCAAAATACATCTAGCTGGTTACGACCTCCCGATACACCAGAACCACAGGACGGGCGTCCTTGTGGTCCCATCGCCTGGTGAAGGAATTTACGAAGGGACTGTTCCGATCGTTCCCGCCGGTGAAGGCCCCTGCCCCGGCATGGGAACTCAACGTGGTGCTGACCAGGATCATGGGGGCGCCATTCGAGCCCCTGCATTCGGCACCGCTGAAATTCCTGTCGTGGAAGACTGCATTTCTTGTGGCCATCACCTCCGCACGGCGAGTGGGAGAGATCCAGGCCCTATCCTGCAAGCCTCCATACTTGACTTTTCACGACACGAGGGTGGTGCTGAGGACGCACCCCTCGTTTATGCCCAAGGTGCCATCGGACTTCCACCTCAACGAGCCCTTGGTGCTACCTGTTTTCTTCCCGTCGCTTTCGTCTCCGGCCGAGAGGACTTTGCACTCGCTGGATGTGGCTAGAGCACTGAAGTTCTACGTGGACCGAACAAAGAGTTTTTGGAAGACATCACAGCTGTTTGTGAACTTTGGACCTGTGAACCAAGGGAAGGCTCTCTCGAAGGCTTCCGTTTCCAGATGGCTCTCCGGCTGCATCATGCATTGTCATCGGTTGGCAAACCGACCGTTGCCCGGCCGACCGAGAGCCCATTTGACCAGAGCGATCGCTGCTACCACAGCGTTCTTGTCTGGTGTGCCCCTGCTGTACATCTGCAGGGCGGCTACGTGGAGGTCGACGCACACCTTCACGAGATTCTACTGCGTCGACTGGGATTCCAGGGAGGAGTCCAGAGTCGGCCAGGCAGTGCTGCGCAACCTGTTCGCTTAAGGTGAGCCTGGTGGGGAGGTAAGAGATGCTTAATGTTGAGTTTTATGTAATGCTTAATGTTGAGCCTTGCCACCACCCGTGGTTGTGCATGTGTACTGCTATGTATTCTTATATTCATGAGCATGTGAATCCATGCCAGACCCCATACTGGAGAAGGAACAAGTTACTTACCTGTAACTGTTGTTCTCCAGCATGGGTCTGGCATGGATTCACATGGGAACCCTCCCTCCTGCCCCTTTACGGCTCTTCACTTGGTCATACTGCCGCTTTGCGTGCTACCAAATCTGAAGATGGCTACCAGAGGCAGGGCTTAGGGAGATGGCAGTCATTGGCTGGGGGCAGTATGACCCAGAGACCAGTGATTGGTTACTGCTGGGAAAGACAGATCAGAAATGAAACTGATACTAATTTTTTCTTTACCGAGGATTCCCAGCCTGACGACTGGGAATATTCATGAGCATGTGAATTCATACCAGACCCCTGCTGGAGAACAACAGTTACAGCTAAGTAACTTGTTCCTTCTGCAATACTGCATTCACTTGTGGCTCTATTGTTAGGTTGTTGTCCATTAGGATTTCTAGATTTTTCACTATTTTGGATATTTTGTGTCTGTTCACGATTTCTGTGGCCCATGGTATGTGCAGTTGACTGAAGGGATTTTTTAGATTGTTGATTTCTGTCTTGTGTGGTTGAGTTTGTCTGTTGCCGCTCATACAGCCATTTATTTGTATAAGGCATTTGGGTCTATCTGTCGGGTGGTGTTGATTTTGTAGATGTTTTGTGTGTCATCTGCATAGTTGTAACAACTGAGTCTATCTATTGAGGAGTTTCACAAGTGGCGTCACGTAAATGTCAAAGAAGAGTAGTGGCGAGAACTTAACCTTGTGGAAACCCTGCACATTGGTGTGTGAGGTGCCAAGCTGGAGGGGATGTAGCCAGGTGATTTCAGTGCTTTCTATCAGGAAGGACTGTATCCATAGGAGTGTTGCATGGTTGACCGTCTCAAAGGCTGTTGAAAGGCCTTGTAGTATTGCGGCTGAGCTTAAGTTGGAGTCCGGGTCAATTCTTACGTGATCCCAGATAGAGTTTAGTGCTGATTCTGTTCCTGTCATAGGCCTGAAGCCAATTTGTACCTGGACCTGTAGGTGCTTGGTTTCCACATGTGCAAGGATTTGTCCATATGCATAGCTTTCTAGGATTTTGCAAAAGTGATGTTTGAAACGGGCTGGTAGTTGGATGGGTTATCTGTGTGTGTTTCCCAAGGGATCTTTGAGAAGTGGTTTTATTGTGTGCCGCTTTAAAGCTCCTCTGTACAATTCCTGTTGCCAGCGAGTGGTTCATCAGGTTGCAGAAATATACTGCAGGTGGCTTCTTACTGAGTATGGTCTTATAGACGTCTGTTGTGCAGGGGTCTGCTGATGATCCAGCTTTGTTGCTTTCGCTTCACTAGTTCACTAGCAAAATCTTCTGTCAAGATTGGTTTCTAGTCTTGTGGCTGCTTTCAGGGTTGGGGCAATAGTGAAGTTGTTGCTTGTGTCCTTGGGCTCAGTGTTTAAGACATAGAAGAGGTTTATGACTTTGTTTTTGAAGTGCTTTACAAAGTCATTGCATATTTTCTGCATGGGAGTGGGTGTTGTGGCAAGCCAGAAGTAGGACTCTGACTCTGGGACATAATGCTGTCCGATCTTTATTGTCTTTTCTTACGGTTAGTCTGACCTCCAGGCCAGCTTCAAAGAAAATAACAAACTAAAATAATGAAAAAGAACTCTGAGAAGTTTCCTGTTCTAAACCCAAAGGTTCAAGGTACATGTACTACTGTCAGGATGTCTCAAAACATAGTCCCTAGCCCAAATCCTAAACTAGCCTACTACCTTCCTAGAAAAACGAACACACATAGGTCTAAATGGTTTAACAACTAAACAGTTGATTGACTGCTTCTGATCCAGGTTTACTCCCACTCTGGTTCCCCTGGATAGAAAAGTAATTAATGTGTATCACAGTGCCCCTGTCATGGCCCAAGGTTTTCCGCCTAATCTTCTCCTTCTCGACTGGCGCCTGCCTTCTCTCATAAACGTTCTTCCTTCTCCTGCCACCCCTTCTGCCTCTCCCACACTTCACCACCACTGATGGGAGTACTACGCCCCTGCGTACCCCCTCGGAAAACCTTCAAAGGTGGTTACCAACTTCACTTACCTACTCTGAATGCTCGCTCTGCTGTCGAACACTCCTCTGACATCTGTCTCCTTCTCGAAGTCTGTGACCTGGACGTCCTCTCTCTTACTGAGACGTGGCAACTCTGTCACAGCTCTTGACATTCTCCTTCCTGAGGACTACAAAATCCTCTCCAAACCCAGACCCAACAAGCCTGGATGTGGAGTGGCCTTGATCTTCCCTGAGTGGGTCACTGCTTCCATCATCCCTACTCAATCATACTCCTCTTTTGGATGCCTCGTCTGAAGGCTTGGGGTCTCTCTTTCGCTCTCTCTCGCTCTCTCTCTCTCTCTCTCTCTCTCTCTCTCTCTCTCTCTCTCTCTCTCTCTCTCCCCCCTATCTACAGACCCCATGGCCCTATTTCCCCCTTCCTCTCTGAATGGGTAGACCTTGCCTCATCCCTTTCAACCTCTTCTTCCAAACTCCTCCTCCTTGGTAACTTCAACATCCACCTCTCCGTGCCGGGTCCTCTGTAACTCCCTCTCTCACTATTTTTTCTTCCTGCCCAATTCACTCTTCCGGCCACACTCTTGATGCCCTCATCTCTGGTGACATCCCTTTCGAATGGATTGTGTCCTCCCACGTATTCCTCATCTTAGATATATCCTTACCTTCAGCTTTGCTGCTTTGGAAATTTTTTCTCTCTCCACCAGAGGGCGCTCCACTCGAGGCGACGGCGTCGATGTCCCTCGGCGGCATCCGTCGAGTGTCGACGTCATCGGTAGTATAAATGCCTCGAGCGTGTCCGTTGGCCTCAGTTCCGTTTTTTCGTTAGCTTCGCTTCGGATCGAAATAAAACGGCGCTTCAGTCTTAAGCGAAAACGGGGTTTAAGAAGTGTCTAAGGTGCGGCAGAATAATGTCGCTGACCGACCCTCACCGTAACTGCCTCTGGTGTCTCGGGTCCGAACATCGGATCGATGACTGCGGTTCGTGCCAATCCATGACCCACAAGGCCTTGAAAGAAAGACGAGGTAAACTGGCGGTGGGGGAGGAATCCTGGAAGTTTTCTTCGAGAGGGAAGAAAGACTCGGCTGAGTCTTCGGCAAAACACCATACAAAATCACGATCGAGGAGTAGATCAAGGAAGTCCTCTTCTTCGTCCAAAAAGGCAAAAAAGAGACAACCCCGATCTCCCTCTTCTTCTTCTTCCTCGACTTAGGAGGAAGTTATTACTTGTCCAACTAAACACGACTCTCCTAAAATGTGGGAAGCATTTAGAGAGTCCATGATGAACATTTTTGAGAATGCGGCCCAGACCCCTTCAAAAATGTCTGTTGAAAATCATGCCTCTAGTCACAAAAGTGACAGAGGAAGGTCTAAAACTAAGAAGTCCGACAAGAAATTGTCGAGGGTGTCTGTCTAGGGACTCTTCCCAGACACCTAAAAAGACAGACTCTACGAAAAAGACTTTCGACGTTGATAAGTCATTAATGACTTCGACGAAAACATCTTCAAAGCCTCTGTTGAAGGCTGTCGAGTATAAAGGGTCGACGACCCAACAGAAAAAAGTCACATCGAATATTTTATCGACGGCCTCGAAGATTTCTTCGACGGCGTCGAGTGTTTCGAAGACTACTTGGACAACATCGACTGCCTCGAAGATTCCTTCAACGCCATTTGTAGCCCCTTCGAAAACATCGAAGAATACCTCGACAACATCGAAGGTAACGGCCACGACTTCGACGCCATCGACGCTTCTGTCGACGTCGACACCAGGGTTGAAACATATTCCTGAAAAAATATTGCACCCTGAAAACAGACATGATTTTTTCCATACTATGCCATCTTTATATGGAGAAATGTCATCAGAAAATGAAGAATATGAAGAACAAGATGAACCTGAGGTTACATCAGCAGAGGTAAAATATGGGACAAGAGATGTTCCAAAGGAATTAACAAAATCCTCAATCAAAAATGCAGGATTTGTATGAATGTTTACAGTCTGCAAGTGGAACAGACACATCTCCTGAATATGAATTTGAGAGACCAGATCCAGCAGAACATGCTGATCTGGGTTACAGAAAACTCATGAATAGAGTAACAGAGTTTATGGGGTGGGGTAATAATGTACCTGTATACCAGGATGATGACATGACGGATATTTTGTCAGGAGGTCCTCAACCAGACCCCATACTTCCTTTTCATATTGCCCTGCAAAGGAGAGTAAATGCTGCTTGGGAAAGACCGGAATCTAGTCCAGCAGTAAATAAAAAATATGTGGCAAAATACAGACCTTGTAACTCTGACCCAGAGTATTTGAGTAAACATCCTTCTCCTGAGAGTCTGGTAGTTCAGGCAACCACATCAACAAAAAATGCTGCATACCCCACTATTCCCCCTGATAGAGATGACAAGAAAATAGATACTTGGTCGAAAAAGATCTTTACATCAGGGAGCATGGCTCTGAAGTCTACCAATGTATCTTGTACATTGGCTAGATTTAATTATACTCTGTGGGACTGCATGTCAGCGGCAGCTCAACACATCCCGGAAGGAGAGGAACGTGATGGTTTCCTATCCATAATTAAGGATGGTAAGGAGGCTTCGGGAGAATGCCTTCAAGCAGGTTTGGACACTGCTGACAGTATCAGCAAGTCCATGGCGTCTAGCGTAGTGCTTCGCAGATTTGCGTGGCTAAGGAAGTCAGGTTTTGCACCAGATGTTCAATCTAGACTCCTTAACATGCCATTGTTACGCTCACCTGGACCCCACAGGGGTGTCAATCGGACCCGGACAGCTGCGGTCTCCGTCAACGTGATGCGTAGTGCAGAGATGACTGTCTGGACTGGCCCGCCTAGTCTTGTCTGTTGGACCCGAAGAAGTATTTTCCTGCAAGTGGAGACAGGGATTAGCCACCTGTGGGTTTTAGGGATGGCCTCCCAACTGTTCTCGCTCTCCCCCACTAATCACCTCCGATATCCCCTTAGTAACCTCACCTTATGTTTGTAAAAGATGAGCTCTCCATCCTGTGTGTCTTGCAGGGGCGCGTAGATACCAGTTACTTCACTGGTTTGAAGGCCTTGGGGGAGTTCCGGTAAGCATTGACTCTGAAGTCCCAGGCGGGATTGGTACGTATCAAGTTCAAAGAGTTCAATGTGCCCGATGTTCACTCTTGTCCCCTTCCTTCCTTAAGTTGCAAATTAGTTTGTGAGAAGAAGGTCTCGTAGCTGCGGCTGGCGTTCAGGTAAGAGTCTGTGTTACCCAACGCTGTCCGGTAACTATTGCATGCGTTAACACGTTGTTTTTCTCCCTCTTTACAGATGCGTCATATGAAGATATGGAGAATAATACCGCCGGTTGTAAATTGGGTAAGTCTATGGTGGTAAGAGGTATTTGTTGATTCTCTTGGCTCACCTTGTTATTCTTGTGCCCCTAGGTGCCGGAGTACGGCGAAGAAATGATGGAGACAGTGCCGGATCGAAAGATGCTGTCAGAACTGGTGAGTATGGCGCTGTGCTGGCGAAGCGACGCGTGCAGGACTGATGTACTTTCCAGGTCGGGAGATGAAATGGATCCGGAATCAGGTGAGGAATTTGAAATAAGTTTGTTTTCTAACCTTGTCCTTTTCTTCCTCTTTATTCTAGGAGCTCCGGATTCGAGGCGGGCGTGGCAGAAGACTGGATGCTGGCTGCAGGCACGCGGGCGTGGCAGAAGACTGGATGCTGGCTGCAGGCACGGTGAGAGTCACGCTGCTGGATGCAGAATAACACGAAGCATGTGCTGCTGTTCGGGCGTGGTTTAAATAGCCTCCAAAGTAGTCCCAGGAAAGAAGTTCCCCAGGACCACACCCGAGTAAAAAATAGTCCCTGTAGTAAAATAGTCACATCCAGGCCTCACGTTGGCTTGGATTTATTTGCAGCATGGTCTGCATGAGGTAAGTAATATCTATAAGCCTGGCGCCTATGGCGCCAGGACTGATTTTTTATTATGAGCCTGGTGCCTACGGCTCCAGGACTGAACCCAGACAGCCCCTAGCTGGGGCTGCTGGGGTTTTTGTAAATGTCTGGATGCCTGTTCCCGGGGCTGATGGGCTTGATCCGGATGCCCGGGGGTAGGCATCATGACACCATTTGATGGCTCGAGGTTGTTTGGCAGGAAGGTGGATGAAAGTTGGGAGAAGCTGCAGACCTCCAAGGCAGCGGCAAAGTCACTTAGTGCCGCTATACGACAACCTCAGCAACACCCCTACACAGGCTCATTTTCCTGGAGGGGTCGTTCCTTTCGTTTTTACTCCTCATTTGGGAGAGGAAAGGGACAGGCCAATCAAAGGGGGCAAAGAAAATTTCCTCGGGGGCGAGGAAGAGCTGCTAGATCTGCCCCAGCAGCACATCTGTCCCTTCAGCCGCTGCTGGAGCTGCCGCAAAACCACTCTGAGGTTTTGACTCACAAGACCCCAGTGGGAGGCAGGATCTCACAGCATCTGAAAGAATGGCGGGGCATTACTTCAGATGTTTGGGCACTGGAAACAGTATCCCAAGGTTACTGCCTTCCTTTTCTAAAGAAACCTCAGAATCACCCACCGGAATACAACTCTACCAAAAATCCAGACCCGCTCCTGTTGCAGGAAGTTTTAACCCTGCTACAGAAAGGTGCAATAGAACATGTACCTGTAGCGGAGAGGAACAAGGGTTGGTATTCCCCATATTTCCTCATTCCAAAGAAGGACGGAGGACTGAGACCCATCTTGGACTTGAGAAACTTGAACAAGTTCCTCAGGAAGGACAAGTTCAAGATGGTCACTCTCTCAGATCCTTCAGGCTCTCCAACATCAACACTGGTTGGTATCATTGGACCTTCAGGATGCTTACTTTCATGTGCCAATCCATCTCAAGCACAGAAAGTACCTGAGGTTCGCGATTGGCAACTCTCACGATCAGTTTAGAGTTGTGCCTTTCGGGTTGACCTCCGTCCCAAGAGTTTTCACCAAGTTGATGGCGGTAGTGGCAGCAAGTCTCAGAAGAGGGGGGATTCATGTCTACCCCTATTTGGACGTTTGGATGATCAGGGCACGTTCTCCAGAACAAGTCCAGGACATCTATCCAAGACTTGCCACTTCCTTCACAAACTAGGGTTTTCTCTGAATTTAAAAAAGTCAAACTTGATGCCATCACAGAAGCTCCAGTTTATAGGAGCAGTCTTGGATACTCGTTCGGGCAAAGCCTCGCCTCCCGAAGAGAGAGCTCACCACATTCTGCCGATGGTGACAAAATTCCAGAATGCCCAGTCTCTACCGGCCTTCGATTTTCTCAGGTTGCTCAGCCTCATGGCATCCTGCATTTTTCTGGTGCCAGAGGCCAGATTGAGGATGAGATCCCTTCAATGGACCCTCAGGACTCAACGGTCCCAATTTTCAGGGGAATTGACAGATCTCTTACTAGTTCCAACCAGAGTAGCTCAGGACCTACGATGGTGGGTTTGCAAAGAACACATCCTCAAGGGACAATCTTTTTGGCAGCCATGGCCGGAGATCACTGTAGTGACGGACGCCTCACTCACGGGGTGGGGAGCCCACACCAACGATCTGACAATCAGTGGTCGTTGGTCTCCATCGGAGTCCAGACTACACATCAACCTTTTGGAGCTGAGGGCGATCAGACTAGCGCTGAAGGCCTTCCTGCCCTCTGTACGGGGAAAGAATGTCCTGATAATGATGGACAACACAGTGGCCATGTACTACCTCAACAAGAGAGGAGGAGTAGGGTCACTGACACTGTGCAGAGAGGCAATGCAGCTCTGGTTCTGGGCAATACAAGAAGTAATCTCTCTATCTGCCATTCACCTAGCAGGAGAGCAAAACACAGCGGCGGACGCTCTGAGCAGGCATAGCACAGTCTCTCACGAGTGGGAGATAGCTCAGGAAGTCCTTATGGAGATCTTTGCCCATTGGGGAACCCCTCAAGTGGATCTGTTCGCGACCATTGTCAACAGGAAGTGCGAGCTGTACTGATCAAGGGAATTTCCCCCGAGAGGAGCTTTAGGAGACGCATTTGTAGTAGAGTGGGATTTTCCTCTTCTATATGCGTTCCCTCCAGTCCCTGTGATCCCTCAGGTAATCAGGAGGTTGAGAAAGTTCAGGAAAACCATGATCCTACTTGCCCCGGATTGGGCAGGAGAACATGGTACCCGGACCTTCTCGACATGTCCATCTGCCCTCCAATTCGTCTTCCAAAAAGAGAGGATCTTCTCTCGCAAGAGGGAGGTCACGTTCTCCATCCAGAGGTCAACATACTCAACCTTCACGCATGGCTTCTGAGAGGTTGAGATACAAGGATTGGAACCTTCCGGATGATGTTATGGAGGTGTTACTTTCGGCCAGAAGGCCAGCAACAAAATCTTTGTACCAGTGTCGTCGGAATAAATTCAGTAACTGGTGCAGGGGTAAGAATGTGGATCCTTTTGAATGTGACATTCCAATGGTATTATCTTTTCTATTACATTTAGCTAATCTGGGGCTCCAGGTTAAGACAATAAAAGGATATGTAGCAGCGCTATCTATCTTCAAGCGCTCATCAGAAGAAAGATCTTATTTTAAAATACCCTTAATAATACAATTTCTAAAAGGTTTAAACAATGTTTTTCCACCAGTACCTTTTCAAGTTCCTGTGTGGGATTTAAATTTGGTACTTACATTTCTGACATGTGCACCCTTTGAGCCTTTACATTCTTGTCCGTTAAGGCTTCTTACATTAAAAACTATACTTTTAATTGCATTGACATCAGCCCGCAGAGTAAGTGAGTTGCAGGCACTTTCGAGTGGTCCTCACAACATCTTACATAAAGATAAAGTTGTCCTTCGAGTTAAACCATCTTTTCTGCCAAAAATAGTTTCAGACTTTCATCTGTCACAGAAAATAATTCTACCTGCCTTCTACCCTCCCCCTCACACATGTAAGGAAGAGGAAAGACTGCATAGGCTAGATCCCAGAAGGGTTCTAAGCTTTTACATCTCAAGATTGTCAAAGATACATCAGTGTGATCAACTTTTTGTGGGATACACTGGCCGTAAATTGGCACTAGCCGTAACCAAACAAACATTATCAAGATGGATAATTTTAGCCATAACAGAGTGTTATAGGCTAGCCGGAAAAGATCCCCCTGAGGGTTTAAGGGCCCATTCAACTAGGGGCATAGCAACTTCAACAGCACTTACGAGGGGTGTCCCGGTGCAAGATATTTGTGCAGCAGCCACATGGTCATCCATGCATACGTTCATCAAACAATATGCTTTGGACTCAACTACATCTCAAGGAGGTTTATTTGCCAA
The DNA here is from genome assembly GCF_040938575.1 of Ambystoma mexicanum. Taxonomy (NCBI): domain Eukaryota; kingdom Metazoa; phylum Chordata; class Amphibia; order Caudata; family Ambystomatidae; genus Ambystoma; species Ambystoma mexicanum. The sequence continues at coordinate 188,437,985 of NC_090927.1, read as the reverse complement.
ATCTGTACTACATTCGGTACATGACTAAAAGGCATCTGTACTCCCGCCTCCAATACAAAACTGCTTTGGGAGTCTATCTAAGATGGGGAATACGTGGGAGGACACAATCCATTCGAAGAACAAGTTACTTACCAACTGTAACGTTCTTTTGATTGGATGTTCCTCCCATGTATTCCTCATCGACCCTCCAATCCTACCCCACAGTACAGTTTACGTGGTTTACACTCTAAATTCTTTCAAGGCTTGGGTCAATAAGAGGCACGCCTTTGTTTTTAATACATGGGCTCTGATACGAAAAAACAGAACTGAGGCCAACGGGCGCGCTCGAGGCATTTATACTACGGATGACGTCGACACTCGACGGATGCCGCCGAGGGACATCGACGCCGTCGCCTCGAGTAGAGCGCCCTCTGGTGGAGAGAGAAAAAATTTCCGAAGCAGCAAAGTTGAAGGTAAGGATATATCTAAAATGAGGAATACGTGGGAGGAACATCCAATCGAAAGAATGTTACAGTTGGTAAGTAACTTGTTAATCTCTAATCCTGTCACCACTCCCCTCTCCTGGTCTGACCACGCTCTCCTTTCCTCCCACCTGGGGCCCCTCTGCCCTCTAGCCGAGCCACCTCTTGCACTGCCAGCTTCCTTCACCGTCATTCGACCGATGAAGCGAGTGTCAGTTTCTGCTTTTGCCTCCACCTTCACCCCCCCTCTTGCTCCTGACTCTCCCTCTGACTCTGTCTTTGCTAACCTGCACCTTGTCATCTTACGCCCTTGACATCCTTGTCCCTGTCACGAGGATCCGCCTAAAACCTGTCACCAAGAACAACAGCTAGAACGACTCTAATCTAGCATCTCTGAAACGCAAGTGCAGAGTTGCTGAATGGAAGTGGTAGACTTTGGGCTTATCCTTTGACAAACTGGCCTGCCGCCTGCTCCAAAGGCAATATTGCTTCTCTATCTGCTCCAAGAGGTGGGCCACATCCAACCCTGCATCTCTGGAGCCACTAACAACACGTCCACATTTTTCAGAATCTGCAAGGAACCCGCCAATCCACTTGCAGTTTCCACCTCTGTCCTTGTTTCCCAGGCTCTCTGCACTGCCTTGGCTTCCCACTTCACATCCAAAACTTAGGACATTCTGTCCTCACTCTCCTCCACCCCATCTCCTCTCCCACCCCTGTACCCCTGCTTCCCTTGGCCCCCCTCATATCACACGCATCACTGTCCTCCCTCCTGCCGTTGCACCAGTTGAGGTCTCTAAAGTGATCCGCTCTATGAAGGCCTCCTCCGAACAGGGCCCCCCTTGCTCCTCCAGAACCATTAAGGACAACATCTCCTCTCTCGCCCCGGATCTAGCTGACTTCTGTAACCATTGCTTCGCCACTAGCTCTATCCCTTGAGCACTCCCTTGTGCACCCTCTCTTAAAAAAGCTGTCTGCTGTCCCCTCCTGCCCGGCTAACTATCGCCTTATCTCTACTACTCCCTTCCTGGGTAAACTCTTTGAGAAGTTGGTCCTCACCCAACGGACCCCCCACGTTGTAATTGTTGGTTTCCTTCATGACCATCAATCTGGGTTCTGGGCATCCAGAGGCACGGAAACTGCTCTCCTGAACACCTGTGAAAGCAAGCTTGCAAATCTCAACTCCAACTCTCCTCCTGTTCTCATTCTCCTTGATCTCTCCTCTGGCTTTGACACGGTCAACCATTTCATCCTCATAAAACGACTCTGTGACTTCCTCTGCATCACTGACCATGCACTGGATTGGCTGATCTATTTCCTCACTACCCGCCCTTCCCAGCTGCAACTGGGCCCTTTCTCCTCCACCACCACCCTCGATACCTGTGGCGTCCCCCAGGGCTCTATCCCATCGCCATGGCTCTTCAATATCCATCTCGCCTCTCTTGCGCCTGATCTACTCCCTATCTTCTCATTTCCCGTGGTATGCCGATGACGCACAGCTTTCCTTCAAACTTCTGTCTACTTCCCCCTCTTCCTCCTCTCTCATCCCCGACTGTCTGTTCGCTTTTCAGGCATGGTGTGCAGCAAATTATCTCTGTCTCAATGCCAGTAAGAAAAAGGTCCTCATCATCGGGACATCTGTGCCCTCTTTTCCTCCTATCCTCTGGCCACCCTCTTTGGGCCCACTACCCCCACCATCTTCTGAGGCCAAAAACCTCTGGGTCATCTTCGACTCCGCTCTCTCCTTCACCCCTCACATCATGGACTTTACCAAGAAGTCCCACTTCCAGCTCCACCTCCTCGGAGACATTCTTCCTTTTCTCGCCTCCCCACAGAAGCTCAATGTCTCCAGAGCTCTGGTCCTCTCCATGCTGGACCACTGCAACAGCCTCTTTCTCAATCTCCCCCTTTCCTCCCTTTGCCCTCTCAAGCTAATCCGGAATAGGGCTGTGTGATAAGCCAGAGGAAGATGAGGAAGTTCGGAGCTAATTAAATAATTAAATCTCCTTTTGTTTCATCAACAAGGCAGTATGAGTGAGCTGATGATGTCATAAAGTATCAGGAAGGGAGGGCCCTCTGTTAGAAAGACTTGTAAGTGGGCCAATGAGACATAAAGAGTTGTCCTCATATAGGTGCTTTTCTTTAATACTGGACTTCTGTTGCTGTGTTGTTTTTCCAGGGATTTGAAAAGGTGGAGGAGGACAGGGCCTGCCCCGAAGAAGAGGTCATCTATGAGTGGGCGTATTAATAAGGGGATGGCCCAAGAGTAAACCAAGTTACGCTCCTGTTGAGCATCGTCTGAAGATTTAAAAACCATATAGTTTAAGGCGAGTTAAGAATTGAGGTGAGAGGAGAGCTGGGAAAGCGTCACGGGGGCCGGGAGCTGGCAGAGAAGCAGACGAGATCAGCTGCGAGCCCGATCGACATAGCGGGCTCCTCCGTGCTGAAGGGAGAAGAGCCAGAGCAGCTGAGAGCGACGCCGCTCATTCCCTCCGGGCTCCACCATCGTGGAGGAGGAGCCACCGAGCGAGCCTCCAAGAGCTGTCAGGCAGCCGAGGAAGTCAGTGCAGCGTCACTCCAGCCCCCACCCTGGAGGGGGAGGACCCGAAGTGAAGCCGGCAGAGAAATCGACCCCAGCTACAGAATCTACGCGCAGACGCTCCAGTCCCGGAGTAGCGGACTAAACAGCTGATGTCAGACAGCTGATTCAAAGGCCGCGCACGAAGCGGAGGGAGAGGACGTCTCCGAAAAGCGCCTGGAGAGGGAGAGAGACTTTATAAGAGAAGGTGAGGTCCTCAATAGCATATTTTGCCGCTGACAAAGATTAACATAAAGTGAGAGAGTGAAGAGAAAGAAGGAGGGGAGTTGAGGTGTGGGATAAGTCAAGATGACTTTATTAGTATATGTTCCATGGGGATAAGGATGGCAATATAGGAAACCCGACAGCCACCTAACTTTAACCCTTACCTGCCACACACGCTCAGCTAAGTGGAGAATTGAAAGACAAAGACCTCCCTAAGAGTGGCCAGGTTCTGAAAGAACAACATGAAGGCTAACTAATAACGGCCTAAAGACCCCTTACCACCAGCAAGTTTAACATCCTCACAAGAAAGGCCCCAGGAAGTGAAAGATTGACTCTAAAAACAGGGAAACAGAACAATACTACGTTTGTTAAGCCATATGTTCTTAAAGTTACGAAGTTGAAGAAATAAATAACGTTCAAGACAATCTGTGTATTGAGTGGTCTATTCCCAACCGCATCCTTACATTTGGTGGCAGCGGTGGGATAGACCGGAACACAATGGAGGAGTTGATAAAAACTTTGTGTGAGGGCCAACAGCTCTTACAACAAGCCCTGCAGCTTCACAGTCAGCAGGCACAGGCTGACAGTAAAGCCTTCCAACAGGCTCTCCAAGTTCAGCAGGCCCAATTATTAGAAGCTACAAGCATGAGGAGTCACACACCGGTACCGACCTCAGTCCTTCAAATGTTTTCCAGCGGCGAAGATCCCGCTCACTTCTTTGTCAACTTCGAAAGGGTCGCCAGGAATGCCCAGTGGCCAGCCGAGAGGTGGTGTCACTACATCGCCCCTCTCATGACCGGAGAGATGCAAAGCGCCTATCAGGTGGCTAACCTGGCAGGAGATGCCAGCTATCCGGACATGAAGAGGGTGGTGCTGGAGCGCCTTGGGCATGACGAAGAAACGTATAGGATCAAGTTCAGAGATGCCAAACTTATGTCAGAAGAAACTCCCCGACAACTATTTTACAGAATAAGAGTTGGGCGAGAAGTGGTTGCAATCCAGCTCTTCAACTACTCATGAGAGGGCCGAGAGAGTAATATTGGGACAATTTGTGGCGACCTTGCCCTTACCAATGCAGAGGTGGGTCAGACAACACCATAGACCCACCTTGGTCGAGGCAGTCAACATCGCCTCTGCCTATCAGAAAGCCGGACAGGCGAAGCTGATTTTCTACCCCGCTGCTCCCACGGCGGGGGGAAATCATGCAGCTGTGGGGAGCCAGCCGGTGTCTACTTCTCGATGGCCAAATTCAATGATCAGGAAGCCGGAATGGTATGCAGCAAGATTTTGGCCTAACAGTGAAGGAGCTGGAACATCACAGGTGACCCGACCTCCTAGCCTCGGTGCACGGGGCCCACAATGTTTCGAGAGTGGGGCCACCTAGCAGGATTGTGTCCAAGGAAAGCCAAGGCGGAACCGATGGATGTAGGATCTTTTGAGCCACCCAGAGATGTCAACCAGAGTGGAGCTTCCCCGAGCCACAAACCTACATATCCGTATGTCTGTGAGCTGAAGTAGAGGGTTGTCCTACCAGAGCGATGCTCGATTCAGGGAGCTTACAGACGGTTGTAATCCCAGACCTGCTAGGTGAGGTGAAGAAATTGAATGAAAGTATTCCCATCCGGTGTGTACATGGTGACGTTAAAGTGTATCCAGTCGGGGATATCGGGATACAGCTGGCTGGGGAACAAATGAAAGTAAAAGCGGCAATAATGCCAGCGTTGCCTGAACATTTATTAATTGGCTCTGATGTACCTGATCTTCCTCGGCTTATCCAGAAGGTAGAAATGGTTGAAAGAAGCTCTGTTTTATAGTCAAGATGTCTTGTCACAAACTACTAAGGCGAGCAAGAACAAAAATGCAAAGAGGTTCATAAAACACACCTGGCTCAAACAGAATATGTATCCAGTGGCTGTAGACTGGAAGATAGATGATCAAAGGGATCGTTTCTGCATGACCCAAGAACTCGATCCTTTACTGAAACATGCCAGAGACTCAGTAGAAGCTGACCCAAAAGGGAAAAACCCCCATTTTATTAAAGACAATGGATTATATTATCGAGTGACTAATGAGCCTGGTAAAGAAGCAGTACGCCAGTTGTTGGTACCCAGCAAGTATTATCGTCCCGTTCTTGAAGTCGCCCATCTTCAAGTGGGGGAGGGTCATCTTGGCGTTGAGAAGACCACGCAAAAGATCCTGGCAAGGTTTTATTGGCCGGGGGTATCTGGCCAAGTGGCCCGCTTTTGTCAACAATGTGGCGAATGCCAAAAAAAGAATCGACCGAATGTACCTAAGGCCCCTCTCCAATCCATGCCGTTGATATTGGAACCTTTCCAACGAATTGGAATGGATATCGTAGGACTGTTGGATTCCACAAGTATGATATGATATGATATGATAGGTTATTTATAACGCGCTTAATACCCAGAGGTTTCTAAGCGCGGACCCGGGGATCGAACCTGTGGTGCTCCGTGTCGTCTTGCTTCCAAGGCGAGCATGTTGCTGCTGAGCTATCCTCCCTAGATAAGTAGAGGCCATAAGTATTTGCTTGTGATTGTAGACTACGCGAGCAGGTATCCAGAAGCTTTTCCCTTACGCACCACAACTGCCCAGCAAATATGTGATGTCCGAGTTCCTTTTATCTCAAGAGTGGGCATACCTAAGGAGATAGTTACGGATAGAGGTACCAATTTCATGTCAGCTGTATTAAAGCAGGTGTGTGAAACCCTACACATCACCCAACTCAGGACTGCTGTTTATCACCCACAAACGGATGGTCTGGTTGAGAGATACAACTAGACAATTAAACAGATGCTGCGGAAAACCGTCCAGCCAGGAGAGCGGAACTGGGATAGGGTGTTACCATGGATATTAATGACATTGAGGAATACTCCTCAATCTTCTACAGGGTTTGTCCCATTTGAACTCTTATTCGGAAGACCAGTGAGGACTCTGCTGGACATTCTTAAGGAGAGTTGGGAAGAGCAGGCGAATCCCAAAATTACCTTAACCGAGTACGCTTCAGAACTAAAATCAAGAGTGGAAAGACTTCAGTCAGTGGCACAGTCGCATCTTCAACAAGCTCTAGGTAAACGAGCAGTATTACAACCAGAAGTCACAAGTACGTAGTTTTCAAGTGGGAGATCAGGTCCTTGTGCTACTCCCTACAACTGAAAATAAAATGCTGGCATCATGGAAAGGACCTTATTCTATCTAAGAAGTCTTGGGGCCAGTAACTTATAGAGTTGGGCAACCTGAAAATAAAAGCACTCTTCAGACTTCTGTTAATCTACTGAAGAAATGGACGGAGCTGAAAGTTACTGTAGCTATGATTAACGTGGAGGCGGTATCGGCAGAATATCTACCGACGTTGGAGGCGCCGATAGGAAGAGAAGCTCCGAACATCAACCCAAAGTTAGATCCTGTGCAGAAGGCAAAACTCTCTAGGTTACTGGAGCGATGCACAGAGATATTTTCTTCGCTACCAGGGAGAACTACGTTGACATGTCACCACATTCAGACCAACCACGGGGCTAAAGTAAGAATGCAACCCTATAGAATTCCGGAAGCCAGATTGCAAGCTGTAGAGAAGGAAGTACAGGAGATGCTTCGCTTAGGGGTGATCGAACCCTCACATAGTGACTGGTGTTCTCCTCTCGTAATGGTGCCGAAACCTGATGGGAGCATTCGCTTCTGCATGGATTTCAGAAAGCTAAATGAGGTATCCAAATTTGATGCCTATCCCATGCCTAGGATTGATGACCTTCTGGAGAAACTTGGTAAGGCAAAATTCCTAACACCAATTGATTTGGCCAAAGGTTATTGGCAAATTCCTCTGTTTTCCGTGGACAAGGAAAAAACTGCTTTTGCTACCCCTGGTGGATTGTTCCAATTTACTGTCCTGCCATTTGATCTGCATGGTGCACCAGCCACTTTCCAAAGGCTGATGAACTACTTAATAAGAGACCATGAGAGTTATGTAGGCGCCTATTTGGATGACATTGTGGTATACAGCCAGAGTTGGGCGGATCCTTTAAAACATCTAGCTGCAATTTTTCAAACCTTGGAGAAGGCTGGGTTACACATAAACCCCCAAAAGACAAACTTGGCAAATCCCTATACCAGGTACCTGGGGTATTTTGTTGGTCAGGGAACCATCAGACCACAACAGGAAAAGATGGAGGCGATACATCAACTAAAGTTTCCAGCCACCACAAGGCAAGTTAGGGCCTTCCTTCGTTTCGTAGGGTATTATCGTCGATTTATACCACTTTTTCGACTATTACAACACCTCTGACAAATCTTCTGAAGTCTAATACTCCACCTAAAAGGGAATGGAGGAATCCTAGAACTGAAGAGGCATTTGTCGCTCTCAAATCAGCACTTTCCGATCGGGCCATTCTTCATTGCCCTGACTTTGAAATGCCTTTTTATCTACACACGGATGCGTCAGGGTCAGGTCTAGGAGCAGTGCTTTTCCAGAATAAAGGAGAGGAGGAAAGGACATCTTATTCATTAGCAGGAAGTTGATGCCTCACGAGATGAAATATGCTACTATCGAGAAGGAGTGCTCGGCAGTAAAGTGGGCAGTGGATTCCCTGAGGTACTACTTGTTGGCAGAAGGTTCACATTGGTTACTGATCATGCCCCATTGGTATGGTTGTCCCGGAACAAGGAGAAGAATCCCCGAGTATTAAGATGGTTTCTGTCGTTACAGCCATATTCGTTCCAAACCATTCATCAACCCGGAAGCAAAATGGCCCAAGCGGACTTCCTGTCTAGAATACATGCCCTTCCCGAACGTAAGGGCTTAGGGGAGGATATGTGATAAGCCTGAGGAAGTTCAGAGCTAATTAAATAATTAAATCTCCTTTTGTTTCATCAACAAGGCAGTATGAGTGAGCTGATGATATATCAGGAAGGGAGGGCCCTCTGTTAGAAAGAGTTGTAAGTGGTCCAATGAGGCATAAAGAGTTGTTCTCATATAGGTTTCTTTAATACTGGACTTGAAAAGGTGGAGGAGGACAGGGCATGCCCCGAAGAAGAGGTCGTTTATGAGTGGGCGTATTAATAAGGGGATGGCCCAAGAGTAAACCAAGTTACGCTTCTGTTGAGCCTGTTGAGCGTCATCTGAAGATTTAAAAACCATATAGTTTAAGCCAAGTTAAGAAGTTATGTAGACAATCGAGGTGAGAGGAGAGCTGGGAAGGCGTCACGGGGGCCGGGAGCTGGCAGAGAAGCAGGCGAGATCAGTTGCGAGCCCGATCGACATAGCGGGCCCCTCCGTGCTGAAGGGAGAAGAGCCAGAGCAGCTGAGAGCGACGCCGCTCATTCCCTCTGGCCCCCACCGTCGTGGAGGAGGAGCCGCCGAACGAGCTTCCAAGAGCTGTCAGGCAGCCGAGGAAGTCAGCGCAGCGTCACTCCAGCTCCCACCCTTGCGGGGGAGGAACTGAGGTAAAGCCGGCAGAGAAATCAACCCCAGCTACAGAAGCTACGCACAGACGCTCCAGTCCCGGAGTAGCGGACTAAACAGCTGATGTTGGACAGCTGATTCAAAGGCCGCGCCCAAAGTGGAGGGAGAGGACGTCTCCGAAAAGCACCTGGATAGGGAGAGAGACTTTATAAGAGAAGGTGAGGTCCTCAATAGCATATTTTGCCGCTGACAAAGATTAACATAAAGTGAGAGAGTGAAGAGAAAGGAGGGGAGTCGAGGTGTGGGATACGTCAAGATGACTTTATTAGTATATGTTCCATGGGGATAAGGATGGCAATATAGGAAACCCGACGGCCACCTACCTTTAACCCAAGATGACTTTATTAGTATATGTTCCATGGGGATAAGGATGGCAATATAGGAAACCCGACGGCCACCTACCTTTAACCCTTACCTGCCACGCACGCTCAGCTAAGTGGAGAATTGAAAGACAAAGACCTCCCTAAGAGTGGCCAGGTTCTGAAAGAACAACATGAAGGATAACTGATAACGGCCTAAAGACTCCTTACCACCAGCAAGTTTAACATCCTCACAAGAAAGGCCCCAGGAAGTGAAAGATTGACTCTAAAAACAGGGAAACAGGACAGTACTACGTTTGTTAAGCCATATGTTCTTAAAGTTACGAAGTTGAAGAAATAAATAACGTTCAAGACAATCTGTGTAATGAGTGGTCTATTCCTAACTGCATCCTTACAGGGTGCATGACTTATCCTTGCCTCAAGCCCAGCAACTGTATCTCCCCAGCCCTAAAATCTCTCCACTGGCTCCTGGTGGCTGCAAGGCTCAAATTCAAGACCCTCTGCATCATCCACAATGCCTTCTGGGGCCTGTGACCATGCTATCTCCAACTTCCCCTCCCTAAATACTCTCCTGCTAGAGCCCTACACTCCTCTAACTCCAACTCTCTGACTGTTAAACGCTTCTCCAAGCAGAGAGTGGGGGCAGGTCTCTCTCCTAGTCTTGTGCCTCCCTTTGGAGCAGCCTCCCAGCCCCTCTCAGATTTGAGCCGGACCTCCTTAAGTTCCGGAAACTTCTCAAAACTTCTCTTCTCAACCTCTTTCCCTTCCCTGCAAATCACCCCACTGCCGCTGTGACCGGTGGCCTGATCCTCATAAATCTCACAGGAAACTAGGCCCTTCGTCCCAGTCAATACCAGCACCCACCTCCCCCCTGCACTGCTCTGCTGGCCCGTGCATGGTGGCTCAACATCCCACCCTGAGAGTTGCCTGTACTATCACTTACCCTGAGGTTCTCCCCCTTGGCTCCCCTTTGCACTTCTCTCTCGGACCCTCCACCAGCACTCGTCCACTTCTCTGCTCCTCCTTTTTATCCCCATCCCCTGCACTTCGCCTCTATACACTTGCACGTCTGAATGCCACCAGGCCTAGTAGGGCCATGATCGTATATTTATTGGTTTTGCCATTGTAATTTTTTCCACTGTTCCCTTACCATTTAGCCTTGTGCCGCTTTGAAACAGAATTCTGTTGTATAAAACACCTAACAAATACTCAATAAAATAAATGGTTAAGTGTAAACGCAGTTCCAAAGAAAGTATTACTTGGGATATTCAAGTCTGTTTCTGGCCGCCTCTGGGTGCCATTTCCACTTGTTTACCCCATTTTGGGGGTTTTCTTTTCCACTCTAGGGCTTCACACACTCTTCTGCTCCACTCGGGGTATTTCCATCTGGGTTCTCTCTTGTATCCCTGTTCCAGATCATCTCCACTCTGTCCCCTCTGTCCTGGTGTCTCTTGACTTGTGTTCTCCTCTCTTGGGGTAATGTCACTCGACGGAAGGGGATGAGTCTCGCACGTGACTCCTTTGAACTGGGCTCACACCTTCTCTCCTCTTCCCTTCCAGGAGTAGTCAGCCGGCCCACAGTCACTGCCTAGTGCCTTGCTTCCGTAGGCTAGCATGGGCTACCTTTCTTCCAGCTCCTCTGGGGTCCAGGATCGGAGGGGTAAAGGCCTCTTATCCCCCTCTGGGCTCTTTCAGGTTTTCCAGGGTAGTTACCAAGTGCAAGGCAGCATTCCTTCTCCTGCTGCAGGCTTCTTCTCCACTGTTTTCCCCAAACCAGTGGGACAGAGAACCAGTCCCCAGCTGAGACACGTTGCCACTGAACTAACTTTCATTTTTTACAGTCCTTTCTCCACTCGGCAACTACTGACTGGCTGAATTGTCCGGCTTCTCCATTGGTGGAAGTAGTGCTTAGAACAGAGGCCTCCCGGGGTAGTTCATCCCCTATTGGTCAGTTCGAATATCAGTTAAGGCAAATATGAGTTTCAATTAACCTTCCAATATAAGGGTTGTTCTCCAGTTTATCTGGTTTGATCCTCCTGGGTATGTGGTAGCTATGGCTCTGTGTTCCTCTTGCTTTGATAAGCTTTTATTTTGTTTAACCATTGTGGTTTTGTAGCTTTTATTTTCTTAATTTAAATTCAATTTACCAAAGTTCTTTAATGGGGAATTCAACCCTGGTCTCTTTACATGGAAGGTAACAATTCTTCCACTGTGCTATTTCAGCTATACTGCTACTCGGTTGTGAGGGAGGCTGACACCTTTTTCCTGCAGCTGATAAGTGCTTTTCTCTCTCCTTGCTGACAGCGCATCTTGCCGCATCTTGTCGGCTTAACCAGCCACTCTGCTTCTCCATGTTATGTTTAGGTGAGGGGGCTGTGTTTTTGTTGGTGTGTGAATCACGAAGGGTATCAGAAGGTGGTGGCTCCAGAAAGTTGTGTGTGTAATGGGCATCCAGTAGTAACTAGGTTTCATTTGCAGAAAATTACATCAAGGGTTTGTCCACCTAAGTGGGTTGTTCCCATCACTTATTGTTGTCAGTCTCTTTTCCTGTTATTTTTTATCTTTAGCATAGGCAAGCAGGGTTTGTTTGTAGAGCAGGACTGCAAATGACTCAAGCGAGGTATTTGTTTCAACCATCCTTGAGATTAGCTTGGGTTGAGTGTCTCAAACTGATTTCCTTTTAAAACGGAGAACTTTAAAGTTGATCTGATAGTGAATAGGCAACCAGCAGAGGTTCTGGTGGCGCTGGAAAAATGAGGCCAGGATAATCTCACCGACTCTATTGCTTGCACTTTGGAGATCTCCTTTTTTGAAGGTCTGGAGTACATCCTGTGACAGTAATAGAATATTAGGTCCTGAATAATTCACTGGGAGGGCCTTTCTCAGAATATAAAGCTACTGGATACTGCTGACAGCTGTTTCAAGAAGGAGAGGTGTTCACAAAAGATGACATCCAGATTTATAACTAGCTGAGTTGTGGAGTCCAAGGTCCAAGGTCATTGGGCCAGATTCTGGGTATAAACGCCCCTTGTGCAAAGTTACACAGAAGGATTTCAGTTTTTCCCAGGTTGAGGCAGAAGCAAATTTGTCATCCACTTATGAATTGAATAGCTGACAGGCTTTAGGTAATGGTGGGAAGCCTGTTTGCGGAGTCATCTTCAAGGTGCAATCTAAGTTGGGTGTTTTCCATGCAAATGTTGAAAGAGTGATTAAAGTGATCAAACAATAAGTCAAATTGGTTGCCTTTGACATCCTTGATCATGAGATTATATTAGAAAACCTTACCTGAGTGCCAGGGCGTCAAATGAAGCATTCAGATCGTTTACTTCGTTTCTTATGGAATAGGGCACTAGCATTTTTCATGGAGATCGCATCACCTTTAAGGTTAAAATGACGCTCAGAGTCCCCCAGGACTCCTCTCTTCACCTTTGCTTTTCACTGTTTATCTCAAGCCACTTCATGGCCTACTCCTTACTTTAGATGTGGTGTTATGACCACTAGCCAGGTGACACTCAACTCTGCTTCAAACTTCGCAATCACCATTCATGCCAAACCTTGGTCAATCCTAACCACTATTAATATTTGAATGGACGTAAAGTTGCTGAGCCTAATCGTCACAAAACCAGAACTGGTCAGTGTTTCTACATTAGACAACTCTAAGAAGCCTACAAGTGTTTCATTCAATCCTGTATCTCTTCAAATTTCAAGTTTTGGGGTAGGTGCATTTCAGTCAAACCTGTCTAATCTTCAGTATATTTTTATATACACGGGTTCGCAATTATTAGTATTTGGAATATCAATTGGATGAGACATTGTTCTTTTTTTTTAGGAATTCTTTTAGCAAAGGCTTCATTTTCGTTTTTATGTTTGTGTGAATATGGTTTCCTTTTCATTTTTCTAGAGGCAGTCTTCAATGAGGATTCACTCTCGCCTACATGGGATTTCAAAGCAATAAAAAATGGAAACAAAATGGAGCTTCAAGTTGTATTATTGTTATAATATTAATATAACTTGGATCTGCATAGCACTGCGCATCTGCCCCCTGTGCCTATAAACCAGCCAGAATCAGTATGCACTTAATTAATGACTTCTAGAGCTTCATTCATTCTCTTGTTCACAAACAAAATTCTTGTCCTGAACTTTATCTTGCCCCTTTGTTGCGCTTCACATTATTCCGTGTTTTACATCACCAACCTCAACTTAAAATGTAGATACAAATTTCTCATGCAAAACTTGTAGGAGGCACTGCCAGACAGTGGGAGGACTAGAAAGCTTATTTATTAGTTTACTGGAATGGTAGGCACAGTTGTACGATCATACTTTGTGCCGCGAAGGCTACCTTCCCGTACTCTTTTCTGTGCTACTCCACTACAAGCTTAACACCTTTGGAAGGGGCAGTTCTTCAGCGGAGCCTTCGTTATTTTGAGGGCGTTATGTTTTGGAGGCAGGCTGTCCGGTTATAGAAGCCATGTCACTGTCCGATATCTGGTCTCCTTGCATTTCTTACCTATGTTACTGGATTAATGGTTCAGAATGGAGCTTTTGCATGTCCTTGGCTCGCACAGTAGAAGCGTGTATCCACTGGTGCTATGTGTGTGTGTGTGTGTGTGTGTGTGTGTGTGTGTGTGTGGCTTGGTTTTGGCAGAATGTCTTCATAATGGGAAGAAGAGGGAGGCAATATGGTAGGTAAATTATCCCAGAAATATTTGTTCTCCCTTGTAAATTGCAGCACATATTAATCAATTTCTCTTTCTTGCTATAACATTGAGATTATTTGGAACAGATTTTGTGGAAAGTGTCCATTGAGGTGTGATTTTATAGCCTCAGCCTGGAAGTTAATCTTTGCGGCAGCCCTTTTGGATAATCTGGCAGTGCTCTTGGGTACTAATTGAGTGCTCAGTAAGTAAGGTTAAGTATAGCTTCACACATAACATGTTGGTTCTGCCAATTGAGGTCCACTCATTTCAACATCTTGGAATAATACCTGCAATAGGTTTCCCTTTCATTGCTGGCCTCGTTCAGCTTCTTCCCCCTGCGCAGTTGGTTTTTAAATCATCTACTGGGTTTTATTATTTAGAGATGACACGTGTACTTAAGCTTGCAACAGATTTGATTCAAACCTTACTGATGTTGCCAGGCAGACTGCAACATTGTAAACGTTGGCTACTGTATTTTCAACCTTCTGAATCATGTATGTTAAGGTTCTGCATATACAGATATTATTGTGTTCCAACAACTGGCCCTCAAGTTTTTATTTTATTTTTTAATGAGAAGGAAGGAAGGCTTGGGAGACATTTGCATTCAAAGCTTTGGCATATATAACTCAAAGATGCCAGTAACCTCTGCACAGCACACAAGCCTGCCATTTAAAAAAAGGCCTGTTATTCATAAACCACGTTTTAGAAATCTGTCATGTTTATTCTCACAAGAGTGACTTTAAAAGTGTCCCCTTCAAATGCCATGCTTATCAGTGTAGTTGTGAGCAACAGTTACTTCAATCCACCGAGCAATCTTATCAGTTTATAATGATGTTAATGAGCAAATCGTGATGAGTTCATGATAACCTCATTGTTGAAGTACTAGCATCACTATCCAGTACTCAGGCTTACACTCCAAGGCTACAGCTTATTTTTTAATGGCAGCTGTGATATGATGAAATAAAGGGCACTGGTGGGCAAATGCAAGCGCAGAAGTGTTTATACGTACAGCACGACATAAACACAGGGCGTTTGTGTGGTAGGAAATGCAGTTTATTGGAATCCATGCCGTTCGCTGTGCTATCAGATTGTGATGGTTTGATGTGTAGAACATACTGCAGAATGTGTTCAGAGTATTGGTGTGCTGCTTCAAGTGAGACCCATTGGAAGTAATTAGATTAGCTGTGTGCAGGATAGGGTCGGCATGGAGACTCATGTGCAGGATAATCAAATGTCATGATGTATATGGATGAATCCATGGGCAAATATATTGTAATGGGAGCAGCCGGGATGTACTTTAGTGTCATTGGCACATGGAGATAGTTATTGACCGCCGCTCGGCCAATTAGAATGTTCACAGTGCAGTCAATAACTACTGGTATTGACTGCGCTATTGAATATTCTGTCATTAAAAGCAGAAAGGAAAACAACAGTGTAATTTTCAAGCAAGTTTCTTTCAACAAAAAACTTCACTTTCTTTGCAACATCCTATTTAACACACAAAACGGAAAGCTAAAACACAGAAAAATGCTTTTGCTTTCTTATAGAGAAACGTTTACTTTTACATGACACCAAATACTTAAGAAAGCGGTGACAATGACAACCTCATTGACGTAACAGCGATGATCAAGATCTCCATTAACGCTATAAAGAAGGCAATTGGGCCCTTGTCAACAGAATATTAAAAGATCATAGTAAAAATCCAGAAAACAACCACTGGCAACATCTCTAGGCGAGAGAGCTTCTAGAGGGCAAGAAAAAAACAAGGAAACCACTCCTTAGGAGCCCATAGTAATTAAAATCCCTCTGAAAGCGTTCCAGCCTTCCATGGCTGGTAAAGACCAACAGCAACCTGCTAAGGAAGCAACCACTGATCTGATAGGGAGTCACCCTCTATTTCTCCAGTGTCTTCAGTGCTACCGGAACAAATCCTTGAGCACCATATAGATTTTTGATTTTGAGCAGGGTTATTCACCCCAATTCTCAGAGGATGACTATGCAGACCCAGGTCTTTGGTTCTGACCCATGACTCCTTTGCCTCGGGATCCTTCGCCTCCACTCTGAAACACTCCTTTGTGCATCCTCTTCTCAAGAAACCCACAGCTGATCCGTCTTGTCCATCTAACTATCTCCCAATTTCCATTGCTCCCTTTCTGGGCAAACTCCTGGAAAGGTTGGCCATCTCTCAGCTTAACCTTCATTCCAATTCTGTTGGCTGTCTCCATGCCCAGAGTTTCACCACCAAGACCAGCTAATTCTCCATATCATGAACAAGAAGGAGAACTGCAGACAACAGACACAGATGACGACAATCCTGAAAGTGACACAGCCACCCACTCCCCACCCCAGGATGACTGGGACGAAGGCGTTACATGGATAGACCCTTACCATTATGCAAAACGTGTGTGAACAATTCAACCTAGTAGCATCATAGCGGAAAAAGATTGCTTTCCTTTTGATCTAATGCACAAAAGAAGGAAGACAGTCATGTCAACTCCTATACTAGACCATGTGTGGGAAGAGCGCTTGCTGCTAATGAAAAAAACGTTTTCTGAGCCAGCACTGAAAGGAAGACTGGAAAAGAAATGGAAAGCACCTGACGTATCCCCTAAATGCTTAACATCTCAACCCACTCCTGAGTCTATCACTCTGCAGTGGCCGAAATTACAACACCCTGGGCTCGAAATGTGCTGTCCCTCCCGACAATGACAGCAGAAAATAGGATGCTTTAGGAAAGAAGATCCTGGCTACAGGGGCCACTACTTTCAAAGCAGCAAATTCCCTGGCGATAATAACAAGATACGACTGGGAAATGTGGAATAGGATGGCACTGCTGTTTGAACATCTCCGAGATGACAAACGGAGGGAAGCTATGACCATCTTGATTGAGGGAGAAGAGGCATCAAATCATGCCATCAGCATTGCTGTAGATCGGACATAAACAGGTTTTAAACGGATCAGCAATGAAGTGGTTTCAAGAAGACAGACCTGGCTAAAGTGCACTGACTTCAGAGAAGATGCACAGGCAAAATTCATAGACATGCTGTTTGAGGGTGACCAGCTTTTTGACCTGAAAATTGATGATGCCATGAAGGCAATTAAAACAGACACAGCAAGGTCTTTTGACCTCCCTTCAGTCATAGCGCACCTTTCGGTCCTTTTCGAGGCGCTTCAGGTCACTTGACTTCCAGCAGGGGAACAGATTCTACCAGAGGTGATCATCCTATTCTCAAGGTTATTCTCAAGGGTACAGAAAGTCATAGCCATACAACCAAAAAGACTACAAGACGGCAACAGAAGGTGCCAAGGACCAACTGCCCAAAAGGGGAGACAACAGAAGCAAGCCTGACTTACACAGCTTTCAAGCCCCCACAAGAGCTCGACAAACCACACAAGTGGGAGGCAATCTACAGTACCTGTCATGATGCATACCCCGGGCATCCAGACCACGTCCATCAGCCCGGGGAGCAGGCATCATGTTGCCTTGAGAAAACCCAGCAACCCCTGCTAGGGGCTGTGTGGGTTCAGTCCTGGCGCCATAGGCGCCAGGCTCATAAGTGCACACTTACCTGATGCAGACCATGCTGCAAGAAGATCCAACCCCATGTGAGGCCTGGAAGGGACTACTTTACCTTGGGGACTATTTTGTTACTCGGTTGTGGTCGGGGAGGAATACCTACCTGGGACTACTTTGGAGGCTATATAAACCACGCCCAAAGAGCAGCACACGCTTCGTGTTATTCTGCATCCAGCAGCGTAACGTTCACCGTGCCAGCAGCAGCATCCAGCCTTCTGCCACGCCCGCCTCGAACCTGGAGCACCTAGCAAGAAGGAAAGAAGCAAAGGTTAGAACAAGAGTATTACCTGATTTCTTACCTGATCCCGGATTCATCGCATCTTCAAACCTGAGGAAAGACTTTGTTTTAAACGCGTCGCATCGCCAGCAGCAGCGCCACGCCATACTCACCGTTCCACGCAGCATCTCTTCGATCCGGCGCTGTCTCCATCTTTACATCGCCGAATTCCGGCACCTAAGGGGGACAAGAAACAACAAGGTGAGCAGAGAGAACAGACAGAGACAATCTCTTTAGCCGCCATATGCTTACCTGATTTTACCGCCGGAGGTATTATTCATCAGCACGCCACATCTTCTTATGCCGCACCTGTGAGAAAAGGAGAAAGCAGCAAGTTTAACCCTTGGCATTATTTACCGGACAGTGTTGGGTAACACAGACTTTTACCGGAGCGCTTTCAGCTGTCGATCTTCTTATTGGGTCAAAGCTGCAAGATAAACGAGGAATTGGACAGGAGTGAATTCCAGACATTTTGAACTCTTACAAACTATATACTTACGACTCTTCGCCAGGACCTTTTGGGAGTCAGGATTCGTCTACAACTCTTCCAATATCTTCAGGCCAGTGAAGTAACTGGTCATCAACGCGCCCCTGCGTACTTCGCAGTATGGAGGGCTCATCCTTCAAGAATATAAGGTGAGATTGCTGAGAGGGCACTTCAGAGGTGATTAGAGGGGAGGACAGTGGGGGTGCTATCACTTGAATCCACAAGTGGCTAAACCCATCTCTCCAGTCAGTCATCGCTGCACTACGCATCACGTGGGTGGAAGCCGCAGCAGTCCGGGTCCGACCGACGCCCCTGTGGGAGCCAGGTGAGCGTAACAGTACCACCTGTAACAATGGAAGCAAATTACCACAGACAAATGGGTCATAGACACGATCCAAATAGGTTGCATGTTGGAGTTCAGCAAACCACCATTTAAAACTCCACTAAGTGCACAAAAACAACCACACTTGCGAGTCCTGCAAAACGAAGTGGAAAAAATGCTCATCAAGCAAGCCATAGAAAAGGTACCAAGAAACCAGCGAGGCAAGGGAACGTACTCGCGGTTCTTTGTCGTACGAAAGCCAGGCAAATCATGGAGACCAATCTTGGACCTGAGAGGCCTCAACCAATCTTGGACCTGAGAGGCCTCAACAAGTCCATAAAGAAGCAAGTTTGGCGTAGAGTGGCAGTCTTGCTGCTCATTCCCACCCAAGTCTGTTGTTCCTGTTCATTGATACTGCTACTGTGGAGGCGTGTTCTACTACCTGCATAAAGACTCCTTTGCTCCGCAGACGCGGAGTGGTGGAGAGTGGCAGTCTTGCACCTCATTCCCACACAAGTCTGTTGTTCCTGTTCATTGACACTGCTACTGTGGAGGCCTGTTCTACTACCTGCATAAAGACTCCTTTTCTCCGCAGAGTCGACGCGGGGAGTAGCAGTCTTGCAGTCTTGGCTGTCATGACTGCGGATCCTGCCAACACTGCTGATTCTACCACCTCGGTACCGGGCAAAGAAGGAGGATGTCAGCTTCGTAGTGTGCACTCGCACGCCTTACAAATCACCCTCCAGCCTGTCATCCGACAAAGGACCCACCAACTCAGCGTCCAAAAGGTGGAGAGGACGCCACTGCAACAACTCCGACAAAGGTCTCAGAATCCTGTGAAGAAGAAGAAATATTGCCAGCTACGGCCCTCACCTCTGAAGAGACGGCACCTGCGGGTCCTGGAGTGGATCCACCATTGGAGGCATCATCGCAGAAGTTCGCGCCGTCTCTGACCCTGACGGGGCTGCCTGTCGGTCTCCCCCTCCTCGATCCGGCCGCTGGCTTCCTCCGGAGGGAGGGCCGAACGCCGCAAGCTGGAAGGGAGGGGCCCGGGCACATCTGAGGCAGGCGCACCAATTCTGGCCGATGTGGAAGTTGGCAACCAACGTAACTGTGCTAACAGTGCTTTTCCCTGGGAGGGAGCAGGAGCTCCAAAACAAAACAATTTCCATTTCCTCAAGTCCACCAGCGATGCTTCGTTCCCCGCGGACCCCGCGCTTCCCAAAGCGAGGACAGAAGGACTCGCCCACAGGCAGGACAATCTCCAAGCCTCTTTAAATTACAGGAAAAAATAGCTGTACCCCCCCCCACCCCGAGCGAAGAAACGCCAAGTAAACCAAACCACCAGTGTTCCCAAAATTTGAGCAAGACTAATGCAATAATACACACCGACCCAGGGAAAAAAGGCTTTGCACTACCATCCTGTGAATACCAACTTTCTCTGAAGACCAAAGCTTTTTAAGATCGCCCTTACCCAATGGGGCAGCCGTTCTGCAACAGCACAACCCAGAGAAAAATCAAAAGAATACAAACCCACAAAGCAAGAAGTGACACTGGAGCCAGACAAAAGGAAAAAAAGTGTCAATACAAAGTGAAAGGGAATTTAAAAACCAGCAGACAAAGACTGACTGCAGGACACAATCGAGCAAAAAGATCTGGAAGCCAGACTCCAGCAAACCCTCAGCTTTAAACCTTGTGACTGACTTATTCAACTCATTTACTCCCCTGTCTTCGGGCAGCCGAGACGAACTTACAGATGCAGAAATCCTGGCGGTGTCTGCCAACCTCCGCACAAGTCCAGAAAAACAGACATTATCGCTGAAGCCCCACCTAAAACTGATGCACCGCATAATGAGCTCCAAGAGATCCAATCCCTGCCACGAGAGACAGGGGAAGATGATAGAGTGCCAGTTTCTTCCCCACAAGTCTGTGTCACCCCGCCGGCTACAGCGTTACTACCTATCCCTCCCCCTAGGTCACTGATACTACCATCACCAGACCGAGAGGAGGCCTTACCATGTTCAAAAACGCCACCTCAGTCTGAATCACAAAGCAGTTAGAGACCAGCTGTATCAGCCCCTCCTGCTCAGGAAAATACACTTGCACCAGAGCTGGAACCCGAACTAATCGTACCTACAATAGAGTGCCGAGTAGTGGAAAAGGACGCAGAAGAAGGAACCACATCCCTGTACACTCCGCTTCCAGGCACCCAGGCTTCAAGGGCCAGGGAAAAAAGCCACCGGCGTTCGAGAGGAATCCATCAGGCTGGTGATTTCAGAGAAACACCGAACAGAAAACTAACTTAGACCACGAATGGCGAAGCTCGTCCGACTTCTTCCAGACTTCTTCCACAGACTCTGTCCGAAAGCTTCCGGCCCATGAAAGCCACTTCAATACCTCACCTTCCAAAAAACACCCATCTGCC
Source organism: Ambystoma mexicanum (assembly GCF_040938575.1). NCBI lineage: Eukaryota > Metazoa > Chordata > Amphibia > Caudata > Ambystomatidae > Ambystoma > Ambystoma mexicanum. The sequence goes on along the minus strand of NC_090927.1, from coordinate 188,417,143 downwards.
AGGAACACCAAACGAGACACCCACGAAAAAATGTGATATTTTATCTATTATGTCAGCGGTCACCATTGCCTTGGCACCGTTCACAAAGTTATATGAATCCATAAACGAGAATTTGAAAGACCACACAACCATCCAAGCAATGATGCATACGAAATTAATCTATCTGAAAGGATACATCATTGCACTGGATGAACGTTTAAAGATGACCAACACAAATCCAAACCACCCACCTGGATATTTACCTCAACGAGAACAAGGTATCGTTACTAACCCAAACAAAACTAAAACTCAGCCTACCACACCAGCGAAAGCCACACTCACTGGTGCAGACTCAGATCATGACCGAAACCTGTAGGCCCGAGACCCGTGATGTTATCCTTATCGTTGACGACCATCCTCATAAAAGTCCACCAAACCGACCTAAGAGGGACAGCCAGGACCGAGCCTCCTCGATATTCTCATCAACAAAAGACAACCAGGTGGAAAACACTGATCCAGCACATTAGGCGACACACATTCCACGGTCAGAAATAAACCCCCCTAAGCCTAGGGGCAATGCAAACCACCCAACCGGCGTGGGTCTCGTTTTACAGATCGCTAAACCCAATTGTCCTCATAACTCACCTAAAACAGAAGATTCCTTAGACTCCGACCACTTGATGAACATAAGCCAACATATTGAAAACGACTCAGCATTTCCTTCAACGAGTCGGAATCAGGAGGAAACCAAAGATCAAAACGGGAACACGACCGAAGCAACACCACGTCCGACCCAGAACAATGGAGAAACTGAGGACCCACCCTTCCCTTTCCCCACATTGGAGGACCGAAGGACCAAACTACACCAAGATTTCAATAAGGAACCAACTAACCATCTTGTGACCAGACAAGTCTCCTTTCTACCTAGGATAAACTCGTCTCCCCCACCACACAAGACTCCTCAGTCTCGCAAGCACTCTGATCACACTCATAAGGGTAGGAAGCTTCGTGGAGACATTTCACCTAGAAACACCAAGCAGTCGAGATGGAACGAAAAAACTCCTTTAGACAAATCTAAACCGCAAACATTTTGCTACAAATCTAGACTAGAGACCTATCTCAAGCCGACAAGGAGCACAGACAAGTCAACATGGGCATTAAAACTGTAACAGTGCCCAGAAAACTACGATGAAATCATCCTCAACAGAAGAGTCCTTACTCTATTCAGCCTTATTCCCGCCCTCGGACGGATCAAATCAGATGACCTGAAGATCGTGGACCCAAGCAATACCCTTCGAAGAGCTAAGACCCACTTATATATTCTATCAACGAGGGTGAAAACTCTAATAAGGCAAGAGTCCGACAAGCTCCTAAAACTGGGATACATACTCGCGGAACAAACAACTAAGGACCATGCACCACAATCGCCGGTCCACCAGAACACTCGAAATAGGTCACCATGTTCGAATGCCTCCCTTAAATACTCTCAGAAGAACAACCGACGGGAGGAAAATGTCATTGTTAAGAGAAACAAAGAAGATCCTCGATCAAAAGAGAGAAGAGAACTTAAAACCCATCCCACATCTCATACGGAAACCAAAATTGAATGAACATCATGTTCGACCCGTAGAGAAAGACCCATAAATCCAGCTAAACACGCAGAACCCGAGGCCAAGATCTACACACGCCGCCCAAGCAAAATGGAAACTGCCCAAACCTCAGCAGTTCAAAGTTCCCGTAATCGGAGAACAGAGACCATAAAGGCACCGGAAAATTCGAGAGACAAAGGCCAGCTCCAACAAGGCATATGGTCCTGGCTGCCAAAGGCCCTGACTTTAACCCGTAAGAAATAGCAACTCGCAGGTTGGCAATCCGATGAAAGCGACGACTCGTCAGTCGACCAATGCTCAAACTACTTAAAACTCTGCTCTTGGAACACGCAAGGCCATCTCCATCTGACTGCCTCGGGAGACGCAAACCTGGCCTCCTTTGATATCATTTGTCTCCAAGAAACTTGGCTATTAGACAAACCAGTCTTGGACGTGTATGACCTCGTTTTGGCACCCGCAAGAAAAGGCCTATTAGGTTGCCCTTCATCAGGCCTCCTCATGGCGTGTCGTAACGGAAAAGGTCACAGGATAAAAGACATTCTCCAGTCAAACTTATCAGTGCTGACAGTTCTCTTAGACTGGGAACAGATGTCGACATTACCCAACACACTCATTGCAATTCTTAACACCTACTGGAATCCGGCAGCCATACAGGCGAAAACCTACCTCGACATGCTGGAAAAAGCGATCGACGTTCAGGCCACTCATCGGGTGGCCTTCCTCATAATTTGTGGTGACTTGAATGCATCATGTCAAATGACTCACAACAAAAATGGAAGAATCAATAAACAAACAGCGGCCGCCCAAAGAGGCCAACTATGGTCTAAGTTAATGGCCTCATAACACATGCTCAACCTCGACGTTGTCTTTGGAAACAACAACCGTCTCCCGACTTGGGAGCAGGGAGATTTGCAGGGCACCATAGACTACATTTACGCATCACGTCCATTCTTACAAATGATAACTTCTTTTGAGGTCCGCGGCAGAGCGGAAAGTGACCATAACCAGTCAATAACAACTTGGTCAAACCATTTTGAAAAGCCGACAACTAGGTCTTTCCGGGTGGAACCGAGCAACCAGGGGAAATTGTCTAAAACTTACTGCAGCCTTAGTCAGAGAATTGACTAGGAGATACACCACCAGCTGAAGTCCCGAACGAAAAACGATACCCGACTATGTGTCTCTACTCTTACCCTACACAACTAAAGGCACAATGAATCGAAAAACTTGCACTTCCCACAACTACTCATATGACGCGCAGCTAAAAGGCGGGAATTTTTGAAAAACAAAGACATTGGCCAAGTCCATAATAACCGAGCAAGCAGAAATAAAAATACTGGCAGTTACAAAAGATTATCGGAAAGGGTGAAAAATCAGTGCTTCCAATTATATCCGAGAGACTCTGAAAACATTCTGAAAGCAATTTGTGGCAACAAAGCCAGAGACTTCTGGTCACTAATAAGAACAACAACGCCCACGGGGAAAACTTGATTTTGAACAGCATCAGTGAACCGAAATGGATCAATCACTTTACGCTACTCTTCAAAACTCCACCGCAGCAGAAAACCCTACCCAGGGATACTACCCCCTCGATATGTTTATCCCTTGATGACCATGAAGAGATATCTGATCAACTTAAAAAACTTAAAAGCTCCTGAGCTGCCAGGCCTGATGGTATAACCAACATGGATCTTAAAAACCATCCAACGGAATGGGCAATTCTCCTAAGACAGAACTCGACTTTGGTTGAAACTAGCAGAGTGGGTCTGCCCAAATCAAATGAGATTCTCTCGCCTATAAAGGCACTACACACTGACACGACACTCCAAGTGCGACTAACCCAACAAGGGAGCCTCTCTGCAGAAATCCCCACCGGAAGAGGGCTCAAACAAGGATGTCCCCTTGCACCGGCTCTGTTCCTAGCCTACATGGGTGACTACGGGGAAACTGAAGATCTCTCCAGAACATTTCCGCCAAAACTGGCCAGTGCTAAAATCAGTCGATATCTGTATGCGGACGACCTCATCCTCTTCGACAGACCCCATTAGGTCTCCAGAGCCAGCTAAACAACCTACTCTCTACACAACAGAAAACAACCCGAAAATCAACAAAGGCAAAACTAAAATAATGATTATGGAGAATAAAGAAAAAAGAAAAGCAAAGAAGGTATCTCGATGAGAGCGAAATAGAAAAAATAAGAGTTTAACTGTCCTGCCGTAACCCTCGACAGTTCAAAACAAGAAACCTCAATGCAAGAAAACCTTGAACGCAAAATAAAAAAGCTGGCTGCTCAAGGAAAGGCAGACGATCTGAAATTTGGCCGATTTTCGACCATTCCGGCAAACCAATTTAACAAGATGAAAGTTGTTCCATCAATCACATACGGTGCCGAGGTGATGCCCCTAATACCAAAAAAAAAAGTCTGGCCACGGTTGGAAGCACACTTCTAGAGGACAGTTCTGTCCCTGCCCGAATCAACATCGATGCCCGTAATACGGCGAGAACTCAGTCTTCTGTCCTTATTGGGAACAATAAATGCCAACTCATTGCTCCTATACCGAAAATGCCTAATTCAAAGCAGCCAAAAAATCTACGCATTGATAGGTAAAGAAATGCACGAGGAAACTGTCAAAATGCTATCTGTCTGGAAGAACGACAACAGTTCCTTACTGAACTCCATCGTCTGCACTGAAGAAGATCTAATCACAAACCCAGTCAGACTAATCCAAAAGCTCAAAAACCTAGACTGGTCAACAACTCTAGGTGCTGCGGCTGTAAATAAACTCACCACACACCTACCACAAACGACGTGCAAGCTCAACGAGCTACATGGATACATAGCTAAATTTCCAAGCAGACCGGCACGCAACTACTTTCTTAGGGCCAGACTGAATTTACTAGAAACAAATTAAATTTTGGCAATACGAGGCCTCTCTGCGACCAGCGACTGCCGCCTATGTAGTACAGGAAAAGAGACAATTCACCCTCTGCTCCTGTCCTGCCCAAAAAATCAGACGATTAGATCTGCCTACCTTAAACATTTTCTGACTGACGGCCAACAGTTGGAAGAAGAACAATGGTGGCACAGAATGATAGGCGGAGACAGAGCTGTCTGGCAAATAGCGCTATTAAAGATTCTTCAACAGACCATGAAAATGATACCATGACTTTCAAACATTACGCAAGCAAACACACGATTTCCTCATTTCTTCTTTTGTAAAAATCCTATTTGGATTACACACAAGTAAACAAAACAAAAAAAAAAAAGTAAAGAAGCAAAAATTAAAAATGATCTGACATCATAAAAGCGGTAAAGGAAGTAGATTTTTTTTAGCATCACTTGATCTCAAAGATGCATATTTCCATATCCCCATTCACAAGGCGCAAAGGAGGTTTCCAAGGTCTGCCGTGGGAAACGACCATTATCAGTCCAAAGTGCTACCATTTGGGTTGCGCTCAACACCCAGGACATTAACAAAATTCCTGGACCCAGTGGCCACGTCCCTATACCCGTATACCCCTACCTCAGCGATTGGCTGATATGGACATCCTCGGAGTCAAAGGAGCAAGTCTACATCCAGCGCGTTATACACATGCTCTCACACCTCAGCTTCACAATAAACTGACAAATCCTACTTCAAGCCATCCAACACCTCAGCGTTCTTAGTGGCAGAATTCGACACCCTCCAGGGCTGGGTCCTTCCCTCCCAGAAAAGCACGCTCTCAATTCCCTGTCTGCTAAACAAATTCCGGCCAGGGAATAGCATGTCAGTAGGAACATACATGCAGCTATTATGGACAATGGGCCTCGTTACGCGTTTGGTAGTAGCTGGGCGGTAAATCTACCCAGATACCACCAAACTGTATTGCCATTACCGGGAATCAGTCCCACGCTATTACCGCCGGATTACGAGTGCCGGCAATGGTTGTAAATCCCCATTCCATTGAGTCCCATTGGACGGAATGGGGAGATTTGCCGGTACTACCGGCCCCAGTAATTTCAGAATTTTTGCAAGTAAGGCTGTTAGCTGGAGGTAACTCGGGTGCCCCACCGGCAAACTTCCAGTTGTGCGGTAACGTACCGGTTAACGTTATTACCGGCACGTTATTACCACACCGGCCAACTTGTAATGAAGCCCAATATCCTCATGTATCCCGCTGATTGTATTGTATAGAGATTTGTAAAGCGCAGACTAAGGCCAGGATGCATCTAGGTGCTAGGAAAGAGATAAGTAAAGCTGATGCAGAGCAGAATCAAAACAGGTGAGTCTTCAAAGACTTTCCAAACTGGTGGTGTTTAGTGATGTTGCAGAGGTACATCGGCAGGGAGTTTAAAATCACGGAAGCCAGCACAGAGAAAGATCTTCCTTCTGCCTGAGCTTTATGAAACCTAGGGATGCATAACAAAGCTTGAGAGGAGGAGCAGAGAGCTCTCACACGTTTGTAGGGACTCAACTTGGACCTAAGGAAGACTGCGCCAGAGTTGTGAATGGCTTGGTGCACAAGACACAGTCTTAAACTTAACCCGACTCCTAATCGGGAGCCAGTGCAGCTGACGGAGTAGGTCTTGAGAATGTGAAAGTCTAGGGGCTCCCAAAGCCAGCCAAGCGGCAGAGTTCTGAAGAATTTGAAGACGTTGCAGCAGAACGTCAGGCTGTCCAAGGTAGATGCCGTTTCAGTAATCAACGGAGTCCATAATAGATGAGGTAACTACTTTGACCTTAGAGTCAGGAAGAAGGAAAGGTCACACTTTTCTTTTTTAAAGACTTTCAGCTTAACCAGGCCAGATTAGCAGACTGAAGAAATGGGGGCTTCTCCCGAACGATTGGTCATAAGTTGAAAGCCTAGACATTTCACTGTTAGAACTGGTACAGGACAGGGGCCGTGGGAGGTGGGCCAGTAGTCTGTATTCCACTAAGTTTCCAAAGTATGAGACCCAACCAGGAGAATCTCTGTTTTGTGCCCGTTAAGCTTAAATAAGTTCTTGGCCATCCACAGTCCAACTGAAGAAAGGCAGTCCTTCAGCCTAGAGGGAGGATCTGAAGCTGGGGCATTTAAACGGAAAAGGATCTGCGTATCGTCTGCATTGAACGCCATGGTCTTCGACCAGATCTGCTAGAGATCACGTATATAAGTTAAACAAAAGGGGAGACAAGGGTGACCCCTGACGGACCCCACAAATCGCAGTTGTAGGGAGGGACTTAAAAGGGGTACAGGAGAATGGAGGCGGGCAGCCTAGAAAGAGGCCAACCATCAGAGTGGAACACCGGACACTCCAGCCCTCTCAAGACTCTGAAGCAAGATTCCATGGTCAATAGTGTCAAAAGCTGCAGTGAGGTCGAGGAGAATAAGAGCTCCCACTCTCTGGGGTCTTTAAGCAGAGCAATAACGCCCATGATTGTGACCACTACAGACTCAGTAGCCACGCAGGTCGAAAGTCCGATTGAAAAGGGTGCAGAAGACAGTTTGATTTCAAAAAGTGGTGGGGTCGCAATATCCTCCATCAGTTTCATGAGGGCCGGGATTAGAGAAATAGGTTGATAGCTTTCTGCCACAGCAGGGTTGAGATTTGCCGCCTTCAACAGTGTGGAAATAACTGCATCTTTCAAAGGCCCTGGAATTAAGCCTGTCGAGAAAGAGTGTTGCAAAGCGGCACTAAAGAAAGTGATGGTCTTATCTGAAATGGATTGAATGATCCGAAGAGGAATTGGATCAATAGGAGAGGCAGACTTATGTCTCAACAGTGAAGTTGAGACCATACTGTCTGTCACTTTATTAAACTGAAAAACACTGATCTGATTCTCTTTAACATTGTAGGCAGAGATACCAGAATCGGAGGAGTCCGGCATATCACACCTGATCATTAGTCGAATGGTACTTATTGTTTCCCTAAAGAAAGAAGCACTAAGGTTGCATTGAGATTGTGTGTGCAAAGCCTGTACTAATGGGTGTACAGGAGCTGAGAGTTCTTTAGCTGAGCATGGGGCAACCAAAATTCGGTCGGCATAGTGATCGGTACTCTTACGTCCCGTCCCTTTCCTCCATATTGTATGGGCGTCCCTCGCGAGGGACGGGAGACGGAACTTTTTTCTCCATAAAAAATCTTTTTCCCCTTTAAATTTAGAGGCGCGCAGCCCTGGGAGCATGCACTCGCCTGACTCTGCCCCAGTCACTCCTCAGCCCCCTTTTCCGCATCGACGGGAGCAGGCCGAATTCACCAGCGCTCCTGGGTTTGGCTTCGGCCATGTAATTCCATGCACGGATACTTACTTCTCTTCTGTCTTTTTATCATTCAGGTACTCGGTCCTCAGGCGTCACGTTCCTCCCCTGCGCTTGTTGAATTCTACACGGTTCAGCAGGTGTCCATCCATCCAGAGATCGCCTCCAGAGGACCGGAAGGACTTCGTCAATCATCGATCCAGGCCCTAGGTAGGGCCACATTTTTCCAGCAGGCACCCCGCAAGGGAGACTCCTTCCAAGGACACGCCCGCGCGGGATGATCCGCTCAGGTTCTCATACCAGCACAAGTACCGATGCTAGGTAGCTACCGGCCGGTAGGCCGAGGGGTCAGTGGATCCTCCCAGTTACAGTGCTGAGGGATGGGAAACTTCTTTTACCGGTCTTCACCCCAGGGTCCACGCCCTACTACCGGCAACATGTCTGAGGGGCCGTCTATACTCAGTACTACCGGCAGATCCGCCGAGGGCGAAACACCTACAAGGTCTCGGCCTGAAATACCGGGATTACTTGCCCTAGTACCGGCACACATACCAAGGCTAGTCCAGCTATCGGCCTCACGGCAGAGGGGTCTCCGGATTCTTCTGGTGTCAGTGCTGAGGGACTGCAAGGTTCTTTTACCGAAGTTACTCCTTCGGGGCAACGCCCTAGTACTGGCATTTCCGAGGTGGCGCCTTCACGCAGCACTACCGGCAGCTCTGCCGAGGGCAATACGCCTTCCAGGTCACGGCCTGAGGTGCGGAATAGGCCTTTTGTTCCAACACCAAACGTCTTGGACCGGGCTGGTTCCGGAGATCCAGGCACCACGACTTTGGCAGGTGGCACTCAGCTCGACAAAATGGCAGCTGCGCCAGACAAGATGGCCGCTCATCCAATACCACCTCTTGCGGAGCGGGTGGAGGAGAGAGTCACAAGGTGGGGACTGGTGTCAGCTAGGGGCGTGGCCTACAGTTTATCCATCAGCAGCGCAGTGCAGGTTTCCCCTGCACCACAGACAGAGTGTGCCCCTGCCACAGTTGCCCTTGGCCACTCCGTCAATATCACCTGCCACCTCTTCACCTCCGAAGACAGGTTCAATTAAAGGTTCCTAGGGTTGATGCGAACCCCCAAGATGGGGGCCAGCCTCCGGGATTCCATCTGGGACATGCTCCCTCAGGTCCCCCCACCGGCACCCATAGTCATTCCTGCGGTGCCGCAGGCCCCAGCACAGACGCTGCTGCCCCAGCCCACTCCTCCGATTCCGGCTTCCCTTCCTCCCACAGTACAGGTGGTTCCACACCAGCCTCCGCAGCAGCCACCGGCTCAGGCCTCCACTCCGCAGCCCACAGCGCTAAGCACTCCTCCACCAGCTACAGACCCCACGAGCCTGGCGGACACGGACGAGGAAGAGGACCCCGACGTGCTATCTTCAGCCAAGGACTTCCACAAACACCTTGCAGGTTTGGTAGAGTATTTGGGCCTTCCTCAGCCTGGGGTAGAGCAGCCCGCGGAGGGGGTCTTAGCAGAAGTCCTCACCCTAAGACCCCCTACTAAAACAGGGATCACAATGCAGAAAGACGTAGTTGCCCTGGCCAAGAAGGGGTGGCTCAAGCCGCACTCGGCCCAACCTTTCAATTGGCGCCTCAACACCAAGTACAGGCAGATGGAGGGGGACACACCCTTGCTTTCAACGCATCCTCAACCACACTCTTCTGTGATATCTGCGTTGTCACTCTATTCCAAGCCTCAGTCGTCCTTGGCCACCTTCGTCCTCAACGCTGCTAGACAAGGAGGAGAAGATCTTGGAGGCGTACGGGAAGAAGCTGTACTCCAACGCCTCCTTTCACCTGCGGCAGGCCAATGCAGATGCCATGTTGGCAGCTGCTAACCAAGGGCTCTGGCGGGAAATTGTGGACTTCATCCCAGAACTTACGGCACAGAGCCAAGTGCACTTCAAGGCGGGACTAGGAGAATCCAGGCTGGTAGTGCAGGACATCATGGAGTCCATCGTGGCCATGAGAAGGACGGCCTGGCTCTAGGCTACTAAGTTTACTCCTGATGTCCAAAAACACATATTAGACCATCCCTTCGAGGGCAGTGACCTCTTCCACTCCACCACGGATGAGGAATTAGATAAAAAGAGGAACAGCTCGCAAACCGCAAAGTCTTTATCTATTCTTACAAAGGCCGCATTTGGCGGGTTCCGAGGCTTCCAAGAACGGAGGTCCAGACAACCGGACCGTTCTTTGAGTCAGCATCAGAGGAAATAACAAGGGGGTGGGGGAGGGCAAGGGAGTTTTCCAATTCTTCTCCTCGCAACAGCCTCAGAGGGAAAAGAGGCATGGCACGCCCCTTCGGGTCCACGTGTCTCCAGTGGGGGGCAGGCTTGCCTTTCACGTGCAATTTTGGCAGCAGAATTGTTCTGACCCCTGGATCCTCTGTAGTCTCCATGGGGTACTGCCTACCAGTACCTTCCTCTCCTCCCTCCCTCCTCTCCTCCTGTCCCACAGATTGGAACAGCAACTCCGCTGGCGGAGATCCGGTCGCTCGTCGAGAGTCAGGCTGTGGAAGAAGTCCCAACCTCCTAGCAAGGCTTGGGCTTTTTTTCCAGGATTTTCACCATACAGAAAAAGAACCAGGCTGTCCAGAGAGTTGTGTTGAACCTTTCCACCCTCAATCTCTCCCGCCCTCGCAAAAATACAAGATGGTTACGCCAGATCTTATTGCGGAAACACTGGACAGGGGAGACTGGATGTGCTCCCTGGATCTGAAGGACGCTTACCTACACGTCCCGATTTGGCAGCCGCATCGTTCCTTACTATGCTTCAGGATCGTGGGCTTCCATCTCCAATACAAGGTGCTACCCTTCGGCCACAACTCGGCTCCCAGGGTATTTACCAGGTTTATGAATGCAGTGGCAGCCTTCCTCAGGGCCACCACGTCTACCCATACCTGGACTGGCTAGTCCAGGCCACCTCTCATGAAGCGGTTCAGCCAGACCATGGTTCTCCAAGCTCCTCAGCCTTTCGGACAGACCTCCCATTCACCTACTGCTGGGCCCAGCTCCTCTCCTGGCCCAGCAGGGGGCAGGGTACTCCACCCTGCTCGTCACAAGCTAGCCATCGCAGCGTGGCCCCTGAGCAGGTCATGCTGAAAAACTTAAGCCTACCTCAGGGTAACCTAGAGATCATCCAGGGCTCTAGAATCAAGGCTACTAGGAGCCAATATAAGAGTAAATGGTCAAGCGACAGCTGGCGGGCCTCCACAGGCTTTACACGCCTATAAGGAAGCCACACTCGGTGTGAGACCTTAATGTTGGGTTGGGGTACTCGGCGCACAAACCTTTTGAGCCAGTGGAATCTGCAGACATCAGGCTGGTCACCATAAAGACAGCTCTGCTCGTGGGCCCCAACTCAGCTCGCAGAGTCAGCAAGATCCAGGCTCTGGTGGCATCAGAATCCTACACCACTTTTCACCGGAACAAGGTCGTCCTGCGGATGCCCCCTGCTTTCCTACCCAAAGTGACCTCCTCCTTCCATCTCAATGAGGAAATAGCAGATACCTTGTTTGCCACGTTTGGTGGGTTAAGGCCCGGTTATCCAAGGCTTCCATAGCAAGGGGATGATAATGCGACCATCAAGGAGGAGCAGCACAAACCAGTGCCAGCTTACTTACATGCCCATATAGGGACTGAGGAGTGGCACCGGTGGGCGGAGTCAGGCAAGAGCAGGCTTCCAGGGCTGCGTGCCTCTAAATTTAAAGGGGAAGATTTTTTTCTGGTGAAAAAGGGTCCATCTCCCGTCCCTCGTGAGGGACGTACATACAGTATGGAGGAAAGGGGACTATGGATTAAAAGTACGATAGTCACTACTGTTAGTAACTGTTAATATTTATCCTTTTTAATGGCCCTTTGTATTCTTAAATAGCTTGTGTGTAAATCTTTTTGACAGAAAGGGCAAAGTTAATATGCCATTTGCACTCTGCTTGGTGGCAGTTTCGTTTTACTAGTCTAAGTTCTGCTGAAAACCAAGGGGCCAAAGGTTTAAGCAAGCAAAAGATCTTATAGGGTCCAAAGCATCGGAGGTGCTATGCATGGCTTCAACTAGGGCAGTACCGACATCTGTTTTTTTCCACTACTCCTTCTTGGGTTAGAGGGATCAGCATGTTGATAATAGAGGATGGGTTAATGCTTTCCCAGTGTTGGCAGGTTTGCCATGACTTACTGGGTTTACACACAGGAATCTGAGCAGTGATCGAAAAAGGAAGCAAGTAGTGATCGGACCAGGAAAAGGGGAAGGTTTTAAAAGTGTTAAGCTCACCGAAATCGGAGAAAATAAGATCAAGCATATTGCCTGTGTTGTGAATTGGGAGGTGATTCCTCAAGAAGAAAGCAATCACCCAAGAGAGCTACAGCTTTTTTGCAAGAAGGTCTGTAGGGTCGTTTGGGTGCAAGTTAAAGTCACCCAAAAGAACCAATTTAGGAGGTTTCAGTCATGGGTCTGCCACTAACTGACCAAAATCATATAAAAATATATCTGTGACATCGGTTGGTGGCCTATAAACTATTAAGATAATGAAGAGGAACATTCAGGGAAGACTGGAGCCTGACTAATAATAGTTCAGATGGCAATTTGTGCACCAGAAGAATGGGAGAACAGCTCAACATAGACTGAAGAATTAAGGCCAGCCCACCTCCTGGTTTGGTTGCAGGTCTATCAAGTTGTAGAATTTTATATTGTGGAGGCATCATCTGAACAATATCTGGGCCAGAGGTTGAGGTAAACCATGTTTCAGTAATACATAAAAGATCAGGTTCTAAGTCTTCCAAAAGTGGAACTATGTCATCTTGATGAGCTCTGGCAGATTGGACGTTAATCAGAATCCCTTTTAAGTGAATGTACATACAGACCTGGACCATACAGACCTGGGCCTCGCAGGAAAGAGATACTCTAAACCCCTCAGGCCAGTGAGTACTTGAAGGTGGTAGAGCTGTGAATTCATTTTGTGTGAATAGCCGGCGTGTCATCTAAGTATAGCTGTTTTTTTGTACCAAATATGGTGCCTATGGCCCAAACAGGTCTCGAACGGGCACAGACGGTCTTGCCTTTAGCACAGGGCAATCTCTCTGGCACATTTATACCATGAGGGATGAGCGAGATTGGCCGCGCACTGATGTGATCCAACAGTAAAAATGAAAGGCAGACTCAATAACGAGTGCAGGCTGCTGAAATCAGGTAGAACCCCAGTTACTTCAAAATAAATTACACAATCCCAATAGCAGCAATAGAGTAAAAACAGTGTTCAATCACTTAAAATTCACAGTATATTAACACAAGGGAAAAAAGAGTGACTTTAAATGGCAGACCACTGCTGAGCAGAGCATCCTCTCCAGTAGATTCCGACGGACCGGTGGGCACAAACGAGCTGGTCATGGAACGACAAGTTGCTCATAAAATCTTATTTAGCACGCCAACTACAATGTTGGGCAGAAGCTTGTCACGTCACAGTTGGGATGCCTTTCCGGGAGTTACTGTTTCAGGAAAGGATAATAACTGATGCGTCACTCACGGGATGGGGCACTCAAATGATCGCTCATCCATCAAGGGCCTCTGGAATGTTTAAGAGTCCAAACTACACATCATTGTCCAACAGCTAAAAACAACTGTGTCCCTTGCTCTTCACTCGTTCCTGCCAGTACTCAAAAGCAAGGTGGTCAGAGTGTTGACGGACAACACCACCGCCATGTATTGTATACGAAACCAAGGGGGCACAAGGTCCAGGACATTACCACAAGAAGCCCAGCAATTATGGCACTGGGCAAACCACAAACAATTACAGCTCCAAACATTCCATCTTAAGGTAAAACAGTGGATCAACTCAGCAGAGCCATCAATCAGTCCCACGAATGGCAACTAGCAAACATACTGCTCGACAAAATGGTGGGGGACACCGTCCATCGAACTGTTCACAACCTGGTAAAACAAGAAAGGTCTGCAATACACTCGGTCAGTTGCTTATTAGTCGTCTTTTTGTGAAATAAAGGGAGAGCCAAAATGTGTTGCATGTATCTTGGTTCTCACCCTGTCTGGGGTAACGGTTTCTCTCACCCCTACTTGGGGTATCTTAGCTCTCATCCTGACTTGGTTAAATGTTATTCTCACACCTGCTTGGGGTATAGTCCTTTTTGCCCTGGCTTGGGGTCTGGCCTGTCTTCTCCATTCTCCTCCTTGTTCCCCGGAACCACTACTTACCTGGCTTCGAATAGCGGCATTCCTGGGGGCAGGTTGTCTCTTCGCTGTAGTGGAACTGCTTCTCAGGTTCCTTTGCTGGCTTCTGCCTTCTATTGTCTATTCTGCTTCTGCCCTTCGGTACTCGATGGGTTCTCAGGGTCATCTGCTTACAGAGGCGGTTGACCACTTCTGATGCTGTCTTGCCTCCTCTTCGGTCGTGGTAGTCTCTTGCTGGCTTAGCACTGCATAAGAGAGAGCAGCGTTCAGTGGGGTCCTGTGCTGCTCTTGCACGTCAGCTGCGTGTGGCTGCTTCATGTCTCTGCCTTCTGGAAGGGACTCTCCTCCTGCGGTTCACTCCGGAGGATTTCCCTTTTGCTTTCCTTCTCTCTGTGTGCCGGTCTTACTGGCGCCTTATACTTCAAGCTGTAACGAGATTGACAATTCCTTGTTTCTGTGATTTACGTAATGCTGGTGTCTTTAAAGGGCCAGCAACCTTTCCAGCTATTTCAAAAGGGTCATGCACACCATTACCCTTTGTAATGCCTGTATATCAGACGAACAAGTGGGACTCGCACATAAGGGTGGTGAATAAAATCCCTTTTTTGGGGATTCCTTGTCCACTAAGCGAGAGACATCTCAAGTGGGATCCTACTTGGCTTGTCCCCTAGTCCCAAAGGGAGTGGCTACACGTTGGGGAGAAGGGTCGAATTACCTGGAATCGTCACACTTTATAGACCTCGCAAGGGTCATTATCGCATGGGATAATGAGCCACCACAAGTTAAATGATCTGTAAGGCTACATTAATTCTCCATGGGTTGAAGAAGAGGGCCAATTTGAAAACAACAACACAAGTATTATTTGTTTGAGTGACCCTTGATTTGCATGCTTTGTGCACATTTGTTGACTGTCATTACTGCAGTGCATTGCTACTTTTGGAGATGGATACATAACCTTGAGATTTCATTGTTTCTTTAGTGAATGGGGTTCCCTGGCCTCAGGAAGCCACGGGGCGCAGCAGCCATACCTTTAACTGCAGAATGCTCATCCGGCCTCCCGACGAGCCAGGTGTGGGAAATCAAGAAGCGCGGCAGAGGTATGAAGCAATGCAGTGCTTCACCGTTTCTCAGCCCAAGTCCATCAAAGAGGAGGGAGAAGGTGAGACGGCAAGAAACCCGTTCTTTTTCCAACTGCTGTGGCCCCATATATTGCAAGAATGATAACTGCAATAAATGTATAAAAGGGTAGACTGCTCTCCTCTTCCTTTTCACAAACCATGATGTTCTAAATTGCTGCAGATGCTGTTTGTGGGATCAGATGGTGTTGCTTTTCCACTGTTGACAACCACTGTGAAGGTGGGAAACCTGGATCTTGGAGAAGTGGTAGCAAGTTAGTTAGGTCAGGTATCCTGTATGTTATGAGTAGTCATTACACTCTGAATCTGATGGGTTAAAATATTGTATATATGTATTCCCCCACCACAAGCTAAATTACCAATGGTCAAATCATGAATGGTAGATGTTAATCAATGCAACAGCACTCCTTTAACTGATCTCAGGATGATGCAAGTAGGCTGTCTCTATCGGACAGATTGTACAGCAATGTCTCTGCATCTTTCCCATCTGCTTAATATTCAACATTGTTGTGACATTATGACAGCCTTCATGTTGTCTGTCTCCCAATCTCATTGGAAATGTTTGCTTCATGTAGTGACTAGGTGGCCGAGTAGGTTAGTCCCTTTAAGCGTACGTACCTGGGTCGTAGCCGAAGAACAAAACTCGCTTTAGAGGAAATCTCGGCCCTTTCGACCGGTCCCAATGAATACCTTCATCTCATTAGTTGAAGAAACTTGCTGTAGCTTTGCAGAGGGTCTCTTGGCAGGAAAGAACAAACCTAATGTTTTACTGCCCGATAGTTAATCTTTCCGCGACAGCAGTTGGCTTCCGCCCTGTATCTCAATCTGCGCGCCTGCCAGATGAGATTGCTTTTAAAATTAGTTGCACCGCCATGTGAGCGCTACTTCGCGAACGGATGAAGTCTTGTTGCTGGGAAATGCCAAATCTAATCATATCCACTCAACTCTTCCAATTTATTCCAAGCGATCATGAATGACACCGACATCATTCTCCTGTTAAAGAAATTAACATTTTAATTAAAAAATGTGACTAACATTTTGCAGCGAACAGGCAGCACACGTGTTAGCTTCATTCGTTTGCTCATCCATCCCTTTTCCAACCTCTTGCTGCCTAATGGTCCTGTTTTTTCACAGATTTTCACTCATGCTTGATATGTATTGCAAGAAGAATCCCACGACCTGCTGCTCCCGCTGCCACCGCCACATCGGAATCTTTCATAACCAGGCAAGATACTACAGGTACATCTTGGACATGTCTGATTTTTATTTTAAGGGTGATATTCAGGTTACAAAGTGAGATTTTTTTTCCTTTGTTCTTTACAGTGTGGTGAATTGCACTACCCAATTTCTTTTGTTTGCTTAAATAATTAAGCTTTATTGGTTTTTCATGTGTTCTATTGTTTATAATACATATACATTTAAAGGAAAAAAGGTGGTTCACTCTTTTGGGGGACTGGAATCAGCATTCCATAGTGATGTTACCGCAAACAGTCTGTTTGTTCCCTCCAGTAAATCTAAAGAGCTTTCCATGTTAGTCATACGCCAACATAAGGCCTTTACATATTAGAAACACAGCTCTGATTTGCATAAACCACAGTCCTATAAAAAGACAGTAAAACATAGCATTAAAAAATAGAAAAGAAGAATAGTGAATTCATGTGGGACCTTGAGATTGCATGGAAAAGGGTATATGCGTGTCGAGGGTGGAGGGGGCTTGTGGGACGTAACATTCTTCTTTCCAAGAATATTTGTAGGAGTGTGAAGTGGGAACCTGCCCTAAAAGTGCCTCAGGACAGCAGCGTCTAAATCAGGTGTGAAGTATTGCCTTAGCTTTTAGTCTATGTAGAACAAAAGCCAAAGAGTTAGAAGCACAGTGCTGTGTACCTGGTATTGGTTCTTTCTGAAAGTGTGTAAATAGGTTGCAAATGAATTTTATGGTGGCTTATCTGGAATTATAATATTATTTCTTTTATACCACGCTTAATACCAGGAGTGGCTTCTAAGTGCGGGATCAGGATTTAAACCTGTGTTGCGCTGCATTATCTTGCTTCCAAGACAAAAGCATTGCCTCTGAGCTATCCTTCTTCAAACGGAAGCTTGGAAGTCGATGTGAGTGTTTAAATTCTCCTAGAGGCAGAACGTAATATGATATAATTTGGCCTCCCCCAAACAGCTCCTTGCCAGTTGGGGCGCATATGCCCTACCAATTCCAGACTTTCGCATGAGCTTTCTATAGTGATGAAATGTCAATTCAATATATTCTGCCTGCAAACACAAGTTGAGTTCACATTTAGATGTGGTTCAGCCAAAGCATGTCCGCACATTAAATGTAGTTCTTGCTCAAAGGCTTTCCTGTGAACTCCTAGGCTGCCCTTAATAAATATACATTACATTTTACCTTTGTTTGCCAGTAATGAATAAGCAGTGTTGTGTGGCTCCCAGAGTGAACCACTGTTTAAGGTTTGGTCTTCAGGTGCATTTAGTGCAACCAAATTCCATATGTATGCTAGTGATATGCAGTTCCACATATACCCGAGGAGCAAGCTGTGAAACAAAATTATCAAAGAGAAATACCCCTGCCCAGACTGAATGGCTCCATAACTGCTGAAAGCGTGCTTTGCATGGCTACTCCCTTGCTCTTCTAATTAATTGGGTTATGCATCTTTCCTCAAGTAAAATATGGAAAACTTAGTGGGGTTTGGACCAGGCCCCTTTTTCTGACAACATCTCTACTATAATCAAAAGCACATAATTCCAGAAAGGTCCTCCTGCATTTTCTAGGGAACCGATGGATTGAACTCCCTGGGGTCCTTGCATCTCCTGTTCTTGACTGCTGAATTGTAGTCTATGGAGAGCTCCGATGCATCACAAATCAAGCATCTAGACTGTGTTTGAGCATTAAGAAGGC
The DNA here is from genome assembly GCF_040938575.1 of Ambystoma mexicanum. NCBI lineage: Eukaryota > Metazoa > Chordata > Amphibia > Caudata > Ambystomatidae > Ambystoma > Ambystoma mexicanum. The sequence continues at coordinate 188,399,067 of NC_090927.1, read as the reverse complement.
TTACCAATCCATCAGAAAAAGTGTGCTATTGATTTCCAATTTAGAAAATAAGCACATTTAAAATCCTATGCATAACCTGCAGTGCATGTAAGAGAGAAAAGACTAAATCCAAAGGCTGATCTAACACTACATCCCTTATGATCAGGCAGCACAAAACTCATCTAGGCTAAATTCAACCGTGCAAAACATGGAGGGAAATGTCAAGGTGATGGTCCACATTGTCATTGCACTCATAGGGAAGTGCCTAGCCACCTGTTGTTAAAGAAAACCCCTGTGACTCCTCTACTCAAGAAAACTTTCGATAACCACCAAACTTACACTAGGACTAATCACCACTGCTTGTAAAAGAAACAATCCCTTGGCAATGATGGTAAGGAACGGAACCCTTGGGAATCTCAAATAAAGCTGTGGTAGACATCAGGTGTGATCATATGCACACATGCTTTGTCACTAGAGATCCTTTTCTACTCCTGTACCTCATCAAACCGACCTCCAAGTACTGCAAATTGACCATTTGAAATGGCCTTCTGCAAAACACCTACATGGAAGAATAGGCCACCACTTTTAAGGCTTCAGAGCTTTCTTCCCAGCATGTCTTCCCTGCCCCAAGATATGCTCCCTCTCAGGCAAAATCAAAGATTCCTTCTTCATTGAGTGGGCGAATGGGAGACGAACATTACACAGTGTAGAGTATAAAGGGGACACCTCTCATTCACTTAGCAACCACTTACAGTAGGCGATACAACTTGACTCCTCCTTTGTTCATGTAAAAGATGGCTTTCGTATTTTTGCAATTATATGATTAACCTGTCTGGATCATCTGTAGAAGCGGTTAAATGTTTTTTAGCTCTAGAATGGGGCAGTCGCAGGGGTCCATGGGCCACTCGATGGTACACTGTCAATAGAACTCCTTAGTCATATGTTGAAGAATCTCTTACTAGTGTAAAGCGCTGAAGGTGGCTGCAAAAGTGTAACTCAAAAAATAGAGGCTCCTCTTTACCATCATGTGGGAGCATTGGTCACATAAGGATTAATTGTGGAGCTTTTAGAGAATGCCACATTTCTGAACATCTTAGTCAAGCCATAAGCATACCCCTCAGCCGCACTTGGACCTTTGTGTGACAGCAATGACATTAACATGGGCGTTACAGTAGGCATGGCAAATAGCATGGCTGATCGTTTTGATTAGCAGAACATATTTCAAAGGGATTGTGTCCTCCGACGTATTCCTTATCTTTGCTATAATCCATTCCAGCTTGCTGGCCTCAGAATTTTTTTCCAGTAGAGGGCGCTGCGCGTCGACGCCCGTCGAGTCGGTGTCCCTCGACAGCCTCCGTATCGGCACCGACGTCGTCATGAGTACAAATAGACTTGCACAGCGTCCGTTGCTCAGTTCCATTTTTCCGCGCTTCGTGAGCCTCGGAAACGTAACGCTCGGTTCCATTCTTCATAAAAAAATCTTCTTATTCTTCGAAAATCTAAATTTATAACAATGGCATCTTCATCCGAAACATCGACTCCACGGTCCGGTTTTAAAAAAATGTTGCGAACTGTGGAAAGAAAATGTCTTTAATGGACCGTCACAGGATCGGTTTGTGGTGCCTGGGATCGGAGCATCACTGTTCGGAGTGTGAGGTCTGTAAGCCTTGAAGGAGCGTAAGGGGAAGTTAGAAAGAGGTAAGGCTTTTAAAACTTCTACCCCTACAAAAGTTTCTTCGGCTGAGTCGAAGCATTCGTCTCCTCGTCGTCAAAAGAAACATTCCCGATCAAGATCTCAAAGCGGTTCCCATCATTCTTTGAGATCGAGACATTCTAAGAAGAGGCGCCATAGATCTCCCTCTTCTTCTTCCTCTAGTTCCCCAGAAAGGGTCACCTGCCCCACGAAACACAGCTCTCTGGCTAAGTGGGAGGAATTCCGTAAAAAAATGCTTAGCGTTTTCGAGAAAGCGGCCTCGACCCCCTCAGAGACGTCTAAAGCTGATACCCTGGGTGAAAGACCCGAAAAATCAAAACGCTGCGAGTCGTTGAACCCGGCGATTAAAAATATTCGAGAGCGCCATGAACCCTCAAGTAAAGGCAATAAGACTGCGTCATTGACACCATGGTCTAAGATTTCTTCGACACACAAATCTGCGTCATCGACGCCGTTGTCAAAGGGAACTTCGACGCATAAATATGCCTCATGGACGCCATCTTCGACTCCGATGAAGGATAAGTCTAGAACTGCCACTACGTCACAGGCACCAGAGGTGTCGAAAACCCGACCACGATGTCGAGAGTGCCATTGACAATCTCGACGACGACGAGTAGGATTCCGATCCTCTCGAGTTCATCGAGGCCTTTTCCGACGTTTTCAACACCTTTTACAGGATTGTCGAAGCCTACAACGTCCACGTCGACAACCACGACGTTTTCTCAGGCAGTAAGAACACATTTGGCTCCTTCTTCTCTAGAAATGGGTGTTACTCCATATCCTAGGTCTGATTACTTTATAACCTTGACCTCCATATATGAAGAAGGGGAGGACTCTGACAATGAGAGACCATTAGGTCTACAAAGGACTACAGTACCCATTCCAGAGGAATTCATCTCTGAAGAAAATAGGTTAAAAGACCTACAGGAGTCTCTACATGAGGCAAGTGGTAAAGATACATCTCCAGAAGTAGAGTTTGCTAGACCGGAACCTGGAGAACATGCTAAAATACCTTATAGGGCTCTTATGGCTAGAATAATTGAATTTATGGGGTGGACTACACCTGCACCCTCTTTTCAGCAAGATGACCTTGCTGATATATTAGATAAAGGACCCCAAGAGGATCCCGTTGTCCCTTTTCATGCTGCTCGGCAAAGGAAAATATCTGTAAATTGGGAGATTCCTGAAGATATCCCTGCAGTAAATAAAAAACTCTCTGCTAAATACAGAGTACCAGCTTCAAATCCTAAATATCTAAGTAAATATCCAACTCCAGAGAGTTTAGTTGTGCAGGCAGCGACTTCATCAAACAGTAAGTCTGCATACCCCACTATTCCACAAGACAGAGATGATAAAAGATTTGACGCCATGTCAAACAAAGTCTTTTCGCCATGTAGTATGGCGCTTAAATCTATCAACGTCACTTGCACGCTAGCAAGATTCAGCCACACACTTTGGAAGGGTGCTTCATCTGCGGCTGACTGTCTCCCAGAAGGGGAAGAACGGGAAGCATTCTTAAACATCATCAGGGATGGAAAGGATGCAATGTGCGAGTCCCTTCAAACAGGCATTGACTCTGCTGATAGCATCAGCAGGGCCATGGCGGCGAGTACCACAATCCGCAGATTTACGTGGTTGCGCAAGTCTGGGTTTGCTCCAGATGTGCAAGCCAGACTACTAAATATACCCTTTGACGGCACTTCTCTTTTTGGAAAGAAGGCTGATGACAGCCTGGAGAAATTGCAAACATCCAAAGCAGCAGTGAAATCCCTTGGGGCTGCAATCTGGCAAACTCCAAATCGCCCCAAAGGTACATCCTGGAGGGGTAAGTCCTTTTGTTTTTACTCCGCATTCGGAAAAGGCAGAGGACAGTCAGCTCAAAGGGGTCAGAGACAGAGACGATTCACCGGTGGTGGACGGGTCAAAGGTACAAAATCCAGACCAGCAGGTGCTACTTTACCCTCAGCATCTACGTCAGCCGCTTCTAAACCCCTCTGAGGTCTCCCCTCACAAGACACCAGTAGGGGGCAGGTTAACTCAACATCTGGCAGAATGGCAGGCTATTACATCAGATGCTTGGGCATTGGAGACAGTTGCCCAAGGTTACTGCCTGCCTTTCCAGGGAACAACTCTTTGAACTTTCCAGACCCGCTCCTTATGCAGGAGATTTCAGACCTGCTAGAGAAAGGTACCATAGAACCAGCACCTGTAGCGGAGAGGAACAAGGGTTGGTATTCCCCCTACTTTCTAGTACCAAAGAAGGACGGAGGATTGAGACCCATCTTGGACTTGCGAGAATTGGACAAATTCCTCAGGAAAGAAAAGTTCAAGATTGTAACCCTTTCTCAGATCCTTCAGGCCCTCCAGCTTCAGGACTGGTTGGTATCTCTAGACCTTCAGGATGCTTAGTTCCATGTGCCAATCCATCTCAAACACAGGAAATACCTGAGGTTCGCAATTGGCAACTCTCATTATCAATTTCGAGTTCTGCCATTTGGACTGACCTGCGCCCGAGGGTCTTTACCAAGCTAATGGCGGTTGTGGCTGCAAGTCTAAGGAGGGAAGGGATTCACGTCTCCCCCTACCTGGACGACTGGTTGATCAGAGCAGTATCCCCCGAAACAAGCTCAGATCCATCTAGATTATGTTTGCCACTTCCTTCACAAGCTGGGCTTCTCCCTCAATTTAAGGAAGTCACAGATGATACCATCACAGAGACTCCAGTTCATTGGAGCAGTCCTGGACACATCCCTGGGAAAAGCCTCACCACCAGATGTGAGGGGTCAAGATATTCTACAGATGCAACCAGGTTTCAAAATGCCCAACGTCTACCAGCCTTCGACTTTTTTGAGGTTGCTCGGCCTCATGGCATCCTACATAAATGATAATAATTTCGCATTTATATAGCACTACGAACCCTCAGGTATCTGAGCACTGCTTATTATTACCCACGGTGTGTGGTGCTCATTTATCGACCTCGGAAGGATGAAAGGCTGAGTTTGGCCCTGCCGGGATTCAAACCTGCGTTAGCAAGCTCTGCACGGAAGTCAAAGCCAGCGGCTGTGCCACTTGACCGGCATCTTCCTAGTGCCAGAGGCTCGCCTGAGAATGAGATCCCTCCAGTGGGCACTAAGGACTCAGTGGTCACAATTCTCAGGGAGAATGTCAGATCTCCTACTAATTCCGGACAGAGTAGAGAAAAGAATATTGAACCCTTTTCATGTAATACACCGATGGTGTTATCTTTCTTGCTTTACTTAGCAAACTCAGGTCTTCAAGTTGGTACGATCAAGGGCTACCTTGCAGCACTGTCAATCTTTAAGCGTATTGCTGAGGAGCCTTCATATTTCAAATGACCTTTAGTAATTCAATTTCTGAAAGGATTAACTAATGTTTATAACCCAACACCTTTTCAAGTTCCATTGTGGGACCTAAACTTAGTCTTGAAATTTCTAATGGGTACTGCATTCGAACCCCTTAATTCCTGTTCATTAAGGTTTCTCACTCTTAAAACAGTTTTTCTAGTGGCTTTAATTTCTGCCTGAAGAGTGAGCGAATTGCAAGCTTTATCTTGCAAACCTCCTCATACAATCTTTCATAAAGATAAGGTTGTTTTACAAGTGAAGCCCAATTTTCTCCCAAAGGTGGTCTCAGAATTCCACATTACTCAGAAAATAACTTTACCCTTGTTCTATCCTCCTCCCCATCCTGGGAAAGAGGAAGAGAGACTACACAGGCTGGATCCAACGCGTGCCTTAAGCTTTTACATTAGCAGACTTGCAAGAATCAGACAAGCAGGCCAATTGTTTGTGGGATATGCAGAGCACAAATTAGGTTTGCCAATTACAAAACAAACCATTTCAAGATGGATTATTTTAACTCTTATATAATGCTATACATTGACAGGAAAAGAGCCTCATCAACATTTTAGGGCCCATTCAACCAGGTGTATCGCAGCCTCTTCAGCTCTCCAAAGAGGAGTTCCAATTAAGGATATATGTGCGGCTGCCACATGGTCGTTCGCACACACTTTTACACATTTTGCAGCCTTGATTCCTCCTCTAGCCAGGAGACAAAATTTGGAAAAGCTGTGTTGCATTCTGTACATCTTTAAAGGGAAACATTTCATTTTACTCCCGCCTCCTCTATATATGGGAGTCTATCAAAGATAAGGAATTCGTCGGAGGACACAATCCCTTCGAAGAACAAGTTACCAAACTGGTAACGTTCTTTCGATGGGATGTTCCTTCGACATATTCCTCATCGACCCTCCCATCCTTCCCCGCAGTAAAAATCTTCCCTTGTAGTTGCAGCTTACCTTCCTTCAAGGTTATTAACCAAATTCATGCAAAGCAAAACTAAACTTCAAAATGGAACTGAGCAACGGACGCTGCGCGAGTCTATTTGTACTCATGATGACGTCGGCGCTGATATGGGGGCTGTCGAGGCACACCTACTTGAGGGACGTCGACGCGCAGCGCACTCTACTGGAAAAAACTTCTGAGGCCAGCAAGCTGGAATGATATCAAAGATAAGGAATACATCGGAGGAACATCCCATCGAAAAAACTTTACCGGTTTGGTAAGTAACTTGTTCTTCTCATTAATAGCAATGTAAGATGAATCCTGGGGGTTTTGAATAATCATCGCACGCATTGTGCTTTATTGTCCAAACATGCGCTATAGAAGGAAATGTGCAATCTATAGGGAAGGTTTTGGCACTCCTGTTTTCAAACACCCTTGAGCAGTATGTATTTAAGCATAGAGGACACACACCCCCTTGGTACTCAGATACATCATGTGCCTATTTGTGGGAGTTTTTAAGTAGGCTATCACAGCGTTGGATAACGCTCAATCCAGGTTTTCTGTGATGACCAGGTGGCACTACTACACACTTTGAAAACACCATTAAATCTAAACTCTGCCGAGGGCAAGAATCAAGCAGCTGTGCATCAGGAAAACGTACTGTTGTAGACCCAAATGTTAGGGAGTAATGGATGTGCAAAAAGTAAATAGCAATTTAACCTCCAATCAAAAATGTGATTTTTGCTGTTAGTCGTCATGTAGTCTGGTGAGTTGGTTAGCTACGTTAAATTCTCCTAAATGATTTTGTGGGCAGAGTACTGTATTCATTCTCAATTGCAACCTGATCACAGCCAGTGAAATGAATAGAACTGCTCAGTCTGTCAATTGTTTTTTCCCCCCTTTCAACCCAGGTAAAATCATCTCCATTGACACCAGCTCTCTCAGAGCCTCAGGGAGCACTGGCTGGGAGGATTTAGTACGCAAGTGTATTTATGCTTTTTTCCAGGCTCAGGGAAGAGAGCCATCTTATGCCAAACAGCTGTTCCAAGAAGGTAATCATTTTAGCTGTCTTTCTTTTAATTTTTCCAGGATGCTCTGCCCTACAAAATATCCCCACCATTAAATCATCCACAACCAGGGAGTCCAACATTCTAAGCTAGAGTGGTGCTATTTCACTTCCACTGCACCTATCACTATGTTTGCCTCTGCACACCAAACTGCTTTTATTATTCATCCCTTCACCGCTGGTAAAGCGAGCAAAAAAAGGAGATGGCACACACTCAATCAATCGGGTTTTAGTGGTCAGAACATTTCCCAGTTTCCTCCTCATTCCAATCACAGCTCCCATCAAAACACAAAGCATATTCTCACAACTTCTCAGCTATGATGTGTCAAGGTGCAGAAGTCGGAATCGGACACACGGATGGCATGATTTTGGGTAAATACTTTTATTAAAGGAAAAAGGGTTGGAAAAATACCTCTGTCCCTAAACCAAGGAAGGTTTAACTGCCTCTAAAGAAGCTAATGAAAATGTCAGGAAGTCCAAAAATTGAGTCAGTTCCTGTCGTGTCCGAAGAAAACCTTTTTCTGCCCCTAACATTAATATTCTACTATAACTGTGCAGTGAACGTCTTTGCTTCAAATGAACAGTGTTCTTGGTGTTCTCAGTAAACTGAAAAGTCTCCAGGCTCGCTGGTAATAAAGTGATGCAAAAACAATATTCCAACATATGAAGTTCCAACACTATGGGGATGCTTCTTTCCCTTAGATTTATTATCCTTCAAACCAGCTGGTTAGCACACAAAGAATCATCTCCTGTAATCCCGGTCTTTCAATTCCCCTCATTTGGCATACTCCTCTACAAAGTATAGATTTTCACTTTCACAACTCCAAAGAGTATGTTCCCCTGGTTTCCAATCTTCTAGGGTGGAGCAAGTTGCAGACTCGCAAAACTGGTTGCAAAATGTCTCTTCCACTTGGTCCCAGACCCATTAGGCTTTGGACTGTGGTTTCTGATATGGGTGTGGGTCCCAGACTTGCACAGGCTTGCTGCCCCTTGGGTTCACTCTTCTGCCAAATATGCATCTTCAGGGACCCAGAACCTATGTTTCTTTTTTTCTTTATATGGGTGTGGGACCCCGACTCACATAGGTTTTCTGCCCCTTGGTTCACTCTCCTGCCAGGTATTCCAATTTCAGTCAATGTTTGGTCCCAGACCCTTCTCTCCCAGCTTTTATATTCTCTCTTGAGCTTCCCCACACCTTCAACACGTTCTGGTATACCTGTGTACCTGTTCTCTCTCTATGAGCCGGTACCAGCATTTGCTCAGCTCCTTTGTTGCTCGTCGAAACTCTGTCAGCTCCCTGGTGAATGGCGGGGTCTGCAGCGGTTCCACAGGTGTCTCTTCTTCTCCGGTTTTCTCGTCCTGCCTTGCAAGCAGCTTGCAGTTGCAGGGTTCACCTGGAGGTGAGCAACAACCCTGTCTGTCCTCCCAGCTCGGACCTTCGTCAGGGTTTCCTTCACCTTGCTTTGTGGCTTCCCACTCTACTTCTCTCTGCCCGCCTGGTGAAGGCGACCGGCTGTTCCTCCTTGAAGGATCAATCTCCCTCCGCTTCACAGCTGAGCTTCTATTGAAGTCCTGCGTCGACCCGTTGTGTTTGCTCTGGCATTTGATATTGCAAAAAAGACTAGATCGCTCACTTTGTTTTGATTGATCTTCCTCGTGAAGGTTTTACTAACTAACTAAATAAATTCTTACATAGCGCAACACTAACCCAAAGGTCTCAGGGCGCTCACATAGACACACAACATAAATCATAAACAGGCCGCAGTAGTGTGGGAATAAGAACAGTCACTAAACATAGTGACTAGCAGAGTCTTTCGTGGTGTCAGAAGTAGTTTATTTGTTGTTGAACCTAGGCTTTGAAGAGAAAAGTCTTGAGACGTTTCCTAAATTGATGCAGTGTCATGCATTGCTTTATTTGTAACGGAATCAGATTCCAGTTTTTAGGGGCCCATGCATTAAAGCTTGCTCCACCCGATGTTGAATAATAACATCTGATTATTCGATCGCAGGCATTTGAAAATAATGACTAACCCTTTAAAGTTAAGTCGTTGCTCCATAGAGAGCCGATGAAGTTTCTTCCGATATTCTGTAATGTACGTTTGGCAACTCAACCCACAGAGAGCCCAAACCGCGCCATTCTGTATGACATGAAGTCTCCGGATGTTGCCCTTAGTTGTTCCAATGAAGAGGCTATTGCAGTAGTCTAACTTGGTGTTAATTAGTTCTTCATTCTAAACGGTGTGCTAATGATAAGCAGATCTGTTATCTTATCATTCAGAGCTAATTAATTTATGGCCATCAACTTCTGGATTGCCCCACATATCTCATTGATGGTAGCCAGATCCTCCTCGTAGATCCCAGTTTAACAACTATCTGGGCATCATTGGCATTGTTGGCAAATTGCACACCCATGAATTTAAGAAGGTCACATAGGCACTTTATATATAACGGCAGCGGCGGTAGACATGATCCCTGGGGGACACCACAAGTAACAGGAACCTTCTGTGACTGTGAGGTTCCCTTAGCAACGTAGGCCGTTAGATGGTACAGGAAGGAATTTAGCCAGGATACTGCTGCTGGAGAACATAAGCCTATTTTTTTAAGTCTCTCGGCTAATAGGGCATGGTCGACCAAATCGAAAGCAGAGGACAAGTCCAACAAAAGCAGCAGTGCAGAACTTCCCTTTTCTAACATTTCTGTTATATTGGCTTTCAGGTCCACCAAAGCCGTTTCGGTTCCATGATTGATTTGGAACCCGGACTGTTCGTTTGCCAAGATGTTATTGGCCTCGACAAATGCTTGAAGTTGTATATAAGCTATTTTGTCGAGGATTTTAAGTATAAACCAAACAATTATATTAGTCACTAACCTTGCAACACATTATGTTGGTTCTGCCTACATAGGAAAGGGGAGGGATTTGGTATTTGAGAGGGGAATGGGTGTATTAAAGTGGAAGAATACTGTTTTCTCTGAGAACAATTGTCCCCAATGTCATAGGGGGCTTCCCTCCCCATTTGATCCTTCCTCGGTGCACCACCCCACAGGGGGATTATTGTTCTGTGGAGTCACTGCCCTGCCCCCATCAGACAGGTCTCCCGTTGGGAAGAAGGGACGATATCCTCAGATTCGTCACATATGTCTAATCAATACCTTCAATAGAACTGTCTACCTCCCAGAATCCCTTCTCCAGGCAGCTTTTATCAACAAAACAACACATAAACCAAGTCATTAGCATTGGCTGTCCAACAGTGTTTCTGTTAGAAAAAGAATACATCATAACAAAACAACCAAACTTTTGTAGCACAACCCTAAATTAAACAAAGACTGCCCCCGAAAAGAAATTGCTAGCATCTCTCAAGATCAAAAATGCCATCTCATTTATCTAGTCTCTTGATATCATAAGTAGTTAGAAGTGTCACAAATAACCCTGTATACATTGAACACACTTTCATAATACCCCACGCTCTGGCCTCATGGCAGCTCCATTGCATAGCCAACAGATCATTGACCCAGTGTGTCCATTTATTTTTACTTTTCAAACATTGGTGTGTCCCATGCAAATCTAGAGAAGTTAAGCAGTTTAGAGAGTAAGTGCTACCTGCACGTAACATTTCCTTTAGACTCCTGCCGATACAAGGTTGTGATCTAGGTTGCATTGCAGTGGTTTTCAGGTGCCACCTGGGCAGTTAACGTTGTACGAAGACTAAAAATTTAGTTAATGTGCCAATAAAAGTCCTCAAAATTATTTTATGACTTTTGTTTTGTTTTGGATAGAACCAACAAACTGTCAGGGAAAGTCCTAGTCCACTAAGCCTTTGAGGCCCAAATTGAGCATATGTATTAAACAACCATAATCCAGGTAAATATCAATGCTGGTTACAGTCTATTTGCATCAGGTTGCACTCATTCATGCATTCGGAAACTGAGATATTGAAAATGATTCCTTTGTCAGTTTTATGAAGTAAGTGGTGCTTAAGCGCAATCTGTAAGCCCTACATTATTGCATTGGAATAAGAGTAGGAGGGTGATGAGCTATGAAGAGGATATGCAAATCCCCATGGCCATTCCTACCCTCTACCTGCCCCTAACCGCCCAAAACACATCCTCCAATAATCTCTGAGCTACTCCTGTCTACTATTAACATCAAACGTTGTGCTGTAAAAAGGCCTGCAAGTGCTATTACTATGCAGTCTTCTTAGAGTTAATTACTTATTTGAAATGGCTTAATTGCTGCTGTAAATGTGCTGTAAAGGTGAAATAAAAATGTGTTAATAAGGCATGCCTTTAGCCATGGAATTTATAAGCACTGAAGTCCTGTTAAAAGCAAGCATTGGCAATGCCAACAGTTTTGCCTTTTTGTAGAGGTAGTGGATAGGCATTTTCCAGGCTTTATTATCATATGCCCATGCACTCACACAATTTTCTAGCTGTTTCCATCTTATTGCTAAGTAGTACCATTATGGCAGTGCCTAGCAAATGACTACACGAATGCCTTTTGGCATTGCCAATGCTTGTTATTCAGTATCTATTCAGAAAGATTGAGCCATGTGTGAGTTGTAACAGTTGCTTTTTATTTTTTAATCAGTGATGACTCGAGGCACTGCTTCCAGCCCATCGTATAGATTCACATTGAATGATGGGACGGTTCTGAGCGCCCACACCAAATGTCGACTTTGTTGCCCTCAAAGCCCAGAAATGCAGCCGTACATTATGGGAATTCATACCATTGAAAGGTAAATCATATCGCCATAATTAGAATTTTAAATCATTGTTTACTACATTTGTGTGAACTTGTACAACTCTAAACCGTCCATCCTCGTCCCAGTGGTATGTGCATGCTGAAGCATGCTCTCAGACCTTCCATCATCCACATGTTTCCATTCCAGTAGCTTTTCTCACAGCCGAAATATTGTTTGTGCTCAAACTGAAACCTGACTGCCGAAAGCCCAGTCATCGATAAACCCCTACTCACAAACATGTGCAGCACAACTTCAATCTGAGAATCTATAACGTTTACCAAAACAATGTATGCAGAAATGCAGCAAGGGGTTGGTTGTTGAGGGTCATTATCAGGAGGGTAGGGGGGTTTGGTAAGTCTAGAGAATGGTGGTTAATGTTAGATCAGAAAAGGTTAGAGCAGTAGAAAAGTGACATGGCCCCCAAGAAGTAAAAAAATACTGTTCAGAATTTAAAAGAAAAAAGACAGAATTTTAAGATTCCCAGTTAGGGAGCTCATACTAAAAAGAGCACGAGAATTGAGAGATTTAACATGGGGTGGCAACAAAATAATGATATTTGTTGACCTGAGTAAGGATGTCCTGGAGAGAACAGCAGCATTTGATAAAGCTAAAATGAATGCTTGTGAAAAAAATATGAAATATTACATGATTTACTCTCCTATATTTAGAATAGATAGATGGTCAACTGCACTCTTTTACTGAGCATAAATCTGCTGAGACCTTCCTGACAGACTTGGATTCAGACCCCATGGAGGGCACATCATCAGAGCATGACTTAACAAAAGTAATGAAAAAGAAAAAAATGGGCGAACTGTCTCAACGCTGAATATTGTCAAGGGTTTTTTTTCATGCTCATTCAAAACTTTGTTTCCCTATAATATATTATTGGTTTATTTATTATTGTTATAAATCCCTATGAAACTATGGCCGCCATGCAATTGTTGTTCTTTTAACTTAATTGGAATGCGACATAGGCCTTGTGTTGACGTTCAAGTTTTTGTGCGTGTGGGATAGAGGAAAGAACCTGCTAACGTGACTAGGAAGCTGCTTCCTATGAAATACGCTCGGGAAGTGCTGATGAGCGTATCAGATTGCATAGGAATGATGGTGAGTTGACTGTGGCATGAAGAGAACAGGAACAACGTTGGATGTTTAAGCTGAAACGCGAGACACCTAGACGCGGGATGGCGAATGGCTAGTTGTGCACACAGCCTCAAGTAAGTGGCGCGATAGAATGGTTGCGACATGGGAATAAGCAAGTGCAGAGGGGATTAACGAGAAAACTAGCACACACCAGCACATATAAGATGCATTTGCTCCAATAAAACAGCCGTTGTGAAAAGTGGAACAAAGACTTCTGGGTCCGTCTTTCGAGCGCTCTCACATTGATATCAGAGCAAAGAATTTCACTAACCTACAAATCGCCTCCATAATAGGTTCCGGGGCATCACTCGAATATCTGGAACGATCAGAAGTAGGAGAACATAAAAGGTTACAGCTTTAGAAAACCTGCATTCCTAATGAATTTATATATGTGCAATGGTATTTTCGGAATGAAGAAATGGTATGACTGGTGTAAACAGAGTTCTCTTTGTGACGGATGTGAAAAGAAATGTGTAAGTAAAATAGTCGTTAGCTCCATGAATCAAACAGAATGTTAAGGCTATAGCCTGCTTTACCTTCAAGCCCATTTTTTCTAACGCCTATAAGACTACATATACTGTAACATGAGGGAGATCTAAAAGCACACGGAGGAGCCGTTCGTCATCATCGTGCAGCAGAAGCATGCAGTAAATTAAACTCCATGCTGTGACATATTAATGCATCTTATATACGGGTTGCACTATTTAACTCCATACATTCAAGGTGAGTGTTTCACGTTGTGCTATACTGTCAAGATAATGAAGCTGATTATGATAAGCGAGCGCACAATAGGAAAATGGGTAATGGAAAACAGCATGGTTATGCAGTGCTGATGGAAGGTTCCATATGATATAAATAATACTGAAGCATGCAGAGTTAATCTGGGAACTGACTGAAGACATTGAAAGACAAAAAATAAAACTTTGAGCCTGTTGAAAGGGTACAGGAGAATAAACTATGCATTCAGAGTTGACAGATACATATCTTGAACTGAAGCAAGTGGGTAATGAAAAGTAACCTAATTCTGCAACACTGATGGAGGGCTCTTAATGGGGTTTTTGTAGGTGTGATCCTTAGCAGGTCATCTGAGAAAATGTAAGATAACTCAAGCATCTTACATACGATGTGAAATGGCATTGTAATATACAAAATTGTAATATACAAAATTAGTGTGGAAACTGACTAAAGACATTTAAATACATGCATGCTTCTAAGCTTTTGTTGTTAGCAAGATCAGACAATGCTACGTACTAGATGTGCCGGAGTGGAAGTGCTTGATATGGCAGGACTACATCCAATGTACTTCAGTCATACTGGAAGAGGTGTTTATGCAAATAAGAAATAGGAACAAGGGCAGACATAAATTCAGGAAAGCGGATAGAAGGATATGTCCAGTGGTTGAAGCTGTATGTTTTGGACCTGAGGGAGGTTTTTGCTGTTCCCAAATGTTACATAAGTGATTTTTCATTATTGTTGCCCTTTTTATTTTCTTCCTGTATTTTTGATTCATGATTTTGGTTTATAGTATAATGATGTAATAGAGAAGATTTGATTGCAGTTTACTTACAAATAGATTCTTATATATTGACAGGGCACAGGAGATGAGATCAAGAGTAGTCGCGTATATACTAGGCTAGCTATGCATATATTTTAAGTGGTAAATTAGAAGAAATAGCTCAAGATTACATGTTATTATGGTGTTTGGAATGCTGAATAATATGGGATCTTCATGAATGAAACTACTACATTACAAAACTGATGAGAAAGAAACTGCCACTATATGTAATATTGAACAGAGACTACTAAGATACCTAGTGTTATGACTAAGGGTGGTTTGATAGTGAATGGAATAACGCTGTTATATGGATATAATTTTTCATTCACTGAGATGCATCAGATACAACACTTGCTAGGTAGATGGTAGGATCAGGCCTTAGAGTCTTTCTTTTTGAGGAGATATATATGTACCTTGAAAGAAGATGGGTCACAATGACATTATTGAGAGTTGGAATAGTATGCTCTACTTAAATTATATATGTTACCTTATTAGAGACACTTCTATATGATGAAAATATGTATAAGGCATTAGAAATGTAGAAAGTAATATAAGGAGGGGAAAAACTGTTAATGAGAAATGCATTAATCTGGGCATAGGTCTACTGGTAAGTATAGTTCGAGACAATGTGAGTATTGTACATAACATTTATTATAGTATGTCTGATAAGCATCAGACATTACAAGTTGGAGTTTATTCATTTGCTTTATTCACTGTTCGTTTGTCTATTTGTATTTACTTGTTTTTTTTGTAGTTTTGTCTTGTCTGTGATTTATTGCCTTTTTATTATTGAAACTATTAATTTACTGGATTTGAAAGCAAGCACATTGAACTCAAAGGTTGAACGAAGAAAGGTATAGGATGTTAGGACATGAAACCGTCAAATTTTGTTTTGTGGTATGTGAAAGGTATAAACTGTGTTTAAGCGGAGGAAAGTTATGCCGAGAATTTGGAGAAGTAGGGGTGATATAGTGTGCATTCAAGAAACTCATTTGATTGATCAGTCTAAAAACTTTCTAACCAACTCTAGGCATACACAAGTGGTATCTAATTGTTATGATTCTAAATCATGAGGGGTAGGTATACTATTTAAAAGGGGAATATCTATAAAAATAGAGAAAATACTGAAAGATGATGAAGGTTGCATATTGCTAGTAGACTTGGTATTTGATTGTGAAAAATTGACAGTAGGAGCTATTTATGCCCCATGTTTGCCAACTGTACCATTTTCTGAGGGATTGAGTAAACTGTTGAATGAAATGAATGGAGAAAATATAATTTTAGGAGGGGACTTTAATGTTGTGCTTAATAGCAAACTGGATAGAAAGTCACAATGCAGATAGGGAAGTGAAGGAATATGTGGATAATTTACACAAAAATACAATCTCGTAGAAATATGGCGGGAGATGCACCAAACGCAGAAGGAATATACATATCTTCTACTCATTAGTACATAATTCACATTCAAGAATGGATTATATGCTCATAAGTAATAGACTGGTTTATCAGGTAGTGTGCTCAGAGATTAAGGAAAGAGGAATCTCAGACCATGCATTAATTGAGTTACAAACTCCCTTTAAAGTTCTGAGGAAGAGAACAGTCAGCAAGGTCAACTACAAAGAACAAGCCTAACTGATGAGAGATGGTAAGCTAGTTGGCCAAGTGGGCAGTTGGCAGACTTTGTTCCGTGCACCTAGATTTCGTTTTGCTTACGTGCGGCTAACACGCCTAATGTCCATGGTTAGGAGAGAATGCAAACCATTCGTGAGGGTCTGTGTAATGATGGGCAATCCATTGTTGCAGTAGCTACTTTGATGCTATTATTCTGCTATTATCTGTTTTATGCATGGGCCCTGAGGCCTACGGGTATGCTATGATAAGTCATTTATAACGCACCCATACACAAGTGTTTCTAGGGGCGTTATAACACTGTAATAATAATAATTATCTGCAGTTAGAGGTAGTTGAAAGTGTGCTTACCAGATAAGGGGAAGCAAATGATGTTACTAACACCTAAACGAACTATGGGTATATGTTTCCTTAACCAATCCCTCCGTTCGCTAGGTTTTTACTGTCTGCCACATAGGATGATGTCATAGCTAACGTAAATTGAGGTATACAGCCTTTTGTGTAAAGGAAATATATTTCAGAGTTTGTTCACCAGGTTTCCCTACTTGATTGAGCTGATAATAAAGTAGTATTTTGCCATGTTCTTTGAGTCTGTCCGGTTATTGGGCCTGAGATCATTTATAGGTAATCTCATCTGGCACTTGGAAGGCTCCAGGTGCTACTGCACATTTTGGTAGCAGAGGATGGTTCAGATCCGGACCCTTGGATTCTTGGCGTCTTCCACCATCAGCCGGAAGACCGCAGAGTTATCTGTGTAGAGTTGGAGAAAAACATGTGTAAAATGAGACGGTCGGCAGGCTCTTTGAAGAAATTCCTGTCCGTTCCATTGGTCCCCCCTGAGCCCTATGCCATATATATATATAAAATGGGGCACCGAAACGGGATTTGATTAAGGAGAGATGCCTCGTTTCCTATTCTCAAGGAAACAAAGAGGGACTGCATCAAACTCCAGAACACAGTATTTTTTTAAGGGATTACTACGGCTAGGCCAAGGAAGGATGCGTGACACGCTCCAAAATGGAGTAAAATAGAGATGAGATACTTTTACTAGAGAGAGTAAAGAAGACGGTCATCGTTTGTTTGGGGTTGTAAAAAATATTAGTGTAAAAAGTTGACGTGTATTAGATTGTGATGATATAGGTTGTAGGCTAAAACTATAAAACAATAGTAAATAATTCGACTAGTTATCAGACTCTAAAAAAAACAAGCAATTGGTGCCACTAATAGGAGAGTAGCTGTGATGCTGGACATACTTTTGGAGGGACATGGCCTCCTAGTCCTTGTCCTACCACTTCTCTTTATGTGTTATCTCTGTTTTCTGCCACTGAGGTCCAGTCCGGACATATAGTAGTGTAGCTCTTCATGTTTTCCTTTTGATGAACAACACCCAGGGGATACCATTATGGAACCCATGGGTGGGGGGTACACTCTTTTTGGGCACTTGTGTGTTGCCCACAGAGCAGGGTGTGGGCTACTGGCAGCTGCATGCGGCCTCAGCAGTGGCTCCGTGTGTCCTTCATTTTTGGGTCACCCATCCCTACCATAGGAATCAATGGATTCCTGAAAAAAAGGCAAGATGGCCACTGTGGCCTCATGGTTTCTATTGCCTTTTACCTTGTTTCCCAAATTCCTGGGAAGCCCTGACTGTCCCTTCCTCCTGACTGGCTGTTGGGTGGAAATACCATATATAGCTCTGGGGCTGCCTCCTGTCAGACTGACTGTAGCCTTCCCAGGGGCTGTGTGTTGTGGGTACACCCTTGGGATGGGACCTGTGTGAATGGAGTCTGAAGTGACCTCACATTCTGTGTTATAGGTGTCTGGTTTCTGTGTGTGACACAATGCTTGCGACAACCCTGACTGGAACTGACTTGAATGCAGTGTAGTGTGCTGAAAGGCTGGGTGCTTACCACAATGCACATTCTTTGTTATGGGTGTCTGAGTGGAGTGACTGGCCTGAATTCCTGAAACCTGATTGAATGCCAGCTGCATGGATGCCCTTCTGCGTGATTGGTGGACTGAGCCCGGCTCAGCCTGAGTGAATGGGAACCAAAGGTGTATAACAGGGGACCTCTCATCCACCAAATTGTTTAGAAGCTGAAGCAAGAAGAAGTTGTTACTTGAAGCCCAGCTGGAGGAGAAGTCTGCTGCTGCATTTTCTTCATGTAATCCAAAAGCTGCTGTGTTCTTCCAAGGACTGATCCAGGAGACCTCCCAAGCTAGGAGAGACCATCGTGCAACCTGTTACTCTTCATCTGAAGTTCCCTGGAAGGCCAGTCTTGTGTGCCTGTCGTCCGGAGATTGGGTCATCACAAATCATCTCCAGTGAGAGAAGGCCTTTGGTGTCACCCAGGGTCTAGAGAAGCGTTTGTGACTGCCGGAACCCCGTTGTTGTCTACTGCCCAGAAGAGGGGGTACCCTGGCATAGTGCTGCTTGGCACCTGCAGCTGTGAAAAGTTCCGAACTGCCTAAAAATACTTCAAAGGACATCCTTGCCATCATCACTGACCACTTTCTCCCACCGGAGAAGGTCCAGGGTCGCTGAGTGCCGAGGAAGGTCCGCCGGTGGGTTTCCCACCACCAGAATTCAACAAAGATGTCCCGACAGTCCAGGCTTGGTGAGGGTCCATGGTCCACTCCAGTGGTCGAGTCCAGGTCACCAGAAGCCGTCCAGACGCCTGTGCTGCGGCTGTAGCATCAAAAGGTGGAAAACCACAATATTTCGAAACACGACACCAAAAGTGACCTATGCACCCGTCACCGCAAGAAGTCTTCGAAGGTCCCCAGGGGCTTATACTCATCTGCCAAGCCTTTAAGGAGCAACTTTCATCTTCCCAGGACTTCTGCAGTCAGAGAAATCATCAACCAACGGAGAACACTGCGAAGAGCAAAACTGCTGCACTTCAGAAAGACTTTGGTTCAATTTTTCTTCTTGGACTTAGCCTCCCAATGGCTCCTTTTTCCAAGGAGGGTCCACCCTGAAAGGGAATCGTTGAGTGAAACCGGGATACTCTGCCACTTCGCCTGCCAACGCACCAAAGGTACTGTGACGAGGAAGAACATCTTATAGCTTCAGGAGTCGTCCAGGGGTCTCGGATTCGTCTTGAATCCTGTTCTCCTGCGGCCTCTCAGGTACTTTGTAGTGGTAGAACCTTTAGGAAGAAAGTAGAGGGTTATTGAACATTTTTGCACTGGGTTGTAAAAGACAAAATAAGTTACTCCCTAACTTTTCCATTACAGGTTGCCCAGGTGGCGGGGGGGGTCTTCACACCGAATTATGTATCTAGTCTGAAGAAAGCATTCTGCCATTGTTCATAACTAACCTGTCTTTCTTCCCTAATCTATGCTGTTACACCTCACTTAAGAATTCACATGCCTATTTGAAACTGTCTGCAGTTGGTGCATTTATTACTAAATTTGAGTATTGTGTTGTATCACATAAAGTGTATATATTTGCCATTCTTTGAATAGAACTGCCTGAGTATACAGTGTTCTTATTTATATGTGTATATATATATATATATCACTGAACCTTATTTTATATAAAGAAGCTGTGTTATCACCTAATCCAGTGTGTGGACATTCCGTTGTGAGGCTTGGGAACTGGCCGTACTTAAGGCAAGAACCTGCCTGCATCTCCTCCTGAGTGCTTAAGCTGTGGTTGCTCCATATAGAGACCTTGGCTGGGTTGTTGTGTGCCTTTGTGTGCCTTTGTCCCAGCCATACAGAGGACAGAAGTACAGATACCCCTCTCTAGTCTTTACAGCAGCAGCTAAAAAAATTGAATAAAATGAAATTCTTAGATTGTCAATAATAAACGCAGGATAGTAACAATCAATAGAATCATAATAAAGAAACAAAATATTATTATGTAGGCTTGGAAATTGGTGGATATTTTGGGATAATAGACGGCGATTGATGGTGCTGGCCCGAATTGATCGTTGTGGTATAATTAATTCAAGTAATAGAATTAAAAAAATGATATGTATTGACAGTTAGAAACGACTTGCCATTATGGGGGGCACTTCCCTGGTACAGCGCTACACACCCATTATTAGGAAATACCATGGCGAATGGGTTAAAGGGACAGCTGATAAAATGTTCATGCCTTGGCCTCAAGAAGGTTCGCTATCCAGAACAGTATTGGAACACATGACAACATAACATGCTGTATACACAGGGAAGAAGTTACAGAAATCGTTAGCCATTTTATAACTATGGAAAATGTATCAGAGTAAGAAAGAAGACCCGCCTGAAAAGGAGTTGATGCTTAATCAGCATAAAGGGGAGTACCTAACGCCCTCAGGGCCTCTTTCTCCTTCTAAAAATGATAGTACAACTGAGGACAAACAGGGATTTTATCCTCTAAAAGAGTTAAAAGCAGCAGCAGGGTATGTTAATCCGACATATGTGCCCCCTCTCGCCCCTGCCCCGGCTTATAGAAGTGAGGACAATATAGAAGAGAGCAAGATTAAAGAACATAAATATATGTCGGCATACGATGAACTTAAAGAGCGTGATGAAAGAAGGAACATACAGATAGAGATAGAAGAGGAAGCCAAGACACAAAAGAAAGAGAAGGACAAAGCCAATGAAGTGACAATAGTACAGAACGAGTGGGATGGGAGGACAGATATGACTCAAATTAGCCAGAAATGGTATTGATGATGTTAGAGAAGGAGAATAAAGGGAAAAGAAAGAAAAGGAACGAGAAAGGGCATACAAAGAGGAGAAGGAAATAGAGAGGAAGCAAAAGGAAGCATGAAGAAGGTATGAAGAACAGAAAAAAAGAGAATAGAGGAGAAGCAACGTGAAGAAATAGAAACACAGATTGAAAGAACGTAGGTTGCAAATAAGGCGAGAGGAAGAAGAGAAAAGAGAAGATTGAACAGGGTTAGGGGACAAAAGGATGATGAAATAGATCACATCATTAATAGATGTATAATACCAATCGAAGCACGAGAACGATGCAAAGAAGAAAAAGGGTCAACAGCCCTGCAGGGAGCTGCAAGGGATACCGAGAATATAGACATGGGCTGAGGAACATGAGGCAGAAGACATGGGGAAAGGATTGGGCATTTATATATGCAAGTAAGGGGGAAAGATGGCTAGAAGATCAAATGGAGCATCAAAGGATCTCCACCGAAAGAAACAGGAGGAAGATTGGGTGATATAATGATGAATGAGCATAAAACACTGTCCCCAAGCAGACTAGGTCTTGATGACAAGGAAAGGGATAACAGCCATACCACCTGGGGTATAATGATGTCGGATGAAGAAAGGGAAGGAAATGAAAGAGCGTGATGAGAAGGCGTGTGCATTTTTTCACTAGATTCAAATATAGAAAAGGGGGTAAAATGGTCAGATTTGGAAGACCCAAAAGAAAAAACACCAGAACAGACACCATATTCCGAACGACCACAAGCATGGGTGCGCAGCTCAGGGGATATGTCCCCACCTTATGTAAGTAGATTAAGGTCATTACCAGGACAATTCGAACAGGTGAAATTAGCCCTACTTGGAAGACAAGAAGTCTAGGTGGGTATGATTGTAGAACAGGAGTTACACAATTCCTGTTATTAGAGAAATGGAGAGGATGACCACAATATATACCGTGGCCACAAATGAACAACGATAATTTGAAAAGTAAATTCCCTAGATTGCAGGTGCAGGAAAATTGATTCATGAGTTAGGAAGAATGACAGTAGGAATGATGTTAGCATTGGGTGACCTAAAAGGTCTACTAGCAGCTATTCTAGGGGTGAGAGCTGGCGATATTTGGAGAGTAGCAGGATATGTGAATGTGACAGCGCAGAACACAACACATGACGGAGCGCCATTTAATAATTGTAGTGCAAATATATGGAGGGCCCTTAGAGTACAATATCCTGAACCATCAGACACGGATGTGATTATTACAAGAAATATGGCTGAGGATGAAGATCCTTTGCTTTTATTCAGGAGATTCAAGAACATTGGCTTCTTGAGATGAAGGAACCATGGGATAAAACGGTAGCATTATTCTATCATATTTAATGTCAAGGGATGCGCGAGCCAGTACAGCGGCAGATGAAGAAACAGGTTGGAATGGAAGCGAAGCCATGGCCAGAAATACAGTTGACTATTGTACATCATTGGCGATTATTACAAAAGAAGAATATGAAAAAAGCTGAGAATAGAAAGCAAGAGGAAGCAAAGTTGGTTCAGAGAAAATTGTCGAAATTTGCCATAGAAGGAGCAGTATTGGCGAGTGGTGAAGGCGCGGCCACACAAGAGTTATAGCCAGGGCAGCCAAGCAATGTAGGGTACCCTACAGATCAACGTGGTTACAATTTATGGACATGAAGTAGTGGGAATGGACCTAGAGGAAAAGGAGGTGGCTTCCAAAACCCTAAAGGGGGAGGAGGATTTAATGGCAGACATCCGCAACAATGCTGGAATTGTGGTAGAACAGAACATATGGCCCAAACATGTAGAAGTAGAGGGGGCGTGCAGCAGAACAGGCAAGTCCCAAGAAGGGGGTGGACTATTCTCCACAGTGTAATACAGAACCACAGGAGTATTATGCCCAAGATCACACGCAGAATCAGACATGTGCTCTGCAAATACATCAAAGGCAGTAGGTTCTGTTGCAATCACAGTCACCACAAGGACAGCCACAGCAAGCACCTATGCAAACACAAATACAGACCAGCTCTCAGGTTTGATAGTAAATATATTCTTAACCTCCAAGTCACCCACCTCCTCCACCTCCTCACCTGTGGATTTTTCATCTGAGGAACTTCCGGAGGCAATCTGTCTTCTTTCTCGCCAGGAGTTGTTAGGCTTTTCTTTGCAGATTTTAGGGTATGCTCCTCTGGAAGCCACACTGCCTGTTAGCGATAAGCTGGCAGTAGGGGCTCCCAGGGAGTCCACCCCACTTCAGGGAAAAGCCTTAGCAGAAAAACCCTGATGTCGATCCTCTGATGGTAATGGAATGACCAGTTAAATACTCTTCTTTAACTGATGGGAGGATTTGAGAGCGTAGATCTTGAGAGCGTAGATCTTGAGAGCGTAGGTACTACGATACCCAGAATGCACCGGACCCGGGAGAAAGATTAACCAGTTGCCGGTGAAACTTCAGGTAGGAACAGGAATAGCCGTGGAAAAGGTAGGAATTACTCAGAGGCAAAAGGGCGGAAGAGGAGAGGAGGAAACCAGGAGACCGGCATCGAACCACCGACGAGACGGCGGCAGGAATGCCAGAGGAGCGTTAAGGGTAACGCAGAAGGAGAAAAACAAAGGCTAAAAGCCTAGAGGGAAAAATTCAACAAAAGGCAAAAAGCGGAACACTCGAGCAGCGTGTAAACCCGACGGTGAAAGCAGGGTTGCAACGCGCCGAGTGCTAGCTTCGACGCATCTTTAAACACGTCATTGCGAAGTCAGGGTGAAACACTAGAACGTTACACCGACTTCGCCGGAGCGTACTCAACTCATTTCCTCCTCCATCGTTCCCACAGCTTCCAGGGGGCTCGAATCATGACTTTATGACCCCTTTTCAATGGCATCCCTCCTGGTTTTCCGGGGTGCTGCCTATTAAAAAGACTTAGGAGTCGAGGAGCCTTAAGATTCCCTACTGGTTCCCAGGTCCTTTCTGACCAGGGATATCCTTTCCAGAGAATCAGGTACTGCAATGTTCCATTCTTGTGTCTGGAATCCAGAATACGGGATACTTCATATTCTTGTGGAAGGATTGTCTTTGTGATTTCTTTCTTGTATCTCCTTTGATGGGGATCAGAAATATACCTTTTGAGTAGTGATGAGTGGAATACAGGATGAATCCTTCGTAATGATTGAGGCAAAAACAGCTTGAACGCTACTGGATTGATGCATTCTGTGATGGTATACGGACCTATGTATCTGGGGGCAAATTTCCCGGGATGAATCCACCTAGGTAGAAACTTGGTAGAAAGCCAAACCTTAGTTCCAATCTGCCATTCTGGATTAGGTCTTCTTCTTGGATCGGCCCACCTTTTGTATCTTTGTCGACTGTGTCTCAGAGCCTCTTGAGCCTTTTTATGGGTATCTTTCAGGATGCTTAAAACCTGATCAAGTGTGGGTGTTTTGGTAGGTTGGAATACGGAAAAAGGTAAATGCCTGGGGTCGTACCCATATGTACAATGGAACGGGCTCATACCAATGGCTGAGTGAAAGGTGTTGTTGTATGAAAATTCAGCAACTGACAGGAGTTGATACCAGTTGTCCTGTGCTTGATTACAGAAACACCTTAGGTACTGTTCCAGGGTACCGTTGAGACGTTCTGTTTGACCGTTACTCTCTGGGTGAAATCCAGAGGACATGGCCCGCTGGATGTGGAGTTGCTTACAAAGAGAAGCCCAGAACTTGGAGGTAAATTGTGTTCCTCTGTCGGACACAATAGTAACAGGGACTCCATGGAGTCGGACTACTTCTCGGAGGAATACTTCTGCCGTTATGGAGGCAGAGGGTGTTCCTTTTAAGGCGGCAAAGTGAGCCAATTTACTGAATGAATCCACTACCACCATAATGGCCGTATGACCCATAGAATCAGGTAATTCCACTATGAAGTCCATTGATATGTGTTGCCAGGGTCCGGTTGGAGGTTCCTCTTGTTGTAGAAGTCCCAATGGTTTGGCTGTGCTGTATTTGTTCTGAGCACATGTGGGACAAGAGGAAACATATCCTTTGACATCACTGACAACAGTAGGCCACCAAAAGTGTCTTCTGATTAGCTCAAGAGAGGCTGCTTGACCCTTGTGTCCTGCCGTAGGAGTATCATGACACCATGATAAGGCTCTAGATTGAAGTTCTTGAGTCGGTAGATACAACTGGTTCTCCTTAAACCAGTATTTCCCTTTCTTGTTTAATGATTCCTCCAGGGGAATGGGGTTGTCTTTTTGGGCATCGTGCACCTGTTGTAGAAACAGGTTAACGGCGCACACGAATCTCTTTCCTGATAACAAAAGCTCTTGTCCAATGTACTTCCCGGACTCTTCTCCATAACTTCTGGATAGAGCGTCTGCTAATTGATTGTCCTTTCCTGGTACATAGGTGAGTTCAAAATCGAACTGAGAAAAATAATAAGCCCACCTTGCGTGACGTGAATTTCGACATTCCATTTGTTGTAGTATACTTAGGTTTCGGTGATCTGTACGTACACAAAAGGGATGTTGAGCCCCTTGTAACAGATGCCTCCATTCCTCACAGGCTCTTTTGATAGCGAGTAGTTCTTTTTCGAGTACCGAATAGTTTCTTTCACTTGAGGTTAGTGTCTTCGAATAGTAGGCTATGGGGTGTTCCATTTGATCTTCTTTCTTCTGTAAAAGGACCGCACCTATCGCTCCTTGGGAGGCGTCGGTTTCCAGAATGAAAGGTAATGACTGGTCCGGTTGTCTGAGTATGGGTGCTGAAGTAAAGGCTCTTTTCAGTTGATTGAAGGCCAAATCAGCCTCTGGGCTCCATGTAAACTTCACTCCTTTTTTTAATAACGCAGTGATGGGTAAAACCATTTCTGAGAACCTGCCGATAAACTTTCTATAAAAGTTTGCTAGGCCCAAAAAACGTTGAACATCCTTGACTGACTCCGGAATAGGCCATTTGTTTATGGCTTCCGTCTTGTGTGGGTCCATCTCTATTAGATTAGCGCTTAGGATAAAGCCTAGATATGGGACAGTGGTACCTTCAAATATACATTTTTCTGGTTTGGCAAGAAGGTTGTTTTGACGAAGTCTTTGTAACACTTCTCTGACATGTTGACGATGGGTTTCCAGGGTGTTTGAAAAGATCAGTATATCGTCTAAGTATACAATAACTGATGTGAAGAGTAAATCCGCAAAGATCTTGTCCATAAATCGTTGGAACTGAGCAGGAGCACTGACCAAACCAAAAGGCATAACACAATACTCATAATGCCCCAGAGGTGTTCTGAATGCCGTCTTCCACTCGTCCCCTTTTTTTATTCTGAGCAGGTGATAGGCGCCTCTCAGGTCCAATTTGGTGAACCATTTGGCACCCTGAACTGCTTCCATGATATCCTTGATAAGAGGCATGGGATATCTATCTCTGATAGTATAGCTGTTTAGACCTCTGTAATCTATGCACGGCCTAAGTTCTGTTGTCCCTTTTTTAGAAATGAAGAACAGTGATGCTCCCGCAGAGGAAGTGGATGTCTGAATTAATCCATTCTGAAGGTTTGTATTTAGGTATTCTCTCAAAGCTTCTTTTTCTGGGAGGGATAACGGAAACATACGCCCGAAAGGAACCACCGCCCCTGGCAGTAAGTCAATCTTACAGTCTTCTGGTCTGTGAGGAGGTAAAGGCCGAGGTTACACGTCCAAAAAGATATCCGTGTAGTCTTTGTATTGTGGAGGCACGATGTTCAAACTAAGTATAGGTACTGGTCTTTCTTGAGTTATGGTCTTTTCCGTTTGTACAAAACAAGAACCAGAACAATATTCGGATTGGAATTCCACTGTATTAGCCTTCCAGTCAATACACGGATTATGTTTTCTGAGCCAAGGTATACCCAGTATAACTGGAAAATGTGCAGCCTTTATGAGATCGAAACCCAGTCGTTCTTGGTGGAAATGCATCTGTACCGACAATTCCTGAGTTTCTTCAATGATGGGTCCTGATGTCAAGGGAGTGCCGTCTACACATTCAACTGGAATGGGCTGGGTTTTTACCTTCCTCGGTATGGACTGACTTCTGGCCCATCGGTCGCCCATAAAATTACCTGCAGCCCCACAGTCTAACATGGCAAGACACTCCACTCCAGGATGGTTCACCCATTTCAGAAATATTTTAAACACCATTAAATGATGGGATGCGTCCAAAGCGACTGAAGGGGTAGGAAGACAGGGATTAGCAGTTTGAACCCCTTCCTTGTCCCTGTTCAGGGTCGGGGTCTGTCGTTTCCCGCTTTTCTGGGAGGAACTTCAGGACAGTCTCGGAGTAAGTGCTTCTCTGAACCAGAGTACAGACAGAGATTCAGGTCTTTCCTTCGCTTTCTTTCTGCTGCTGTGTGAAGAGGTGCCGGCAGCGGACTTGGGAAAAACCGCCAACTCGCACACATCGAACGAACTCGGCGAGCCTGACGGGAGCGGAGCCGCCCCAGCAGAACGCTAGGGCGGGGTTAGCTACCCACCTTACTGGAGTCGCCGACCCGGACTGGGAAGGGGGCGGGAACCTTGTCAGGAAGCAGGCCGCGGCCCGCGGCCGAGGAGGAGTAAGAACCCCGACATCAGGGACCACCCCTATGACCCCAGGTCCCGGCGCCGCATGGATGCCGCCGATGGAAACGCTTCAGGAACAATCCCCATGCTACAGGGGCAGGCGAAACTGACAGCAGTGAAACCCGGTCTTAAGGGAGGCGGGACCAAACCTTCCCAACCAATAACAGACGAGCTAGGCAAGACGTCTGCTCATTGGTGGGGATTTGAAACCAGTGAAGTATATAAAAGCCCGCCTTTTCTAACCAAGGCTGCCTGTTATATTCACAGGACACCGAGAAGGAGCACGCAGGCAACCCCGAGTGGTGGGCCTACCCAGATAACCCGAGTTAGAGGACCACAGCCTTATCCCAAGGGCAATTGGGGAAGGAAAACCCCACGGTGAAGCAACCGCCAGAACTTTCAGTTTATTATTGATTTACTACACCTTTCAGTTATTGACTCTTTCCTGATCAACCATACGGCAATAATAAAGATTATTGCAGCACGTGTTTTGTCTCCTGTCTTTCATTTCCACAACTGGCGACGAAGGTGGGATACACGGCGGCGCGATGGAGGCATTGATCAAAACGCTGTCGGAAGGACAGCAGCAACTGCAGCAGTTGGTTCAGGTACAAAACCAGCAAGCAGCTGCCGACCGCCAAGCCTTCCAGCAGGCATTGCAGTTACAAAGCACGGTGCAAACTACTGCACAGGATAAACATCATGACACTATATCGAAGCTAACCAATATGGTGGCTAGCTCTCGGACGCAACCAATGGTCCCATCCGCATTACTACAAAAGTATAAAGACGGCGAGGACCCTGCCTTCTTTTTTACAAGTTTCGAAAGAATAGCCAGGAACGCACAGTGGCCCCCCGAACGATGGGGACAATATGTCGCCCCCTTGTTGTCCGGCGTCATGCAAGGAGCCTACCAGGCGGCAAACCCCACCGGTAATACTCCCTATGGTGAGATAAAGGCGGCTGTACTAGATCGCCTTGGCCTTGATGAAGAGGCCTATCGAATTCAACTAAGGGACACCAAGTTACGGCCTGGGGAAAACCCACGGCAGTTGTATTATCGAATAAAAGACCCGGCGGAAAAGTGGCTGTCAACTCCGACGGTCGTAACTCAACCGATACTTGACAAGATTATCCTTGAGCAGTTCGTAGAAGCCCTGCCAGGACAAATGCAGAGGTGGGTGAGGCAACATCACAGACCCTCCCTAACTGAAGCGGTGGATATTGCCTCGGCGTATCAAAAGGCTGGGTACCACAGGTTTCCACCCACAGGGATAACAGCGCGCATAGCAGTACCAATGACTGATGCCCCACTGACCAAAGGGGTCAGACCACAACAGTTGAGATGGAGACAACCCGAGGAGGCGGTTCGGAGGCCAGAAAAGAAGAGGCCTGGAATCGAAGACAAGTCTGCTGGGACCAGTCCAGGATATCGGCAACCTCAGTGCTTTGAGTGCAACGAATGGGGCCACATAGCCCGGTTCTGTCCCAGGAGAAGACCCGCTGAACCAATGGATATTGGGTACCTGCACGCGCTACAAGAAGAGAGCGTACCCGGTCCCTACATCGTGGACATACGAGTCGACGGCAGACCCACACGTGGTCGACTTGACAGCGGCAGCCGGCAAACCGCCATATCACCTACTGTAAGTAGCAAACCCAACTTACTTAACGTATCCGTACCTATTAAATGTATACATGGAGATATAAAACATTATCCGATGAAAAATGTGGCTATTGAAATAAACGGGGAGTTGTCACCCTTGAGGGCTGCCGTCCTACCTTTTCTGCCTGCCCCGGTAGTCATAGGGATTGATTTACCTAACTTTGACCAGGCACTGATGACGAAGGAGGGGAGAAGGGAAGTAGGTCCCGAGCCAGAACCCGGAAGCGGCATGTCTGGTCCAGGAACCCTTATCAATAAAAAGAGACGAAGCCGTATGGACTGGTGTCAGGCTTGTTATATGACTAGAGCCATCGACTGGAAATTAGAGGATAATGAGGATAGCATTAGGACAGAAACCCTAACGGACAACACCCTCAAGGTAGCCCGAGAGAGGGCTACACCGGAAGGGGATCCAGATCTTTCCAGGGGACCAGGATTTGTGCTTCATCAAGGTCTACTGTACCGAAGATATAAGGCAGATGATGGGACTGTTAAGGAACAGTTAGTTTTACCCAGAAAGCAACACCCCATAGTACTGCAATTAGCCCACAACCATCCTTGTGGAGGCCACATGGCTTCGCTGAAAACGTAGCAAAATATACTCAAACGGTTTTATTGGCCGGGAATCTATGGGGAGGTGGCCCAGTTTTGCAAAAGATGCCCTACCTGTCAACTAACGAGTGGAGTAAAACCAGCTAAAGCTCCTCTACAAAAGATGCCCCTTATTACAGTACCATTCCAGAGGATCGGCATGGATATTGTCGGTCCATTGGATCCAGCCAGTAGAGGGTATAAATACATGCTGGTCGTAGTCGACTACGCTACACGCTATCCTGAAGCATTTCCCCTTAAGGGGACGTCAGCCAGACAACTATGTGATCAACTCATACCCTTCTTTGCCCGAGTTGGCTTACCCTCAGAAATCATCACTGACCAAGGGACGAATTTCATGTCGACCTTACGACAAGTGTGCAAACGCCTACACATTAAGCAGCTAAGAACATCCGTGTATCATCTCCAAACCGACGGCTTAGTCGAAAGATATAATAAAACGATAAAGAAAATGTTGAGAAGGGTGACAGGACCAGATGCCCAGAACTGGGATAGGGCGATACCTCTTGTTCTGATGGTCCTTAGAGACACGCCCCAGTCCTCCACGGGGTTTTCCCCCTTTGAGCTCCTGTTCGGGAGACAACCCCGAACAATCCTAGACCTGGTTAAGGAAGAATGGGAGGCCTCCGAAGAAATGACCCTAACCGAATATACCGAGGAACTGAAGGAACATTTAAGCGCACTGCGTGCTTTGGCGGAAGCCAACCTCTCTCATGCCCAGAACATACAAGAGAAAAACTATAATAAGGGGAGCAGAATGAGGTGTTTCAGCCCAGGAGACCAGGTACTCGTACTCTTACCTACCAGCGCCAACAAATTACTGGCCAGATGGAAAGGCCCGTATAAGATCACGGATGTTCTCAGTTCCGTGACCTATAGGGTGCACCAACCTGACCGAACCAACCCGGACCAAATATACCACATCAACTTGTTAAACGAGTGGAATGAACCCCTAGTATCAGCACTAGGAACCATCGGCGACATAGAAACGTTGGAAACCGCGAACCCGGACCCCGGTTCCCTGGACCACGTCCAGTGGGGGAACGCCCTATCGCCAATCATGAGAACGGAGCTAATGTATAGGCTACTACCCTACAGAGAAGCCTTTTCCACCTTACCAGGGAGGACCAAAATACTTGAACATGAGATAAAAACAGAGTCCGGACAGGTGGTACGGCTCAGACCCTATCGGATACCCGAAGCCCGGAGACAAATCATAAACACTGAGGTAGATGAAATGTTACACCTAGACATCATTGAGCCTTCAGTCAGCGCTTGGTCATCGCCCATCGTTCTGGTCCCTAAACCTGATGGCTCAATCCGCTTCTGCATGGACTACAGGCAGCTGAACAGCGTGTCTAGTTACGAAGCATACCCAATGCCACGGATGGACGAGTTGTTAGAGGGACTCGGCGCTGCCCGGTATCTGAGTACTCTAGACCTAACAAAGGGATACTGGCAGATCCCTTTGCGACCCCAGGATAAAGAAAAAAACGCCTTTTCCACACCGAGGGGACTGTATCAGTTTAAGGTTCTTCCTTTTGGCCTACATGGGGCACCTGCCACCTTCCAAAGCCTTATGGACATCATCCTAAGACCGCATGAGGGATATGCAGCGGCCTACCTTGACGATATCGTCATATACAGCAAAACCTGGGAGGATCATCTGAACCACTTGGAAACGGTTGTAGCCGACCTACATAGAGCAGGCCTTCACATCAATCCCAGTAAGACCACGATGGGAAGTCACGAAACAAAGTACCTCGGACACGTGGTGGGGGGTGGAATGCTGAAACCACAGATGTCCAAAACCGAGGCCATTCATCGCATCCCAACACCTGTGAACAGGAAACAAATACGGGCTTTTCTGGGGCTCGTTGGTTATTATAGGAGGTTTATTCCCGATTTTTCTTCCATAGCCGCGCCACTCACCGATGCGCTGAGACTCAAAGGGAGCCCAAACCTGACCAATAACGAAGCCGCCCTAAGGGCCATAGACCTTCTAAAGGAAAGGATCACATCTGATCCGGTATTATGTTGTCCCGACTTTCAGAGGCAGTTCTTCCTCCAGACTGATGCCTCGGACCATGGCTTGGGCGCCGTCCTGTCGCAGGAACAAGAATCGGAACTGCGGCCCATATGCTTCATCAGCCGAAAGTTGCTGCCACATGAGTCGGCCTACTCCACGATTGAGAAGGAATGCCTGGCCATCAAATGGGCGATTGAATCACTCAAGTACTATCTGGTTGGTCGTCGGTTCACGTTGTTCTCGGACCATGCACCTCTGCAATGGCTTGCCCGACACAAAGATACCAACCAGAGGGTTCTCAGCTGGTTCCTCTCCCTACAACCCTTTGACTTTCTGACTCTGCATAGACCAGGCAGATTTCAGCTGGTGGCAGACTACCTGTCCAGGTGCTCTCACTGGCCCGATCGGCCAGATCCCGGGGTGAGTATGTGTGAAGAGGTGCCGGCAGCGGACTTGGGAAAAGCCGCCAACTCGCACACATCGGACGAACTCGGCGAGCCTGACGGGAGCGGAGCCGCCCCAGCAGAACGCTACGGCGGGGTTAGCTACCCACCTTACTGGAGTCGCCGACCCGGACTGGGAAGGGGGCGGGAACCTTGTCAGGAAGCAGGCCGCGGCCCGCGGCCGAGGAGGAGTAAGAACCCCAACATCAGGGACCACCCCTATGACCCCAAGTCCCGGCGCCACATGGATGCCGCCGACGGAAACGCTTCAGGAACAATCCCCATGCTACAGGGGCAGGCGAAACTGACAGCAGGGAAACCCGGTCTTAAGGGAGGCGGGACCAAACCTTCCCAACCAATAACAGACGAGCTAGGCAAGACGTCTGCTCATTGGTGGGGATTTGAAACCAGTGAAGTATATAAAAGCCCGCCTTTTCTAACCAAGGCTGCCTGTTATATTCACAGGACACCGAGAAGGAGCACGCAGGCAACCCCGAGTGGTGGGCCTACCCAGATAACCCGAGTTAGAGGACCACAGCCTTATCCCAAGGGCAATTGGGGAAGGAAAAACCCCATGGTGAAGCAACCGCCAGAACTTTCAGTTTATTATTGATTTACTACACCTTTCAGTTATTGACTCTTTCCTGATCAACCATACGGCAATAATAAAGATTATTGCAGCACGTGTTTTGTCTCCTGTCTTTCATTTCCACATGCTGTTAATGGTCCTCTGGCTGATCCGATCTGCACAGGTTCTTCGGAACAGGATGTTGCGGATGTCTTCTCAGAAAGGATTGGGAGGTTAGGAGGTAACAGAGGGGAAGACTTTTCTTTTCTGCTCGTCTTTCTGACAGGCGAAACTCAATCTGTAGAGCTAGTGTGACCAAATCCTGAAATGTGGAGGGTCTGGCAACTCTGGCCAGTTCGTCTTTTATTTCCTCTTGTAATCCTCTCCAGAATAAGGTTTGTTTAGCAGTATCCGGCCATCCGGTTTCTTGCGCCAGTCTTTGAAATGTGGATACATAAGATTGTACATCCGAAGTCCCTTGTTTGGTATCCAACAAATTCTCATAGGAAGAATACTGTACTTCGGGTCTCTCAAAGCGGGTACGGAACAGCTGAACAAACTGACCGTAGTCATTCAACACAGGATCGGAACCTGTCACCAATGGGGTGGCCCATGCTAGAGCATTACCCACCATATTAGATATAAGAAAGCCAACCTTGGCCTTATCCTGTTCAAATGCCTTAAGGCGAAATGTAAAGTATATCAAACATGCATCCAAGAATTCCTTGACCTTCCTTGGGTTTCCGTCATATTTGCCATATGATAGTGGTAACGGGGGAAGATCTCCTCTTACTTCCTCCCTCTGAAGTAACTGTTGTCTCATGGCGGTATTATCTGCTCTGAGAGCAGCATTATCAGTCTTGAGGTTCTGTACCTCAACATTGGTCCCTTGGATAGCGTTCACCAACTCCTGGTATTGTTCTAGACTAGCCATCTTATGGCGTTGCAAACTCTCAGGTTTGATAGTAAATATATTCTTAACCTCCAAGTCACCCACCTCCTCCACCTCCTCACCTGTGGATTTATCGTCTGAGGAACTTCCGGAGGAAATCTGTCTTCTTTCTCGCCAGGAGTTGTTAGGCTTTTCTTTGCAGATTTTAGGGTATGCTCCTCTGGAAGCCACACTGCCTGTTAGCGATAAGCTGGCAGTAGGGGCTCCCAGGGAGTCCACCCCACTTCAGGGAAAAGCCTTAGCAGAAAAACCCTGATGTCGATCCTCTGATGGTAATGGAATGACCAGTTAAATACTCTTCTTTAACTGATGGGAGGACTTGAGAGCGTAGATCTTGAGAGCGTAGATCTTGAGAGCGTAGATCTTGAGAGCGTAGGTACTACGATACCCAGAATGCACCGGACCCGGGAGAAAGATTAACCAGTTGCCGGTGAAACTTCAGGTAGGAACAGGAATAGCCGTGGAAAAGGTAGGAATTACTCAGCGGCAAAAGGGCGGAAGAGGAGAGGAGGAAACCAGGAGACCGGCATCGAACCACCGACGAGACGGCGGCAGGAATGCCAGAGGAGCGTTAAGGGTAACGCAGAAGGAGAAAAACAAAGGCTAAAAGCCTAGAGGGAAAAGTTCAACAAAAGGCAAAAAGCGGAACATTCGAGCAGCGTGTAAACCCGACGGTGAAAGCAGGGTTGCAACTAGCCGAGTGCTAGCTTCGACGCATCTTTAAACACGTCATCGAGAAGTCAGGGTGAAACACTAGAACGTTACACCGACTTCGCCGGAGCGTACTCAACTCATTTCCTCCTCCATCGTTCCCACAGCTTCCAGGGGGCTCGAATCATGACAGCAGCAAGCAATGGTGCCACAATGGAATATGAATACAGGAGCTCCACAAACCAGGATAGAGTGTGTGATGGTAGTAGGAGGGAATCCCTTTACAGGTACAGAGATTAATTGATATCCACAATAGGAAAGCCCACAGTGCGACCTGTTGTGTTCAGTACTATCAGTGACACCAGACCCCCAAGAGGAACCGAGGGTCAGGGTAACGATAGGAGACAAGACATTTTCTTTTCTTGTAGACACTGGAGCGACTTGTTCCAGTGTTCGAGAAGGAAAGCACCCAAAGTCTGGCATTGCCATGAATGCACAGGGATTCTCTGGGGCTATGAGTTTAGTTCCTTTTACTGACAAATTACCATTTTCTGTAGGAGAGCATGACATATCTATAGCCACTATTGTATTCTCCTCAAACACCAGTTAACATATTAGGATGTGACTTGATGACAAAACAACATGACAATATCCTTCCACTCTATGGATACATTATTTGAATGTAAGAGAATTGATATTGTCTTTATAGGCCAAAAGGCACTACAAGGAGTTTCTTTACAACCAGAAATATTTTTGTATGGAGAAAATATCTTGTTGACCTGGCTTCCTGGATTGATAGGTAAACTGTTGAGAATACCTGACAAATTTTTGTTTAGGCCAGAAATACCTATGGATGATGAGGAAGGACAGATTAATCCCCTAGAATTAGAGCAAGTGATAGTAAGAGAGGAAAAGGTGATTATTCATGGGGACAGAACATGAGGGCAGAGCATAGAGAAGACTAATAGCCCTTGATGAAGGATATCGACTAACAGACTTGACAGATGAGTGGCTGTTAAGAGATAAGAATTCAGATGATGAGTTAGTATTTTTCATACGTCTAACTTATTAGGTTAAAATTGAGAATAGAGAAATACCACAGAGAATGGCTTTGTTAAAAAAAAAACACAATTTTTCCAGGATGTTTTTGAAAACGTGCCAACCATCTTATGGACCAATATATGATGTGGATCTATTGAGTGGAGCAGAAGCATTTAAAATTAAGCTCAAGCCAGGAGCAATTTTGCCATGAGCAAAGCAGTCCCCCATGTCCAGAGAAGTAGGTGAAGGTAAATTTGAAACCATTTCCACTTTAGTACAGCAGCGAATATTGGTGCCATCAGAATCCCCATGTAACACGGCTGTGTACCCCAGTGAAGAAAGCAACAGGGGGGGATCATGAAGATTTATTCAGGATCTACGTCCCCTAAACAAAATTCTTGAAGCAGAGTTTCCTCTGGTTCCAAATACAGCTACAATATTATGTAACATTCTAGCTAAAGCCAAATAATGTACAGTTAGATTTAACAAAATGCCTTCTTTTCAATTCTCCTTCATGAGGACTCCCAAGATTTGACCTAATTTTCATATAGAAATCGGCACTGGAAACATTACCTGAGGGGTACTGTGATACCCCATTGATCTTATATAGGGTCCTTCAGATGGACCTAGGGAAGATATGACTTGAGAGCACAATAATTCAGTGCATAGATGATATACTAGTGTGCAACTAGATAGAAGAAATATGCAGAAAAGAGTTGGTTCTATTAATGACCATATTAACGGAAAAAGGGTAGACAAAGAGAAATTACGTATTACCAGTAAGAGGTCCTGTACATAGGACAGCTAATCTCTCAAGAAGGGAGAAAAGTGACACTCAAAAACATGTGACCGTAAGGGAAATGCAACCATTTTTAGGCCTATGTAATTACTGTATTGCCTCGATTTTTGATTACAGTACATATATTCAACCACTTTTAAAAGGACTCAAGGAAGCAGTGATAGGTCATAATGAGATAATGTGGATGGTCATATATGTTCTTACGGACCACAATTACAGAGTGGTAAATTTAATCGCGGACAAAATACCGATTTTTCTTTTTTTTTTCCTCTTTTTTTTGGATGGTTGTCCCCCCTTTTTTTACCCTTATAACGCCACCCTAACCCCATCCAGACCCATTTTAACCCCTTTACCCCACTACCCTTCATGTATTTAATTCATGTTTGCTGTATTTTTCAATGATATGGTCCACTCTGAAATGTACCACTCTGTAATGTTTTAGATATATTGACTGGATAACAATATGGACAGATGAAATGACTGAAGGATTTTAGGAAATTTAAAAGGGTGATTTGTACATACCCTGTGTTAGGAATTCTAGACTATAATGCAGAGTTTTACTTATTCTCACATTCAAAGGGAGAAGTGATGACAACAGTTCTGACTCAGAAGACATTAGAACATGGACATAAACCATAAGCCTACTATAGTGGGATTTTAGACCCAGTAATGAAAGGACATTATCCTTGTGAACAAGCGTTAGCTGCTGCTACTTTCAAAACTGAAAAAGCTGCGAGTATTACAATGGGGTGCTTGACGTTATTCACATTCCTTATTCGCCATTTTAGAGAAACCCAAAAAGCAAACTGACTGCACAAAGAGCCTCAGGATATGAATTGATTATTTCGAACCCAGTGATCAGAATTGTTAGATGTAAAGTAGTGATTCCAGCAACATTTATAGCAGAACCAGTAGGGAAGGAGGATTATGTTCATCACTGCACAACATATACTGAGTTTTATTACCATATTCCCCATGTTAGAGAAAATGCTGTCCGGGGGTTGGGGGGTTGTGGGTGACTTCTATTCATTGACGGTTCTTCAAAAATGGACCAAACGACAGCAGAAAGACATACGGGATCGGCGGTAGTGAAGCTAAAAAAAAGAATGGGGACTTTGAAGTAGTGAGAAGTGCAAGACTGCCTATATAATCCTAAAGATGGGAGCAAGCTACGACCATCAAATAATGACACAGTCCTAGTCAAATCTGTCAAAATGAAAGAACCTATACTAATAAACATATTGCCAATCCTTACTTTTAACTACAAATAGTGTGGCAAACAATGTTATGCAAAAGAAAAGTGTTAAAGAAATTATATGTTAGAATATTCAAGCCGTTGGCTTCCCTTCCCCGCGTTTTCAGCACGGGGCAAGTCGGCACACTCAAGCTTAGCACACTCTCTGGCTTCTCTGGCACAAGGATGCAGTTCAAAACCTCTACAACAAGGCCTTCTGATCCAAAGTCTCTTTGCCATGCAAAGTCTCTTATTTCTGAGGGCCTGATGCAACACGACAAACATTAAAGTTCCTTTGTTCTTAAGATTTCATATATAAAACTTCTCAGGTGATTTCCTGTTTACCCTGGCTCCCCCTCTGTCGCTTTAACACTTTTAACACTAAACCTTCAATTGGTCTCCCTCCTCCGGGCTCGGACCAAATTTATTTACTTCACCAAAATCAAAGACTTTCTACTGTGCGCTGAGTTTTGCTCGACCCGTCGCATAACCACTCCGATTCACAATTACTCGTTCTCTTGTTGATATAACCTTTTTCTCACTTTCGCCACTTCTCAGGTGGATACCTTACAGAGACCTTTGATAGAGCACCCACGCGGTGCCGGACCACTATGTCAAATGTATTGTATCTTGCTTTTAAAGTTCAATCACTCATCAGCAGTTCAACTTTACTTGCGTCTCTTATCAAACACGTTTTAGCAATGTTCGTTCTAGCGCTTGCCCCAGCACTCGCCATAAAATGTTGCTGGTTGCAACCTTGCCTTCATCTCAGACCGTTTTTGTATCGGTCTCCCCAACTCACTGGCTGTGTTGATTTCACTGATGCTGCTTTGTTCTTGTGGCCAAGGACGGTACCACAGCGGCTGCTTCTTCTCACCATCTTGATTATTGAGGCAGGAGTGCCCTGGGTATCTCAGATACACAATGCAGGATTCTTCAGCCTGGTTTCCATGTCTTACGCTTTCTATTCTTGAGGTTTCTGGAAAGTAACAGTTCCGTGTTGAAAAGGTCAAGGGAACTTCCCTCATTGCGATCCGCATCTGTTTTGCTGTCTGTCTTCTCTCGTTCAGCTGCCATCTTGAAACTGTTGTTTCCTCGTGTGCTTTGCCTCACTC
The DNA here is from genome assembly GCF_040938575.1 of Ambystoma mexicanum. NCBI lineage: Eukaryota > Metazoa > Chordata > Amphibia > Caudata > Ambystomatidae > Ambystoma > Ambystoma mexicanum. Next base: position 188,360,579 of record NC_090927.1, on the reverse strand, counting down.
AGAAGTGTGCTCACATTTTATCCGTGTGGGGAAGCTTAATGGAAGTCAAGTGTGTGTGATGGTCAATAATTGCCCGACCTCGCCAGGCCATTGTATTGGGACACGTCAGGTATACTGCTCGGGTGTTAGTCTGTTTTCTCCCATAGCGTGCTGTCCATATGAAAGTGTTTGTGTTGTAAAAGGGGCAGGGGGTAGAGTTCTTAAATATCCTACGTGGTAGGATGGGGTAAAGGTGTTATAGGGATGGGGAAAACGCGATGGCCGTGTCTTGGCCACCTGGATGACAGATCCACAGGCACCTGCGGATGAGACACCTTCTGATTTCTCACTCTTCACATTGTTCAGCACAGGCTGGAGAATTAGTGGCGCTTATTGCAGCACTCCAGAGATATGAGGATGAGGAAGTGACAGTGTACTTTGACTCTGCCTATGTGACGTCAACCATACACTCAGGATTGTCACGCTAGAAAAGGAGGCGTTTCCTTTGCACAGATGGCACACCAGTGCAACATGCATCTCTATTGGAAAAGCTCATTAAGGTACTAAAGCTCACAGGGGATCGAGTTGACCCGGCCAACTTCCATCCGATTGCCCTGTTGGATGTAATCAGAAACATTTTTGCTGCCCAGTTACGCAAAAAGCTGTCACAATGGGCAACCGAGTTGAAGATTATTGACGAACGCCAAACAGGCTTTACACGTGGCGTCGGAGTCTAATTAAATCTTACACTATTACATTTTCTGAAATTGGAGGCCCTTAAACAGAATAGGCCCTTGTTTCTGGCATTCGTAGATCTACGACAGGCCTTTGATAGTGTAAACCAGGCATTACTATGGAACAAATTGATAAAATGTAAATGCCCGGCCGACTTGTTACAAATGGTAGTCCAGCTTCACTCGAAAACATCAATTAAAATCCGTCTGAATGGCAGGGGAGAATTATCGAAAGAAATGAAGACAGACCGAGGCGTCAAGCAAGGCTGCCCCTTGATAGCCCTATTGTTCAAACTATAGATCGCTGATATGCCGGATGCGCTGTCGGAGGGCAATATCTTTCCACCTAAGATTAATGGCCACCATGTGAGCTGGGCCACATATGCTGATGATGTGGTATTAATGGATGCCACGCAAATTGTCCTGCAGCGACTGATAGCAAATCTAGTTCAATACTTAAAAGCGAACAACATGGAGATTAACGTCAAGAAAACAAAGATCAATCGCTGAAAGAAGTCTCTGGGGTTAGATGGGTTGCCCATTGAGTTTTATAAGAAGTTTGATTCTTTCCTATCTCCAAAGTTGTGTACTTTGTTTAATTCTTTCTTGGAAGGGAAACTTTTGTGTCAGTCAATGACTGAAGCCATGATTTATGTAATTCCTAAAGTAGGGAAGGATAGTAAACAATGTAAGAAATATAGGCCTATCTCTTTGTTAAATGTTGATCTTAAACTTTTTACAAAAATGTTAGCAAATAGATTAGGTAGATGTTTTGGGTCTGTTATTCATGAGTCTCAGGTAGGGTTTATGAGGGTTAGGTCGGGTTATGATAACATCAGAACATTGATAGATATAATAAGTCTTCATGGTGGTGGGAATGTTGACACTGCCTTGGTCTTTATGGATGCTGAACAAGCATTCGATAGGGTAAACTGGAATTTTCTGGACTTTACTATGGAGAAAATGGGTTTTGGGGTTAGATTCAGAGAGACGATTCGTAATCTTCAGAATTCGGCTACGGCACGAGTTTGGGTCAACAATGTTATGTCGGAAACTTTCTCTCTTCATAGAGGTAGCAGACAAGGATGTCCTTTATTGCCTTTTTTGTTTAATATTGCTCTTGCGCTCTTGGTAACGCTGATAGGTAACGAGAGGAGAATATGTGGTTTGACATTCGGGACTAAAGAAGTTAAAACGCTCTCTTATGCGGATGATGGTGGTGCTCTCAGATCCTGGCAAGGGGAGTATGGTTCTTAAGGAGATTATTGAAAAAGTTGGTAAGTTTTCGGGTTATAGAATTAATTGGGACAAGACTGAGGTCTTCCCACTCTCGACTGCGGTCAGAAGGGAAGATTTTGCAGAATGGAAGTGTACGTGGTCTGAGAACAGTGTGAAATATTTGGGGGGTTTTCTGATTAAGGATGTACGAAAGATGGTTCAATTTAACGTAACTAGACTGTTGGATACACTCAGGAGAGATACTAGGAAGTGGTCCAGATTAGATTTAGGAATCTGGGCTAAGGTTAATACTATTAAAATGTCACTTCTGCCTAAAGTTTTATATATTATGGAGTTAATCCCTCTGAGTTTTTCAAAGAAATTACTTAAGAACATCGATCGGGTATTCCAGGATTTTCTTTGGGGTGAAAAAAAGGCTCCTAGGATTCCAATGTATATTTTGCAGAGGGATGCTAAGGAAGGGGGATTTGGATATCCTAATTTGGGGAAATATTATAGGGGTTTTGTTTTGAAGAAGGCTGCCCAATATGTGAAATCAGAGACTGTGGAGGAGCCAATTTGGTTGACTATAGAGAGAAATGCTTCAATGGCCTTCAAGTTGGATAATGTTTTTTCGATGGGGACGCTACCTAGGGGTTCTAATAAGTTGCCAACTATTAAAGTATCTAAAGACTCAATGACATGGTGGGTGCTTAACTTTAAGGGTAATGTATTTCTGAATCATGTTTTTTCAATTTGGTATTACCCAGCATTGCAAATAAGTAATAGAGTATTGTGTTGGCGAAGTTGGATTTCTAAGGGTTTGTTGACTTTGGGAGATTTGTTGCGAGATGGGGTCTTGAAGTCTTTTGAGGAACTTCAATATGTGTATCATTTGAGTAGTCGGGGAAAAGAATAGATATAGGGGTCTTGAGCGGCTTCTGACACAAGTATTTGATATGATTAATTCAGAACTGGAAAAAGAACCGGCGGGTTGGACTGTGTTCCACTTATTGCCAAATAATGTGTCCACATATCTGAGACTCATGAGTGAGGATGATCCAGTATTGCGGTCTTGGGATACATTGCACCAGAAGTGGGAGTTGGATTTAGGATTTAAAATCAGTGATGGAATCTGGAATGTATGTATGGCAGGTTGGTTATAGTAGTAAGATGAATCTCAAGCTGCGTCTTATACATCAGAAAATTTTGGGAAAGTTGTACTGGACTCCAGTGAGGATGCATGATTTGGGATTACTTGCAGACGATATTTGTTGGGGATGTGGATGTGAGAAGGGATCATTGATTCACATGTTATGGAATTGTTCGAGAGTGTCGACATTTTGGACGGAAGTATTAGATAGATTGGATATCACTTTGTCGACTTCCTTTCCAAGGAAACCCTTTCAGGTTTTGTTATTGGCAAAAAGAGGTTGTTGTTTGAAAGCTCGGCGGTATGGGTGTTGGATAGATAAGATATTGGTAGTGGCAGTGAAACAAATTATGAAAGTGTGGAAATCTAGGAAGAAACCGACTGTTGAGGATTGGATTAATGATGTGATTGTATTATCGGAATTTCAGTTAGTTCCATCCCCAAAAATGGGTAAAGAAAAGGATTATTGGTTTTCGTGGAAGTCTTTCACTGAATTGTATGGTAATGTGACACAGAATGAGGAAGATGAGATATGAGAAGTTTTTATATTTTTATTTTTTTATTTTTTGTTTGTGTCCTTTTTGTCTAAATATTTTAGTGTTTTTTTTAAATTGTTATTTCAATATCATTTGGTTCTTGTTTTTTACCCATTTCTAGGTATTCTGTTATGAGACATGTTTACTGATATGGGTTTATGGGAAGGTTTAAAACTGGTTTTGTTGTACTTCTTATGTTATTATCCTTCATTGTTTGGATTTGTTTGAAATTATAAATAAAGTTATTAAAAAAAAAGAAAACAAAGATCATTGTCCTCGGAACCCATCTGCGGAAGTGAGAGAAAAACTTCAAATGTTTGGCTTCATGAGAAAGCCTTGAACTAATGGAATCTATTCGGTATCTTGGGATAATATTCAACACGTCAATAAGAGAGTGGGACTGGATCAAGATCTGAAAGCAAAAATGACGAACCTCGCCCTTCAAGGTACTAAGCTACATCGCGAATATGGTAAATTCATATTGTTACCAGTGATTCAATTTTATTGCCAGAAAGTTGTACCAGCAATTACCTTCAGCAGCGAAGCAGGTCTGATTATCAACTCTACTATATGGAACTGGCTTGAAGGAAAATTCTGGCGGAAGGTTCTTCACTTCCCACAAAATGTAGCAATTGCAGTAATCAGATATGAGCTAGGTCTGCAATCATTGAGAGCCATAGTTTTATGGAACTCCCTTGTTTTATACCGAAAGCTGATGATACCTGACAATGCTGTCCAATACGTAATTCTGAAAGAACATCCTGCCCGGCCATATCATGGATTAATGGGAGTCAAAAAATGTGAAAAACTTGACGCACGTTTCAGCCTCTGTCGAACTTCTCTACCATAATTCATGTGCTGTCAAAAAAAAAGGTAATTCAGTGTGATTGGATTGCGACTTTGCAAACTCGATCGAACCTGAAGTCCGGTCTTCTAACATTTGGAGATGTCCGCCCAGTAAACAGCGTTCCAGAGTACCTGCAGCAATTTCCCTCAAGATATCATCGAGACCAGTTGCTACGACTTCATCTACAGTTTTTACCAACTAAAGAGATGCTCTTCTTAAAACATGACAAAGACACGTCTAACAACCTATGTCGAGTCTGTAATAAAGAAATCAAGACATTGCGACACATAGTGATAGAATGCCCAGAATTAAGATCGGAAAGAGCAGTGGCTCTGGGTAAGTTTGCCCAGCTGAACGGAAACGTGGACGAATGGTGGATCAACCTAGTTTCCGGAAATAATTATTTGCTGATCTGCGCAACTGTTGCTTATCTTGACAAAGTATTGATAATCGGACAATCACTTAATCCTTGTGATTTGAGACTTTTGACCTAGATGAGGTGTCGCCGTCCTGTTGATTGTCAGGATTTCTTCTTTTTCCTTTCTTCCTCTTATTTGTTTTTCTTTTTTTTCTTTCCCTTTATCTGAGATTTCCTCATGCAAAGTATCAGTTGCGTTTGATCTTAAAGGATCTTTTTGTTACATTTGTTAAAAAGTTTTTGTATGAAACTAAATACAAATAAAAATAAATAAAAAAAAGTTCACATTGGCTACCACTGTGGTGAAATACGCAGCCCATACTAAGAGGGCAGACATGATTTATTGCGGTAACAAAGCAGCGGATGTTGAAGCAAAAAGGGCAGCATATTTTCCAAATATTTCAGATTTTCAAGTGGAAAGTATTAAGCAAATATCAGACCGATGTATGATGGTGAAGTAAGGCTTTAATATGTTATCCAGTGTACAGTTAACTGAGCTACAATGTCAAGCTCCACCAGAAGAGCATCATTTATGGAAGAGACAGGGGTGTTCCTTATTCCCCACAGAGGCTATATGGAGATAAGATGGCACTGGAAAGCCAGTTATGCCTCTAGCATTATTGAAGGTTGCGCTGGAGCAGCTACACCACCCCATGCACAAAACTAGAGTCTTGCTGCCATGATTGCAGAAGACTGGTTTTCACCAAATTTGTCATAACATGTGGCATTGTTTATTGTTAACTGCATTGTCTGCCAGAAATTCACAGGAGAGGGCATACGTTGCGAACAGCAAGAGGAGCAATACCTAGAACCAGTGGTCCTTTTTAGCATCTACCTGAATTATGAGGATATGTTGCAAACATCCAAAAGTTACAGATACATGTTAGTGGTAGTATGTCCCTTTTGCAGATGGATTGAGGCAGGTCCATGTACGCACCCTGATGACACAGGTGTTGCCAATTTTCTCGAACGTGAGGTGTTTCCTAGATGTGGTGTGTGCCAAATCTTGTGGTCTTATAATGGGCCACATTTTGTAAATGAGATGATCGAACAAAACACTATTTTATTAAGCATAAAGCACACGTTTTCATCTGCTTGTCACCCACAGGCAAATGGTATCTGTGAGAGGATAATCCGATTCCTTAAAGAAAGGATAGCCAGGATTAAGATGAAGAAGGGATGGCTATATTGCATTATTTTCATTGAGAAACCAGCCTGGCTAAGATCACCACCTGATTCCTCATGTTATGGTGACTGGATGAGAGTACATCTTGCTCCTCCCACTTGAATAGAAACTAATGCCCATACTGTAGCAAAAACATTAGGGGATGAGATGCATGATTCATTGACAAATATGACCTCTAGTGTCTTTTATTTTCCAAGAGATCTAAATCTCTCTAAAGAGAAATCGGAGCGAAGGGTCGAAGAAGATTGAAGAAGACAGCCAAACAGTTGATCCTATAGACATGCTGAAGCAACCTAGTTTGTACCCTGGTAACCATTTGCTTGTAAAGAGTTTTTTCCGCACTTGTATTATGCCTCATTTTGAAGGACCATACCTAGTAGAGGGGGTCAATCCCGCCGCAGTGAAGTGCATAGTAAAAAGAGCTTGGTTATACACAGATGACATAAAGCTTTACAAAGGAGAGACCCTTACCCGCTGACAGTGAAGCAAGAGAAGCAGTTTCGCAAAACCAGACGAGATCTGCCTCCAAGAGCCAAAACAAAGAACAGATGAAGTAAAAACAGTTTGAACTATTGACTATGCCCAGGTTTAAAGGGAAACACATGAATTACAGAAGAATAAACTGAATAATTCCAGTTAGGCTAACGAGACAATGCTTTGAAAATTAAACACAAAGATTGCACATTACACTATATGTTGCCTATAACGTTGCACACATTTCTGCATGCTGTTTTGTATATACACTTCGATTTTATCCAGCCTTACTGAGACGACACGTTGCTATTGTCACATTTTTGGGAAATCCTAAAGACAGTCGTATCATTTGCAGGATCATTGTTGCAATAATATTACAATTTCTATTATAAAAGAGTTGGTTCTGCCCCCAGGGGAGGGAGGGGGTGTGGGGGAAAGTTGGGAAATGTAATTTCTTTGTTACAAAACCAATAATGTAGGCGATTGGTCCATGGAGGTAATGGATCAAGGACAGAGTGAAGCTGCCTTCAGGGATGGCAGGGGGGGGGGGAGTTGGGAAATGCATTTTCTCTGTTGTAAAACCAATAAAAAGAAGTTACAAAAAAAGAAGAGTTGGTTGCTTGTTATAAAGAGTAATAACAATTGCATGTTGTTAAAAAAGAATGTGAATTTTCCAATTTGTAAGAGACACATTGCCTGCAAGAAGATTGATGAATTCTTTTGCAATACTTCTTGCAACTTCATTCTGTACTGTGTGTTGTCTTGTCTTCCTTATTATAGCATTTTGTCAAATAATGTTCTATAATACAGATAAAGTGTTTAGCAATGAGATATCTATTTTTATCCCTAACAAAAGCACAAGTGATATTTTTTGTGACATTTCCAAACAAATTATCCAATTAAAAAGGGATGCTGAAGAAGATCATGAGAATATAAATACATACCTATATATTTCAGCCCATTTAAAGAATAAGATCTGTTATCAAGAAATGATGGAGGTGGGGGAGGAACGTCAGAAGAGAGCTGCAATGTGTATGTTCTCTCATCCCTTATGCCATGAGTACAGCCAGAACATTTATTGCAAGAAGAATACCTATACATGATGCGAAGTGCATCAGCTATCTATCAGCATGTACGACAAGAGGTGAATACGAAGGAAGATGGGCAACTCTATGATGGAGGTCAAAAAAGACGTTCCCATATGAAGATGCATGCATAAAAACGCAGGAAAATTATCCAGATTAGAAAAGCAAAATGTTCCTATTGTCATTCAGTGGTAATACTGGAGAACTGATAAGGACCGTTGAACAAAAGAGACTGGGTTGTGCAGACAGATGGGTAACACCAGGATTGCCAGGATGCTGGGAGAGACTCAGCTATTGGTATATGCAGTGCAGGATGGGAAGAAGGAATGTTAGCATGCCGTGCACATTTATTGATGACAGCACAAGTACAGATAGTGCAAATAGGGAATGAAGAATGCCTGAAAGAATGGGCCAAGTATTCGAAATTAATTAGATGTGTTAAAAATGAAGCAGGACCTCTATCCATACTGCCCACTAAGAATACAACATTGTGTTTCAGAAACACGGGTCTGGCCAGAGTTGGAGAAAATACAGGATGCAAGCAAATAATTTATGTACCAGGAATGAATGGAGGAACTACCGTGCTAATGGACCACCATTAGGCCTGTGGATACAAAGCTTATATGCAGCTACCTGAAAATTGAGGAGGAATATGCTCTATAGTGATCATACATGTTGATGCGTTTCATTCCCCAAAGTGATCTGCATGTCTACAACTGAAAATGGATGCAGACCAAATAAAGAAGTGGTTGCACAATCTCATCCGATAGACTCACAACCTTCAGAACAAGTATGCCTTGGATTTAATTACAGCAATGGAAGGAGGCATGTGTGCCAAGATCGGGCCTTCTTGCTGCACATTTTGACCTGCCCATGATGGAGAAAATGGAACACTGAGAGAAGCAATAACTATGCTGTCAACGCTGCACACGAAAATGGAGGAACAATTAGATGGGACAGAAGATCAAGACTGGTTTTCGTCTCTGTTCTCGTGGGTTCTAACATGGCTGGCGAATGCCTTCAGGCTGCTTGGAGCAATACTAGTGTTAGTATTGCTGGGATTCTGTCTTGTAAGAATAATCAGAGGACAGCAAAGAAAGCTATTGGGATGAAGATAATGATTGATTTAAATGCTGTGACTTACAAGCGCACACAGACTGAAAGCACCACCTGTGAGCACCTAAAGGGATGTACTTTGGCACCCCCAGGAACAAGGTTTTACTACCCCAAGGATCATGAGAACTATGTGGGACGTTGGGTGTTCTGTCAACCGATTGGGGTTTGTTGCCATATGAACTGGAGTGTGGATGAGCACATAATGAATGCAGGTGACCTGAGGTGTGTGGGGAGGATATGGATTTTGAAGAAACCACAGTGTGAAGAAAATTGAGAAGGTGGTCGAGGACCGGACCAGAGGGGAAATGTAGAACGTCGGATTTACACGTCATCTATTGTGCCCGTCCCCTCCCCTCTGTCAAATTGGAAGAACAGGGAGACACTGTGCATGACGCCAGGTATCATCCCATTACAGCATCGACGATATGAGAGTGTCATGTGTGCCGGCTCCTGGAAGCTTTGGCACCGTTTTTGTTGGAGCGGCCATTGAATGTCCCATCCTGTTGTTTCTTTGGGTGATGTGACGGTCTATTCTTTTTCCTTTCTGTTGCTAGCATGCGGCTGGCTGGGAGGTACTTATTTCCTGTTCTCCCAGCTATCCGCACGTTGCAATTTTGGAGTCTCCGCCTCCGCACGCTCCTGTATTTGTTCCAGCGCTCTTTGATCTCCGCTTTCACTCAGGTGTACTTTTTCTCTGCTTCGTTCTCCAGACCTTCGCCCCTCCTTTTTCGCTTCCCCTTGCGTACTCCTACGCCTTGCCCGCTTTGCCTTCTTTTCCTACCTTCCTTTCTCCTCTAGTGCTTTGGCGTTCCTAGATCTCTCTTCTCGCCTGGCTTACTTTCATTTTCTCTCTCCCTCACTTTCCGTTCGGATCTTTTTACCTTCCTCTATATTTTGACCACCTGTTGTCCTCCATGTTTTTTGCCAGCTCTCTGCCTGCCTGCACCTACCTTCGTTGGACTGTATTTCCTGTTTAGTTGTTTACTTCCATCTTACCTGATGAGGCATCTTCCTGTCTGGCGTTGTTTGCTCTAGGAACGTCAATTCTATACTACGTACCAACCCAGTTTTGTTTCCGGATCCTTCACCATCTGTTCTTCGTGCAACTTCCAGCTACTAAGGAGGACTCAACTGGCAGTGGGGTTTTTTCAGCCTATGGCTTTTTCCCCATATTTCGCCCGTCTCGGTGGAGGGGCCACAGGGGCTACAGCTCACTATCGAGATAGGTACCCAACTTCATCGCTACATCAGTACCGAGAGCCAGTCCTCTTCAACACAGATTCCAGCTCAACAGGTGAGGAGTCGTAGGAGGGTAGTGGGTCTGAACAATTACATTCGTCAATTGACAGTTTGCAATGCCCACAAGACATGGCGACCCCAGAACAAGTCCAAGAACTTCTGGGGGCGGTACACACGCTTTCAAAGGAAGTACAGACCTTGAAGAATGAAAATCAAGCACTCCAACAGATTTCACAAGAAGTCCAAACCCTAAAGGCAGAAAATCTAGTACTTAAACAAATGATTACTCTTCCAGAGACTCAGCCTGCACCCGAATTACCCCTGATGCCTCTTTCATCGGGTAAATTTGATGGAACCTCTAAGAAGGTGAGAGAATTTCTAGACGCATGTAAAGTGTACTTTATTTACAGGCCCACTTTGTATGCCTCCAACCAAGCCAAGGTGGGTTTTCTCATTTCCAATATGACGGGAAATGTCTTAGCCTGGCGACTCCCCTGGTCACTGGTGAAGATCCCATTTTACAAGACTATGAAGGGTTCCGAGCTCTCATTCGACAAACTGTTGAAAGATCAGAGACCACGTTCACTGCTTGTGAGGATTTGTTAGACGCACATCAGGGAGCAATGGATGTGTTGTCCTATATTTCAACCTTGAAGACCTTGGCCGCTCAGGCGGGGTGGCCGGAACAAGCCCAATATGCGAATTTCCAGTGAGGACTTAAAGAAGAAATTAAAGATGAATTGGCAGGAACCCCTAGACCATCCCCTTTTGCTGATCTATTGTCTTCTGTACTCCGAATTGAACACCGCATAGCAGAAAGAAGAAGCGAACGCAGAGGATTCAGAGGCAGATCTTCCGTGGGTAGACCCATGCCCTAATCCCCGACACCCGCCTCACAGGTGCAGAGGGAAGAACCGATGCAGATAGGAACGGCTAGAGGACCACTCTTCGCTGAGGAAAAACGTTGCCGCAGAGAAAGGGGTTTGTGCGCCTATTGTGCCTCAGATGAACATTCTATTCAGAACTGTGAGTAGCACCCATCTCGACGGTCGGGAAACGACAATCCTCTGAGCTAAATGAGACAAGCATCCGAGGGGCTACAACTACTACCAGTCCCTATGTTTCTATGTCTATCTCGCCACTTAATCAGACAGAAGCAGAAGATTTGCAGCTAATGGTAATCACAGTACAAGTGAAAGGCAAGCTGAATTGGATAGAAGCATTGGCATTGCTGGACTGTGGAGCAGCGGGTAATTTTGTGGACACACATTGAGCCATCCAGATGGGCATTTCTAGGGTTAAAAGACTTGAAGGCCAGAAGGTTGAAGGTGTAGATGGATCTCCCTTGTCCTCTGGACCCATCACACATAGGACCGAAGATCTGCACCTCAAGATATTTCAAGATACAGAGTCTATTACATTTGACATTATCCGCGCTGCCCATTTCCTGATTATTCTTGGCATTACGTGGCTCTGCAAGCCTAACCCTCACATCAACTGGTCTCGGAACCAGTTGGCCTTTGTCTCCGGATATTGCAAGGAACATTGTTTCTCCAGCATGGGGTCTGGCATGGATTCACATGCTCATGATTATTCCCCGTCGTCAGGCTGGGAATCCTCGGTAAAGAAAAAATCAGTATCAGTTTCGTTTCCGATCTGTCTTTCTTAGTAGTAACCAATCACTGGTCTCTGGGTCATACTGCCCCCAGGACTGCCCTCTCCCTAAACCCCGCCCCTGGCAGCCATCCTCAGATTTTTACTGCACGTTCAAGTGTTGGGAGTCCTCGTGCTATAGCTCTCAAGCTTTTACTGCGTTTTGTGCTTTTTCAAAGAGATTTATCTAGTTTTTTCGGTTTAATCAAGCCTTAAACTCCACCGTTTCTACTTCCAATCAACGGGGGAGGGTGTCCTCAACTCTCAAGTGCTACGGACAGAAGTGGAAGAGGTTCTCTGTCTGGTGCCATGCACAGAACATTAACCCTCTACGGATTACAGCCCCCAACTGCTACCGTACTTACTGTCGCTGGCCAAGGCTGGACTAGCTCACGCTTCCATCAAGCTACATATGGCAGCGATTTCCCGATACACCAGAACGCTGGACGGTCGTCCCTGTAGTCTCATCGCCTGGTGAAGGAGTTTATGAAAGGACTGTTCCGATCGTTCCCGCCGGTGAAGGCTCCAGCCCCGGCGTGGGAGCTCAACGTGGTGCTGACCAGGTTCATGGGCCCGCCACTCGAGCCTTTGCATTCGGCTTCGTTGAAGTTCCTGTCATGGAAGACAGCGTTCCTTGTGGCCATCACCTCTGCACGACGCGTGGGAGAGATTCAGGCCCTTTCCTGCAAACCTCCATACTTGACTTTCCACTAGACGAGGGTGGTGCTGAGGACGCACCCCTCAGCCCAAGGTGCCATCGGACTTCCATCTCAACGAGCCCTTGGTGTTACCAGTTTTTTTCCCGTCGCCTTTGTCGCCGGCCGAGAGGACTTTGCACTCGCTGGATGTGGCTAGAGCGCTGAAGTTCTACGTGGACCGAACGAAGAGTTTTCGGAAGACATCACACCTGTTTGTGAACTTTGGACCTGTGAACCAAGATAAGGCTCTCTCGAAGGCTTCCATTTCCAGATGGCTCTCCGGCTGCATCATGCACTGTCATCGGTTGGCAAACCGACTGTTGCCCGGCCGTCCGAGAGCCCTGTGCTTCTTTTCTTGGGCACTAGGTTAGGTCTCCCAATAGCCGACCGGTTTCTGTGGTATGAAGTGGTTAAACCACATTCCTCAGGGCTTAGGGGGGCATCAAGATGGGTGCCTCCTAATTTACAATGACAGCGAAGTCTGCATTATTCAATGTCCTCTCCCTGTAAGGGTGACAGGAAGGGGGTGGGGGGAGAAAAGAGGGGGGTAGATTACTTAATAAATTAATTCCCACCTTATTAGTCTTGCATATAGTGCTTATTCTACACACTGTACATTGATAGTACAAAAATGGAAGGGGACGCTTACCCTTTCCATGTAGTCAGTGTTTCTGGGCACGGAAGGTTGAGGCAGCCTGGGACCTAGGGGCCAAGCACAGTTATAAATACCGGGTTGGAGCGCTCCCAGATGCCCCCCTAAGCCCTGAGGAATGTGGTTTAACCACTTCATACCACAGAAACCGGTCGGCTATTGAGAGACCTAACCTAGTGCCCAAAAAAAAGAAGCACAGGCAGAGTCTTCGGCACTAAGAACCTCTAGAAATAAACATTAAGGGTCCTATACGATTCTTCAACATAATTTTGCAAAAGAGGAACTCACTGGAGAATATAATGTACACCCTCCAGTCTTTTAAGAAATACACTTGCACCTGCCTGACGGAGAAAACCCATTAAAGTTTCTAGAATTTCATCCGAATAGTGGCAGACACATAGATAGCCCGGAGTGGCTTGACATGTGTTTTTAGCACGCCAGAGTGCACCTTCTTGCACTTGTAAGCCCAGGATTAGATATGTACCTACCCTAACCCACCCCAATAAAGAAACTGTGCGTTCTTGAGTGTGAATATACAATAACTCAAGACACACGGCCATTGACGCATCTCTGTTCTATTGTACTTATGGTTTGCTTCCGAGAAGCATCAACTCGGTGGCAAGAAGACAAACCAACTTACCGGCCATTGAGACTATTCTTGACAAGATCAAGGAAGCACAAGGGTCCGCCAGTTCCAGCCTTGAAGCAACCGCTCAAACCTACAAAAGGCAGGCAGAAGCTCATCCCCAAAAAGTACCTGATTGGTGCATTGGTTCCAAAGTTTGGCTCTCCACAAAATTCCTCCCTAGATGGGCTCATCCGTCTAAATTATCTCCTCAGTTTTTGGGACCTTTTCCTTTAATTTCTAAGATTAATCCGGTGGCTTTTAAACTCAAGTTGCCTCCTAACCTTAAACAAATCCACCCTGTCTTTCATTCTTCCTTGCCCAAACCTTTCGTAGCACATTCTCATGGACGCACCAACCTTAACTACAAACACTTGTCGGCAGACTCCGATGAGGAATATGAGGTGTCCCGTATTTATGAATCCAGATATCACAAAGGAAGGCTCGAATACCTGATCGGTTGGAAAGGGTACCCCAGATCGGAGGATTCGTGGTAACCCTCATTCCATGTTCATGCTCCCTCCTTGCTCAGCAGATTTCATAAGTACCGTTTTCGTTGGAGCGGCCATTGAATGTCCCATCACGTTGTTTCTTTGGGTGAGGTGACGGTCTATTCTTTTTCCTTTCTGTTGCTAGCGTGTGGCTGGCTGGGAGGTACTTATTCCGTGTTCTCCCAGCTATCCGCACGTTGAAACGTCGGAGTCTTCGCCTCCGCACGCTCCTGTGTTTGTTCCAGCGCTCTTTGATCTCCGCTTTCACTCCGGTGTACTTTTTCTCCGCTTCGTTCTCCGGACCTTTGCCCCTCCTTTTTCGCTTCCCCTCGCGTACTCCTACGCCTTGCCCGCTTTGCCTTCTTTTCCTACCTTCCTTTCTCCTCTAGTGCTTTGGCGTTCCTAGATCTCTCTTCTCGCCTGGTCTACTTTCATTCTCTCTCTCTCTCTCTCTCTCTCTCTCTCTCTCTCTCTCTCTCTCTCTCTCTCCGGATTTTTTTACCTTCCTCTATATTTTGACCGGCCTGTTGTCCTCCACGTTTTTTGCCAGCCCTCTGCCTGCCTGCACCTACCTTTGTTGGTCTGTATTTCCTGTTTAGTTGTTTACTTCCATCTTACCTGACGAGGCATCTTCCTGTCTGGCGTTGTTTGCTCCGGGGACGTCAATTCTATCCTACGTACCAACCCAGTTTGTTTCCGGATCCTTCGCCATCTGTTCTTTGTGCAACTTCCAGCTACTAAGGAGGACTCAACTTGCAGTGGGGTTTTTCCAGCCTACAGCTTTTTCCCCATAATTTCGCCCGTCTCGGTGGAGGGGCCACAGGGGCTACAGCTCACCGGTGGCCACTGTGGCTTCCTATCGAGATAGGTACCCAACTCCATCTCTATATCAGTACCGAGAGCCAGTCCTCTTCAACACGGATTCCAGCTTAACAGGTGAGGATTCGGAGGAGGGTACTGGTGAAACCTTCACCAGACCTGAGGTCACCAAGGGTTGTAGTAAAGACTACTGCATATGTTCATTATATGCTCAGTTCTTCCTTCATTAGCTTGGTCATCACAACAAATGATGATGCCATATATGTATCATAAAAACAAATCTTATTTTATTCATATTCATTTTCCGTATTGGTTGAGCAGAAGCCTTGCTGCCGATGCATTTCAGACCTTGGTCCTTTTTCACGGCTGGTTCTACAAATACAATATCATGAAGGGATGTTTACAAAGGTGGCTAACAAATCAGTCATGAAATACACTTTTCAACTTAAATATATAGCACGTGGCCTTGAGGATACAAACAAATAACCTTATTGTACCTGAAGTCTTGAAAAATCGAATAAAAATGTCTCTAGTGGTCGTGTCTCTCTTTCTTTGTGCAATATAAATGTGTGAGTGTGAACCTGTAGATACCTTAAATTAATCTCTATATACTTGGTTCTCAAGGCAAAAATCACAATAATGTAAAATACTGTTTTTAAAGGATAATTCTTACCACACCAATTAGATGCAAGAGGAAATGATGATGGAAGCAGTGGTCTACCGTAGGCCCAAGATGTTCATAGCAAAAAGTATGTAGCACCTTAGAGATTCATCCATCATCAATTTTGATGAAGCTGTGACCTGTGTGAGATAAGCGTATATGCCAGCGTCAGAAATTGCAGTGCGAGTCATGATTATTTCAGAGGGCTGTGCTACAGAGGTTAGTAATTAAATGAAACGTCCTGCTCTGTGAAAAAGATTTGTTTCTGAAAGCAATGGTGGCTGCGCAGGAGGCTGCCAGGTCAGTGTAGAAAGCAATCGCTGGTCGCTCTGTTGTCTGTATTCTATTCGGGTTGCCATGGGATATCATGCTGCGCAGTATGATGTCGTGTCTGAACTGGTGTGTTGCAGCACGTCCTGTTTCCAAGGGAACATATGCGTGGAACACAAATCTGATGAACTACCCTATGCTTTTGGTACTGTCTGTGTATGTAATAAAATGAAGGTAACTGATTGCAAATGTGGCTAATCATATGATTAGAGAAGCCTGATTTCTGAGTGTTTCTGTGCGCCTTGTTGAGTGTATCGGATGCCCAGAGATCTTCTCCAGCTGGGGCCACCCTCAGGTAGACCTATTCCCCACCCGGAGCAACAGGACATGCCAACAGTGTGTGTCCTGGATAGGACAAGACAGAGTATCCTTAGGAGATGCACTGCAGATTTAGTGGAATGACATGTGGGCATACACTTTTCCCCCCACTCCGTTGATTTACAGGGTCATCTGCAAGGCCAAGGAGTCCGAGGCTTCGGCTCATCTTGATGATAGCATGGTGGCCAGCCAGACCTTGATCTCAGAACTCCTCCGGCTATTGGTTCCAGCCTCTGGTTCCCTTTCTATTGGGACCAGCCCACCTACTACCCCAGCAGGGGCGTACAGTGGTTCACCCCACTCCGCAGAGGCTAGCCCTAGCAGCGTGGTTCCTGAACAGGCCACCCTGAAGCATCTGCACTTGTCACAGGACAATTTAGCCATCATTCAGGGGAAAAGAAGCAACTCCACAAGGAGTCAGTACAAAGGCAAATGGACCAGGTTCTGTCACTGGGCAAAGGCAAACAAAATAGATCCTCTGGCATGCACAGTAGATGATGTGATGTCTTTCGCTGCGCATCTCGCTCATTCCGGTGTGCAGGTAGACACCTGTCGTACTTATCCGGTGGCCATAGGGGCTTACAAAAATACCAAAGGTAACATCTTCTCCTCCTCCAATTCGGTCGTCAAGAGGCACTTGGCGGGCCTGACCAGATTGTATCCCCCAGTTAGGTGCCCGCATCCGGTCTGGGACCTTAACGTGGTGCTGGGGGCACTGACCCATAAGTCGTTCGAGCCCATGGCATCAGTGGATATCAGGCTGGTTACTATAAAGACGGCGCTACTAGTTGGCCTTACGTCAGTGCGCAGGTTCAGTGATATACAGGCGCTATTGGTGTCAGAGCCCTATACCACATTTCACCGGGACAAGATGGTGCTAAGGACGCATCCTTCATTTCTCTCAAAGGCTGTATCATTTTTTCACCTCAATGAGGAGATGGTACTTCTGAAATTATTCACGGATCCATAGGACAAGGCACAGAAGATGTTGCACTGTGTGTATGTCAGGTGTGCTCTAAGATTTTACCTGGACAGGACAAAAAGCTTCTGTAAATCGGATTTCTTGTTCATTACCTTTGGCGGGTCAAAACCAGGCTGTCAAACATCCAAGGTTTAAATAGCTAGGTGGATGGTGATGGCCATCAAGGAGGCGTATGAGGGGCAAGACAGGTCTTAGCCAGAAAACATGCACGCCCACAGATACAAGGCCACAGTTGTGGCCTTCCAAAGACATGTTCCATGGCAGACCATCAGCAAGGTGGCTACCTGGGCTTCCCCATTGGCCTTACGCAAACACGACTACTTGGATGCTAGCACCAGATCAGACGCAGCATTAGGCCAGGCGGTTTTGAAGAACTTGTTTTCTTAGAGGTGCAACTCTCCTCCCCAGGGCTGCATTGAGTTGTAATCGCCCATACAGTATGGAGAAAAGAGGACAGGACGTAGGAGTAATTCTATGTTACTCACCATAATGACTCGCATACTCCTAGTTCATAGTCCCCTGTCCTCCATACGTCCTACCAGTCTCCCCCTTAATAAAACGGTGCCATTAGGCAATTGCCTAACGAGTCAAAGGGGACTGAGGAGTGGCGCAGGGGGGGGGCGGAGTCAGGCGAGTGCATGCTCCCAGGGCTGTGCCCCTGCGTCCATCTAAATATAAAGGGGAAAACAGATTTTTCTGGTGAAAAAGGTTCTGTTTTCCATCCCTAGCGAGGGGCTCCCAAGCAGTATGGAAGAAAGGGAACTATGTACTATGAGTGCGTTAGTCACTACGGTGAGTAACATATAATAAACGCAAGGTATAGAAGCTTGCTGCAGAAGAAAATATAACATGGGTAAAGCAGCCATGATGAGAAAATCGACGTCGACTCTATATAAATAGTGAGCGAGAAGACTGAAGAAGAGAGACCAAGGCTGCAGAGCTGACAGGCACTGGAATACAACTCTGTGCAAGAACAAAGAATATTTGCTCGGCTTAGGATCAAGGATGCCGCAGCAGTAGAAATTGCAGGGCACGAATGGAGTCGAAGAGGATAAGCTATGTACGTAGCACATATTTCTCTTAGATTAAGTAAATGAGTGAACATTTGCAAGTGCCAAATATTGAACAATCAAAGATGCGGAAAGCATGTGCAAGACAGAGCAACCAAGTCGCCAGAGAACAAGAGGAGTAATAGCACCCCATATAATTAAATCTAATAGCACTAAATAGAAGGTCAGAATAGACAACATCGTGGTGGTCTCACACGTGGTGTAAGACCAGGAAACACGGTGTCTATTCATAAAGAACCACACAAAGATAGCAATGTACCTTCACTCGCTTTAAAGTTCTGAGGAAGAGAAGAGTCAGTAAGGTCAACTACAAATAAGCCTTGGCTAAGGGACTAACTGATGAGAGATGGTAGGCTAATTGACCATTGTTCCCCGCACCTGGGTTTCGTTTTGCTTACATGCTGCTAACCAGTCGAATGTCCAACGTTGGGAGAGAATGCCAACCAATCATGAGGGCCTATTTAATGATGGACAATACATTGTTGCTGAACCCAATCTGCTGCTGTTATTCTCCTATTATCTGTATTATGCGCAGTTAGAGGTAGTTCAAGGCGTGCTTACCAGATAAGGGGAAGCCAATGATGTTACTAACACCTAAATGAACTATAGGTGTATATATTCCCTTAACCAATCCTTCCGTTCGATAGGTTTTTACAGTTTTCCACAAAGAATGAAATCATAGCTGACGTACATTGAGGTATAAAGCCTTTTTGTAATGGACATGTATTCGAGAGTGTGTGAGCTACAATCTGTTTGTTCACCATTTCCCTAGCTGATAATAAAGTAGTATTATGCCATATTCTTTGAGTCTGCCTGGTATTTGGGCCTGAGATCATTTATTGGTAATCCCATCTGGCAATTGGACGCTCCAGGTGCTACTACACACTCGCAACAGCCCTCTGGCCTCTTCCTCGTCTCAGTACCAGAGTGATAAAATAACATGTTAGTTTGCACTGCTCCTAGTCAATCTCTTCCTTGTCCGAGTACTATGATGGTCTGAATGGGGAAACATGATGGGAGATGGTTTACAACAGCCTATAAAGGCAGGGGGAGGGTGACCTTGGTTCTCAACAGAAAAGGGTGGAGAACGTGTTTCAAAATGTGGTTGCAAAAAGGTTAGCAAACAGGAATTGTGTGGATATTAAAGAGCACTTAAATGCACCAAAAACCACATTTCAAGTAGGTTTTTGAAACATTAAAGAAAAGGATACATATTGAATGACAGGAAGTTACTTAAATTGCCTAAAATGGCAAAACATTCCACATCTAATATCAGCTAAAATCAAGGTCTCTTGGGGAAAGGAGGCATCTAAAGCATAGGTACTTTGGCGCAGTAAAAGGTCATTTGTTTGATGCATGCGCAGAAAGTCAATGAATTCCAATTGTCATTTTGGACTCGGAACTCAAAGCAGTTACTCAAATGTAGCACAATCTTGATCTAGTTAGAGACAGAGGGCCTCATTACGACCCTGGCGGAAATCGAAAAACGATGGCGGAAATGCAATACCGCCATTGAATAGCGCTCGGTGCGATCATGACCCGTCACCGCAAAGTACGATGCCATTAGCGACACCGTAGTGAACGCCAACGCTAACTGCACCAAGTACGCGCGCGCGCGCCATGCCAAACCGTAATTACCACCATGGCGCAACGGTACGCGATTTCTGACCCTAGCGGACATGCACCTAACGCCATCAAGCACGGCGGAAAGTACCATTCCGCCATGGTGAGAAGTACGGCATCGTGAACCAACCGTAAACGGCCCTACTGAGTGCCTGTACACCGCTCCCTGGCCACATTGTACAACTCCCCGTAGGTGCAATGAAGTCACACAATGCAACCAGTGAAATGTACTAGTCATCCATGCCTGCCAACGAACAAATGAATCTCAAGAGGGGCCAATGGGAGCTGCAGGGCACAGATGGCACGAATACAGAAGCTATACAAATGGACATGACCTCAGTCTCCCACCAAGAAACGCACGCAAACACAGGCACCTGTGACCAGCAATATTCCGATAATCACATCATTCCACCAATCCAACTGGCTGACCGGCATCTGTTACACAAAAGCTAATCCCCCGCCCCTGAGCATGACATCATCAAAACAGTCATATTGGCAGCCCTTATCCCTGACCTCACTGGGCTTCGTAGGCAAACGCGCCCAGCACAGTACCACGCAACTATACTCCGAAGCTGGAACCCAATGCAGATCTCCTCACAATACATCGCTCCCCAAATAGGAATATGCCACATCACTTGCAAAGAAGAACGCTACACGGTTCATATCAGAATAGAAATTTAATGCACAACAAATTCACCAAGCCCATACAGCCATTAGGCCATGAACTCCAAAATACATTTCACCATTGTGGGCTGCATCCGCAATAAATGACCAGCTACTTCTTGTGTGACGCCCTGTTCCTTCATGGTACACAGGGGCTACATTCTCGTACGACAAGGCAACATGGAAGCGCCTAGAACCGCAGGGCCGTCCCAATAGGGAGGCACTAGTCCAGCTGAAAGGCCGAAATGTTGCTCCTAGCCACTAGTACTGCGTAAGGGCATGTGGCCCATTGGCGATCGTCCCATAAGATCGTAATGCTGCTCCACTGATTAACACGAAGCAGCAGGTGTCGGGAGTAAAATCCATCTGCAGGAGTGGCATACAGATGGCAGTGGCAAAAGGGGAGGAGATACCTGTCAACCAAATGAAATGAAAAAGAATAGTATGGCCATCAGAACTACATTTGAATTACTCACTTCAATGATCACACCAAATCCACAGCCATATGCATGCTAGCCCACTCCAAAGGATCATCACCACTCAAAAACCACTTGCGAATCATAACTATCTATATCGAGGTGAAAACACTATCACAAACGAGTGTACCTGTGCATGCGTCTGTTAAAACAGAATCCATCAGATGGGATTGGTAACGTGCATAGACACAAGTGTCTGAAGGCGCGTCGAGACAGGGAGGGCTCAACAAGGCCAGATAGACGATGGTCCCACTATGGCAGCCCTGCATCACATAGCACAGGGGAGGCGGATAGATTCCAAGAAGCCCTGTACATGGCACACTCTGTATCAAATCATCTGTCCATGCATCCATACATCATTCCCTCATCCCGTAATGAAAACGCCTGTTTCCATACTCACATAACATGTGAAATTTCCATTGAGTCTGTGCGTTATGCAGCCTGCAAAATCCACTGTGCCCCAGCCGTAATTCCAGTGTTGTGAAGTAACATGTATTTGGGAACGTCCGCCCTCATCGCCCACTTCGCTATTGCGCATCCCAAACTATTCATATCAATCATTGCATCCTCGCCATGGCCCCTGTCCCAAGGACATTGAACAATAGAACGTTATATTTGCAGTCAGACCTGTGGGCATCTCCTCGCCGCTAGCTGAAAACCGAAAGCGCCGCCCTTCGAATTCCTCATTTGCAACATCACGTCGAAAAGGCATCTGTGGCCGCTTGAAATCACAAATTAATCCATCTAGTGCGGCTGTGTGTGAAAATGGCAACTGCCTTCACTCACAAATGGGACGCCCCGCCCGTCGGTGAACCTCGGTACAGTGTTGCATGAGGGTCCACCGTTACTCGAGTACTACGTTCCACTGACCCTTCACAAGTCTGTTCGCGACTGCAAAGATAGTATGTGAAACAATGGGACCATAGCCGAATGAACATATCAACCAATGTTACACTGCCATCGGGTACAAATACATGATTGTAATAGCAAGATGCCATTCGCGAATTGGAGCGTTGTGTGCGGGACGTGCTCACCGAAAGGGGAGAGCAGCTTGCACAGGTGGAATGAATCACCACAGGTGGAGGCCATACAGCCTGAAAACACATAAATTGCACACCCAGTCTCCTCCCACAACCACACCCACTCCGAAATGCTACCGGCAGGACTAGCTATGTTGGCCCTGGGGGACCTGATAGCACTGCAAGTACTCCAACTTCAAGAAGAAGACGAACACCAACTACAACCGGCCGCACGGAGGAGACGCAGGAGGAGGAGGAGGGCAAGGCAGGGCCAGCAAGGGCCGCCAGCACAGCCACTACCACCACGCAGGCAGCCCGCAATCCCACGCCTCCGAGCACATCCGTTCAACCTCACTGATGAGCAGATCCACACCCTCTACCGTTTGGACCGGGACACCATAACCGCCATTGTGGACATGACACAGGCTGACCTTGTCAGCATGATAGATAGCCCAACCGCCATCCCAACCCTACTGAAGGTGGTGTCTGTACTCCACTTCCTGGCCACAGGCACCTACCAGCACACAGTCGGACAGTTGCATGGCATATCACAGCCACTGTTCTCACGGACACTATTGCAAGTGCTCGATGCCCTCCTGCAGCACGCAGACGACTACATCTCTCTACCACGCTCGGAGCAGGAAATGACCAACACAAAAGTGGGATTCCATGCACTTGCCGGCATACCGGGTTGCATTGGTGCCATCGACTGCACCCATGTGGAATTGGTCGTCCCACATGCCATGGAGGCCCAGTACCGCAACCGAAAACAATTTCATTCTCTGAATGTACAAATGGTGTGTGACTCCAACAGGATCATTACACATTGTTGTGCCCGATTCCCTGGATCAACCCATGATTCTATGGTCTTGAGGAACTCTACAATACCACGCTACATGGAGCGACACGCAGGGAACAGATCCTGGCTACTCGGTGAGTCTCATTTCATGCATGATGATGTGGGGTATGTGATGCGGCAATGACCTGGCAGGAAGGGGGAGGGGGGGTGCGTACGTAGCAATGGCATTCCTCAAAATTCCTTTATTGTCCACATACAGGTGATGCCGGGTATCCACTGAAGAGATGGCTCCTCACACCAGTCCGGAACCCACGGGACCAGCATGAGGAGGACTACAACCATGCCCACTCACGTACCCGTGTAGTCATAGAACAGGCATTCGGCCTACTGAAGACTCGTTTCCGCTGCCTCAGCAGGTCTGGCGGGGCACTCCTGTACCGCCATGTGAAGGTTGCAAAGATGGTGATGGCATGTGTCATGCTCCACAACATGTGCGTACGTAGAAATGTGCCCATGCCCCCTGACGCAGAACTGCAAGCACCTGAAGATGGTCATGATGAGGGTGGGGATGTGGCAGCACCTCAAGGAGTCTGCGAGGCACAGGAGGGCCGTGACATTCGTCAGCATCTCATAGATGCATGCTTCTAGCACTCACGCCTGGTGGCTGATACATGGACACGGGACTCGTGGCACTGTGTGTGTCTGGAACATGCACAATATGGACTGTACGCCTATAATGGCCTCGTACACAAAGATCAATGTCCACACATCTCATTGGATGATCGTGCATTGTTTATGGCATATGTGATATCATGTTAAACACCCTATCGACCCGCCACCCAAGTGAGCCCAACACACCCCCTCCACCCTCCTACCTCCCCCCCGAACACCAGTGTCCAAAGATGCTCATTGTCAGTGGGCAGTCGCTATTGCAAGCCCCCTCTGCGGGTATCAGGGGCACCCCTGCCTGTGGAGCGCAGGTTCCTCCCAGATCTACGTTGGGGGCTGCCCTGGACGGAACTTGCAACGGATGATGTCTCTGCCTGATCACGTCCATGCATGTCCCTAAGGGTTTGTGAGAGCTCAGTGAGCACAAGGCGCACTGCGGCAAGTTCGGTACATACGTCTTTGGACGTCGCATGCAGTTCCCCCCTCAGGCTCTCGGTGCTTCTCTCCATTTGTACTCTCAGGCTCTCGGTGCTTCTCTCCATTTCTACTCTCAGGCTCTCGGTGCTACTCTCCATTTGTGCCCTTAGTGTCTCTGTACTTCTCTCCATTTCTGCCCTAAGTGTCTCAGTTGATGTTTCTATGTCTGCCTTAGTGCCCCCACATTCATCGGCATGGTCCTTGAGGAGCGTGGCCAGTTGCTGCTGTTGCACGATTACCTGGTCGAGGGACTGTTGCCTCTGCTGGGCCATGGCCATTTGCGTTGGTGTCACAGAGGGGCTGATCACCTCATGTTGCCTTGCCACAGGGCTTGTGGGGGATGGCCAGTCGTCGTCTTGTGGGTGCCCCTGCGTGGTATCCTCATGGTGTACGGGATGGAACAGACAGGGGGATTGAGACAGGTCATGGATGGATCTAACTTCGACATCCCCGTTTTCTGTGTCGGAGCATGCTGCCATTAATGCAGTGTCACCTATGGTGCTGCTGCCACCAGAAGCAGTGCCTACTGTGGCATCCATTGGGGGGACCTGTGGTGGTGGTGTTGTGGGCATGCTGGCTGCTGGGGTGCCTGTTGGAGTTCCCTCCTCTGTGCTGCCACTTGATTTGTGCTGCTTCCGTGTCTTGATGCGTGCAGCTGAGGTGGAGGGTCTTTGGCCGTTGGTCTTGGCCCTCTTTGCAGGTGTGCTGGTAGGGGTGTCCTGGAGCTCGTCGTTTGGATCGGACCCTGTGGTGGAGTAAAGGAGGGCGAGCGTTATTAATGGGTCTGTGGGAATTGGAATGGCAATGTATCACATGCATTGGGGTGGTACCTGAGGGTGATTTGGGTCGGGGCCTTGGAGGTGGTTTCATTTGTGTGTGGAGTGAGGGTGCAGTTGTTTGGCTGCCTGCAGTTAGGGTGTGCCTGCTGCACGTGTAGAGGGTGTTTTTAGGATTTTTAATTATTTATGTATTTGATGTGAGTTTTAAAGTGTGCTATCAGGCCTATGTATGTGGACGTTCTCCTGGACATGTGTTACTGTTGCACTATGTGGGCACGTGGTACTTCACATGATTGGACATTGTGGTTTTGGCATTGTTTTATTTGGGACACCTACCTGATTCTTCGGATGTCTGCACTCCTTTCTCCATCCCTCCGACTCCCTCTATGCTCTCCATTCCAATGGTGGAGGCACAGATTTCTTCCCAGGGGGTCAACTTGATGGGTGATTCCGATCCTCCCCCGGTAGCTGTGGCAATGTTGCGGTTGGCAGAAAGTATGCTACGGACGCGTATCCGCAGGTCGTCCCATCGCTTTCTGCATTGCTGTGGGTTGCGGGGTGCGGTCCCCACCGCACTTACCCGCTGTGCCACCAGGGCCCATATGGCCTTCTTGTTCGCAAGTGCCGTCCTGGTCATTTGCGTGGAGAAGACGGCGGCAGCATTCTCCTGGAGGGTCTCTGTGAGCACGGTGAGTTCCTCACGGGAGAAGTGGACCTGCCGCTTGCGGTCGCACGCTTTCTTCGCTACTTTTCCCATTTTTCTTGGTTTCACTAGGGTGGATGACGGGTTGGGATGTGTCTCAGGGTAGTATTTTTAATGGTTGTGTGGAATTTGTGGTTTTATAGGTGTACGGCGTGATGTTTCCCGTTCCGGGACCATGCTTTTACTTCCGTTTCCGTATATTTACGGTCACCGTACTTTCCGGTTGGCGCTCACTGCGGTGTCCGCTAAGATGGGTGGCGGTATTGCACCTAGGGCGCCGTACGGCGGCGGTGTGGGCCGTTTTGGGGTCATTTCCGCCATCGCGGACTTTGCACTTCCGCCATGGCGTGGTGCTCGTGCCCGATGGGTCGGAATGAGCCGCACTTTGCTCCATCGTGCAATGGCGGAAACGCTATTTACGCTATGGCGGTCCGGTCGGTTGATTTCCGCAAGGGTCGTAATGAGGGCCAGTATCTATTACATTTCTCCACTGGAAATCCTCTAAAAGACCTTTGGTTATTACACAAAAGCACTTCGGATCGGAATGGGGACTGGCCGGACATCGTGAACGACTATTTCTTGCAACAAATGCTTTCTGTAATCTCTGCATACACTACAGTGTGCTAAACATGGTTAATAAATGTACACTTCATTTTTTGTGTTACTTGAGTGTAAGTAGAGACCACATTGTTTTGGACTTGCCAATAGCATGGGAGGTACAACCACCTTGGCATTTAGTGGCCATGCTGCCAAGGCAGTAGCACTGGCCAAATCATTGCAGAACATTGATAGTCGTTAGCATTGTCATCTTCAGCACGAACTCTGGATACTGCCAGCCCTCTGCTTCTACCGCAGGTTCTACTTCTTCTGTTGTTGTTTTTTTCTACCAGTCATGTCACGAAGGAAAATGTCAGTGAATGGATCTGCAATGTGTACATGCTGAGACAGAGACCTGTAATTATACATTAAGACAGTTTTGGCAGAGGGACTATTAACTGGCAGAACATTTTCCTTATTGTCATTGGTGGGGGTAATGCTGCTTATTGCTAGTAGTAACCAGCCATAATTCTATAGGTGTTGGCATAACTGTCTAGTAATGTTTACGTTATGCTCTGGTCAAACATCTGGCACTTGTTAGAAGAATAAATGTACCATTGGCCAGAGACAAAGTTGATTTTTGCAGCATAGCAATCTTTTTTTTATTAGATTTATATATTAGCCATAGTCCTCCAGTAAGTGTTCACTTGGAAGTATTGTACTAGGTTTTGGCATGGAGATATCAGTAACAGGGTCTTGGTTTGACCTGTCTGTATGTCACACAATGCTCCGGAAAGTAGACGCTGTCTTCAGATTGTTTTTTTTTCACCATCTGTTCAGTCATGCAGTGGCATTCCAGAAGAGAAAACCCCATAAAGAGGTGCGTTCATAACAGAGCATCTGCAGACAGGTCGGCTTCAGAAACCATTTTTGATAGCAGTCCGGGCAGTTCATATATAATTAATGTAATTTTGTTTGTGCATTTGATTTTTCCTTGGTCTAAAAATGTCTTTGTTCCTTTGTTAAAACATCTTTTTAAATTTTGCACTTGTTGCAACCCCATATCTCAGTAATTATACAATAAATATGGTTATGAAACCAGTTTCTTTCACAGGATCACCACAAAAACAAATTGAAAACCTGTATAATGTTAAGGCCCATGACATTTAAGACATGAAAAGAAAAGACTGGGTGGTGTATGCCAGGAAGACCGGTAAATTCATGACTTCGCTGTTGGCGGAAGACTCCATAGAGATAGAAATGGAAGGAGATAGAGGGCAAAATGGCTTCCAAACCTTAGGGTGAGAACAAGGCAACTATGAGCAGCGAATCAGTGGACTTCCTACACAATGCCTTACGAAAATACCTCTTCAAAGCAAAACAAAAAGACATTACCCAAAAATGGTGCCGAAAATAGAGATCCTCAGACATCCATTGTTCTTTCTAAGCCAATCACCAACATGCCAACAACGCTCTAAAAAAGGTTACAGAGCACCCTCGTAGAGTTCAAGAAGAGGTTTAGGAGGTTCTGCAGCGTGAACTCTCACCAAAGTATTGACTGTACAGTACCCATTCCCTCCTAGAGAACCCCAGTAGGAGGCAGAATAACTTCACTTACCCATCAATGGAGGGAAGTTGGAACAGGCCGGTAGGTGCTAGACACTGTACGCAAGTGGTGCTGCATAGATTTTGTCCAAAGACTGCCACTTTCCACCAAGACAACATACTTCTCCTCAACATCTACCTCCCTTCTTGTGTGACAAGTCTAGTAATTAAGCCTTGTCAAGAGGAGACCGGAATCCCTCTGTCGGGCGGCAGGAGGCCTACCAGGGAGCCGTCCAGAGCCAGTTCTACTCCTAGGTTGGACAGTGGCAGAAGAGAGGACGCAAACCGCCTTAACCCTCTTGTGCCAGAATGCTTGTATACAGAACCATATCTCCTACCATCTCTCTTTTGAACAAACCACTTACTAGAGTTTCTCTTATTTTGTCATCCTGACCTAACATAACAAACACAACAGGGATACTGACAGCACCTGCCGAATGCCTTCTGCGCTATCAAAAGTTCCACACATCACAGAGAGACAGCGCAGAGCCGCCCCGAGAACAGGACAGAGCGTTTGAGAGACACAGGAAGAAGCCGTCGGCATCCACAGCAGTTGGACACAGCACAGTCCTACCAGGAACCACTGGCGCGAGACTGCACACACATAATCATCCTCCAAACCATCAGGGACAATTAAAAGGCGACAGGCTCCCAGAAAACAAGCTGTTACCAGTGGACGTGGGCTTAGCCCCTTTTCAAAGCTTCCCCATGTACATACTGTGAAGAGTCTAGCACTATCGTCACTGATTCTCTGTAAGGAAGCTTCTCTCATGTGGCCAGGGAAAGGCAGAAGCTACCTGACTCTGCCCCTGGGGGTAGCTATCTGCGGGAGGACCACGTAGGGGAAGACCAACTCCAGAGAGACATAAAATCAATTGAACAAAATAGTCTTGCAGTCACAATCCCCAATGATACTTGTGTGCTGCTACAACATACCTATATGGCTTACAATGATGTAGATAAAGTGTTAATAAACCAAATCAAAAGGAGGACTATTGTAAGGGTAATGTAACTGTGTATTGCCCAATTTCGTTTTCACACAATAATAACACAGTCCTATCGATTGTAAAGAGTTTGTCAAAGAAAAGCCAATATGCCTAATTGCGCTTTCCGAATAGTCTCTTAGTGCACTGATGTTGTGCTAAAAGACACATGCTCCACCACTTAGGACTTAGCATGTGTTGGCTGCCCCCCAAATGAAGATAAACATTAATTTTATTGGGTTTTCTCTGGGTAGGCAGGTGCAAAGATGAGTAAGTTAAAATTGTGAAGAAATTTCTTCAACAAGGGTCTCTCTTGAGGTAGGACACCTCAGATTGAGAGGGGGTCCCTGGATGCTTTTAACGGGGTAGCCTCAAATTGAACGAACAAAGACTGTGCGGTACGTATTCAGCACTAGGTTAGAGTCGTTCTCTTAGCCGACCGGTTTCTGTGGTGCAAATAAGTGGGCCACATTCATCAGGGCTTATGCAGGACATCTGCGTGTGTGCCTGCTGTGAATCTCATAAAGCAGCACTGTCTGCATGTCTTAACGTCCTCTCCCCGCTCCGTGTGATCTGGTGGCTTAATCAAGAACGGTGAGACGGCCCGAGACCTCTAAGCAGAGTTCAGTCCGTTTCGCAGGCCGCGCGCTCCAACCCTCTTGCGTCCTACCTCAAGAGAGACCCTTGTTGAAGAAATTTCTTCACAATTTTAACTTACTCATCTTTGCACCTGCCTACCCAGAGAAAACCCAATAAAATTAATGTTTATCTTCATTTGGGGGGCAGCCAACACATGCTAAGTCCTAAGTGGTGGAGCATGTGTCTTTTAGCACAACATCAGTGCACTAAGAGACTATTCGGAAAGCGCAATTAGGCATATTGGCTTTTCTTTGACAAACTCTTTACAATCGATAGGACTGTGTTATTATTGTAGATAAAGTGTTGCCAGGTTTTCCTAGCCAAAGACCTAGTTGACCTCCTTCCCCCATTTTTAGTACTCAGACGAGGAAAAGGGATGGTGCAATGAGGATGACAAGAAGTGTAAGCCACTGCTCCGTTCTACTCTTTGGAGAAAGCTGGCCAATGCTGGAAAGTTTAAAGTTGGCAAAGCTGACCGGAATCAAGGAGAGAGGCAGACACAGAAACTGTTGTTAGCTTGTTCTGATGGTGGTCAGGACGCTGGAGGCGAGCAGGTTTTGAAGAGCAGCACGAAGGCTGATACAGAAGGTGTGCAAGGAAAACAAACCAAGGAAGCCCACTGCTTGATGACCTGAAGCCGCAGGAGCCGCACAAAGCAGAAGAAGGCAAAGAGAGGGTATACAGACTAACGGGACACCCGCCGAGTCAGCGAACTGAATAGAACTGAATAGGAAGGAGAAGGAGAGATGTGAGGGACACCGAAGGCACCCGGTAAGCCTAGGGAGAGCGAATGGGTTACTGAAGCGTTTGAAGGTGAATGCTGTGTCACACTAATAGCTTAAGAGTCAAAAGAAAGCCATTGAAGAAATGAATACAAATGCAAGCAATATTAAGAAAAGCCATTGAAGAAACTAATACAAATGCAAGCAATATTAAGAAAAGCCATTGAAGAAACTTATATGAATGGAAGCAATATTAAGAAAGCCATTGACTAAACTAATACGGATTTAAGCATAAATGTAAATGCGAAGAGTGCTGAAAAAGGGGCATAAACTCAGTGTTTGAAAAGAGGAGTTGTGATTGATACAAACTTTGCTGAGAAAGGGTCAGTGACCCAATATTGAGAAATATTATTTTGTGGATAAAAGAGGGAGTGATTGGAAAACTCAAAGGTCCTGGCAGGTTATTGAATCAGGCCAACAGTGAGTCTGGGACTCACACCCACAGGAGTGGGAAGAGAAGTGAACTTAAAGTTGTGAAACAGTAAAGTGACATCCTGGCTGGAGAGTAAATGAGGAGTAACAAGAAAAGTAAACCTGACATTGTGAAACAGTAACAAATTAATATAACAGGGACAAATGATCCCCTTTTTTATCAGTGAGAAAGCCGCAAATGCCCTTGCAGGAGGGTATACCATGGGCATAAAGAAGAATGATCAATGAGAAAGGGAAGAACTATATCCCTTTAACACTAATGGAAATACAGAGTGTGAGAACCCAAATATTTAAAGGAATTATGTGTTTGAAGGAAGTCCCAGGGAAGACCAATCCCCTTTCAAACAGTGAAGTAACAAGTTGAATGGGCGTAAGATGGGAAAAAGTAGAAAAGACAAGTAACCAAGTGAAAAAGGCATTTTCCTTGAAGAAACTGAGACTGTAAAATAAACTTTTGTAAGGAAAGCGAAACGCAAAGGAAAACCCTCTCTGTATATTTGAACAGTGGAACATTGTTGATCTTTATAATAGACAGTGATAGACCAGAAGAAACATAGGCGAAGCGAGAATTCCTTTCTCTACCAGAATTCCTCATTTCTTTTCTTGTATACACTTTAAAACTTTATATTTTCGGAACTCTGAAAAGCTACATGTGTATAGCTTATGTGAATCCACTTGCACACTTTATTATATTGCATTTAGAGTGAAAGGCTCAGTTTAGGATTTTCGGACACAGGATTTTCGGACCCTCTTTTGACGTTCCTTAGATTTGTTGAGTTAGGGAAACCCCTCTTAGGTTCAAGGATAGATCATATGTCCCCCAACCTTCTTATTGTTTTGATAAATAAGTCTATATCCAACACCTAACATGCCATGTGTCTGAGTCTTACTCGTGATCTCTTACATATGCTAGCAAGAGGGGGATCCAGCTCAGCTGACACAAACTCGGGGACCCCTAGATTGTCACAATGACTAACATCTATTCCAATCACGCAAACTGGGATCTATGTGATCAATGCGACCGTCATAATTACAACGGCTGAAAATGGCGACTTTTTTTTTTTAAAACCCCTTTTACACCACATATATTGTGGTGTAAGGGGGGGATCTAAAAAAAAAGAAAGTCAGCATTTTCGACCATCCTAATTGTGAGGGCGACATTTTGGGCCCTTACCCGCAAACTGTAGTCCTGGGAAAAATCCCCCTCCCCCTGATTATATCGAGTAGTATGGATCCCAGAGATAGAAAGCAAGGACTCCCCAGCGGGGCAAAATAATGGGAATTACATTTTTCACATTGACGGCACAAGCCATATTACCCGTTAGGGGAAAAAGTGGAAGTATGATGCAGATGAAGAGTGGTGAATTGGTGGTACATTTAGTATATGAAACTATATGGGACGGCACCCTAACCCGCAGCTAAAATCTGAGAAGGGAGTTGGAGAAAACCAACCAAGTGAGAGGTGGGCCCAAGGAAATTCTTTTTATACTCCAAATATAGACTACAATAGAATCTGATTCTAGGTATAATCAAACTGGGCCTTTGGGTAATGAGAAAGCCAATGTACACAATAACCTAACATTGTAGGAAAGCTATTGTCCCATGGAAGCAGTAAATCTCAGAGTTTGGGAAAATAGATCCTCCAGGTCCGTACATAAGGGTGAGAATACCATGCAAATGGCGAAAGTGATAAGGTCACCCAATACCTTGAGAACATTAAAATATCCCTACATCCAGTAGAGATATCCCAACTCCCCCTCCACGCCATGAAAACCTTGGTTAAGACAACTACTGAGAAAGTTAATGCTCTCTCCGGTTCTCCACGGTCTTCAGAAAACCCCGGTCCTAGCTCTTGCACCTTTTCTGAATAAGAGGTTTTTTGAACCCTCATTTAGAAAACTCCTGCCAAGATTGCCTTCTTGAAGAATTGGAAGAAGGGTAACCACCCACTCCCGAGGCAACCCACTTCTCTTTCCTGAAATCCGAAGGTCAGGAAAATCAAAATCCCTCTGTGACTTATAGGTATATCCAAATACCATTTCCCACGCTATCGGAAAGGATTTTGGATCTATGTCTGGCAGATGAGAAACAGGAAACTATCTCTATCACCAATGAAAAAGTTTCATCCCTACATAGGTTCATAATAGAACAGGAAAAGTAGAAGATCCGCCCTATCTTTTCCCATCTACCATAAAATGCAAACTAGATCCCTCATGGGAAGAATTTGGGTTCCCTCCAAAGTAGCACCTAGTAGAACAGGAGGAGCAGGAAATAATTTTCCCGGGAACGCACCTTTGTGATTTACAAAGATCAGAGAAACTGGTCAGACCTGAAGATAGTCAGTCGGACCCAATACTATAATGAAAGAGAATAAAACAGAAGGTGTACCATGTATTACATCCTCGACCCCTATACTATACTAGACCAAAAGTGTTATTCCTGTGGTGAATGTGGACACCTGACAAAACGCTTTCCATCAACTAGGGCAGATGCCTCAATTTTACCACCATTAAAAGAATACCACCCAGAGAAAGGACTTAGAAAATCAACTGCTGAACCTTCTTATGTTAATATCCTTTATGGTCAACCCAGTGAAACAATAACAAGGTGGGAAGAGAACCCAGGGAAGTTCTGAGAAAATGTGAGGAAAATTTAAAGTGGGAAAAAGAAGACCAAATGTTTCTATGTGAAAGATAACCCTATATACTAACGTACCGTTGTTATCCAACAAAAACAGGTGTGGGCCCAATTGGATAGTGCAAGTCGAGAATGTGCTAGTAGACCTGAATGTTTACCTAGAAATCGGAGAAGGATCAATATGGAAGACATTTTCAGTATCCATGGACATACCGAGACATACCCTTTAGCAAAATTTCCTGTTTACATCTTTGAGAAGAGAACCTGAGGAATAGCAGCTGTGATACCACAATTAACGACCCAGATGATTATAGGGAGTAGCGTACCCTAGTTCGAACAATGGGTGTCTCAGCTGGCACGGATAGGGATGAATATAAGACATCAACAGGGTAGAATCTCCCTCTCCGGTAAATCAACCCATCCGAAGCCAAAAGAAATACCATCTGCCTGTACGAAAAGAGAAGCTAGAAGGGTATGGTGTTGATCTCTTGACACTACATTTTCCAAGAATGTAAAAATAGCGAGGGACCGGGGAAATTGGTTCACCAAATGCGAGGTTGCTCAGGTAGTCAGGAATGTTTGCATACACTTTGCCTGCAGATATGGCACTAGGAGCAGATCATGTTCCAGGCATACAACATCAACTCAATATCAATTAAGTAGTTACTGGGTGCTGTGAGACAGGCATGGTATCAAGAGAGATGCATACTCAAAAGTAACAGTTTGAAAACCTTTATTATCCAACTTTGTTGTGTTGTTGTAATGCCTATCTGGCCCTAACTCTAAGGAGGTGGTTCCCTCAACTGATGTTTCTAAGGGACGCTGATGTCCGTAAGTCCAACACCAAAGTTCATCTGTGTCCAAACCTATGCTTGCCTTCACTCTTAAACCAAATGTGATAGGGGGTCTTCTTAAAGGAAAAATGGTAAAATGGTGATTCAAAAGAAAATATAAACCATAGCTGGTTTCAGGTGGTTTTATCAATAGGTGTAGTTCTGCCAGTTCAAAACAGCTCAACTCTATAACAGGGTTGTCCTTGGAACCCTCCACGTAGAGCTCTTGCAGCAAATCAATAGAGTTCACAAGGTCTCTTGGGGTTCCCTTCCCCCAAGCTTTGATCTTTCCATTTCCAAACAAAAAGACAGTTGCTATTAGGCCGCTCACGGTACCCTTCCCCAAGTCTAGGCCTCTCTTCACAAAGTTCAACAATGTCTTTAGTCAGCCTCTTAGGGTCCCCTTCTCCAAGTTTAGGCCCCTCTGGGTCAGAGGATTCACAGTTTCTTACTTTACAACTCAACTAAGGATTCACAGTGCCATTCAGGCCTGCCAGGGATCCCTGCCCCAAACGTAGGCCCCTCTGGTCTCAAACAAACAAAACGGAACTCTTGTTAGATGTACCTTTCACTGTACAGTTCTTTCATGGGGGTAATATCATAGACATTCACGAGTGCTGGGTTCTTTGATCCCTCCCCCCCAGGCACGACCACTCTGACCTCTATCCCCTCTCCTTATTCTCTGGTATCTTATCCTCTTCTGGGCCTCTTTCACTCTGTCCTTTCTTTACTTTGTGCACCCTGCACACCTTTTCCTGTCATGCACACTTGCACCTTCTGTCCACCTTTCAGTGCCTCAAAAACTCTTCTCTTTACCTTTTACCATGCTCTCTTGCACCCTCTTTTTTCTCACCTTGCTGTCTTGCACCCTCTGTGTTTCCTGTGGGTCACTTGCACCCTTTTCTCATGTTCGGGTTACTTTAACCCTCTCTTCATTGTCCATTTTCCTTCTCACTGTCTCTTTGATGTCTCTCTCTGTTTCTGGTGGCGTGTGCCCCTCTTTATTTTCAGGTCACTCGCACACCGTCTCAGCTGCTTTCGTGCTGCCAGTGCACTGACTCGGTCTTTCTCCAGCATGGGGTCTGGCATGGATTCACATGCTCATGAATATTCCCCGTCGTCAGGCCGGGAATCCTCGGTATAGAAATAATCAGTATCAGTTTCGTTTCTGATCTGTCTTTCTCAGTAGTAACCAATCACTGGTCTCTGGGTCATACTGCCCCCAGCCAATGACTGCCCTCTCCCTAAGCCCCACCCCTGGCAGCCATCCTCAGATTTTTACCGCACGTTCAAGTGTTGGGAGTCCTCGTGCTTAGCTCTCGAGCTTTTGCTGCGTTTTCGCGCTTTTTTCAGGAGATTTTCTCATTTTTTCGGTTAAAAGAGCCTCAAGCTCCACCGTTTCTACTTCTGATCAACGGGGATCCGTTTCAGAGTTTTCTACGCCCCTCAAGGGTGAAGATTTCGTCGAGTTACGCTTTTGGAGGATTCCAGAAGTTCCGAGGCCTACCCCGGACATGGCCCAGGAGAAAGGGAGCTCGACGCCCGGGAAGCTATTCAGGACCTGCCCTGGATGCCAGCTTCAGAACGTTTTCAAGGAGGACGAGCATTCGTTATGCCTCTACTGTCTCCATGAGGACAAGACGCACAAGGAAAAGGACTGCGCGTTTTGTGGAAACATGTCGGAGCGGACCATGAAGGATCGCCACCTTCGTCTCGCCAACTGGCTGGAAGATAAGAGCCCGCCAGGTGAGAAGAAGTCCGAGTGGTCTTCTAAGTCCTGTGAGGGTGCTCCGGCGACGGGGGCCCAACAAAAGGCTAAGTACCGCGAGTCCGCGGCCTCCGGGAGCCCCGAACGGTCGGGCTCCTTGGCTGCCAGGCAGGGCGCACTTTCCCCGGCGCCATCGACCACGAGCCAATGCTCTGGCTCGGGTAAGAGGAAGTCCGAGAACCCGGCGAAGCTTCTGGCGAGGCCCCGGTCGATCTCGAAGACTCCGGCAGAGGGGGAGCGAGGCTCGGACCCTCCCCCGAAGGTGAAGGCCCCAGGCGTACAGAAGGTGACGTTGGCCGTGATTCACCCTGCTAGGACCTCGATTGAGGATGTCGCCGCGGCCCTGGCTCAGCCTGTGGAGGCTACACCAGTGGAGGCGCCCTCAGGTACCAGAGTCTCCCTGCCACCGCGGAGGGAGTCGTCTTTCAGGCCCATCGAGAATACCCCCACGAAGTTCTCGTTGGAAAAGAGGGGGGGTGGTGGCCGTCCTCCTCAAGAAACCTGACACGGCTCCTGCTAAGAGGGACCGGTACGAGAAGAAGTACCGGGTCCCCGACGCTGCCCCCTTGTGCCTTAGGGTGCAACCTACCCCGGACTCGGTCGTTTTGGAAGCAGCCAAGAAGAAAGCGGGGGGGGGCATCAGCCTCGACTTCAACCTCCCCTCCGGACGGCGAGGGTAGGAAACTGGATGCGATGGGACGACGGGTCATCTCATCTGCAGCGAAGACCATCAAGGCGGCCAACGGCCTGGCCATCGTAGCCCGCTACGACAGGGAGTTGTGGTTCAAGATCGCCCCTCTGTTGGACTTCATTCCGGATGCCAAGAGGGCTGAGGCCCCGGAAATCTTGCAGGAAGGTGAGATTGCCTCGGACCACGCCATTATGGTGGCTACGGACATCGCCGACACTGGTTTCCGTCAGTTGGGCAACGGCGTTTGCCTGAGACGACGAGGATGGCTCAGGGCGACGGATTTCGGCCAGGACGTTCAGACCAAGGTTTTGGACATGCCCTTCGATGGGAACAACCTTTTTGGCAAGGCGGTTGATGAATCCCTTCAGGCGATCAAGACGGACACGGAGACGGCCCGTGCACTGGGTGTGCTCCAACAGCGACAGCCGTCCTTTCGGAGCTCCGGAGGCAGACAGGGTGCCTCCAAGGGAGCCGGCAGCAGCTACTCTACTTACCGTCAAGGTCTTCGTCGCAGGAGGCCTACAGGGGACGCGGCAAGTCAGGTGGATCCCGCCATCGTCGCCAAGGTGGTCAAGGAGGCAAAGCGGCCTCCAAGCAAGATTGAACCGTCCGTCGGGTCGGGCCCCCGCCGAAGCACCCCGGTGGGAGGCCGCTGATGAAGTTCGTCGGCGTGTGGGAGTCCATCTCCACCGACCGTTGGGTGCTGGACGCCCTGGCCCTGGGGCACGCCCTCGAGTTCCAGAAGAGGTGCCCCCGCATTCCTCCCGTGGCCAGGAAGGAAAATCACGTCCCTCAACTGCTGTTGGAAGTACGGGCGATGCTCAGGAAAGGTGCCATCGAGCTCGTCCCGAAAAGGCTTCGGGGCTCCGAAGTTTACTCAAGATACTTCCTCGTGAGGAAGAAGACAGGAGGATGGCGTCCCATTCTGGACCTGCGACGACTAAACAAATACATCAAGGCACAGAGGTTCCGGATGGTCACCCTCCAGCACGTGCTGGGACAGCTGGAGGAGGGCGATTTCCTGTCGTCGTTGGACTTGGAGGATGCTTACTTCCACATCCCTATTCTAAAGAGGCACCAAAAGTTCCTCAGGTTTGTGGTCAAAGGGCGGCACTACCAGTTCAAGGCCCTCCCGTTCGGATTAAAATCGGCGCCCAGGGTGTTCACCAAGTGCCTAGCACCGGTGGTGGCGTGGCTGCGCCTGCAGGGGATCCACGTCTACCCCTACCTGGACGACTGGCTCATACGGGCAAGGACAAGGGATATCGCTGTGGAACACACTGCATAGTCCGTCCAGCTGCTCACGGACCTGGTGTTCTCCATCAACTTTCCAAAATCCCACGTGGTCCCGTCGCAAGTCGCCCTGTTTCTGGGAGAACAGCTCAACACAGTGGCGCGGCGGGCCTCATCGTCGGAGGAAAGGATAAGGACCTTCCTAGAAAAGGTGCAACGTCTACTGGCCACGGACGTGGCCAGAGTGTGGTCTATCAAGTCCCTCCTCGGAATGATGTCCTCCTGCATTTATCTGGTGCCCCATTGCAGACTTCGGATGCGGCCCTTGCAAGAATTCCTCGACGCCCACTGGATCCAGACGATGGGCAGCTTCGAGGACAGGATCTCGCTCGACGAAACGTTCCGTCAGGCGATACGATGGTGGGGTGTCCGCGCTCATCTGACAGCGGGAACAGGCTTCCTAGCCCCGGCCCACCAGGTGACGGTGACGACGGATGCCTCCCTGGAAGGTTGGGGAGCGCACACCGGGGGCCTCCACGCGAGAGGCCTTTGGTGCTCGGAGGAGAAGACTCTCCACATCAACATCTTGGAGCTCCGCGCAGTGTTCTGGGCCCTCAGGTCCTTCCTTCCGTCCCTCAAGGGCAAGGTGGTGAGGATCTTCACCAACAACACCACCACAATGTTTTACATTCGGAAGCAGGGCGGAACCAGATCCCCTGTCCTGTCCAAGGAAGCCCAGGATCGGTGGCATTGGGCCATCGCCCACGGGATGTTTCTGGTACCCTTTCATCTGGCAGGGATAAAAAACACCATCGCCGACTCACTCAGCAGGGAGCTGCGCTCGTGCCACGAGTGGGAACTGCGCCAGGATCAAGTGGACCGACTCTTCCGACGATGGGGCGAACCCCAGATCGATCTCTTCGCGACGGCGGCGAACTCCAAGTGCCGGAGGTCCCCCAGCAGGTTTCCCCAACCGAGGAGCATGGGCGATGCTTTCTCGTTCCCCTGGGACGGCCTGTTCCTTTATGCATTCCCGCCGTTGCTACTCCGGCTCGTCAACCAGCTCAAGAGGTCCCGGTGCAGGATGATCCTCGTCGCACCGGCGTGGCCGAGGCAGATCTGGTTCCCAGACCTTCTGGACTTGTCAGCGTCCACACCAGTCAAGCTGCCGACGGACGCGGATCTTCTCTCCATAGAAGGAGGCGCCATTCTTCATCACGAACCAGAGTCGCTGAACTTGCAGGCCTGGCTCCTGCAGCACTAGAGTTTGGAGGATACGACATCCCGGCCGACTGCAGCGAGGTTCTTGCAAAGGCCAGGGCATCCTCAACTCTCAAGTGCTACGGACACAAATGGAAGAGGTTCTCTGTCTGGTGCCGGGCACAGAAGATTAACCCTCTGCGGATTACGGCCCCTCAAGTATTGCCGTACCTACTGTCTTTGGCCAAGGCTGGCCTATCTCACGCTTCCATCAAGGTACATCTGGCTGCCGTCTCACGTTACACCAGAACTACAGGACGGGCGTCCTTGTGGTCTCATCGTCTGGTGAAGGAATTTATGAAAGGACTGTTCCGATCATTCCCGTTGGTGAAGGCCCCTGCCCTGGCGTGGGAGCTCAACGTGGTA
This sequence comes from Ambystoma mexicanum, assembly GCF_040938575.1. Lineage (NCBI taxonomy): Eukaryota > Metazoa > Chordata > Amphibia > Caudata > Ambystomatidae > Ambystoma > Ambystoma mexicanum. The sequence continues at coordinate 188,321,321 of NC_090927.1, read as the reverse complement.
CTAACTAGGCTCATGGGGGCCCCATTCGAGCCTATGCATTCAGTGCCGTTGAAGTTTCTGTCGTGGAAGACAGCATTCCTCGTGGCCATCACCTCTGCACGACGAGTGGGAGAGATCCAAGCCCTGTCTTGCAAGCCTCCATACTTGACTTTTCACGACACGAGGGTGGTGCTGAGGACGCACCCCTCCTTCATGCCCAAGGTGCCGTCGGACTTCCACCTCAATGAGCCCTTGGTGTTGCCAGTTTTCTTCCCATCGCCTTCGTCGCCGGCTGAGAGGACTCTGCACTCGCTAGATGTAGCTAGAGCGCTGAAGTTCTACGTGGACCGCACAAATAGTTTCCGGAGGACATCACAGCGGTTTGTGAACTTTGGACCTGTGAATCAAGGGAAGGCTCTCTCAAAGACTTCCATTGTCAGATGGCTCTCCGACTGCATCATGCACTGTCACCGGTTGGAAAACCGACCGTTGCCCGGCCGTCCGAGAGCCCATTCGACCAGAGCGATCGCTGCTACTACGGCGTTCCTGTCTGGTGTGCCCCTGCTCGACATCTGCAGGGCTGCTACGTGGAGGTCGACGCACACCTTCACGAGATTCTACTGCGTCGACCGGGATTCCAGGGACTACTGTACAGGTTAGTACATACCTCAGTTTCCATCCTACTGCCTAAGCTCTTCCTAATACTAGAAGTGAAAACCTAAATGCAGAGTGCCTTCTCGGTCTAAAATTACCATGGGTCTTCCTAGACTGTGCCTACACTATCCAATGGTTAGTGAACTAAAAGCGGTGTTGGATTGTGCCTTCTCGTCGCTCTGCCTGATTCGGTCTCCTTTCTAACATGTACAATTGGTTTTTTCCCTCTTAATTCCTGATGTTTTCCTCTCACTACTCTGCTCCATGGACCATCTTCACTCTTCTACTTCCTGTGTCTGCCTCCTCTGTCCCTTCAATGTCTCTCTCTCCTTCTACACCTCGTCTCCACCCTTTGTTACTACATTCTGCCGGATATTGCTACTTCCTCTTCCGTTCTGCTACTCCCTTCTCCACACTACTACTCCCACCTCCTCACTACTTCTCCCACCTCCACACTACTATTCCCACCGCCATACTACTATTACCTCCACCCCACCTTCTACTCAAACATCCTTCTTTCGCTCACACAATCTCTTCACATCCAACACTTACACTCCTAAACATGCTTGCCACTCTCATGCACACTCATAATTCAGCACCACTTGCACTCACTAACCAATGCCTCACGTGCTAACAAAAACGGCTACACAAATCAACTCCAACATACTTCCTCCTGCTGGTCTCTTGGCCTGCCACCTCTCTGACATCATCCGCACAACCTACAACTTCCTGTTGCTGCCTTTAACCCCCTATCTATCTCCTGATTGGTCCTCTGACTGTGACCACTCTGGCCATATCTTCCCTGCCCGGGAGGGCTCGGCGTTGGTCGTTTAAGCCCCACCCCTTTTCTCCACACGGGGCCACCATGCTGCAGTAATGAAGGCCCAAGCTGCACAGTATTCATGTCTGTGTTAGGGGTTCCACTGAGGTGTGGTTCCCCTTAAGGTAAGTACAGGCTATTGGAGCAGCTAACGTTCAGTTTCAAGTCCATGGTGGTCTAGGAGCCTGCCCTGTACTCCTCCTCAGGCGTCCTGGGGCATATAGCACCTGTCTCTCTCCCTCTCTGGTGTTTTCTTTTTCTGCAAGAGATTTCAGACGTCACTGTGTGGGGCGCTACTGCTTCCTACCTTGTGGGTTTTCACCTTCCTGATTTGTTGTATTTCTGACATGTGAAGAGAAAACGCTTTCAGCATTTGGGGTCTTAGGCATGGGGTGATATAATTTGAAACTGCACATATACAAGTTGGACCATGGTAAGGGTACAGGAATTGTGGACCCTCCAAACTGCCACGGTCTCCCTCTGGGGTGGGACTGGCACTGGTGTTCTCCCGCATAGGCCTACCACCCCTGCTTGAGAGGGGTTTCCATCCCCTCTTGACAAGGTCAGGGTACTGACCTTATCACAAGACGTAGATCTTTTTGCAACAAAAGAAAACAACGAATGTTAAGACGCCATCCATCATCAGGTACTCTTACCCAGCATTTCTGGGGATTGCAGTGCTGATCAATTGATCAGGAATGTTTGCCTCCAACACTGGTGCTTCAGGATGTTGTAAGGTTGTACACAAGATATAATAACACAACTGACTGATAGGGCCTCATTACGGGTCCGCCGGTAACGTTGCTAGTGATAACGGCGGTGTCCGGTCAATTGGTCGACAACAAACTGGTCGACTGCAATTTGGTCGACACCATTTGGTCGAATGCCAAATGGTCGAATTTTTTTTTTTTATATATATATATGTGTTTTGTGGGTTTTCGTGTGGGGAAAAAAAAAAAAAAAGAAAAAAAAGGGGGTTGGGGGGGCGGGGACCCCCCCAAAAAAACCCAAAAAAGGGGTAGAAAAAAAAAAAAAAAAAAAAATCGAGCATTTGGCATTCGACCAAATGGTGTCGACCAATTGTCCTGTCGACCAAATGTTTTCGACCAACTGACTGGTAACCGATAACGGCGGGTTGCGGCTGGACCCTAAAACCATTACCGGCGCCTGACTTCCCGGTAACACTGGGGGATTACAATCCCGGGGGTCCGGGAAGTCAGGCGTCGGCAATTTGTAAGTCCCCATTCCCATCGAATCCTGTGGGAATGGGCACCATGGAAGCACCGGCACTGTTGTTAATGGTGCAGGAGCTTCCGCGACGGCTTGCCTACTGTGGCTGCTGCGCCCGGCAGGGTCAGACCTGTCGGGCACAGCGGCTCCATCAGGCAAACCGTAGTTTGCTGGTCCGGAAACACTGGTGCCTGTAGGCTTACTGGCCCTGTTGTTTCTGGACTGGCACACTTGTCATGAGGCCCATACTAATTGCACCAACATCTACTATCAGTAGCACCCTACATCAAGATGCCGGTATACTCGACCCTTCTGACTCGAAGCCAGGGATGGGCCTGTGCCCCACTCCAGATGTAATGAACAGCTTAGCTCCTAACATAGTTTGGCCATTAAGAAATTCTGTATGTATCCCATACATTGCTCAACAAGGAATGTTGTTAGATTAATTTGCTAGATCTAGACTAGTGTAAACTTGCTAAAGTTAGTTTATCTACATTGGCACCCTAAACCACTTCAAATCACACACTATTTTGTTGGAGCGTTTGAGTAGCAAATGCCTTTATGCAGTGGGCAAATGGTTGCACCCATCAATGTCACACATGGCCATATATACTGTGCTACATAGACTCATCCTTCATTGTGTTAAACCCATGTGCATCTGCTCATTCAAAGTAGCTTTTATAGTGGCTCTTACTTCCATTTGCAGAGTGAGAAACCTACAGGCTGTCGGAAGTAGAACTTTTCCTGGGCTTTCATAAGAGCAAGGTTTTATTCATGGCACATCCATGATTTTGAAATGTCATGTTAATCGGTTGAGTTACCTTATGAAATAACCTCTGTCCAGTGCGGCAAGGAGTCTGCATACACTTAACTTTCTTTGGGCAGAAATATACTACATTAACAGAACACAAGACATTCGAAGGCCAGTGACTGTTTTGTGCCTTTCAGCTTACTACAGACAGGAGATCCCATAAGCAAGGCAGGAATATTCAGATGCATTGTTTAATGCATCCAGGAAAACTACAGCTTGGCTGGCAAACAGCTACTTCACAAGCCTAGTGCCCATTCAACCAGAGAATTGGTGCTACAATCGCTTTCTTACCAAATGTACCACTAGGTAATATATGTAAATCGGCACCCAACTTGGAATTCTGTGCATACTTTAACGAAGCATTATTGCCTAGAGACACGAATAACTGCTTTTACGAGATTGTTAAAGAATATTTAACATTGCCACAATTGCAACACCCTCCTAGATGAAGGCATCTATTTGCTGAACAAAGTATAGCATATGAATTTAAAAATGTGCAAGCTCAAAAGGGAACTTAATAACCTAACAGTATTTTACAGCTTGTTTCCGTTTTAGTTAACACTTGGTCCACCCAGTTGCCCAACAGGTTGGCACATTATGAGTGGTAAGGTTACGATCAACAGTAATTAGTAAATAGAAGTTCTTTTGCACATTTCAGGTTTGCTAGGTGTGGTGTGTGTGTGTTTTTGTTTTTTTTGCATATTACATATTTTCCACAACACAATTCAATTTACTAAACATAATTAGTGTGAAAAGTTAAGCAATATGTTCAGCAGAATTTTGGGATGTACATATATGATCACTAATAGTATCCAGATACCAACACCTAGTACAAAACATAACGTAAACACAGTGAAATATTAAAACCAACCACTAGATTGTGAACTGTAAATAGTATGTGTGTCTAGAATTGAATTCAAGCAGCAAAAATGTTGTTACAGTAAGTCATGTTTTTCTTACACCTACTGCACATGGTTATTCTTAGTCATTCTGCACACGGCCGGCCTCCTCATTCTTATAATATTGGCGTTTGAGACTAATTGGAAATAATACATTTTCAAAAAGTAATCAATTCATTTGTTGGGTTTTCTTTACTCCATAGGGAACATGGTCCTCTTTCTCCTCAAGAAACCCCTAATTCTGCAATGCCACTACCACGACTAAGTCCCTCAATGAACCCTAACATCAGCCCAGCGCAAGGCTTCTCATCCACCACCTCATCAAATGGCAGCATGTTGACCACCAGTTTAAACCAGCAGCCGAGCTCTGCCTTGAACAACATCAACAATCCCAACGGCAACCAGGCAGGCTTTGCATGCTCCCCTGGAAATCCAGCAGGTGCCGGTAATGTTTTAAACCAGGGGCAGGGAGGTCCCCAAAATAACCACCATGTAAACTTTAACAGTTCCCCCATGAGCAGTCCAGGAATAAGCCCACCCCAATTCATGTCTCCAAGACCTCGTGGCAGTCCTGGATTGGTCACGAGGCCTAGAGTGTCGGGTAATCCCTTTTCCCCTACTATGCCTTCCATTCACTCCCCAGGAGGCATGGCAGGCAGTGGATGCAGCAACAGTAATAGCAGACAATTTGCTAATACCCCATTAAACTCTATGCATGGGCTGAATGAAGGACCCAGTCCCCCTGCTGGTTTTTCTGCAACTTCTCCCCTTGGTTGTAACAGTAACAGCAGATCTTTTCCAAATACCCCTGTGAACTCGTTGCAAGGGTCTAACGAAGGACCTACAACTCCTGTGGGATATTCAACAACATCTCCAGTTCTGCGACAGATGAGCTCACAGGGCTCTCCTGGAAGGTTAAACATGCAGCCAATGAAAATTGAGCCAAAGGATAGCAAGGAAATTGCATCTATTTTGCGTGACATGATTCACCCTGACAACAGCTCAAGTGATGCTAATAAACCACTGGATTCCAGCCAGCAGCATGGGATTGACAGGCTATCGGAAGGGGAAAATAAATGTCCTCAAACAAGCTCCAGTCACAGACTTGTAAAGCTTTTGGCTACAACTGCAGAACAGCAGTTACGGCTTGCGGATGTGGACACAAGTTGCAGGGATCCGCTTTCTTGCACAGGTTCGTCTAACTCAACCTGTAGTAACTCTTCTAGTGGAACATGTCCCTCTTCACACAGCTCTCTGACGGAGCGCCACAAAATCCTACATCGTCTCTTACAGGAGGGCAGTCCTTCAGACATCTCCACTTTGTCCCTGGACAATGACAAGAAGGATAGTGGCTCTGGACTTGCACATGCCTCTAGCCAGACATCAGCCAATCCTCCGAATGTGAAACTGGAACAAGATACAGCAAAGAAAAAGGAGACCAAAGATCACCAGCTCCTGCGTGTTCTCCTCGACAAGGAGGAGAAAGAGTTATCAGCTGGGCCCACTTTAAGTCTGGATGATGTGAAGATTAAAGTGGAAAAGACAGAGCAAATAGAAACGTGCCTACCAGCTCCACTCACCAAGTCAGTTCAGGAGGATGTGAAATTAGAGACGCAAAATCGGGTGAGTGTTTTTGAGGGTCCCTAAGTGTTGCCTTTGTATCCAAACAGATTGTGTCATAATGGGGAATGATGATGATGTATCAGGGTTGCAGGAAGATCTGACAGCCTTTTCAGCATGCTAGTTCTGTACGATTCATAGAAAGTTACAGAAGTGCTAGCAAAATTGATTTTAATGCACATCGCTACTCCTGTTCTGAAATGACATCAACAAACCAATACACATGTTGCTTTATTGAAGATATATATTTATTATTTTTTGATTGAGTATTTTTACAATGCATATAGCTAGAACAGTGCTTTACAAAAAATCTGAATAACTACAAACAAATTATAAGAAGAGAGCTGTGGACAGTAGCGGAAGGGGAGAAGAGTCAAACAAAATGTGGAGATAGGCGAGTGGGGTTGGAATTAGACAGAGAGAAAAAGGAAATGTCAAAACATTTAATGAGCAAGAACTATCCCATCCAGTCTGGTGTGTTATGTATAGTTTGGAATAAATGAATGGTAAAGACGGAAGTCTGCAGATCCTTGTGTAAGCAGAGCAGATCAGGGGCATGGGGGGCACATGGATATACATAACATGTACTTATCCATGTAGTGATAGGCAAATGACTAACTGCATGTTAACATCTGCGTAACATTATATAACAATGATCATATAACAATTCCCGGATTTAAGAGATTAGGAAATCATAACTTTTCTTCCAAAGACAGACTTTATACAAAAAAAAAGACTAAGCTTATAAAGTTAAATCTGAACTTTAGAGGTTTTAACATGGGTTGGCCAGGGACTCCTTGGTGAAGTATTTACTTTTTGTATTTGATCTCCCAGTCTCAGCCTTAAACACTTTAGGGTTTGTACCTTTTGCCTTCAGTATGGAGGGGGTTTCTTAAGTCTCTTTCATTAATACTTGGAGTTTGAGAGTCCTATTTACGGTTTGAGAGTCCTATGTACTAAGAAATTACTTGTGTCTGTACTTTTTCATTAAGGGCTCTAGAAGCCTTAAACTTTATTCTCTGGAAATATTTGCAAAGATGACTTAAAGATTGCAAACGATTAAAAGAAGAGAACAACCGCATTGTCCTTCTTGTGCTTACTAAGATTAATATTTCGCAGACTAGCGAAACAATGAATTTTTGTCTGACTAATCCACCTAAACTAATATGCTTACCCATTTCAAATGTTTGGGAATTTCTTTTTAAATAAAATTGTTTACGGCTACTTAGGTTATGTTCTATTTTTATTACACTGGTAAGTTAGAAATTGAATATATAGGACATTATGATTTTGTAAATAGGCATGAATTAATGGGCTAGAATGGATGATTCTTAAAAGAAGGAACTTAAGAAGACTGAAATTAACCCTCTGCTTCTTTTTTCATATTTATTTACATTGTATTTGAATAGAAGTGGAAGCACAATATTTAATTATATACCAAACAATGTATTTAGTTATTTTGTATTATGTTATAAAACAAATTAGGAAATATGCGTTTTATTCTTATTCACAATCCTTTGCCAATTTGCTCTCAAATGAACCCAAATTGCCTATGAGAACTTCTCTTTTTAGCTGAAAGCAATGGTAATTCAGTACAGGTTGGTTACAGAACATAAGATGCTCAAATATTTATAAATCATTGTGATTAGATTACCCAAGGCTCAATCATTCTTGGTTTTAACTAGTTTAGTTGCAGCAAGGCTTGTTACTGAGTTTACTTCCCTTAATATGGGTTTGTCTGCCCATCTACTTTCACTATCTGTATCCTGGTTAGCCCTTATTGTGCATGATAGTTGAACATGTGAAGTGGCACTTCATTTGCTCAGGACTCCTGAATATAGGTAAGGCACTAGGAATTCCCTTTTTTAGTTAAGTAATTACCATATTACAGGGTTAGAAATTTCCAGGAGCAGAGATCTATATAGCTCCTCCTTGCATCCTAGAATAGCCTGGTTAGCATGAAACTAACAGCTAACAGGAGCTACTTTTGACTCCCTGGTCAAAAATGATACGACAAACATACATTGTGTTCTACGGACAGAAATCAGGCAGTGATGGGACAGGAGATGTCCACTTGTAGATCACTTCGGCTTTATTTCTGGTATGGTCCATCAAACACTTCTTACATCACAAGTATGCACAAAACAGGAAGACCCCATCCGGCCACCTAACTTAGCCTAGCTCAACCCCAACTGACACACACACAGAACATTAGTTCAAAAGCCACTCCCCCAACATTCTCTCAGAGAGCATTCTAGCTCCCATTCTAGTGGCCAGCAGGGGAACAAAATAAAACCCAACACATTACGCTTTCTGACAACAAACATGCAAAGCATCCTTCCTCCCACTGTCATATATAACAAGACCCAAGAAACAGAACGGATCAATCCACAGGAGAAACGGCTTGTCCATTTTATGTGGCCAATCAAACACATTTCCATCAATAGTCTCACAATGCTGAGACCACCCACAAGCACACCAGTCTCCTGCCCAGTCAAGGCTAATGTCAGGGAAAGGAATGTGCCACAACGTAATTGTTGAAAGAGATTTTGAAGATCTCTAGATGCCAAGTGCTCAAACATGAACCATACGTAGTACCAGAATACTGAGACAAACTACTACTCGCACCTCCATGTCTAAGCCTGCTTTACTCAAACAAGGACTGCCACACCTACACTCATATGTCCCCACAATACTGTGACAGACCACCTAACAACAGGCTTCCGGCTAAGAAGAGGTAATCGACAGAAAATACTTTAATCTCTGGCATAACTCCATGCTGCACGGTTCCCATTCACTCCCATACTCCTAGGGCGATATTAATTTTGGGAGTTATAGAATGCGTCTAAACGAGCATCGAGATACATCTATAAGACATTTCAATCATAATGGTCAGAAAGTGAATGTCAGAAAAAACTTTATTTCGTGGAAACCCACCATAAAAACATAATATTTACAAATTTCCATTGAAAATAAATGACAATATAGCAGCCTTATTATTATCTTTCTTCTATCTATGTAAAGCAGAAACTCTGTTATATTGGTCCTTACACAATTCCACACCGTTCCACCAATCTGCACCACATTTTGCATAGTTGCCTGCTAGGACCCTCTGGACATTACTGGCTACATGACGTTTGGACACGCCACTCCTTTTCCCCAGATTTCAGCCCTTCACACACAGGACTGTTGTCTGAAATGGAAAAAAACATCAATGTGGTGGTATAAGGGACCAGACAGAGCTCATTTTAAGCATCTCAATGTGAGGAACAAAACTCAAAGGCCTCGAAAACCAAGTTTGAATGGCCCTAGAACGCACTGTTTCCGAGATATTTGCACCGCAACGCTCTGCACCGTGCCAGAGTGAGGAGACTGGTGGGATAGCGCACGAAGGTCCCAGTATGCTGCAGCACGCCAACTCTTGCCTCCCTTGCACGTCTGGAGTATGTCTGCCAGCCACACGCACCCATTCTCAGGGCAGTTCACTTCAGAATGCAAAGCACACAAAGCGATAAGCGACTCGGAACAGCGACCTACAGGATCACTGATTTTCAACAATTGATGAGTGTGTTATGTCTGTCTACAGAACCCATGCTCTTTTTAAAAAATAATTATAGAGTGCAATATAGCTTATGTATACAAAACATGAATGTTTAAGATACCTCTGCAAATAGTGCAACTATCATCATATGTTTGACAGTGTGAATTATCCATAAACAAATAAAATAAATTCTAAATTTCCAAACCTTTGTGACAAAACTATTTACAGCCCATCTCACACATTTATCCTGAAATAATAAGAGAAATAGAAGTGCATGACAACATTGGTTAAAACCTCTTTCTTTTGAAAGGTGAATCAATGTCCTTCTTCTGATAGCACCATAGTTCTGGCTTAAAAACTAAAAAAATCTTTGTCTCATTTTCACTTGTGCAAAGCACGCAACAACTGTCACTCCTTCTAGGACCATTTTCCAGACTTGACTGAAAGAACTAACAAATTACATTTTAAATTAGTTACATAGTCGTAGTGACAGTTTAAATAATTGGCGACATTACACACAGAGTAATTATCACACATGCTCACACCTGGTTTCTCAGTTTCTATTGCACTGAGTTCAGGTACTCCTGCATTGTATTCGGTTTATATATTTAGCATTGCAAAGAATTGCTTCAAGTGTAACATACCAACATTCACGAGTTATGATACTCAGACCTCTTTTACCATATGCTAACGAAAGTATCAAATGAGATGTATGGGTAAAATGAAGGCCCTGTATAATAATCTTTCATTAGTTTTAATGCGTTGTTAGACCACATTTGTATCCATTGTGTAACTAGCGCAATTCTTTTAATATATTTGACATAGCCGAAGCTTGTTTCCAGGTGCACAGAAAGTCACTTCTGCCCGTGGCAACCCTAAAAAATATGAATGTGTTCTATATTTCCTGCAAGGGGGCACAATCTCTGTATCCCATATCTCAGAACCATACGTAGCGAGAGAGCACGCCTTGGCCTTGAACACCAACTTCATAGGGTCCAAAGGCCAAGCACCAAAATATTTAGAAAATTTAAACAAAGCTCTGAAACCTTGTAGCATTAACAAGCCCAGCCTCTCCACATGTTAATGCCATTTTGATGTGTTAGATATCTGAAGCCCTTATTAATGAAATTCTACTTTGTTCTTTAGTTTTTTCCAATTACCATATATGCTGGAATCGATTTTGTTTTCCCCATTACCATCACCTTTGGCTTATTAAAATGTACACTAAAGTCATATTGCACCATATAGTAAATTCTAAGAAGTGCCAAGAAGGGTTTGTAAAGCTTGATGGGTATGTGCAATCAATATGCAGCTGTCTGTATATGAAAAAAAATGTAATATGTCGCCTACCCTGTTTTGGAGTATGTTTTGGTGCTGCCAAAATTGTGCTGCTAAAGGAATAAACTTATGTTGAAAAGAAGGGACTGCACACACCCTTCACACACCCTACAATTGATGGTAAACGTTGTTGTACTCTTCCCCCACGCCAAATTGAACTGTCGCAAAGTTACCTTGATATAATGCAACTAAAAGATCAATCCCCTCACGTGGGACTTTAGGTTCTCTAATGTGTTCCACAAAAACTGTCTTTTAACAGTCAAACTCCATACTAACTTTGATATAGACAAGGAATAAGAGTGTTTTTCCCCAGTACGTATTTTGAGACTGTAAGGTGGAGGTTCAAAATCTGATCATTGATGCCCGGCTCTTCCTGAAACCCACATTGTGTGTTCGGTCCAGTATGTAATTTGTTTCTAATTATTCTTTGTCAGCATATGGTGGTTTTGTTGACACAAATTTGAAACTTGTAAATTTAGTTGGCCTGAATTCGATTGTTGCTGTAAAATATACATACATTTATAAGGGGGTATGATGGGTTATGAGAAGGTTGGTGGGCAGGGTGGAGAGGGGAGGTACACAGCAGCCCGCACCTTTACAATAAAAAAGGCAACGCCTGAATTTAGGATTAACAAATGTATCAGTGTCTGTTGATGAAAAAACATAGAACCCTCCCAATCAGTGTCTGTTACAAAAGTTTATTGTATTACCCTTCTTAAAGGTAGGGACTATGTAGTACATTTGGAGGAGGTGGAAGACATTTTGACTTTTCAGTGGTGTTCATTACTGTAGTTATCAAGAACCCCAACAAAAATCTCAGTGATATTTGAAGCGGTCTACTGGGACACCATTCATGCCAAGACTGCAAATTATGTAAGTAATTTCAGATAATGATTGTTGCAAAGTAACTACCAGACAATCATACCTATATAGTTGGGATGTCCTCAGACTAGGTGTGGTCCCTGCCACTTACCTCACCCTCAAAGTAGGCTCTCATCTCCCTACTGCAGGCTTCGTTATTCCACTCCGCGGCTTATTCATTCTCGGAAACTACTGCCAGGTAACCATTATTCTCTGGATCTATCCCTTACCTTAAAGGAGGGGGAGGGATGATAACGGCCATGGCATTCTCCACCTGTCTCCCTGATGGCTCGATCTCTCTCTCTCTGTCTCTCTCTCTCTCTCTCTCTCTCTCTCTCTCTCTCTCTCTTTCTCTCTCACACCCCCCCCCCCAAATGATCTCCCCCTCTGCCTTTACACCACTTCGTGGTTTTACCTGTCCACAATCCTTTCCATATTCTTATCTATCTCTCGCTCTCCCCGCCCTCCTTTGATCTTACTGGTCTCTTCCACCCAAATAGTCCCCCCCCCTCTGACTTTACACCTCTGCCTAGACTTACCTTTCTCCCTCTCAACAATCCTTCCCCTATTCCTGTCTATCTCTCGCACTGTCTCTCCTCTAAAACCTTCAATTCCCTCCTGCTCTCCCATCTCTGCTACACTCCTAGCTCCCATCACCACACCAGCCCCTACTCCTGTTACCCTTTCACCTCTCACTGCTCTCTCTCGGCCATGCACACAGTCTTATTCACAAATCTCTTCCCTTTTCCTCTACTCTCAACTCCCCCTTTCTACTCGGCTTTCAACTTAGACACACACACACACACTTAGTGTCACCCTCTCAGACCCAACCATACCTTTCACTCTCTATACTCCAGGATGAAATCCTGTGCTTCCTCTGATCCACTTCCTTTGGGAGTGATGAAAGAGGTTGCGGCAGACCTCCTTAGTGAAATTACTGTAGCTGTGAACATCTCCTGCCAGTCGGGACTTATCCCCTCTTAACTTAAGGCGGCCTTGGTCATTCCCTTACTCAAGAAGCAATCTTCGGACCTGGCACTGCCCTCTAATTTCTGACCCATCTCTCTTCTTCCATTCCTGATGAAGCTTCTGGAATCACTGGTCCCCCCTATCCTATCTTCTTTTCTTGAATCATCCAGCTTCCTTCCGTCGGGTTTTCGTCCTGGCAGGGGCACGGAGAATGTCCTTGTCTCTGTCAGGACGATATGGCTAGGCTGGTGGATAGTGGCGGTGTCGGATCCCTGATTCTTTTAGATCTGTCAGCGGCTTTCGATACCGTAGACCACGCCACCTTGCTTTTGCACCTGACCCAGATTGGTGTTTCGGGTCAGGCACTGGCTTGGTTCGTTTCCTTGTTGGCGGATAGATCTCAAACCCTTTCTCTTCGTCCTTTCACGTCTAAGTCCTGTCACCTTAGCTGTGGGGTTCCTCAAGGGTCTGCTCTGTCCCCCATTCTTTTCAACATTTATATCTTCCTGTTGGTGCGCCTCATCAGCTCCCTTGGCGTCAGGTGCTATTCGTATGCTGATGACACCCAACTTCTGATCCGTCTTGACCTCGATCCGACTGTGTTATAGGCGTGCCTACATAAGTGCCTGACGGCCGTGGGGGAGTGGATAGGCCACATCTGGTTGAAATTGAATGGGGTAAAAACTGAGGTGTTGGTGGTGGGTTCTTCTCCTGACCCCTCACTCTGGATCTCTTCCTTCTGGCCCCCCTCTCTGGGCCCACTACAGGTGCCCTCCACTAAAGTACAAAATATCAGACAATCTGTCCATGACTGCCCAGTCTGGGCATTTTCAGTAAAAAATCCTTAGGAAGGTACTCCATATGATCCCTGTCACCCTTCATCCCCCAGTTGTAGCTGCCATGATTCTGAGTAAATTGCAACTCCCTTTACCATGCCCAGCACAAGGGGCTGGTAGGCTGTTTGCAACGTCTTCAGAATATGGCGGCCCGGGTGGCAAAAGGGTCCCCCTGCAGGCCCCATATTACCCCTGTACTGCGCTCCCTACATTGGCTCCCTGAGGCCCAGGGTATTCAATTTAAAACGCTGTGTATCATACATCATGCTCTCCACGATGAAGGTGCTGAGTACCTGCGCACTGAGTTCGTAAGATACATCCCTAACCGCTCTTTGCGTTCTGCTGCTTCTGGCTTGCTCTGTGTGCCTTCCTTACGGCTTTCCCGGGTGGGTGGCCGGGCATTCTCAATTGCTGCAGCACTACTGTGGAATACCCTACCACTATCGGTGAGACTTTTATCTAATCACCTGATCTTCCAGAAAGCCTTAAAGACCTTCCTGTTTTGATTCAGCTTTTCTTTCGTTGCGGTCTCTCTCCTTGTTTGGCTCAATGGCCTCCTCTCCTCTCTAGCGCCATGATGCCTTCGGGTGACCGTGCGGTCCATAAAATCCCATAACATACTCCAGCAGTCTCCTCCACCTGGTACACCCTCCTTGCTCGTCTATTGATCCCCCCCCTTTTCTTCTCCTGACCTCACACCAACACCTTTCACAATCTTCTGTACTTGCCTTTTATAGCCCTTTGTACGCTGTTGTGGGGTTCCTCCCGGATTCCAATGGCCCTCCATGTCACATGCTCTCCTTGGCCAATCCCTGGCTAATCTATTCCCCTGGGGGTTTTGCCTTCCCCTGGAAGGCTTTAAGAAGTCTTCTAGCCCCACTCCCTTTAAGTCTCCATTTATGTGATGGCAGGGTTCTGCTCTGGCTGCTCGTTTTCCCTGTGGTTAATCTCATGTGCTCGTGACTTTTGTTTCCAACAGGGTTTGGCGAGGATGTATATGTCTTCTCCTGCTCCCATGCAGTCTCTTTTCACTCCATTAGTTTTCTGTTGCCCCACCATTTTCCTAGGGTCCGTCTGGGGTCGGGTGTTGAGTGTCTTCTCTTTTGAGCAGGGAAAATACCACTCCATTCCATTTCTGGTCTCTACTCCATTGCCCTGGTTCCAGGCCACGGTTTTCCCTGGTTGCGCAAAGGTGCATTGTGGGAACTGCGGTTCTGAAAATGAAATATACCTATATCCCTGCACATGTTCATGCACTCTGGGGTTTAGTGACTAGATTCCCTCTCATCTCCTCACCTCTCTTGACCGAATCACATCCCTGACCCTGTCACGTCTTAGACAGCACCATCATGTTGTCTTAAATAAATGGTATGTCTGATGGATTGTGTGCTAAATGTGTATATCAAGGTAAAATGTGATACCCTGCCAAGCCCACTACATTGATAGACTGATGGGGATAGTTTCCCTTTACACCCCGTATATCCATCAATTATCATTCACATGTTACTAAAATTAAAATATTTGCAATGTCCAGATGTGGGTACTTAACAAATGGAAAACAGGAATAAAAATGTACAACTTTTCAAATATTTTACATATCAGTTATCATTCACATATTACTAAAATTAGAATGTTTGCAATATCAAGAAGTGGGTACATAAAGCATGAAAAGCAGAAATAAAAAAAAAAACACAAGAAGGTTAAATGCATGTATACCTGCATCTGCTTCTCAACCGTACACAAAATTTGTGGCCGTGTTAATATTTCAACCTTTTTACTGACTGCATTTATGCACTCCACACCTCGGAGGCAAATCACAGCCCCCTATGTGATCATTCTATACAGATAGGTAAAATCATTTATAAGTATTGCACTATAGCAATTTGCACTGTTGGCCGCGGATTTGAGAATAAAAATTGCCATGTATGATTTCGACCTAGATAGCTTTGCGAGGAAAGTAGTCTCTTAAAGCATCTTTCTCTGACCATTCTTAATGCCATACACTCCACTGAAGAGATGCTGAAGAGTTTCCTTTTGATTTCGATCTAGACAATATCTACAATAATTTTGTTCAGGCAACAACATGTTTCTTCTGCACAAGACATCACGTGTGTTCCATAGGTTTAATCTAAACCTCAGCTATTTTGTTGGGGGAGGGACATTTCCGCCATGACTCCGTACCTTTTTAGAGCCAAACAGAAAGCTATTATAATCTTTAGATAAAGTACATTTTGTTAGATTGTCCACCCAATCCTGTTGAAAGATTTTCGTTTTAGCCCGATCTGGATTAGTGATCAGGTCGTCTATGGTGACCTCTGCATCAGCTAAACTGTTCAGTACATGATGGCGCCAGGTGACTGAAAACCTGTTCTTAGAAGTGAGCAAGTAATGCGCTATTACTGACAAGATGGTGCTATTTTCTAATCCCATCAGACATTTTCGAAGTAAAGCGCATTGTTTCCAAGTTACCTGCGAGTATAACGACAAAACACCTAGTTCATGACGTATCAGGGCTATCGGAGTGCTGCCAGGTAGATGTAATATCTGTTTCCAATAATTAGACTCAAGGAGATCCCAGAATGCACGTTTTTTTGGCATAGTGCCTTCTGCGCCATAAAACATGATGGGGCTAACCTTCATTTTATAAAACACAATATTTTTCAAAGAAAATGTTCCAAACTTTTTGGTTAAAATTTTTCGTTTGAGAGATTAGTGCTTGAAGCTTATTTTTGAGTTCAAGTACATCCTGCTGCACGGATTTGGCCTGCTGAATCATTACACCTAGATATTTGTATTGAGGGACGATGGATAGTTCACAGTCCTGCAAGTGCCTGTGTTTTATTGTGTTCCGCGTATTATTGCAGACTACAATTTGTGTTTTCGTTATGTTATGGCTAAGTTGTTGGAGACCCTTTGGAGTTTGTGGTAGGAGGACCAAATCATCCGCATATAATATATAGGGAATTTTTTGGTCTCCTAATCTGGGGGGGGGGTCGCCATCGCAATTTGTGAACGAAGCTCAGATGTCCAATATGAAAAAATTGAACAAAAACAAAGCTAGTGCACAACCCTGATCCAGGCCTCTGTGCGTAGCAATTATAGGGGACAATTTGCCATCAAGGGTTACTCGCACTCGCATAGTAGTATTCGTGTGAAATAGCATTAGCAAAGAGATTAAAGAATTAGGGCAGTCATAATATTTCAACTCACTGAATAACAATGCCCTGTCTACAGAGTCAAATGCGGCTCTGAAGTCAAGGAAAACCCAAATAGAGCGCCTGACCTCTAGCAGCATAAATCAATTGAATCATGGTTAGGGCTAATATGTTTGGGATAGTGCCCACACACTTAACAAAGCCTGCTTGTAAGGGGCCCGTGAGTTTTTTAGCTGTAGCCCACGTATTTAGCTCTCTGAGGATTAGTCGGCAGAACATTTTTCCCGGTATTTCCAGGAGTGAAATGGGTCGGTAACTAGCTGGAAATTGCTGGTCTCCTTTTTTGTAAATGGGTACCGTGATGGCTTGTGTCCACATCCTGGGTAAGGTCTGTGTATGATTTACAGCTGAAAAAATCTTACACGGTATAGATGACCAAATCTCTGGGTGTGTTTTTAGTGCATGGTTGGAGAAACCATCCGGCCCGACTGCCTTAGAGTTGCTAGATGTTTTAATAAGATGTAAGATATTGGATTGATCAGTTGCTAGATGGAAGTCAATTGGTATTTCTAATTGCTCTAGGGCCTTGCTGCCCTTAGCCACCCCATACAGCTTTGTAAAATGTGATACCCAAAGTTGCATATTCACCGAAGTGGATTGCATTGCTATTTGGGGACCTACTATTGATTGATTCATGACTGCCTACATTTTCGCGATATTTTTATTTGCTAAGATCTTTAGCATATTAGCACCATCTTGTTGAAAGAGGAGTGCTCTATGCCCCTTAATCCAATTTCTATAACTTGTTTTGATCTGTTTTGCTACAGCCATCCTGCTGGTGGGAGGACAAAGTGCGAGCTTTTGTAATTCAGAGCGATACTGCGATTTTCTTAGTCTTACTGCATTATCGTAGCTGTGCAAATGGCGCACTGCTGGCTTTGTTTGTTTTCCCCTGTTGGAATGCCTGAATTACATCACAGTATACAATCCCCCATGTCATTGCTTATACCACCCTGAGTTAAGAGACGATTAAAATGCGCCAAATCGTCCTCCTACCATCAGAGACGGTTCCCACCAGCATTCACCACCAAACAACCCTGTGAGGGTTCAATTTGGGCCACTCCACTTGCCACCCTGGCTCCCCACTCCACCATGAGGATGTTATGCTCACTCAATTCGGATTTAACCACACAGAATGTTTTCATAGCAGGCCACAATTCAGTGTTCACATATATGTAGTTGATTATTGATGTACTATCCCCCTTGTGCCAGGTTGCCGTTGGGGGTATATCAGAGGCGAAGGCACCATTGAGCACATATAAACCTCTAGAATTCACCAAAAGGTTCCATTTACAGTGTCTCACTATGTTGCGTCGCTCCATGTCAGCAATGCAATTTAAGTTTAAGTCTCCAGCCAAAATGAGGTAATTGATGTTTTGTTCTTCTGCCACTATGTTCAACAAAGCGGTCAAGTCTCTGAAAAACCAATAACAATGAAGTCCAAACTGCTGGTAATTTGATTTCAAAATTGTTTACATAGTAATTTGAATAGGAGGTGTATCTTTGAAACATAATATTCATCATAATTCAAAATGTTGTTTTTTATGACACCATCTCGATTGCTTTTTAGAGTCTGTTATAGCCACTAAATTGTTGTTCAAGTGATATCGTATTCGATACACTTCCTATTCAAATTACTATGTAAACAATTTTGAAATCAAATTACCAGCAGTTTGGACTTCATTGTTATTGGTTTGTCATAGTCCCGCCCCACTGCTGTGTTTGGGACACTCCCATATTTTTGTGTCAAGTCTCTGAAAAACAAATCTGATAACACTATCGGG
This sequence comes from Ambystoma mexicanum, assembly GCF_040938575.1. NCBI lineage: Eukaryota > Metazoa > Chordata > Amphibia > Caudata > Ambystomatidae > Ambystoma > Ambystoma mexicanum. Next base: position 188,302,764 of record NC_090927.1, on the reverse strand, counting down.
TTCCAGTATATGTTGAGGATAGCATACTCCTCTTCCAGGCACAACAATTGGATCAACAACATGTACTTGTTAGGAGCAGCCCAGAATGTAAATGACAAACACTTCCCCAGTTTCACAGCCGTCAGCAGGCCAGAGGTTGGTCTGCCCGACAAGGATTTGGAAGCGGGATTTAAGTGAATTTCATGATTGTCCCAGATTGGGGGACAGGTGAGCCAAGACTCTTGCAAGAGCACTATATCGCATTTACTTAGGTTACTTTGATCGTTATTAAGGAGATGTTTGAAACCTCTTGTGTTCCAGCTTAAAAGAGACATTTGACCCACACCAAATTCTAAATCTAGTTAATCTCGGTTGTGCTCAAGCTTACATTTGCATTGCATATCAGTTTGTTGGAGCTTTTTCACAATCATGGGCCGAGTAAGATTCGCTTTTGGTGGACCCCCTTGCTTCGTTTCATAATGCTGGGCTCTCCACGCTCCTGGTTCTATGGACAGGGTGAAGCCTAACCAGTACAAGGCATCTTTTGCCTGCCAAATTAGATTCTGGACCACCCTTGAGTGCATCCACAATATAACTGAATTCAGATCTTTGTTGCTGATGAATTCCACCAAAGCCAGATCTGAAGAAACAAAATCCTCCAGCTGTTGTACATCAAACAATAGCCATTACAGCTGTCGGATTTAGGTCATATTGAGTAAGTGGGGGGCTACATGCCAATATTAGAAAGTATTCAGCTGGGGGCTTCTTGAGGAGTTACACTACACTCTTAGGACTATCACATTTAAGTTTACTGTTCGATTCAGAATGGACCTTTTGTGAGTTTTGAACAGGAAGATTTCCTAGGGCGCTCTCAATTAGGCACAAGATAGAACTAGAGAGCTCAGGTGGCATTGCGCCGATATTAGGTTGCGCCTGCAGGACCTGAGACGGATCGGTGCTACTAGATGGAAGCGTTATACTTGCCAAGTTGCTCATCAACCCAGGGTCCTGAGTCTTCAATGCTGGAGATATCCCTTGTGGAAGTGTGTGTATCTTTGCACTATTTTGCCCAACATCCGGCTCCTGATATTTCTCTTTGATTATTACTACAGTCACACAGCGGCTTATCCATGTTAGGCTAAGGAATATGATTTACAGGGAGGATAAGGCGAGGTGGTGCTTGCCCCGCCATGTAAGCATCTACTGCTTTACGAATTTCAGCTCTGTATGCCATGAGTAGTCTCGTTTGTAACACTAGTGAGTGTAGTTGATAATGAGACCTTTCCAAGTTCAATCGACGCCTTGCTTGTTGGATTAGAATCTGAGGTGGTGTGATGCCTTATTTCTTCCATTAAAGCATCCAAAGGCAGATAATGCATGGCCTGCACCGGATTGAATGTGGCAAGCCCATTTGTTCTTGCTTGCATTTGTTGACAATATTTATTCTTTATCGCTTAGGAGACCATCAGGGTGTTTCTCTTTGGAATCGAAATGGCCTTGAAGAATTATTTTGAGGAGGCCTTCCCTATGCTCTTGGGAGCTTGTTGGTTTTTCTATAGTTTTGTTAAGGCCAATTTCTTTTTTTTTTTTAGCTGGCCCCCCCCCCCCCCCGGTGTAAGGATAGTATCGTTTTTTTTATTTTTCCCACTTGAGCTGTTGTCTGCTATGGCTAAGTGTGGGGTTACACTCTTCCCATCAGATGTCGAGTCGACATCTATAACATCATAGATTATTTTCTCAATACATGGTGACGGCAGCGGAATTTCTTTTTGCCCCTTAGGTAGTGAGATTGCTTTTGGTGACTGCGCCATAGGCAACTGGGTATTTGTTTGGCATGCTACAGAGGTTTCAACGACTTTGGGGCTTATGACTGGATGTTTCATGGTGCTTTGAGATTCCAAATGAGAGGGCCGAGAAATTTGCCATATAAGAACTTTTTGTAAATTTTCCCCTTGAATATGTCGTTTTTGATCACAGGCTTGGAAAACATTCCCCAAAGCCTGGATTGCAAGATTCATTGCTTGCAATGTCACTTCTAGAAATGTGTCAGAATGATAAACAATCATAGTTGTGTTTGTGTTATGAGTGTTAGTCTGAAGTCTAATCAGCGACAAGTACTGAGTTGAAGAGATCGATTCTACAGTGCTGTGACTTGCCTCGGAGAACATAACTGGCGAGCCTGGTAGGTTTTCCGACATCAAATTGTTTGAAAACACTGAGTCACTGGCCTCTAGATCAATGACTGCTTCATCAGTTACAATGTTATGTTATGTTATTTTGCATTTATATAGCGCCTTATATACCATTGGTATGGTCTGAAGGCACTGGTAGGTTGAACGCCCTTGGGAACCGAAGTTCAGATCAGTAGAGAGAGTAGAGAGAGTCAACGGTGCGTGTGAGCACCGGCTATGTGTGCAGCTGGTGCGGTATTCATGTAATAGCTGCTTCTTAGCAGTAGGTGTGGTGTTTTGAGAGATCAGGAGTATGTGTTTGTTCTGGCAAGATTTATCCAGACCGAGTGGGGCTGCGTTAGGCCGGAGGAGAACGCCTGGCTGGTGGGGGTGTAACCAGCAGTGTTTTACTTAGAATGCTGTGGAGTATGCAGCAGATGTTAGTATGAGAACAGTTATACCGAATGGTGTCATAGTATCTCTGCGTTCTAGTTGAGTGGTGGTGTAGAGGGGAGAGTAAGCGTGGTGGTGTGATATGATGTGTTATATGCTCTTTCTAAGCGTTCTCTGCATTCCGAACCATATTATATACGTCATGCAGTTCTATGCGCTCCATTCCCTTCCATGCACTCCTATCCCTACCATGCATCCCAATCTGCGCCACACTCTCCGGTTCGCTCGATGCACTCATGCGCTCCAGACCGCCCTGGGCACTCTATTCCCCATGGGCGTTCTAGTCTGCCCCATGTATGCACTCTTGTCTGCTCCACGCATGCACTCTTGTGTGCGCCACGCATGCGCTCTTGTCTGCCCCACACACTTCATTTCACTCGTTCAATTCACTCAATGCATTTAGTATCTCTACGCAACTTGTCCGCTCTAGCAACAGGTCAGTTCCACTCTGGGCACTCGTTCACTCTAGGGACGCGTTCGCTCCAGGCCCTCGTCCTCTTTATGCCCTCATACACACTATGCATTCACCTGTTTTGCTCACTCAGCCCCTCTACGCACCCAGCACCTTTTACGCACCCCTTTTTCATATGCCCTCTTTCGCTCATATGCACTCATCTGCTCAATATACTTGTCGGTCCTACACACTAGTCTGTTCTATGCAGCCTCCACTCTATACGTTCTTCTGCTTAGCTCATCCATCCCGCTCCGCTCATCCATCAGTTCCCGCACTCATCCGTTCTACGCACTCATCAGCTCTGCATGCATTCCGCACTAATCCGTTCTACATGCTTATCCGTTCTGTGCACTCACCCGGTCTATGTAACTCCTCTTCTCTAGGCATTTGTCCGTTTTATCCCTTCGTATGCATCATACCTTGATCTGCTCTACACATTATTCCACCCTACGCAATCACGTGCTCTCCGCATTTGCCCGCTCCCCGAACTCACCAGCTTCCGCACTTGCCCGCTCCCCGAACACACCAGCTTCCGCACTCATCTGCCCTCCGCACTCATCTGCCCTCCGCACTCATCTGCCCGCCGCGCATTCAACAGCAATATGCACTCATCAGCCTTATAAAATCATTCGCTAATACGCAGTAATCCTGTTCCATTTATTCGTCTGCTCTCAACTCTCACCTGCTTTATACCTTCATCCGCTCTGTACGCCCATCCGCTCTATACACTCAGGCGCTCTATTCACTCAGGCGCTCTAGACACTCGGGCGCTCTATGAATTTATCCCCTCTTCATACCCAACGGCTCAACCTGATCATCCATTCTATACACTCATCCAGTATACATATTCATTTGATTTATGTGCTCATTCAAATTATATAGTCATCTGTTCTTCCACTCGTACGTTCATCCACTCAACGCATTCATCTGGTCCACACGCTTCATCTATTCTAACTATTTCACCCACGCCATTCATTTTGTTCGCTCATCTTGCATTATGTCCATTTCAGGAGTTTAAGTCTCTTTACTGTTTCCGTATGATTTATTCTTATTAGCCACTTCATTGTTTAGATCTGTTTTATTCGGTTAGTTCTGATTGTCCTTTTAGTTTATTTTATTTTATTTTAGGGGTTTACTGGCTGTCAATTTCTCGCATCATTGAGATGCTGTTGATCTGTTTGGGTTAGTTTGGTGTAGGTTGATTTTAGTGGAAGAGCCAGGTTTTCACAGTTTGCAGAAAGACGTTAAGTCCTCAGTTAGGCGGATGTGGGGTCGGAGTGAGTTCCATAGCGTGGGGGCTAAGGCTGAGAATGATGATCCGCCTAACCTGACTGAGTTTGTCTTAGGTATGACTAGGAGGCCGGCTGAGCTTGATCTTAAGGTGCGTGGGGGGAGATAGGGTTTTAGCTTGTCTTGAAGATATTGAGGTCCGGTTTTATGCATTGCTCGATGGGGGATGCATAAGGTTTTGAAAGTCACCCTTCGTGCTACAGAAAGCCAGTGCAGCGTCTTAAGGGCTGGGGAGATGTGATCTATTGGGCCGAGCGTAAGTAGCATTTTGGCTGCCGCGTTTTGCGCCCTTTGGGGTTTATTCAGTTGGTAGGCGTGGATTCCGTGGTATAGGGGGTTTGCGTAGTCCAGTCTTGATGTAACGATTGATTGAACCGAGGAGAGTCTGTTGGGAAAGGAGAGATATGGAAAGATGCGCCTAAGGGTTTTAAGGTGGTAGTGGCAGGACTTTGAGACGTTGTTGACTTGGCGCGAGAGTGTTAGGTCAGAGTCAAGGGTGCATCCAAGATTTTTCACTGAGTTGGAGGGGGTCGGTGAGTTGCCCATGGCGGGTGGCCAGGGTAGTGGGTGCGGAAGGAGATCGGAGTTGCCACAAACCATAATTTCCGTTTTGGAGGGGATTAACAAGAGGTGGCTTTGGGTCATCCAGAGTTCTATGTCAAGGAGGCAGAAGGCCAGGTCAGGTCGGGAGTTGGGTTTTGAGTTCAGGAGTTTTAGAATTAGTTGAGTGTCGTCGGCTTAGTTGTAACACAGGATGTTGTGTGAACGAATTATTGGTGGGAGGGTGATCAAGTAGAGGTTGAACAGGAGGGCGGATAGGCATTCCCCCTTTGGGACTCCCGTGTCGACCGGTCGGGCTTGAGTGGTATAGGTGGAGAGTATCGTTATTTGGTACCTGTCTTTGAGGAATGAAGCTATCCATTTAAGAGCGGTTCCACAAATTCCTAGGGAGTGGAGGCGGGCTAGGAGGATTGAGTGATTGATTTTGTTAAAGGCAGCGGATAGGACAATGTCAAGGATGGGGTTCTTTGGATTGCAACTCTTCCCTGTTAGGGGCACTCTATTGAGCATTTCCGTGTCCGATATAGACACATCGTTTTGGATGTTTACCGGAGAGCATCCAGTTGCATTAATTGCCGGTGGCGTTGGATGAGGGGCGTCTCTACCTATCTTTGAAGTGTTAAGCCTCAAGTTCCGTGATTCTCTAATATCTGAACGGACTTCACCCTCAGTTGCCTTTTTCACCCTATGAACTGAGAGCGTGCCGTTACAGAATAGTCTAATATCGGAGTTCATTAACGCTCCGTTGTTGATATTACCTCTGCGGGGGGTGGAACATGAATAACTAACCGGGCGTTGACGCAGAGCAAATTGGCCTCTTACCTTCGTCAGTGGGCTCCTAGATCCAAAATGTTTTCAAGCAGTCTAGTAACAGTAGACGAGCGTGCTGAGGCAAAGAGGTACTTCCGGGTACTTCCGCTCGGTGCGCGCTTTACTTTAAAACTTTATTTCACCTCTAAAACGAATCACTGCCCTCTGAGTCGTACTGCTCCTATCCAATGACCATTCTCTCCCTAAGCCCCGCTTCTGGCAACTATTTTCAGATTTTTACTGCACGCTTCAGTGTTGGGAGTTCTCGAGTTTGAGTTTTTTGATGAGAAAAGTGCAATTTCTTTTACAAATAGCCTTTGTGCTCTTTTCCTCATCTGCCGGCAACGGTGTCGGTGAAGCTCTGCCCCCTCAAGGATGAAGATCAAAGTTTCTAGAAGGCCATCTTGGGCCTACTGGGCGCCCTCTGACCATGAAGGAGAAGGAGGGAAGGTCCCGCTTCAGACCCTGCACCAAATGCGGGGCTACAGAATGTGTCTGTGGAAGACAAACACCTACAATGCCTCTACTGCCCATACCCGGACCATAAGGAGGTAGAGTGTGAAATATGCCTCAGTTTCTCAAAGAAAATTACAAAAGACAGGCATAGTAGGCTGGCGGCTTGGCTTAACTCGAACAAGGCCTCTGCCCCGTGCTCCGAGCAGGGTTGTGCCTCGTCCAGGACCGGCCGGTCCGAAGAGCGGTCTTCTAAGTCCTTTGAGGTCGCCCCATCTGCGGGGGTTCAAGATAAGGCCAAGATCTGCAAGTCCGAGTCCACCGGGTTTGCCGGTGACGCGGGTCCCAAATTGGATAGGGGATGATCACCATCGCTCTCCTCCTCCATAGCCAGTCTACCATTGAGCTCCTCTTCAAAGAGAAAGTCATCCACCCTGGTTACGTTATGGGAGAAATTGGATAAGCCAAGGACAGTAGAGGAGAAGAAGGCCGCGCAGCCCAAGCAGGATCAACCGGCACAGACAATGTCCTCATCAGCTACTTCGTCAATATCTACTCCTACTACGGCAGCTAGGGTCGCTGATCCTATGAGGGTGGCTCCTGCAGCACAGAAGTGTCCCTGCCCCCACAATGCAACGCCACCACAGAGGCTTTGTCAAAGGCTCCAGGCACTCCAGAAGGGGTAAAGGTACCATCCCAGGACCCGGTTCAGAACCGTCAGGAATGAAAAAGAGGATGGGGGGGCGGAGGCCCAAAAATAGGTTTCCCAGGTGTTTGTTCAACGTATGGATGTCTCGTCCATGGACAACGATGATTGAGTCTGTGCATAGGGTCCACGAGGGCGATGATGTCAACGACGGCGGCACAGGGCCTAGTTTTCCTTTCTTACCCTCTCAGCCGAGGGACATTTCCTTGGACATTCTATGGACTCTCCACACCTTGGTGTCAAAGATCCAGCTGAGGATGCCCCCGGCACGACTACCAGGGTACCCCAGGCTCCTGATCAGCCTCTGCCTAAAAAGAGGAAGCGTCAACTCCCCCAGCAGACCCAGAGACTGGTACTGGGACTGGGACGAATAGGGCCACGAGTACGGACGAAGACGAAGACTTCGTCCCAGCGGACAATGAATCGCCTCATTTGGATGCTCTGCATAGAATTTCCCCACCAGACAAGGTGGGATCGTGCCACTCCATGATTGCCAAGGCCTCTGAGCTATTCCAGCTGGTGCGAGGGGAAACCAAGAAGGAGGGCTTCTTGTATCAAAGGCGAGAGGCAAAAAGAAAGACAATCATGGCACTGCCTTTTCTGGACAATATTTGGAAGGAGGGCCTGGCCCTCATGTTTAACCCTTGAACGGCTCCAGCTAAGAGGGATATGCTAGAGAAGTACAGGGTTTCGGACTCCACACCCAAGTGCCTTAGGTCATAACCATCACTGGTGGTGTCGGCGGCCGCGAAGAAACAGTCGGCTAACCTGGCCTCGTTGTCGTCAGTCCCTCCGGACAGTTAGATGAAAAAGGATGGAAGCCATGGGAAAGAAAGTGATCTACACGGCAGCGTCCACAATCAAGGCGGCCAACGGCTTTGCGATCCTAGCAAGATATGACAGGGAATTGTGGTACAAGCTAGGACCATTCCTGGACTTCCTTCCTGACAATAAGAAGATTGAAGCCCTCACCCTTTTTCAGGAAGGGGAAGTGGCATCGGACCATACCATCATGGTGGCAGTGGACGACACCAACACAGGGTTTTTAGCAAAGAGGAATGGTGTCTGCCTTTGTCGGCAGGGATGGATGAATGCCACTAACTTCCGTCTGCAGGTCCAAGTGAAGGTGCTGGACATGCCCTTCGACTGTGAGAATCTGTTTGGAAAGGCGGTCGACGAGTCCCTCTCCTCCATCGAAACAGATACTCCTAGCAAGTTGAAAGTAAAGTGCCAAGGAAGTAAGTAGCCACAAGGTACCAAAAAAGAAAAAAACTAAAAAATATATTGTACACACAATCTGAGTAAATTGTGGTCTCCATTGACCACCATCAATAATGGAGGATTTGTATGATTTTCCCAATTTAGAGATATTCCCACACTCATCGGACATTCATCGAGTGAAGATTTATCTGCATCAGGGATTCATCCAAGGTTTCAAGACCAACACCCGCTGAATATACAGTGGAGGTGAGTCTTGAATATACAACAGACAAGAGTATGTTGTCGAGACATAGACATTGATTGTCAGTAAATTACGAAGTTAACAGGTGTTAGTTGAGAGATGGTAATTAGTATCCCTATTCTGTAATCCTTTTAGATTGGAAGGCTCACAAATCCTATCAAGGTACCACACGGAATGGAGTGTTGTATCTCGTCCTATGCAAGGTTGGCTAGAACTGTTGGGGCTAAATATTTAAAGCCCACATCACATCACAACCGAAACACGTGTAGACGATAAGAAAGAAACTCTCTGTAATAAAAACAGAGGGACACATCTAGAAGACACGAGAGTGTTGGACTTGATATTATAAATCATTTGTATGTTGGGCATAATGAACAACCATTTTTTAAAATTGTGTTAGTATGAAGATGGCATGTATGAGTGAAGTATGAATGATGAATGATGGGAAAAGTTTTGTAAGGTTGAGCCTATTTTTAGAGTGTTATTGATGTATAACTAAATATCTAATATTTTTTATTATGTGAAATAAATACCATATCAAAGGACATTTTTTGGGAAAAAATCATAAAAGATTCCTGTTATCTTTGTACCTATTGGTCCATATTCAGTTTTTCTGATGGTCAGAAACAAGACAGGGGGCTGGAGACCCATCCTGGACCTATGCTGCCTGAAGAAATACTTGAAATCCCAAAGATTCAGGATGCTCACGCTGGAACACATGCTCAGCCAACTGGAAAGAGGGGATTTCTTGACGTTGTTGGACCTGAAGGACACCCATTTCCATTCCCCAATTCACAAGAAACATCCAAAAATGTGACGTTTCGTAGTGCAGGGCCAGCACTACCAGTTGAAGTACCCTGCTATTCGTCTTGAAGTCGGCCTCAAGAGTGTTCAGAAAATGCCTAGCACCTGTGGCGGCCCATCTATATCTTCAGGGCATACACGTATACCATACCTGGACTGGCTGATTCACTGCCGCTCGTGGGAGCTGGCCGACGATCACACAAAGACGACCGTCCGATTATTGAAGGATCTCGGGTCAACTGTCCGAAGTCCTGCTTAACGCCATTTCAGAAATCGCTGTTCCTCAGTACCAGACTCAACATGGTGGCTTGCCTGGTGTCGCCCTTGGAAGAGAGGCTAACAGCCATTCAAGGAAAGGTGCAGTGGCTGTTGTCGGCAAAGACAGCTACGGTGCGGCCCATCAAGTCGTTGCTGGGCATGATGCCGTCCTACATCCACCTCGTCCGGCTCTACAGGTTGCAGATGCGACCGCTACAGGAAGTCTTGGATGCCTGTTGGATTCAAGTGTCTGAAAGTTTCACGGTCAAGATCCCTCTCAACGAGTTCTGGAGGGCGATAGTTATTGGGGGTCTGTGCCCACATCGCCCAAGGCACGGGATTTCAGAACCCCATACCAGGAGACAGTCCTCATGGACGCCTCGCTGGAATGTTGAGGGTGCACACTGGACGTCTGCACACCAGAGACCTGTGACTGTCGTAGGAGAAGTATCTGCACATCTACATCTTGAAGCTATGGGCAGTATTCTGGGCCCTTAATTTGTTCCAACCGTCTCTGAAAGGCAAGGTGGTAAGGATCTTCACGGACAACACCACCACCATATTCTACATCAGGAAGTAGGGGGGGGGGAGCTCAATCCCTAGTGCTCTCCAAGGGAGCTCGGGACTTTTGGCACTGGGCCGTCGGGCAGGGGATGTTCCTCGTCCCTCTCCACCTGGCAGAAGTCAAGAACACCATTGCAGACTCCCTCAGCATGTAACTGTGCTCCTGCCACCAGTGGAATCTTGGTCAGGATCAGGTTGACCACTGGTTCGTCGAATGAGGCAGATGCCAGATTGATATGTTTGCCACTGCGGCAAACTCCAAATGTCAGATGTTTGCCAGTAGATTACTTCAACTGAGGAGCCTGGGGGACGCGTTCTTCCTGTGGGAGGGGCTGTTTCTGTATGTGTTCCCACTGTTCCCTCTCCTGCTCCGTGTCATCAACACCATCAAGACAGTGTCGGTGCAAGATGATACTCGTCCCCCCCGACATAGACGAGGCAGATTTGGTAACCGGATCTTCTCACCCTGTCAGCGTTGTCTCCAGTCAAGTTGCTGTGTTTCCGGATCTGCTCACCAGAGAAGGCGATGCAGTCCTCCATGATATGATATGATATGGTATTTGTAACGCGCCTATACACGAGTGTTTCAAGGCGCGACCTCCATCACGACCCAGGATAGCTGAACCTGAAGGCTTGGCTTCTGCAGCCTTAGAGTTTGGAGATTGAGTTGCCAGCGGACTGCAGAGAGGTCCTCGCCAAAGACAGGGCGTCGTCAACTCTAAAGTGCTACGGCCGTAAGTGGAAACGTTTTGGCAAAAGCTGGGTTGGCTCATGCATCCTTCAAGGTACATCTGGCTGTCATTTCAGCCTACACCAGATCCCCGGGAGATTCTCGCTGTGGTCCCACAGACTCGCCAAGGAGTTTTTCAAAGGACTTTTCCGATCCTTTCTGCCGATGAAGGCTTCTGCCCCGGCATCGGAACTCAATGAGGCTCATGGGGGGCCCCTTTTGAGCCCATGCGTCCGGCGCCTTTCCAAGTTTCTCTCATGGAAGACGGCTTTTCTTGTGGCCATCACCTCTGCCAGATGTCTGAACCAGGCCCTACCTTGCAAGCAACCGTATCAGACTTTCCATGAATCGAGGGTGGTACTGCGTACACCCCAATTCTTTCATGCCGAAGGTTCAGTCGGTTCCCGTAACCTTCGTCGCCGGCGGGGAGGGCCTTGCATTCGCTGGGCGTTGCTCGTGCTCTGAAGTTCTACGTGGCACACACTAAGAGTTTTCAAAAGTCTTCTCAATTGTTTGTGAACTTTGGGAAGGCTTTGTCCAAGGCTTCCATCTCAAGATGGCTCTCCGGCCGAGAGCTCACTCGACTGCAACGACCACATTCCTTTCTGGTGTGCCCCTGCTCGACATCTGCAGGCCTACAATTTGGAGGTCCACGCATATCTTCATGAAGTTCTTCTGTGTCGACAGGGATTCCAGGGAGGAGTCCAGAATCGGCCAAGCAGTACTGCGCAACCTGTTTGCTTGTGGTGAGTCTGTTCCAGGGGTAAGTGTTAATTGCTTCTGTTGATCCTTGCCACCTCCTGCAGTTGTGTAATGTGTACTGCTGTGTATTCGTTATACATGAGCTTGTGAATCCATGCCAGAACCCACGCTGGAGAAGGTTTAAGTTACTTACCTGTAATTGTTCTTCAGCATGGGTCTGTTATGGATTCACATGCAAACCCTCGCCCCGGCCCCTTTGCGGTGGCTCTTAGTCATACTGCCATTTTACGTGCTTACCAAATCTAATGATGGCAGCCAGAGGCGGGGCCTGGGGAGAGGACTGTCATTGGATGGGGGCAGTATGACCAAGAGGACAGTGATAAGTGAACATGAAACTTTTTTTTCTTTTTCCGAGGATTCCCAGCCTGACGACAGGGAATATTCATGAGCATTTGAATCCATGCCAGACCCATGCTGGAGAAGAATAGTTACAGTTAAGTAACTTAATCTTTCTGCTATATCGACACAGCAGTCGAAATTGAGGGGTGCTGGAAGCTATTTATCTCCTGTTAATAGCCTAGAAGAGCCTGGTTAGTTTAAAACGAACAATTACCAGGAGCTTCATAAGGAGAAAAAAACCTGACACTACGATCAGAGCTTCTTGACATTTCCTCAAGCAAGTTTTTATTTCCTGCCAGCAATAAATACTTGTTCAAAGATAATCCCAGGATCTAAGAAGAGTCTTAGAATAATTTCACAACATTATACATTTGATGAATTGAAAGTAATTTGTGTGTCCATGCTATGACAAACTGTTGGAACCAGGGGAAGGTGATCACTCGTATTCCTAATGACTGATGTTAACTATCTTCACCCCTTACCATAAAGTTATCAATTGTTGATATCAGTTAAAAGGTTCAAACTTTCTGCACTGAGTTATGGGTCTACATAGGTGGCTACCCGTGGCTGTATCCTCCATTACTATGCCTTACGTAAGAAAGGACATTTACTAACTTAAAATTAAAATTGCTACCAATAAGTAAAGAATTGTGTGCATTATCACCCATCTGATCTACATTTGATTCCATTATCACTTTCCATAATGTGCCCATGGGCCCCTTGCAATCCATTTAAATCAGTGTGTGAGGGGTTACAAAGCTATATTTTTGGCCCTTTATTTAAAAATAGAATTTCTACTGTAAGAATGTCTACTATTTCTGAACTGCATGCAAGGACTACATAAACAAAGAAAATAAGTAGATGCTTTTGAGAAGCAGTTGCAGGAGAAGGACATACAATATTTGTTATTTCCAGCCAAACTGAACATCATATTGGATAACGTTACATCTTCTTCACTAAAGCAGCAGAGCCCATGGGAGTGATTTTACAGAAGACATTTCGCCTCATTATAAGCCTGCCGATCCGGAAACAGTGGCGGTAAACCCGCCACCACTGTTGTTTCTGGACCGGCAGATTACGAGTTCTGCAGGCGGGAGGTGTCACTCCCGTCAAGTCGGACCTGGCGAGAGTAACGCCACCCGCCTGCAGACAGAAATGGAAACACTGGCTCCGCCATAGACAGAACCAGTGTTTCCATTGTCCCCATCCCCATGGAGTCCTGTGGGACTCCATGGGAATGGGGATTAACGGAATTCCACCTCCGGAATTACCGGGTCACCGGGGTTGTAATGCCCCGGTGATTCCACCAATCATGGAGGTGATAATTTACTACGAGTCCGGCAGCAGCCTGCCGGTTTTTCCGGCACGGCTACCGCCGGACTCGTAATGAGGCCCATTGTGTGGGCATTCAGAGTGGCATAGGGGGAGTGATAGCTTGCTGAGGATGCAAGGGCAACCATTGGAGAATGCTGTGATATGGTAGCAAACTATGGCCATGAAGGACGCTGGATCTAGAATAATAGTTACAGAGGAAGGCACATTATAGGTGATTCCTCAGTGTACAGCTTATCTGAATAGGGAAATGGATGGCTATCTCCTATTGGTAGGTTTTGCTGTGAGATACTGCTCGGGAATACCATGTATTTGATTTATCAGTGTTTTTAATCAACTAATAAACTAGTGAACAACCAGCAAGAGTGGACCTTAGCTGTATCAATGTGAAACATGTTCCTCATGATAAAGAATTGGTAGCTGAGCTGCTTTAAAAAGACACTGGAGGTCATTCCGAGGTTGGAGGTAATGGAAAAACGATGCCGGTAAAGGATTACCGGCATCACACACGGCTCCAGGCTATTCCGACCTAAGACCCCGCTATTAGAGGCACCGTTAATAACGGTGCCTCTAATAGCGGCATGGTCACGGGCACGTGGCCCATCATACCAGCAATACCGGCATGTCACTAATTCGAGGAAATCACAAGTCAGGCAGACAAGCAAATACCGGCATCATGAAGGCGCTAAAATGGGATACCGGCATGCCGGTAATACCGGCATCCCAAACCAACCGTAAAATGCTATGGGTCTCATTCCGGGATTGGAGGTAGTCATGGCGCTATTTGCGCCATGACTGCCTCCAATAACGGGTCCGAGTCCAGTGTTGTTCAATGGGGACTTACCATTGTAGTTCGACCCAGGTGGGACCGTTAAGTCCCCATTGAACAAACCATTCCCCATAGGGCTCAATGGGAATGGGGAAGGCGCTATTTATGGGCCTGCTAATGGCTGGCCGGTAATTAGCGGCCTGGTCCCCTAACGGGACCCGTCCCTTGCGGTTCCCGTTAGGGGACCTCGGAATCGGGCAGTAGGGGATTACCGGCACCGGTCTCCTTACTGGTGCCCGGTATCCCCTACCGCCCGACTCGTAATGACCCCCCATGTGCAGTGTTCCCAACTGCCACAGGTGCACACAGTCAGCACAGGTGGAGGCAATGGAGCCTGGGCCAGTACATATGGAGCACACCCACACACCACACCCCTTCCCACACCAAGATGATTCTTAGTATTCAATAGTATTAGCAATACTGGATCTGGAGGACATGCTTGCATTGCTACACTACCAACAGCAACAGCAGGCACCAGAGAGGAGAAGTAGGAGGAGAAGGAGGGTGAGACAGGCCCAGCATGCCCCACCAGTGCAGCCAGCGGTACCACGCAGGCAGCCCCCATTCTCCAGCATTGGATCTTTCATGGATTCACATGCTTAGAATATTCCCCGTCGTCAGGCTGGGAATCCCCGGTACATTATATAGACCCTTTCCCGTAGGAAAACTTTTTCGACGCTTATGCGTCCTATCCACCTCGTTTTGTATCATGCGTGCCCGCGCCGTCAGGACGCCATGATATAAATACAGGACCCGCCCCCGCGCTCCCTCAGATTTCCACCGTCTTTCAAAGTAGTGGGATCCTCGCGGTTACTGCTAATTGAAGTTAGGTTGTGTTTTCGCTTCGGCGAAGTTACGTTCTGAAGAAAATATGTCCGGAAAAGCTTTATTCCGTCCTTGTGCAACATGTGAACTCAAAAAAGTCTATGAAGGTGATGCCCACATGGATTGTATCTACTGTCTCCACCAGCACCACACGGCGGATACATGCGAGATATGCCAGGGTTTCTCCCAAAAAACCCTTAAAGACCGGAAAAGAAGGTTGGTCGACTGGCTTAACGACGGAGCGGGTGCCTATCCGGCATCAGAAGTTGGCTCCACGGCCTCCAGGAGCAAGTCGGAACCTCCCTCGAAGAAGGTGAGGCCTGTCAAAAAATGCCCTGCGGACAAGCATGCGGGGAAGCATGCTGGGTCTTCCTCATCACACAAAAAGTCCTCCTCCTCCTCATCCTCTAAGACGGAGAGGCAAGCGCCATCAAAATCCTCCTCAGGGGACCGTCCTAGGTCTTCCGTGAGTCGAGACGCTTCAGCAGGGAAGTCGGCAACGAAATCGACTACGAAGTCTAAAGGCTCGGTGCCGGCGACTGGCTCGTCGACCCCGGTATCGCTGACGATGCCGATTACTATTCAGGCAGCAGCGGTGGGGATTCCTTCGTCGACGGGGACTCAATTTATGGCCTGGCAGCCAGAGGTTTGTGAACCGGCCCCACCTGAGGTCCTGCTGCAAGACACGGCCTTGCCGGGGTCGTCGGTGGAAGGAGAAGGTGACATGGTTATGCAGCCGTCGGACTTGGGCCTACGGCCTTCCAATACGTCGACGACGAGTGCGAGTGGGGGTGTGGTCCCTCTATCCTCGACGTTGCTGACCCCCCAGACGGTTTTGTCTCTGGATGTGCTTAATACACTTCAGAAGCTCCTGCAGCGTCTGGATACGCAGATCCCTCAGCCTGGCACTTCATCGTCGATATTTTCTGCACCTTCCGTCGACGAACAAGCTCAAGCAGCTCGCACGACGACCAAAAGCCCTTCGGCCTCCCAGGTGGTGAAGGATCGTCCTCGAGTGCAGGAGGAGGGTGAGCTATCGGAGTCCGATTCTATACGAGGTGACTCAGGGTCGGACATCTCCCAGTCACCGTCGAGAGACCCAACATGGAATTCGGATGTAGAGGTAGAATCTACGAGGAGCCAGGCACAACCATCTCCTCCGGATGATGTGGGAGCCTTCCATGCAATGATGGGGAAAGCGTGTTCCGAGTTCGGCTTAATTCCTGAGGAGCAAAAGAAAGATTGTTTTCTTTTTGATCACATGGGTCAAAGGAGGAAATCGGTATTTGCCATCCCAATCCTGGACCACCTATGGCAAGAAGGCCTCAAGACGATGCGTCATCCGTTCTCGGAACCGGCTATTAAGGGGCGTATTGAGAAAAAGTTTAAAGCTCCGGAGTCCACTCCAAAATGTCTAACATCACAGCCACTGTCCGACTCTGTGGTATCGGCGGCAGCGGCTAGGAAGGCCAGAGTACAGCAAAAATGTTCAACCCCTCCAGAAAGCGAGGCAAGGAGACAGTACGCCTTCGGGAAAAAGGTGCTCTCAGTCGGCGCCACGACGGTAAGAGCAGCCAACTCCTTGGCGATTGTATCGCGTTACGATAGGGAGATGTGGCATAAAATAGCCCCTATCCTAGAACACCTGCCGGAAGAACATCGCAAAGCAGCCATGTTACTAGTACGGGATGGTGAGGAGGCCTCGAACCATGCAATTAATATTGCGGTGGACCTAGCAGAGTCGGGTTCAAACAAATCAATCATGGCGTAGTACTTCGTCGACAAGCGTGGCTCAAATGTACTACTTTTAGACCTGAAGTCCAGTACAAAGTTCTAGATATGCCATGTGAAGGAGAACATCTGTTTGGAGACAAGGTTGATGAAGCCTTGAAGGGGATGAAGGAAGACACGGATACCGCTAGGTCTCTTGGCGCCCTCCAGACAGGTGGAAGTTTTCGCTCTTTTCGCCCCATCAGGGGCGCCTCCGGAAACTCCCGCTTTGGAGCCTCTAGGGACCGTGGATTTAACAGGCCCTCATACTCCTCACAAGGCTACAGACGGGCATCCCAGTCGGCACGTAGAGGCAGAGATTATCAAGCCTCCAGACGACGAGGCTCGGGTCCCTCGTCGACGAAGGACAAGCAAACCAGCAACCAATGACGGCCTTCGGAACGTCCTGGGGGGTCGAGTCTCTCATCATATCGACCAATGGGAATGCATCACCACAGATCGATGGGTTCTGGACACGGTTCGCATGGGTCATGCGCTGCTATTCAAAAACAAGCCTCCAAGTCTTCCGCCAGTGTTTTCGGCCCAGCCCCACCTTCGAGTTCTAAGACAAGAGGTGGCGCTTATGCTACAAAAAGGAGCGGTAGAACGGGTTCCTGTGGCACAGGAAGGACAAGGGGTTTATTCCCGGTTCTTCGTCGTCAAGAAGCCAAATGGAAAATGGAGGCCCATTCTCGACCTGAGGGTACTCAACAAATGGCTAAAGAGCTCAAAATTCAAAATGCTAAAGCTCCAGGAGGTTATCAGGTCAGTGCAACCCATGGATTATCTGTCGTCGCTAGATCTTCAGGACGCATATTTTCATATCCCAATACGTCCACGACACAGGAGATATTTAAGGTTCGTCGTCGGGCAAAAGCATTTTCAGTTCAAGGTCCTCCCGTTCGGTCTCAAGTCCTCCCCCAGGACGTTCACCAAGTGCTTGGCCCCCATAGCGGCCCATTTAAGGAAGGACGGTCACCATGTCTATCCATATTTAGACGACTGGCTGGTCAGAGGCTCGTCCATGGAACAAACACGAAACAGTCTGGGGGCCACGATGTCCCTTTTACAGGATCTGGGCTTCGCGATAAACTTCAGCAAGTCCTCCGTAGAGCCCTCAAGGACCTTGGTCTTTCTAGGAGCGGAGTTTCATACGCACACAAGCCTTGTAAGACCATCCAGCGAAAGAATACAGAAGCTACAAAGCAAGGCGTCGGAATGGAAATGCGGTGCCAGGGTGTCGGTGCGCAAATACATGTCCCTGCTAGGGACCATGTCGTCCTGCATTCCGTTGATAAACAACTGCCGTCTGTTTATGAGACCTTGCCAGGAATTTCTAGCGGACCGTTGGATGCAGAGCCAAGGTCGCTGGTCCGACAGACTGGTCATCGACGAACAACTGGTACAAGCACTCCGCTGGTGGAGAGTTTCTACTCATCTAACGAAAGGAATGCCTCTGGTGGAACCGGAGTTCCAGAAGACGGTGGTGACGGATGCATCGCTGAGCGGATGGGGAGCTCATCTGGAGACGTTACAAGTACAAGGCCGGTGGTCGTTACAAGAGTCCTCCCTGCATATCAACCTGCTAGAACTGAGAGCAGTGCGGTGGGCTCTAAAATCTTTTCTTCCTCAACTGAGAGACTCTGTGGTGCGTGTCATGACGGACAACACGACTACAATGTTTTACTTAAGGAAACAAGGAGGAACACGTTCCAGGTCCCTGTCGACGGAGGCACAGAAAATCTGGCATTGGGCCCTGCAACACAACATGCTAATCTTGGCGTTCCACCTACCAGGCGTGAGAAATGTGGAGGCAGATGCCCTCAGCAGGTAAATGAACGAGGTTCACGAATGGGTGCTGAACGACCAGCAACTGCAACATGCATTCAAGAAGTGGGGACATCCTTCCATCGATCTGTTCGCGACGAAGGACAACAGAAAATGCCCGCAGTATGCAAGCAGATGGCCTCAGCAGGGCTCACTGGGAGATGCGTTCTCCTTCCCATGGACGAACAAATTCCTGTACGCATTCCCTCCTTTTCCTCTTATCCGGAGGACGTTGCAATGGATTCTCAAGTACCCATGTCGGGTGATTCTGGTAGCCCTGTATTGGGCCAGACAGGTGTGGTTCTCAGACCTGCTGCACTTGGCTGCGGCGGAGCCAAGGAGGTTCAGGAAGATCCCCAACCTTCTGTCTCGACAGGAGGGTATCGTCTGGCATCACGACCCGGACAGCCTCAAGTTGACGGCCTGGCTCCTGACTTCGCCGAATTTGGCCAGCTAACGTTTCCGGAGGAGTGTCGTCGTATTCTGCAAGCGGCAAGAGCACCTTCCACAAACACTTCATACTCGTACAAATGGAGGAGTTTCTGTCAGTGGTGTGGGGATCAACCAGGTTTGGTTCCGCAGTAGATTATGCCGGAACAGCTCCTTCCATACTTGCTGTTCTTAGCCCAAAAGGGCTTATCGATGTCGTCGATAAAAGTACACCTGGCCGCCATCTCCAGGTTTACACGTCAACGACATTCCGCACCATTATTCAGCGACCGCCTGATTAAGCACTTCCTTAAAGGGTTGTTCAAGAGTTTCCCTCCCGAGAAGAGATTTCCTCCGGTGTGGAACCTCAATCTGGTGTTAGCGTCTCTTATGAAACCTCCTTTTGAACCAATGTCATCGTCGTCTCTAAAGTTTTTGTCCTGGAAATTGGCCTTCCTGGTGGCCATCACTTCAGCCCGACGTATTTCGGAAATCCAAGCTCTAATGGTAGACCCACCATACTTAAGATTTTTTAAGAACAAGGTGGTCCTTGCCACTAACCCACAGTTCATACCGAAAGCGCCTTCAGTGTTCCATAAACATTCCTCTATTGTCTTACCTACGTTTTTTCCAGAGCCATGCTCTGGAGCGAAGCGCACGTTACACACATTAGACGTGAAGAGGGCTCTCAAGTTTTATCTTCATCGCACGCAACCTTTCAGGGAAACGAGGCAATTGTTCGTGGCCTATGGTCTGGGTGCTAAAGGCAAAGCCATTTCAAAGCAAGGACTGTGAAGATGGGTATCGTCTACCATTTCGTACTGCCATTCCAAGGCTGGGAAGCCTCTTCTGCGACGCCCAAGAGCTCATTCCACTAGAGCGGCGGCATCGTCGACGGCGCTGTGGTCTGGAGTCCCTCTGGGGGACATCTGCATGGCGGCTACCTGGGCGGCTACACACACTTTTACCCGCCATTACTGCCTGTCACAACAACATGCCGAAGATACTCGGATGGGACAGGCGGTGCTTCGACACCTATTCCAATAAGGTAAGCCCCGGTTGAGGGGTTAGATCTGGTTGCAATTATGATTGAATATTGTTCGTTCTCTATGTAAACTATTGCCGATGGGTACACGACCATAGAGAACTGGCATTGTGAGGAAAGTATGTGAGTTTGCATGCACGCCTCCTCTTTTCGGGATGGTACTGCTATGTAATCTATTCTAAGCATGTGAATCCATGAAAGATCCAATGCTGGAGAAGGGAATAGTTTCTTACCTGTAACTCCATTTCTCCAGCATTGGTATCTTTCATGGATTCACATGCGCCCGCCTGCCTCCCCTGGCCATGCAAACTGGTTCCCCCACTACTTTGGGGGCCGAAATCTGAGGGAGCGCGGGGGCGGGTCCTGTATTTATATCATGGCGCCCTGACGGCACGGGCACGCATGATACAAAACGAGGTGGATAGGACGCATAAGCGTCGAAAAAGTTTTCCTACGGGAAAGGGTCTATATAATGTACCAGGGATTCCCAGCCTGACGACGGGGAATATTCTAAGCATGTGAATCCATGAAAGATACCAATGCTGGAGAAATGGAGTTACAGGTAAGAAACTATTCCCATCGCTCGCATCAGAGCCAGTCCTTTGAACGTAACCCCTGAGCAGATCCACACCCTGGACCGTCTGGACCGGGACACCATCACCACCATCGTGGACATGATACACAATGACATTGTCAGCCTCATTGAAATACGCACCGCCATCCCCCCTCTACTGAAGGTAGTGTTGGTGCTCCACTTCCTTGCCACAGGCACCTACCAGCACACAGTGGGGCACATGCATGGCATATCGCAACCCTTATTTTCTCGCATTCTGAAGCAAGTGCTAGATGCCCTCCTCAAGCACACAAGGGACTACATATCCCTACCACGGACTCCCCAGGAGATTTTTTATACAAAAGTTGGCTTCCATGCACTGGCAGGCATGCCAAATTGTATAGGTGCCCTCGACTGCACCCACGTAGAGTTGCTGGTCCTGCATGCCATGGACGTGGTTTACCGCAACTAATACCACTCAATGTGCAGATGGTATGCGACGCCAGCAAGATCATCACACATTGTTGTGCCCGATATCCCGGATCAACTCATGACTCTATGGTCCTGCGAAACCCCACGTTACCACGCTCCATGGAGCGACATGCTGGACGACGTGCCTGGCTGCTTGGTAAGTTGCATGACAGGCACATGGCAGTGAAATGGGGGGAGAGAGGCACACACCACCATGGTGTCAATGTTGATGTGACAGCACGATGTGCACATCACCAAACACTGTGCCCCAAAGCTTCCCAAACAGAACATGACACCCAAATCCCATAGGAATGATGTAAGGTCGACATCTATCACAACATGACTAACAGTAAACCACCCCACATCCCACAACACGTGCACCACTCATCAGCGGACCTCATCCTCCATAACGCCATCCAGCAACATGCAGTGTATATGCACTATGTTGCTGTCTGCAGCAAATCACCACACAGGACAAGCATCCATAGGAGTGCATTGAACCACCAAGGCAATCCACAATCTGTCACAGGGCTGCCACAACCACAGGAATGCTGCATGTCACCATGGGAAAAATCAGCGCTGAATGCCTAATATTGCAGAGCTTACTGCCAACGCTCCCAGTAAGAAAATTATACAGAACACAACACATCACAAATTTGACACGAACACAGCTGTATACGTACACAATGCATGAGCAACAAGACGGCAGTGCACACTGTGTATCATCTTGAAGATGCAACCCACCCCATTATTCCATGCCACAGGACACATTGAGGGCCTATAAATGGCGTGCATACAACCAGGGACATGTGCATGTGGCCAACGGTAATCTGCAGGCATGTGTGACTAGTACAGCTGTCCATCATGAATCGACTGACATATACCTTGTCTTGCCTCCCATGCAGGTGACAGTGGCTATCCCTTGAAGCCGTGGCTCCTCACCCCTGTCCGAAACCCACAGAACAGGCACAAGGAGGACTACAATCAATCGCACACCCGTACCCGTGTGATCATTGAGCAGACCTTTGGCCTGTTGAAGGCACTGTTTCGCTGCCTTAGCCGGTCGGGTGGGGCACTCCTCTACAGGCATGAGAAGGTGGCCAAGATCATCCTGGCATGTGTCATGCTGCACAACATGTGTATCCCCCTGACATTGAACTACTACCACCTGGTGATGATGAAAGGGATGAAGAAGATGTGGCTGCACATCATCGCGGTGCCGATGCACAGGAGGGATGTGCTGTGCGTCAGTCAGTGATTGCACAATATTTCTGACACACATGGCTGCAGAGGGTGACATGATAGTTGGACAGAGGGCACTTGGTGTGGGGGTACATGTACACTGTGCACTGTATATGAATAAATGACACATGCGCAATGATGAATGTCCACTCAAGTCATTTTATTAACACAACGGGTGTATTGAAATGTCCAATGAATATGAAAGTGCACTAACCCTCCACCACCCTCACCAGCCTCCCCCTCCCCCGCAACTCCCCCACACACCCTCACCACTCTCCCCTCCCCCCACAACTCCCTCACTCATGTCCCAACAAGTGTCTATTGCCTTCATCAGGCTGGCCAGTCTACTTCCTGCCACTCCCTAAACCTGGTGGCGGCATTTCCGGCCGGCACAGGGTGCGCGACGACCTGCGGAGTGGGCTGGTCTGTGTTGAGCTGGAGGACAATGGGGTGGCCGTCTGCTCCATTTGGGGGGGCGGACGCTCAGCCTCCATTGCATTAGCAATGCGGCCGAGGACCTGCTGCAGGGCTGATACCACCTCTCACAGTCTACTTGTGTTTTCGGCAAAGATCTTGCCCAGGGAGGCAGTGTTATTGGCAATGATCTTGCCCAGAGAGGCGGTGTTTTCGCGCCACTCCTGCCTTGCTTGGGCATTGTCACTTACAAATTGTCGCACCAGGGCAGTTAGCTCCTCCTGCCACTGCACCCCCGCCGGTACACCTTTGGAGGTGGAGGGTGCTTGGTTGTCATGCACAATTTCTATGGGCTCCCCTATGGGACTCATGGCCCCTTGGTTGTACTCCCACCCCCCGCCCCCCAGACTGCTCCGGGGTGGTGGCGTGGTCGGAGTCTACCGATGTGATCTGGGGGGATGGTGCTGGACTTGGTGTGCGAGGTAATTCAGAGGAGTCGTCCTCCACGGGCACCCACACCTCTTCCTGCGCTGCCTCCTCAGCCAGGGGTGCTGTGGCTGCCGCCTCCCCAACTTACCTTGACTCTGCTGAGTGTGGAGCTTCAGCTGTGTCCTGTGCCAGTGTGACAGGAGTTTCGGGTTCTGTTTTGACGGCCCTTGGCGGCACCAGTGCCGTGGCATCTGGAGGTGGTTTCCTCTGTGGTGCATGGCGAGCCTTGTTTTGGGCTTTTGAGGTCGAAGGCCTGTTGCCCTCATCCCGGGCCCTCTTCCGGGATGTGGTTGGCTGTGGGGATAAGTCCCCCGCCTTGCTGTCATGGTCTGAGCCTGTGGGGGTCGAAGAGAGGGACGGCATGAGTGATGGTTTGATAAGCATCATGCATACATTTGTATAATTGCTCATCTACACAATAGAGGGTAATAGGCAGTTGAGTTTGGATGATCACGTTGCTTGCTATATGGGTGGGTAATGCAGGCATACGTCGGGGTGATTCATGTTGGGGCAGACGTATGGTATGTGACATGCATATTTGTTGGGCCCTGCATGCAGTGTGACTTATGCCATTAACATCTTAGTGTGGTTTTTGTAAGGTGTGGCATTGCCTTGCTCCAGGCATCTGCATGTGTCTATGCTGTGTACGACAACTATGTTGGGAATGTGTGTGTATTGGGCCATGGCTTGCCTCTTTAGACAGACATATTGGTACACTATCAGCAGACTCTGCATTACAGTGTTTTCTTAGGGCACTCACCTCCTTCCGCCGATGATGTTGCACCACACTCCATGTCTCCCACGCCTTCAATGGCCTCCATGCCGATCATGCTTGCACATATGTCCTCCCACGGGGACAGCTTTATGGGAGAGCTTGCTCCTCCGCCAGTTGCCATGGCCTGGCTCCTGTTAGCAGAGAGGATGTTGCAGACTCGCAGGCGCAAGTAATCCCACCTCTTCCTGCAGTCCTTGGATGTGCGGGGGTATTGCCAACCGCGCTTACTTTTTGCGCCACTAGTGCCCAGATCTCCTTCTTACGGATTACAGCCTCCCTCTTGAGGCTCAGGGCAAACACGACATCAGCATTTTCTGCCAGGTTCGCCGCGAGCATGGTTAATTAAAGCGCTCCTTGCGCTGGTGGGAGACACCCTTTTTCACAGTCTTGGGCATTGTAGTGTACTTGTGGATTGGATTTCACACACTGCAATGTCCTCCAGGTCCTGGCTGCTGAGGATGGCAACGGATTGTGTTTTTAAAGATGGCCGCTGTGCTCTTTCCCGTTCCTGTGCGATGACGCTACTTCCGGTTCCGCTTATTTACGGTGACCGTTATTAGCGGTGACCGCTGATAGCGGTGGCCGCTAATGCCATCTTGATTCATGCCGGTAGTGCAAACTGCGCTCTAATTGGTGCCGCTAAGGGCCATTTTCGGGACTTTAGCGGCATGCCGATAATGTCGTTATCGGCATGGCGCAAAGCTTGTGCCCGCAAGGTCGTAATAGCCCTCTATTAGCGGACTCTAACCTGCTCAGATACGCTATTTGCTCCATGCCGGTAAGGACAGTTACTTACCTCCAACCTCGGAATGACCCCCACTGTCACTCCATTGCAGCCACATTTTGACCTTTCTTCTTACAGCTTTGCTTTGCAATTCATGTTGGTATCTTTCAGTTGCTAGAATTTGATGGCTTGACTTTGCTCATTTACACATACATTCAAATTAAGGGCAGTGTTGCATAAGCAAGGGTAATATTTATATTATGTTCAATTTTGCGCATGGGTGCAATGCTCCATGCAATACGATACTATTCCAAAATAATTTCAATTGCTCTTTCAGTAATGTGCTGAGAGCTTTCTGTAAGAAGCGATTGGGGCACTGACGTGGTGTTTTTTTTGTTGCCGTTTTGTCTTCTGGTCCTTGGTGCCTGTGATAAGGCAGGCAGTAATGGATTCTTGTCTGGTGCACCTAATCAGTGGACTTGAGGGGGTGCGGTGCGATGGCTGTCCACTGCACTACATTTTCTTTTTGTCTGTGGGCATCCATTTGCTGTATTTCTCGCGTTTTCTGTTAGATGTTGGTTCAAGAGAGATCAGTGAAAGAGTACAGGCCCTAGATAGGGGTATTGTCCTATAATAGAGTTGCCCTGTTAGCTCATATATCTGTGAGACTTCATGGCCACCTTTGGACACATCATAGAATGTCTCATCTAGTTGCAATGACGCTTCTGTCTCTGGCCACCCGCGCCTAAGATTTCTCAACAGGCGGGAGTATGTCAGGTGTTGCCCTGGGTGCACTCCTGTTTCTCTTGTCAATTCCTCAAAATCTTTAGGCCGACTCACTTTTATCACATCCCCTACTGTTGCCACCCCCTTAGGTTCCCAACATTTTCCCACATTTAGCCTCAGTTGCTCATCAACCCCTTCTAGTGCCACCAACGGGATCTGCAGGGAATACAGTGTGACGTTCTTTATCAAGTGACAAGCTCTGCGCCACATTGTGCACCACAATCTCAGCAGCATGGGTGAGCGTGTCATGTGGGGGTCGGTAATCCATATAACTTTGTTCAGAAAGAACTGGCCTCTTGAGGTCAGTAACAGACGAGATTTGTGCGTTTGTTCATCAGATAGCCATTTGGCTACGAATTGCAACTGGATAACAACAAAATATACTTCGAAATTGTGCAGTTTTATACCCCGCAGTTCATACGAGTTCTGAAGCTTGCACAACACCACCCTGCACCGTGAGTTGTGTGTGCCATAGGAAGCTCCTGCATATACTATGGAGTTTTATAAAGAATGATCATGGTATCACAAACGGGACATTCGCGAAAAAATGAAGGAGTCTCGGCAGCACCATCATCTTTAGTAGCGCTGTCCATCCCATCATGGATAGTGGAAATTTAGCCCATAAATACATGGAATTTTCAATTTTGTTCACTGCCCTCACTATGTTCTGTGTATGTTCTGTCCGAGGATCATGATATATGTCCATCCCCAGATACTGGAATGTGTCTATTTCCCATTTAATTGGCAGCACCGGTAATGTGCGCACCGGCGTCCCAACGTAACTCCCCCAATGGAAACGGACTTGACTTCTGTGGGTTAATTGTTATGCCCAACAAAGCCGCATATCGTTCCATCACAACTAGGATGTACTGCAAATTTGTCTCGGGGTGATGCAAGTAGAGGAGCATATCATCTGCGTACAATGAGATCAAATGCCTTCGTCCTGGCGTGTCTATCCCTGCTTCCCTATACTGCTTCCGCAAATAAACTGCTAGTGGCTCCAACACCAAAATAAAGAGCATCGTAGACCACGGACACCCTTTTCTTGTACCTTTGCTTAACTGCCACTGTTTTGAGACGAGTTCCTGGTTTGACCCTATCTAGCGGTTCGTTGTACAGCCGTCTCACCCACTTGATGTATGTTGGTCCCATACCAAACCCTTCCAACACTGACAACAGCCACAGCCATCTAACTGAGTCAAACGCCTTGACTGCGTCAAGTGATGCCACCATGCATTGCCTTGCATCACCTTGAGTACAATCTATTACGTGGTGCAATCGACGCAAATTAATGAAGATCTTTCTATATGGGACATAACCTGTCTGGTCCGAGTGTATAAGCTTGGCTATGACCGGTTTAAGCCTCTGTGCCATTACTGCAGTGAGAATGTTCCCGTCCTGATTCTGCAACGAAAGGGGCCTATATGAGCCACAGCCTGTATCTGGCTTATTTGGTTTCAGAAGGGAGACAATCAGCGACTCTCTTAAGGATCCGGGCAATCTGCCCATGTCCAATGATTAATTAAGCATTTCTAACAGTGGGGGTAGGATTTCTGTCCTATATTCTTTGTAGAATTTGCTGGTGAGCCCGTCTGCTCCCGGGACCTTGCCAGTCGGCAGTTCTTTGATCACATGCTCTTATTCTTCTAACATGATGGGAACTTCTAACTTGTCCTGTTCTTCTGTGGTTCGCTTGGGCAGACTAATCTCCATCAATCCATCATATCACACTCTGAGGTTTCCTCATATAATCGCTTATAATAGTCATAAAAACATTTATTAACTTCTTGTGTCTCGCACAAAGCTCCATCTGGTCCCACAATTGCTCTGTCTCCCGTTTACTGTCGCTTTTATAGAGCCAGGCCAACAATCTCCCCGGATTGCCCCCTTCTGCGTGTTGTTTGCTCAATGTATTTCTTGTAGCTCCAGCTGCTTAACCCAATGTTTCTGACATTCCTGTTGTAATCTGGTCACCTCCTGTGCTTCTTCTAGGGACCTTTCCCCTTCTTGCGCTATGGCTTCCAGCCTGCCTTCTGCTACCTGGAGCTCTCGTAATTTAACATCTTGCATTCCTTTTGACTTTGATATAACTGCTCCCCTCACCACCACTTTAAATGCTTCGCACAGTGTACCCACTGATTTCACACTGCCCTCTTTATACTTGAAATATTCCCTCACCTTCTCCCGCAGATGGTCACGGAACCCTGTATCTCTGAGTGCCTCAACCCTAAGTCTCCTTGTTGTAATCCTAGTTCGGGTGGGGTGGGGGGGAGCCCCTGCCACATGATGACCAGAGGAGCATGGTCCGAGAGGACCCTAGCCTTGTATTCCGCCTTTGTAAACTCTCTCAGCAGTTCTTCTCCCGCAAATATGTAATCTAGCCTTGTGTAGAGGTTCATGGGGGCTATATAATAAGAATATACCTTGTCTTGCGGATGCGTTATCCTCCATACATCTGCCAACTTGAATACATGCAGCAATGTGTTTAAGACCTTCGCTGCAGGGGCTGGATGGGCAAATTTATCATCCGACCTGTGTTGTACTGGGTCTAGTGTACAATTAAAATCTCCCCATATCAGCGCACCATCCCTGTACTGACCTATCATGGTATATAAGGATCTAAAATAGGCAGCTGTATCGTGATTTGGGGCGTATGTGTTGATAACGCATATTTCTTTATTTTCCACCTTTCCCCGTAGTATTATCATCCTGCCCTCTTTATCTGAGTAGTACTGGAGGATCTTGAATGGGACTGTCAGTGCCACCCATATTAGTACCCCTCTGGCATATGCCGAGTATGATGAGCCTAAGGTCACCACCTCCGTGCCAAGGTGTCCTGTCTATCTTTAGTTAGATGTGTTTCTTGCAGGAGAGCTATACCTATTTTTTGGCGCCTTAAATATGCCATTATTCTGTTATGTTTGATGTAACTATTCATGTCTCTAACATTCCAAGTTGCTATTTTGAATTCACCCATCTTTTTTTATGCATTTCCACACTCACTTTTTGTCCCTTTCCCCTACCCTCCACTGTGCGTGTTTGTAGGCCAACTTCCCTTTAACTACCCTAACTCCCTTCCCTCTCCCAACCATCCCCAACATTTGCCCAGCTCCAAATCTGGATCTCGGGCGTTCCTGCATCTCGCTCCAATCCCGGCCTAGTGCCGTTATTCAGAGCGCAGCAGGGAGGATACTGAACTACCAATATCCTAACTAATCTAAACTAATGGGGTGATGGTGTGATTCCTGGTGCCGCCTAAACCTAAGCGGCACCTGTGCTTCCTGCATTTAGCGGCCAATATGAATGCTTTAGCCCTTCAGCTTTGATGTCCATGTTGGATCATTGCATGTTAGTCACTATGCGGCTCAAGTGTATATTATTCAAGCAATGCAGATTCACTTATCACTTCCGCCTCCCGCCTGGTCTTGTGTCTCTGTCAGCATGTTCAACGTGTCCATCCACTTGCTCACATCTTCAGGGGTCTCGAAAAAAATAGTGCCGTCTTTACATAGGACCTTCATTTTCACCCGATACAGCAGCATTTATTTATTTATTTTATTTATTTATAAAGCGCACCTGGCCCAAGGGCATCTGGGCGCATTTCTTGTAGTTACAGAGACAATATACAGGCAAAAACAGATTTACATAATACAGATTACATAAGGGTAGAAGAACAGAGATTTACAAAGGATTTACATGATAAATTACAACATAAAGGCCTGTGGGCCAATATCAAGTTAAATGACCAGAGCAAAAGGATAGTTAAACATTGAAGCTAAACACGAGATTTACAAGTCTTGTGACTGGGGCCACAGTTTGACTTTGCACTTGAACAAGTGGAAAGAAGGTTCAGATCGGAGTAGGTTAGGCAGTGAGTTCCACAATTTGGTGGCAAGGAATGGGAAACTGGATCCACCGGCTTTCCTGAGCTTGTATCTAGGCAAGGAGAGGCAGTGAGCCTGAGCTGATCGCTGTGGCCGGGTGGAAGTGAGGGGGGAGAAACGGGGTAGCCAGATATTCTGGGGCCTGGTTAGCTCAGCATTTATGCGTGAGTGCAAGAGTTTTGAGGGAAATTCTTAGTGAGACCGAGAGCCAGTGGAGGCCGAGATATGCTGGTTCCTAGGAATATTTAGAGCTGCCCTGATGGCATTGTTCTGGGTTACCTGAAGCTTGCTGATGTTCCTTTGACTGGTCCCTAAGTAAAGGGTGTTACAGTAATCCAGTTTATACATAATTACGGTTCTAGCAAGGATGGTGCAGTTGGAGGTGGTAAGGAACGGTCGACATGCTGTGATAAGTTTGCAACTGTAGGCAGACGCCGAGATAACAGCGTTAGTTTGTCGGGTAAGAGACAAGGTCGAGTCGAGATAAATCCCTAAAGTTTTGGTGTCATTAGATACCTTGATGCTAGTGCCATCAATAATGAAGGATTTGAATGTATGGTCTAATCTGTTGAGGCTGAAGTGGGAACCGAGAATGAGAAGCTCAGTCTTCTCGTCGTTCAGGCACAGCCCATGTTGTGCCATCCAAGCCTGAATGACTTGATAGACATCATTTAGCGCTTTGGTGTCCACTGTGTGATTGCTCGTGATAGGTATGAATATATGGGTGTCATCTGCGTAATTAGTATAGGTATAGGTATTGATATTGATATTTTATTTCTATTGCGCTCGTAGACAAGATTTTAGAGCACAACAAGGCAAGGGAGGGGGAACAGGGGAGAACAAAACAACGATCTTACTAGGCCCAGTGACATCGAGAACGCGCAAGTGCATGGGAGAGCGGGAGGGGAAAAGTGCATGGAAGGGGGAGAAGTGGAAAGTGCGAAGCAAAAGAGAAACAGATTAATAATAATAATAATAAATAAATAAAGGCAACAGACAGTGGTAGCACAGCCAGCAATTGGCAAGTGCAAGGTTTAAGGCAGCTGACAAGGTAGGTCTGATAAGTGCAGGAAGAAAAAGGGGGGGGGCTGTATGGGTACAGATACAGACCCCAGTGCAAGGGCTGGCCCAGAGGCAGTGAGGGAGGGTGGCAGGGTGAGCAGGTACCTGATACAGGAGGGCAGAGGGTGGCCAGGTGCACGATGTCAAGAGAAAATAGATCATCAGGGGAGAGGGGGAGCGAAAGCAGAAGAAAAGGGGACGGTCTTGAGGTGCTTCTGGAACCGGAGATGGTTCTCCTCAAGACACCCAGATGGTCAAGAATATCATAGAGTGGCTTTGTGAACACGTTGTAGAGTGTGGGGGAAACAAACAATCCCGGAGGGACCCCTCACAGGACAGGCGCGGGATCAGCAGCCGCTGACTGGGAGAAGACCCTCATGGATATGTTGGGCAGGAAGGATCTGATCCAGGAGGTGGCCTCATCAGAATAATTAAATGCAGATTTAAAATGCTGACAAAAAATGCGGTAATTGACGAGGTCAAACGCTGCTGATAAATCGAGCAGTAGTAGGAGTGCCAATTTGCCATTGTCTTTGAGGTCTTCAATTTGGGTTTTTAAATCGATCAAGGCAGTTTCAATTCCGTGCATGGGTCTGAAGCCAGATTGTCAGAGACCAATGAGTTTATTAGAGTCAAGATATTCCTGGATCTGCAAATGGGCAGCTCTGTCGAGTATTTTAAGTAAGAATGGGACGGTGGTGATGGTATTTAAGATGAGCTGCGCGTAATCTCCTTTTGACTGCCACATAGTTCATCCTTTGTTTTTGCACCAATAAATTATAATCCGGGTATGCTGTGATGGGCGCTGATGCTCGGCTGATCGTTCCTCCTTTTTGAAAAGTATTCTTGGATTCTCTCCCTATCCTTATAATTCAGTATCTTGGCAATGATCAGCCGGGGTGGGGCTCCAGGCGGTGGTTTCCTTGTCAGGGCCCTATGCGCCCTTTCCACTGTAAACCATTGGGTCAGTTACCCAGCACCTATTTCTTGCAATAACATGTCTTCAATGAAGTTTGTCGGGTTCAAGCCTTCCTTGTCCTCTGGGAGCCCGTCCATCCGTACATTATTCCTCTGTGTACGTCCTTCCGCCTCTTCTGCTCGGTTTTCAAGATTCTGTACCTTGTGCTTCAGTATGGTGACATCCTGTGCATTTTCGCTGCAACTACTTGCATTAGCTTTCACCTCCTTCTCTAGCACCCGGGTGTGTTCTGTTAATGCTCTGACATCCTGTCTCAAGATGGTCACATCGATACTGATTGCATCAATTTTGGATTCCAGCGTCGACTTAAGTTCCGCTATGGCCTCTAGTATCTGATGGCCATTTCGCCCCAGAGTTACCTCTACTCGTGCTTCTTGGGCTGATATCTTCACGTTGTCCGTCACTTGTTCAGATTTGGTAAATACGTGAATTGACAACTGTTTTCCCTTGCTCTTGTTTGACTTGAATGCCATTGTTGCGCTCACTTGCTCCGTAGCGCCCTCCTCTGCTCAGATTTGCGTGGTGCAGTCTTTTGTCTGTTTTGGTGCTTTGTTGGTGGGTTATCTGTTGTGGTTCTCGCAGCCCGTTGTGTATACACGCCCTTCCAGGTCTTGCGTTTCATCTAAGCCCCCCACTTCCACTGGCGTATCCTCAGAATTCCTCTGTGGCCAGGGCCCCAATTGTTATCTTTTATTTCTGGTGCTTCTCCCTTTATCTATGGGCTCTCCAGGTGGTGCTCCTGGGTCTGTTGGTGATGTTGCGGCCCGTACAGTCCCCCACCATGTACTGGTCTCAGCCCTACACCTGTGCACCTCTCCGTTCTGTCTTGTGATTACAGCGAGTCCCGAACTGCCCCTGCAGCCACTGCTCTTCTGTGTTTGTCGCTGTATAACGTTAGCTCCCTGTGCCTTGGCTCTTGCTGGTGTGATCTACCAGATCTGGACTGGCATTACACTGAGGGCATCAGTGTTTCACAGTTTGCATCAGGATCCTACCTCCCCTTCAGGGGACTGCTGTTCCTCCCAGGGGTCTCTGCATCAACAATCTCCCTGAAAGACCTCGGGCCCCCGTGTTATTGCTCACCTGCTGGTCTGGTCGCTGCAGGTATCTCGAAACACTGGGGGCACACTGGGTATTGGTGTGACCCTTGCTGCTGCGCTCCTGAGCGACTGTGTAATGTTGGAGCCTAATGTATGGTATCTGTGACTGTAATGGGTCCAGATGTGACATTAAGATTGTGCCAGGCACCTAATGTCCTTCATTAACCAACCGGAATCGTGCCCAGTCCATGTTGGCCGACTCCTCCTCCACACTCTCTACTGTCGACCTTCTGCAGGGCTGTGTTGGTTGCTCTATACTTGACTCCGCTCCTATGGTTTTACTATGCGGCCCCTTCTACTCGTGAGCCTAACCGCTGTGCCTGTACTGAATCCTTTCAGCTCTTTACCCTAATGTAGTTCTTGGGCGCTTCCCATTCCCACTGTATGCAGCAATCCCATGGCTGTGTCCTGTTGCGAGCGCTTGGTATTTCGCAGCTCCCGTATGCTATTTCTTTTCAATGGCAAGCTTGTCCAGTGTTGTGCGTCACCCAGACATCCGCCGTATGGAAGAATGCATTGTGTTCTGTTCCTTTGTCACTTTTACACTATTACGGAAGGCCTGCTCTGTGTTCTTCACTGGCCCGATACTGTGGGCCTCATCATGAGTCTGGCGGTAACCCTTAAATGAGGCGGTAGCGCTATTACCGCTGCATTTAAGGGTCCGCCGGATCATGGCCTTGGCGGATTTCCCCCCAGCTCTCAGCTGGGGGGAAATCCGCTGCAAAATTGCCGATTTTCGGCACTATTACCGCCGGAGGGAAATCCGCTGGCGGTAATAGCACACATTTTCCCCAATGGGGAATGAGGAATTCCCGAATGGGCCCAATGGGGAATGGGCACTAACCTTTCCGCCAAACCCGTGATCCGTCGCTAATAGCTCCTGGGGGAGTTTGGCGGTAGAGCTAATAGCGCCGGCGGTAATGCCGCTGGTGTTACCACCCAACTCGTGATGAGGCCCTGTATCTCTTAACGAAGTGTATATTGTAACCATGCTGCCTTGACTGAGGGATTCCACCTCAGAGCCGTGTACGGTCCTTGTTTACCAGCTGTTTCAACAGAATACTTCCTATTCTGTGCTTTAATGTACAATGAACGGCTATTGTCCGATTTGCCGTTGCGCCAGCTACCACAATTGTAGACCCTCACTTGTATTCACAGTCCGGGTGGCCCGGTGGAGTTGCAAGCTCTTTCCGCCTCTTCACCGTGTTATTTATCGCAGCTCGCCCGGTGTCAGGTGCTCCAGAGTACTCAGCGTGACCCCGCTGCCTATCCGCATATATTCCACTACTTCTTCCTCTGTTCAACTGGCCTGCAGCTCCTATCCTGCAGGGCCTTTTTTGCCCAACAGCACCATTCAAAGCCACGGTCACCCTTCCATCCTCCTCTGATCCCGTTCAGTTTGCAGGTCAGGGTCTAATCCTGTTGCATCTGTGTCCCGGCTCTACTTTGTGCTGTGCAGCCCTCTGTCGGCCCATTCCTTTGGTCGCATCCTGCGCCATCTTATTATATTTGCTGTGTATCCAGATGACAATTGAAATCCCCTCCCCATATGATCATTTCACCTCTAAACTCTCCAATCATTTGCAGCACCTTATCATCAATGTTCAGTGCGTATGAGTTAACTAAGCATATTGAACGCTCCTCCCATTTCCCCACCATGACCACCGTCCTAATCACATTGTATTAAATACAGATTTGCACTAATTTCTACGTGCACTTAATAAATGGCATTTGTGATTCCACAGAAGCCCTTTTTATCCCATTTAAGCGCACTCCACGTTTAGTGGGACCACGACTAGGTCTACTCTCACCAAATCTGTTAAGACCTACACCACCACCACCTCCCTAGTCACACACTAACTAGGGACTAGAGAGGTACCGCACCCTTGGGGTGCCATTTAGTAATCCTACTTCCTTATCCCCTGACAGGCTTGACCGCGCCTGTTGACAAGATGACGACTGCATCCTAAAGAAGTGGATCCTTCCACCTCTTAATCTGAGCCACTAAGCTCCTCTGATTCGGTAAGCACTGGCATCCGCCTCACATAGTATTCATAACTTCTCTCTGCTAGATCTTTTGCTGACCACGTACATCCTGACACTTTCTTTGTCTGTTTCACTCCTACAGACCACATATGACCCTCCACTCGCAAAGACACTCCTGTCCTGATGAAGGCCTACACCATTAGAGCTCACCTAGCTCCACGCAAAATGGCCGAAACACTGTCGTGTTGACATGTATTATATGTTGTTGTTCAACTCTTGATTGTGCCCACACTCTATGGGCCCCCTACCTGTCTATCATTCCACTGAATTTTCTAAGCTTCCTTCCCAAGGAACCTATAGAGAATGAACAAACTGTACAAGTAGATGTCTCAAATATTGACTACTTGATCATTTGTACTTAAGTACTACACTTTGTATGTCCTCAAATGTGAATGTCCTATGTTTTTGAAAAATACCAGTGTATTACTACACCACTGCACTTAAAAATAAAACCCTTTTGTGCAGAAGAACAGTTTCATGAGAATTCTGTGACCACCCACACAAGGGGTTACCCACTCAGGGTGTAGCAGTGGTTACTCTTCAGCAGAGATCGACCTGACCTTGCTCATTCGTTTGTTGATATTACCAGGGTTGCATCTAAGAGACTATCCCGTCTCAACAACATCAAGATGGATAAAGTGAAAATTGTGTCATACACAGACGATTACTTCAAGAAACTCCTGGGCACCACATCCACCCTGAGTAATGAAGACGGCATCCTCACACAGGGTGTGGCCAAGGATGAACTTGAACACATCAACCAGAAAAAGAAGAAACTCCTACGGACCGAAATGCATGGCAAGTTTATGCTGGAGTACCTCAAAGCTGGCATTATCCTGGAAGGACTGCAGGTAAAGAATATCCCATGGGTATTCACGGATAATCCTAAATTCACAAAAAGCTTTAGCGGGGTCGGAAACAAATGCAGCTGCGATTGGTTAATCCTTGTCATAGACACAGCAGACGAAGAATGTAAAAAACAAGGGGCAGAACTTCTAGAAATAGAGAGGAAATTCCAAGACAATGCCACAATACAAGACGCAAAGACCAAGCTAGAAGAACTAGAAGCAGAGGTCGAGAAATTAAAAACAATAACTATTGAGAGAAAAGCGCAAAAATTCAAGAAGGACCTCCAAAATTACGCAGAAGAAAAGACATATTCTTACCGGCGTGATAACTACTATACTGAACAGCAGCAACAAGGAAACTACAACAGAAGAAACAGAGGAGTAACCAACTCAGGCACCTCATCAAGCAGCAGTGGTAGTACATTGGGAGGTTCAGGCTACCAACAACAACCACAACAACTTTTTTTCCCCAGGGGCATGCAACAAGGGCGACCCAGAAGAAGACCACCACACAAGCCCAGGGACAGCAAATGAGGACCAGGCATTGGTACCAAAACTAACCACAACAGAGAGGATACCAATCTTCAACCTATCCGACCATATAATTTCCGCCGCCGAACAAAACCTGTTGGAAAAAGGGTTGTCCTTCGTACCGGCAGCAAAAGCTCATGCTTTCAACACTGAAGTCGAACTGAAACGCTTTTTCCGGAACATTAGCTTGAAATACTTCTTCGAGGTTTACCTACCAGAACACTCAAACACTATCATGGAAAGACCCGAAAGAGGTACAGACAACACAACAGGCCTCAAAATGAAATCAACATTAATGCCTCCTCCCTGCACTACCCCTTGTGAGTTCGAAACATATGAGAAAATGGTCACCAAAGCTGTCCAGAAGGGACTCACACAGCACAACTTCTACGCAGACAACCTACAAATAGATCAAAGAACAGCGTTACGTTCCCTTAAAGACTGTTAGGCAGAAACCTGTGCAGTTCCCTCTGGGACCACTGCAAAAGATTTAAGACTACAGGTGTTTGGCAGTAAACCCACTTGGTAGCAGTCTGTACCACACAGATTCACTTGGTAGCTGTGGCTGAGCAGTCAGACTTCCCTCAAGAAGAGTCAGGCAGTATACAGAGTATTCACAATAGGTCAAAAAAACACGGTAGAACAAGCAAACACTGACCAGAGCTTGGTGTAAAAGAGATATAATTATTTATTTAAAACCACATCTAATAAAACACGCAGGCACTAATATTAAGCAGTTCAAAAACACGGTCACTAAAAGATATACACTCCCTTAAAAGAATATTAGACAAGTCTTAAGTAAAGCCCCAATTATTTTTAGACAGCGGTGAGCGCTTAACGCAGATGGCACTCCAATCATTCGGTTTAAAAGGGAGAGAAAGGCAGAGCATAAATTGAAACAGATCCCAACACTTTCAAAAGAACACAGCAAGAGAGAAAGGCAGAGTCAAACCGTGAAGTTAGAGTTCAGAAAGCCGGATCCAATTTAAGAGGATCAGAACGAAATGTGTCCAAGGTCACACGGTTGAAAAGTGCACAAAAGTCTCAAAGGTTCAGAAAGAAGTTGGACCAAAAGAAAGGGACCAGTTAGATGGTCATGGCGGCCCGCCCAGTCCAGAAGGTTATGGGATTATTATTACCTTGTAGCAATCTTTAGAAAGGGAGGCCTGGAGGACACGGTACCTTAAAGTGGTGAGAATACTCCAGCGGGGGCAGTTGTTCCTGGCAGCGGATGCAAATCGGTGCTTCGTCCGGGGGAAGAGAGTATCTCGTCGGGGAGGAAGACAGGAGTCCATTGCACTGCCAGGGAAGAAACCAGCCGCGGAGTTCTCAGTTAAAAGGAGCGGTCCTTTTATTCGCGGTCCAGTGGTAAGTGGCTATCCGGTTGCCGGGGTGCTTGGCACGGGCAATTCTACCACAAGACGTCCTGGGATGCGAGGAAAAGAAGGTAAACTGGTTGTGCCCACCAGTCAGGGGAAGAAGACTCTCCAGCCGGGAGATCTTCTCTGTCGTCGGGAAGTGGTGAGTCGGTTCCTCAGGGCTCCACCGGTGGTGTCGTCGTAGCAGGTCGGCTCAGCTTCTCCCTCGTCGGATTCTCATGTCCTGTGGCGACTTCTGAAGTTCCAGTCCCCAAAGCCCTGCTTTTATGCAGCACACCCCCATTCACTCAGCCTAGCTGTCAATCAAACATGCTAAGTGGTGAGCCTGCAGGCTCACCACTTGGGCCAATCACACAAGAGTGCGACTTGAGTTACCAAGGTAACTCAGTCCAGGGTGCCTAAACCCCCTCCCACACCCCCTGTGGTACCCAGACAGAGTGGCACCACTTTTGGAGGCTTCTGTGGAGAAGCCCGCCAAAAGTGGAACAAAGGGCTCGACTTGGGTTGGAGTCACAGAAGAGAACACAAATGCCATTTTAGAATAGAGTCCTGGCAAAAAATACCAACCAGCGAATTAATATTAAATAAATAAACCGGCGGTATGTTTGAGGCTATGAGAATTAAATAATTAAAGTTGGTAGCCCTGAACAATGGGAAAATCCCATAGGGATATATTCGCGGTCGAATATAAAAAGTAGTATCCACTGTCACCAGCCAAAACTCGATCAGGGGGGACGGAGACGTGCCCCCTCGACTAACAGACCTCGGGGCAATCGAATTTCCCCGGCCAGTACGTCCACAATATGATGGTTTGTACTAGTTTCTGTTCATAATTTGGGACTAGTAAAGCCAATGGTGACTTTACATGCCCTGGGAGACAGTAGTCAGTCCCAGGGTATGGAGTCTGTGGTGGGGTGTCACTATGACATCCCTGTGTCACTGCACGGAGGGTGCTGTGTAACACACATAGTAAAAACACATGAGACCCTATGGAGTAAAGGACCCCATAGCCCATAAAACACATTAACAGTCAAAGGAACACCATAAATCATGTCCAGGAGTGGGAGTAAGAGTCTCACTCTTGGCAGGAGTAAAAAACAAACTCCAGAAATCCAGCAAAGCTGCTGGGGGACTCGCTAGGTTAGGAAATTCAGCCTAAACGGAGAATTCTCCCTAACAAAGACAACCATGACATCACCATCAAACCCGCTGATAAAGGCGGTGGCATCGACATTCAAAACACCAAGGACTACGACCTGGAATGCCTGTGCCTACTGAGTGACATCAACGCCTACCGCCTCTTACAAGTGGTCCTCACCAAGAGTCTACAGCATGAGATTTGCAGCCTAACCGACCACGCACTTCGAGAAACTTGGATCTGCAAAGATGAGCATCTTTTCCTCGATAAAGGTTGCCCACGAATCCCGGCATTCTACATACCGCCAAAGATACACAAAAACTTCCAAAAACCTCCTGGAAGACCGATCGTATCGGCTTGTGACTCAATTTTCGAACCCCTATCAGTCTACAGGGACTTCTTCTTGAAACCTTTTGTGAACCAAATTAATTCCTACCTCAAAGACCGCACGGACACCATCCTCATGCCGGGGACCATCAACATGAAACAAGATTACATCTTAGCCACTCTGGATGTAGAAGCCCTCTACACTTCAATCCCACAACTAGAGGCGTTGGAGGTATTGAAACTCTTTCTGGATAAAAGAAATGGCACCGAAACCGTCCCTACAGACTTCATACTAGAATGTGTGAGACTTGAAAAGACCGAAAATGTCTTTCTATTCAAAGACCAATTGTACAAACAAATCAAAGGGGTCAGCATGGGGGCCACCTTTGTACCAGACATTGCCAACTTGTACATGGCACATTACAAAACCGAAAACGTCATGGCAGACACTAATCCCTACAGAAACAACATCAAGCTGTGGAAAAGGTACATCAACGATGTGCTCCTCATTTGGCAGGGAAAACAACAAGACCTAACTGCATTCCAGGAATGGCTCAATCTATGCAATCCTCACATCATCTTCACGATGCACTGGGACTTCTACGGGATTGACTTCCTAGACCTCCACATTTACAGGTCAGGAGACTATCTGCACACTGAACTATTTCAGAAACCTACAGACCGGAACACCTTGCTACACTTTGGAAGCTATCGCCCTCAAGGTCTGAAATATAACCTACCCTACGGACAGTTCTTGAGGATTAGGAGGAATTGCACCAACCGTGACACATATGAGAAACACGCTACAGATCTACAAAACCGCCTTCTCAACAGAGGCTACCCGAGGAAATCCGTGAAACACGCAAGCAAACGAGCAGCAAACACGGACCGTACTATCTGCCTCACCAAAACCACCAAAAAAGAACTGGACAGACTGATAT
The DNA here is from genome assembly GCF_040938575.1 of Ambystoma mexicanum. Taxonomy (NCBI): domain Eukaryota; kingdom Metazoa; phylum Chordata; class Amphibia; order Caudata; family Ambystomatidae; genus Ambystoma; species Ambystoma mexicanum. The sequence goes on along the minus strand of NC_090927.1, from coordinate 188,263,222 downwards.
GCGTGACAACCTTCAGTCCCCTCAGCAATTTGATAAAAAAGACAATCAAGCAGCACTGGCCATTGATCAAGAACACTCGATCTCTCCAAAAAGTGCCCCTTTTTGCCTTCAAGAAAAACCGCAACATCAAAGAGTCACTTGTCCATACGTTTCTTGAAACTCCAAAACAACGCAATACTCTATGGAACTTAACACCTGTTCAAGGACACTACCGTTGTGGCAAATGCATGACCTGTCAGTTCACCGAGACAACCAAAGTATTCACACATAAAGAGATCTCGTGGACCTTACAGGATCACACGAAATGTAATAACGAACAAGTTATTTACACCATTGAATGCCCACGTGGACTTCTATACATTGGGAAAACCATGAGAGCTGTGAAGACCCGAATTGGCGAGCACCGGTCTTGTATAAAAAACAAGGTACTGGACAAACCACTAGTGGAACACTATGTTAAGAAGAACCACACCAACATGGATATAAAGTGGTGTGTCTTACAGAAAATGAACCTCACCCGTAGAGGGGGAGACATTAACAAAACCCTGACCAGACTAGAACAGAAATGGGTCCACAAACTATGAACTGTCAGAGGGTTTGAAAATAACTGTAGTGTGGAAGCATTTCCTGTAAAAAATGGCGACAGTATTTATGTCCTATGACAGAACACCCGTCTACAGCAATGTGTTTTATACAATATGGCTGCAGATGCTGTCTGAGAAACCACATCCACCTTCTGGCCAGACTTTCATACAGATCCTTTCCATTTTCTAAAAACAAGAATTTGCACTATGTAACAATTTGTTTTTTGATTTTGTGTCAAATCCTTTTTTTAAAGTAATTACATCTGTAAATTGATATACACCATTGATGTCATATACCTGTCACGAACAACATGTGGGAATGAAGTAACAAAGGCCTGATTCTATGCTACATGACAGCTGACACCCAAAGTGATTGACAGTGGCTGACATCATCATTATGCGCCAAACCTTGCATGACTTGCATTTTGGCAATGCGGACTGCCTGCATTAACTCTAAACAGACACTTAGGTAGTCACCCCACCTCAGGACCCTTGTTCTTCAACACAGACCTAGCCCCAGACACCCAATGGGATTGACAGGGGCTGACATCATCATCCTGCGCCAAACCTTGCATGACTTGCATTTTGGCCCGACTGACTGCCTGCTTCAACTCCAAACAGGCATCTAGGTAGTAACCCCACCACAGGGCCCTTGTTCTTTAATATGGCCCTAGCCTGCATTCTGCACATTTGCATCCTCAACATCCGAGACGACACACTGCTGTTTCAACGATCTTGGCAGCTGAATGCACTGGCAATAGGTAAGCTCTACTGCACGCGGCTTTATGCACAGAAACTGGTAGGCCTACCCTCACTGTAAGGAATCTCTAAACAGTATGACTCTGCACATTTAAACACCCATAGCCCTTCGTGCCACCTATACCATAGGCTGCTTGACACGTGTTGTGGCACCGTAATCCAGAACTTGCACAGCCCACATAGATCACGGTCCACCCTTCCCCCAGGACCGTGGAGAAGGGGCACTCTTTTTAATCACATTGTATTAAATACAGATTTGCACTAATTTCTCCGTGCACTTGATAAATGGCATTTGTTATTCCACAGAAGCCCTTTTTATCCCATTTAAGCATACTCCACGTTTAGTGGGAACACCACTAGGTCTACTCTCACCAAATCTGTTAAGACCTACACCACCACCTCCCTAGTCACACACTAACTATGGTCTAGAGAGGAACCGCACCCTTGGGGCGCCACTTAGTAATCCTACCTCCTTATCCCCTGACAGGCGTGACTGCGCCTGTTGACAAGATGACAACTGCATCTTAAAGAAGTGAGCCACTAATCTGAGCCACTAAGCTCCTCGGATTCGGTAAGCACCAGCATCCGCCTCACATAGTATTCATAACTTCTCTCTGCTAGATCTTTTGCTGACCACGTACATCCTGCCACTTTCTTTGTCTGTTTCACTCCTACAGACCACATAGGACCCTCCACTCGCAAAGACACTCCTTTCCTGATGAAGGCCTACACCATTAGAGCTCACCTAGCTCCACGCAAAATGGCCGAAACACTGTTGTGTTGACATGTATTATATGTTGTTGTTCAACTCTTGATTGTGCCCACACTCTATGGGCCCCCTACCTGTCTATCATTCCACTTAATTCTCTAAGCTTCCTTCCCAAGGAACCTGTAGAGAATGAACAAACTGTACAAGTAGATGTCTCAAATATTGACTACTTGATCATTCGTACTTAAGTACTACACTTTGTATGTCCTATGTTTTTGAAAAATACCAGTGTATTACTACACCACTGCACTTCAAAATAAAACCCTTTTGTGCACAAAAACAGTTTTATGAGAATTCTGTGAGCACCCACACAAGGGATTACCCACTCAGGGTGTAGCAGTGGTTAGTCTTCAGCAGAGATCGACCGGACCTTGCTCATTCGTTTGTTGATATTCCCTTCCGAATACTTCTGTACTGGATACATCCTTTGGAAAGACCTCGCCACCTGAGGTGAGCTCACCACATTCTGCAGATTGTCAACAAATTTCAGAATTCAGAATGCCCAGCGTCTCTCAGCCTTTGACTTGTTGAGGCTGCTCGGCCTCATGGCATTCTATATTTTCCTGGTGCCAGAGGCTCGCCGGAGAATGAGATCCCTCCAGTGGGCTCAATTCTCGGGTGACATGTCAGACCTACTTCAGGTTCCAACAGCGTCGCACAGGATCTCCTGTGGTGGGCATGCAAGGACAATATTCTGAAGGGAGAACCTTTTTGTCAACCATGGCTGGAGATAACGGTAGTGACGGATGCCTCACTCACAGGTTGGGGAGCCAATGCCAGCAATCTGACAATCAGCGGTCGTTGGTCTCCATCGGAGTCCAAACTACATATCAACCTTTGGAGCTGAGGGCAATCAGACTAGAGCTGAAGGCCTTTCTGCCCTCTGTGCGGGGAAAGAATGTCCTGATAATGACAGACAATACAGTGGCCATGCACTACCTCAAAAAGAGATGAGGAGTAGGGTCACTACCACTGTGCAGAGGCAATGCAGCTCTGGTTCTGGGCAATACATGAAGGAATCTCTCTGTCAGCAGTTCACCTAGCTGGAGAGAAGAACACAGCGGCGGATGCTCTGAGCAGGCAGAGCACAGTCTGCCACGAGTGGGAACTAGCTCAGGAAATCCTTCAAGAGATCTTCGCCCTTTGGGGAACCCTTCAAATGGATCTGTTCGCGACCGGAAATGTGAACGGTTCTGCTGCAGGGAATTTCCCCCAAGAGGAGCTCTAATATACACGTTCATCTTCAAGCGCTCGTCTGAGGAAACGTCATGTTTTAAAATACCTTTGGTGATAGCATTTCTGAAGGGACTCACTAATGTGTTCCCTCCATCTCCTTTTCAGGTTCCTGTTTGGCACCTTAATCTTGTTTTGAAATTTCTTATGTGTGCACCATTTGAACCACTCCATTCATGTCCTTTTAGACTACTAGAATTCAAAACCATCTTGTTAGTAGCGTTAACATCAGCCCGTAGGGCGAGTGAGTTGCAGTCACTGTCTTCTAAACCACCTTTTACGTTTTTTTATAAGGACAAAGTCATCCTTAAAATCAAACCTTAATTATTACCTACTTTTTACCCACCACCTCATCCAGACTTGACCTGAGAAGGACTCTTGTCTACATTTCAAGGATGTCTAAGTTTTGTCTAGATGACCAACTGTTTATGGGATATACTGTTAATAGACTGGGACAGGCTGTAACTAAACAAACCTTGTCCGGATGGATTATTTGAGCTATTGCTGAATGCTATAGACTGGCCGGGAACGATCCCCCGAAGGCTTGAGAGCCCTTTCCACTAGGGGCATGGCTACTTCTTCTGCTCTGCAAAGAGGGGATCCAATAATAAATATTTGTGAGGCAGGCACTTGGTCTACCATTCCCACTATTACAAAGAATTACTGCCTTGATTCCACCTTAAGTTAGGATGGAAGCTTTGGGAAAGCAGTCCTTCATTTGTTCATAACAACCCTTGGTGACATTCTGACTCCCTCCGCCAAAACTAATACTGCTTTGGGAGTCTATCAAAGATGAGGAATACGTGGGAAGACACAGTCCATTCCAAGAACAAGTTACTTACCCCATGTAATGTTCTTTCGACTGGATGTTCCTCCCACGTATTCCTCACCGCTCCTCCCAGCCTACCCCGCTGTACAATTTTCATGTTATTACAGTTCTTCCTTCACAGTAAAATATGGTCTAAACCACATTATTGCTGGTAGTTCTACTGTAAGAAAAACACAAAAAAACAACTGAAGCCAACTGGCGCTGCGTGTTCCCTATATACCTTTGATGTCATCCTCGAGGCAGAGGCCCTCACGGGACATCAATTCGACCACATCGATGCAGAGCGCCCTCTGCGAAAAATATTTTCCGAATCAGCTGAAGCTGGATATAGGAGATATCATAGATGAGGAATACGTTGGAGGAACATCCAGTTGAAAGAACGTTATATGGGGTAAGTAATTTGTTCTTCCCACCCATTGTTTTTCCACAGGCATGCATCGGCTTTTCCACAGCTGGGCCAAGCAGCATCTAGCTGTTACCAGCATAACCTGTACCACATGCCCACTCCACTCTCTTCCTCCTCCTCCCCTAGCTGGACCCAACAAAAGAGGAACCACAGCGAAAATCCCCTGTGTATCCCGTTGACCCCTCTAACCCATAATAGGACATCTCTCCAGTAGACTTGCGCCTTATGACAGCCCCACCACATATGACCATAGTGCCCTCTCACCCGTTTACACTTGAAGCACTGCAGGTCCTGCCCCCATCGCCAGCACAGCCAGCGGATAGTGTCATCTGTGCAACAATTTCAGGGCCTGGTGTCTATACTGGAGGGAGGTCATAGCCCGGGCGTCCTTACTGCACATCAATGCCCATTGGGCGTCATCTACATCTTTGCCCAGATCTTGCCCCCACCTAACTCTGGCTGGGGGGTGGGTCCCTGGGTTCCTCCAACAGGAGTGTCCTATACAACTGGGCAATAAGCCCCTTTGAGCCCGTCCGCGTCAACAGGAGGTGCTTGAATTCAATCAGTCCACTCCTTTGATTCTCACCCCATTGGCCCCCTGTCAGCACCCCCTTCAGATGCAGGTAACGGAATACTGAGAGCCTTCCCACCCCCAGACACTCCTCTAGCCTTTCCAGAGCGATAAACCTCCCCCTTCCCACATTAGACCAGCCTGGCTCAACCCCGCCTCGTACCAAAGCTGGAATGCCAGCAGTTCATCGACCCCATCCCGCAGGGGGAAGGATCCAGATACAACTCATTGGTGACGGCCACATGTACAGCCATCTATTCCCCCCCTCTTTCCTCCAAAGGGACCACAGTACTTCGAAGACCAGGTGACACGACACAACACAACACACTCCTCGGGATGCAGGAGTCCGGCACCCATAGCCATTCCCCTAGGGAATCTTGGGCCAGAACTGCGTTGTCAGTGTTTGTGTCCATGTGGTCCACCATTATACGAAACTGGGCAGCCCTTTAGTATGTATAGAGATGTAGGTATCCCACTCCCCCTTTTTCCTTCTGCATTATCATTGTCTTGTAAGCAATCCTATGTTTGGCCCCCGCCCAGAGGAACTTTATTAAGGCTGCCTTGACGTCCTCAAGAAAAGACTTTGGAACCTTCACCGGGAGCCTGTGGAATAAAAATAAAGATTTGGGCAATATCACCATTTCAATGCAGCTTAATCACGCCATCCATGAAAGCTTCAACCTTGCCCACCTCTCCATGACTTTCTGTACAGCCGAACAAAGCGGTAACACATTCCCAGGGAAAATCTCTCTGTACTGGCGGTAAACCTGCACCCCTAAGTACCAAAAGGAATCCTCTTCTATCTGAAAGGATAACCCCCTTATATATTCCCTCTGCCCCACCAATTCCTCTACCACATAAGCCATCGACTTCCCGAGGTTGACCTTAGATCCAGATAGCTCCTCTTACCTTGTTAACCCCTCTAATATGCAGGAAACTGAGAATGCTGGTTTAGTGATGTAGAGCAGGGCATCGTCCTCAAATAGACTGACATTGCAAGTTAATTCCCCTACAGAGACCCCCCTCCATTCCTTCATCCTTCCTCGCCCCCACCGCCCACGGCTCCATCACTAAAGCATAAAGCAACGGGGAAAGTGCGCACCCCTGTCTGGTGTCACAACGTAGCGGGAAGGCCTGTGACATACCCCCTTCACCACCACCCTGGCCCTCGGCTCAGAGTACAGTGCCTTGATCCACCCCCCCTATCTCGGGACCATCCTAATAGCTGAAAGTTCCTCCTCCATGAAGGCCCAGCTCACCCTGTCAAAGGCCTTCTCCGTGTCTAAGACCAAGAACAGGGACCCCTCCTTTATCACACCCGGTGCATTGAGAATGTGCAGTGTCTTACAGAGATTATCCACCCCCTGCCTGCGCATAATAAGGCCTGTCTCGTCTGCAGGTAGAAGTTGTGGGAGGCACAGCTCCAGGTGCGACGCCAGCACCCGGGCAAAGATTTTAGCGTCAATGTTGAATAGGGAGATGGGATGGTCTGAGGCACAGTTGGCTTAGTCCTCCTCTGGTTTAGTGAAAACTGCCATTAGGGCCTGGAGGAATGTTGGCGGCATGCTATCTCCCCCCACATTAAACAGCTTGGCCAAGGGTGCTGCCAACAGGGATTGAAACTGTGTTTATAAAAGTCTAAGGTGAACCCGTCCTCTCCTGGGGCTTTGCCTGCTTTTAGCTTTTGTATCACCCCTATCACCTCTTCCCGTGGAATTTCCTCTTCGAGCGCCTAATTCTCGGCCCCCAAAAGTTTAGGAAGCTGCATCCCCTCCAGATAGTTGGGGACTTTGTCCCTTGTCGCCTCTGCCGGCCTGACGTATAGATCCCGATAATACTCTGCAAACTGTGTCAGAATCTCCTCTCCTCCCTCAACCAGGACCCAATCAGCCCCCCATATCTTATCCACTCTCCTCTCTGTCCTACCTCCCTGCACCCTGTTTGCCCAGAATGTACCCACTGCGTCTCCCTTCTCTTGTCTCTCTATCCGCACCCATTTGGGTCAGCTGAGCCCGTAGCACTTTCAGGACCTCTTGGAGTCTAGCCTCGTTCAATCACTTTTACCTCTTCTTCCTCACCCCTTCCGTGATGAGTAGACCCCTAAATGTGGCCTTTGCCGCCTCCTAAACCGTGGCCATTCCTAGCTCCCTGTTATCATTGACTGCAAAATACGCCTCCATCTCCTTCCTCAAAAAATCACAAAACACCCAATCTCTCATTAAAATGCCATTGCGCCTCCAGTGGGGCTGTCGTTGGTATGGCTTCACTAATCTCCAGTCCACCACCACCAGCTCAAGGTAAGACCACTTACAACCTCCACATCTCACCCACCTGGTCTAGCGGGACCAGCAACAGATCTATATGACTGGTGTGGGGGAGAAAGAAATGTTTACCCCTGGCCCCGGTCATTGCCTCTACCAGACGTCCACCCAGTGATAGACATGCAGGAGATTCTGAAAGGAAATGTTCTCCTTACCTGCCGCCCTTGGTTCCCCTCCCTTTGCCGACCAACAGTTGAACGACGGGTCTGCCACTAAATTAAAACCACTGTCCAGTTTTCCAACATCCTAAAGATCAATGCATAAAACCCATTTGCCCTGCATTCGGTGCATATAAAGTGGCCAGCGTGACCTTTATACCCTCGTAGAGGCCTTTTGACCCCCAGGAACCTGCCCTGAAACCCCTGCTTGATCTGTGGCTCTGTCATCCTGAATGCTGACCTTCTCCAGCATGGGGTCTGGCATGGATTCACATTCTCATGAGTATTCCCCGTCGTCAGGCTGGCTGGGAATCCTCGGTAAAGAAAGAATCAGTTTCAGTTTCGTTTCTGAACTGTCTTTCTACTAATAACCAATCACTGGTCTCTGGGTCATACTGCCCCCAGCCAATGACTGCCCTCTACCTAAGCTCCTCCTCTGGCAGCCACCTTCAGCTTTTTACCGCACATTCAAGTGTTGGGAGTCCTCGTGCTTAACTCTCGAGCTTTTACTGCGTATTGCATTTTTCCAAAGAGTTTACTCTAATTTTTTCGGTCAAATCGAACCTCAAGCTTCACCAATTCTTCTTCCGATTAACGGGGACCCGTTGTGGAAATCTCTACGCCCCTCAAGGGCGAAATTTAATCGAATTTCACTTCTTGAAGCATTCCGGAAGATCTTTGAGGCCTAGCCCACATGGACATGGCCAAACACAAAGGAGACTCGACGCCCGTGGGATCCAAGCTGTTTAGGATCTGCGCAGGATGTGGACTACAGAACGTCTTCAAGGAGGATGAGCACTCTCGGTGCCTCTACTGTCTGCACTCCGACAAGTCACACGTGGAATAGGACTGTGCGTTCTGCAAGGACATGTCTGTGCGTACCATGAAGGACCGTCGCATACGGCTCGCTGACTGGCTGGAGGTGAAGAGCCCGGCGGCAGGTGAGCCCAAGAAGAAGTCTGAGCGGTCTTCTAAGACCTTTCAGGGCGCTCTGGCGACAGGGGCCCAACAGAAGGTAAAGGACTGTGAGTCCGCGGGCACCGGGAGTGCCGTTGGAACGGGCTCCTCAGCTGCCAGGCTGGGCACAGCATCGCCGACGCCGTCAAATACGAGCCAACGCTCCGGCTGGACGAAAAGGAAGTCGGAAAAACTGGGTAAGCTTCGGGAGAAGCCCCGGTTGTCCCCGAAAGAGAAAGCCAAGGGGGAGCGAGGTGGTGCCCCTCCCCCCACAGTGAAGGCCTCAGACGGGTTGTCCACGGCCCCTGCCAAGATAGACCGGTACGAGAAGAAGTACCCGGTCCCAGACTCCGCTCTTATGTGCCTCAGGGCACAGCCGTCCCCGGATTCAGTAGTCTCTGCGGCGGCCAAGAAGAAATCGGCAGGGGCGACCGCATCGACTTCCACTTCCCCGCCGGACGGCGAGGGGAAGAAGCTGGACGCCATGGGACGTCGGGTCATCTCGTGGGCAGCGACGACCATTAAGGTGGCCAACGCTCTCGCTATCGTGGGCCGCTATGATAGGGAGCTGTGGTTTAAAATTGCCCTCCTCCTGGACTTCCTTTCAGACGACAAGAGAGCGTAGGCCCTTGAAATCCTGGAAGTGGGCAAGGTGGCTTCGGACCACGCCATCACGGTAGCCACGGACATCGCTGACACCGGTTTTCGCCAGATGGTTAACAGCGTTTGCCTTCGCTGGTGCAGTTGTCTCAGGGCTCCCGACTTCCGTCAGGACGTACAGACCAGGGTACTGGACATGCCCTTCGACGGGAACAACCTGTTCGGCAAGGCAGTGGACGAGTCACTGCAGGTCATCAAGGCGGACACGGAGATGGCCCGTGCCTTGGGCACACTCCATCAGCGATGGCCATCCTTTCGGACCTCTGGAGGCAAGTCTCAAGGTGCCTCCAAAGAATTTGGCGGCAGCTCTTCTTCATACCATCAGGCGGCCCATTTTCGTCGCAGGGAGCCTACAGGGGCCGCAGCAAGGCCGGTGGACATCGTCATCGCCAGGGGGCCCAACGTGGCAAGGCCTCGGCAAAGCAGGACTCAACCGGCTGTGACATCGCGCCCCCACCCGAGCACCCCGGTGGGAGGCCGGCTGGAGAACTTCGTCGGCGTGTGGAAATCCATCTCCACCGACCGTTGGGTGCTGGATGCCCTGGCCCACGGACACACTCTGGAGTTCCAAAGGAAGTGTCCCCACTTTCCACCAGTGGCCAGGAAAGAAAACCACATCCACACCTACTTCTGGAGGTACGAGCGATGCTGGGAAAGGGCGCGATAGAGCTCGTCCCGAAGAGGCTCCGGGGCTCCGGAGTATACTCGCGGTACTTCCTTGTCCGAAAGAAGACCGGAGGCTGGCGGCCCATCCTATACCTCCACCGCCTCAACAAATACATAAAATCCCAGAGTTTCCGGATGGTCACCCTTCAGCACGTGCTGGAACAGCTGGAAGAAGGGGCCCGCCTGTCGTCCTGGACCTGGAGGATGCATACTTCCACATCCCCATACACAAGGGACATCAAAAATGTCTGCGCTTCGTGGTCCAAGGGCAGCACTATCAGTTCAAGGCACTGCCCTTCAGTTTGAAGTCGGCGCCAAGGGTCTTCACCAAGTGCCTGGCACCGGTGATGGCGCGGCTGCGCCTGCAGGGGATCCACATTTACCCCTATCAGGACGATTGGCTCATCTGAGCGAAGTCAAGGGAACTCGCCGTCGACCACACAGCGAGGACCGCCCTCCTGCTCACAGGAACTGGGGTTCTCGATAAACTATGCAAAGTCTTAATAGGTGTCATCGCAAGACGCGCTGTTCCTGGGAGCCAGGCTCAACACGGTGGCTCAGCTGGCTTCATCGTCGGAGGAGAGGATAAAGGCCATCCTGGGCAGGGTACAACGGCTGTTTGCCATGGAAGTTGCCAGGGTGAGGTCCATCAAGTCCCTGCTTGCCATGATGTTGTCATGCATCTACCTCGTGCGGCTGTGCAGGTTGCGGATACAGCCGCTGCAGGAGTTCCTCAACGACCGTTGGATACAAGTGGCGGGAAGCTTCGAAGGCAAGATCGCCCTCAACAAGGCTTTCCATCAAGCGATCTGGCTGCGGGCCTGGACTTCCAGACCCCAGCGCATCAGGAAACGGTGATGACGGACGGCTCCTTGGAGGGATGGGGCGCGCACACCGGAGATCTCCATGCAAGAGGCCTTTGGCTCCCGGAGGAGAGGTCACTGCACATCAACGTTCTGGAGCTCTGGGCCGTGTTCTGGGCCCTCAGGTACTTTCTTCCGTCCCTCAAGGGCAAGGTGGTACAGTTCTTCACCGACAACACCACCACGATGTTCTACATCCGGAAGCATGGGGGCATCAGATCCCTGGCTCTCTCCAAGGAAGCGCAGGATCTGTGGCACTGGGCCGTCGCCCAAGGGATGTTCCTGGTACCCTTTCATCTGGCAGGAGTGAACACTGTCACCGACTACTCCGCAGGGAGCTGCCCTCTTGCCATGAGTGGGAGCTTCAGCAAGATCAAGTAGATCTCCTATTCTGACAATGGGGCAATCCCCAGATCGATCTGTTCGCGATGGCGGCGAACACCAAGTGCCGGAGGTTCGCCAGCAGGTTTGCCCAGGCGGGGAGCTTGGGGGATGCATTCTCCTTCCCCTGGGACGGCCTGTTCCTCTATGCGTTCCCACTGTTGCCGTTGCTTCTGCGACTCATCAGCAAACTCAGATGGTCCCGGTGCAGGATGATCCTCATCGCACTGGCATGGCCGAGACAGATATGGTTCCCGGACCTTCTGGACATGTCAGCGTCCCCTCCAGTCAAGCTGCCGACCGACGTGGATCTTCTCGCCAGGGAAGGAGGTGCGATCCTGCATCACGACCCAGGATCGCTGAACCTGCAGGCCTGGCTCCTGCAGCACTGGAGGCTATGATATCTCGGCGGACTGCAAGGAGGTACTTGCCAAGGCCAGGGCTTCCTCGACTCTTAAGTGCTATGGACATAAATGGAAGAGGTTCTCTGTCTGGTGCGGTGCACAAAAGATCAACCCTCTACCAATTACAGCCCCTCAAGTGCTGCCGTACTTGCTGTCGCTGGCCAAGGCGGGGCTGGCGCATGCCTCCTTCAAAATTCATCTAGCGGATATCTCCCGCTACACCAGAACTCTGGGCGGTCATCGCTGTCATCTCACCGCCTGGTGAAGGAGTTCATGAAAGGACTGTTCCGCTCGTTCCCGCCGGTGAAGGCTCCGGCCCCGGTGTGGGAGCTCAATGTGGTGCTGACCAGGCTCATAGGCCCGCCATTCGAGCCTTTGCATTCAGCGCCGCTGAAATTTCTATCGTGGAAGACAGCGTTTCTTGTGGCCACCACCTCCGCACAGCGAGAGGGAGGGATCCAGGCCCTCTCCTGTAAGCCTCCGTACCTGACATTCCACGAGACAAGGGTAGTGCTGAGGACGCACCCCTCCTTCATGCCCAAGGTGCCGTCGGACTTCCATCTCAAAGAGGCCTTGGTGTTGCCTGTTTTCTTCCTGTCGCCTTAGTCGCCAGCTGGGAGGACTTTGCACTCGCTGAATCTGGCTAGAGCGCTGAAGTTCTAGGTGGACCGCACAAAGAGTTTTCGGAAGACATCACAGCTGTTTGTGAACTTTGGACCTGTGAACCAAGGGAAGGCCCTCTCCAAGACTTCCACTTCCAGATGGCTCTTCGCTGCATCATGCACTGTCACCGGTTGGCAAACCGACCGTTGCCCGGCTGTCTGAGAGCACATTCGACCAGAGCGATCGCTGCTACTACGGCGTTCCTGTCTGGTGTGCCCCCGCTAGACATTTGCAGGGCTGCTACGTGGAGGTCGTCGCACACCTTCACGAAATTCTACTGCGTCGACCGGGATTCCAGGGAGGAGTCCAGAGTCGGCCAAGCAGTGCTGCGCAACCTGTTCGCTTGAAGGTGAGCCTGGTGAGGAGGTAAGAGATGCTTAATGTTGAGTTGTTGAAATGCTTAATGTTGAGCCTTGCCACCTCCCATGGTTGTGCATGTGTGTACTGCTATGTATTCTTTTATTCATGAGCATGTGAATCCATGCCAGACCCATGCTGGAGGACAGCAGTTACAGGTAAGTAACTTGTTCCTTATCAGGATACCCACCCCCTCCTTCTTTCGGTCCTTGTGAGAGGCCCAGCATGCCTTACCTATATCCTTCCCCCTTATCGCTGATTCAGCCCCCTGCTTATAGTGGGTCTCCTGGAGGAAGACTCTTGTTTTGGGAGGTCAGCAACTTCACATTTAACGTAGCCACCCTAAACTCAGCCATAGCCCTGCAACCCTACTCACCCCGTCTCCTTCCGAGCCCTCGTCAAACAGACCATCCTTTCCCTCCGTAGCCCCCACTGCATGGATCCCCATTCCTGCCCTCCCTCGTGCTCCCCTTCCCTCCCACCCTCCCTCTGAGGCATCCGACCATGTGCCCTCAACATTGCGGTGACACCTACCGTACCACCAGGGGCATTGTCCCTGCCCCTGACACTCCACTCAGTTCCCCCTCAATTTTCCACCAACCCCTTACTAGCTAATTCAGCGCGCCCCCCAGTGTTGTCACGGAGCCCCATCCCTTAGTACGGAGCCCCATGACTCGCACTCCCTACCAGCAGCCATCTTCCATCTCCCCTCTTATCCAACCTATTAAACAACTTGTAAACTGTTTGAAAACACAAGAGGAACAGTTCTCCCCCTACAACCCCAACACAACAGCACAGTCCGCCTCTTGCTTGCCCCACATTTTCAATCCATGACAGGAGAGACCTTGGAGCACAGTCCAAGGCCAAGGAAAGCATATGAAATAGGAACTATAGAGGAAACCCCTAACCCTTTTCTCATGTTCACGTATCATCTCTTCAGAGGGATAGGGTATTCAACTTCTGGAACTGCCTGGCCCCTTGCCCTCGGGCAGTGATATTAGCATGGTTTAACAACGGCCACAGGGTTCCTGCCGGGAGTCCGGTCAAGCCCTGCTTTCTTGGGAATTCCCATTTCGCGGTTCGACCAGTTCCTCTGTGGTATGCTTAACCCCCTTCTCCGTGACCAGGTGGTATTTCTCCCCCTACCATTCCAACACCAACGCAAAATGGTACCCCACCTATTTCTCACTGCTTTCTCCTGGATCCACTTGTTTAGGGATGCACATTTCCTACGTCTCGACAGCGTGTGGGCCGACAGGTCCTGGAAGGCAGCCACCCGGGAGTCTCCATATTCAACTTCCCGAAGGCACAGTGCCTTTTCGAGTATCTTCACTGTGTTGCCATAATAATGCATCTGCGCCAGGACAGATTGCTGTCCCCTACTCGCTCCTCCCTCCTCCAATACGATGCGCTCGCGTAATGGTTACCTTCTCCACTTCCTTGGACCCCAGGATCCTTCCAATTATTTTTTTGTATTTTGTGTTCCAGGCCCGGGGGACTCACCTTCTGCTTCCTGCAGCCCCAAAAAAACAGAGGTTGGTGGGTTTCTCCCTGTTTTCGAAATAGTTAACCTTGAGACGTAGCTCCTCTTCCCGTCTCTCTAGCTCCAAGAAGCGCCCCTCTGTTTGCACTTCTGCAATCCCCTTTGAGGCCTGGTTGACCTACACCCCCTCCACTCTGTCCTCCAGTGCTACCATCCTCGCTGAGCTATCCGCCATCTTTGTGCCAATGTCCATCCGCATTCCCCTTATCTCCGACAGAATGGCCTGGATATCACTTTTGATTGTACCGAATTCTATCGCACATGGGTGAAGTCCCCCTTGGCCTTCACCATCGTCTCACAGTCCTGATAGCGGTACTGGGCGAGGGTTCCTGTCCAGCTCATTCACTTTCACCTTCTCCTGTCCACCTGCGGTTGCGCAGCCCTTCCGGATCACTCAGGTGTTCACCTTGCCCTCCTCCATCTCTTCGATTCTTCGATTCAGCACCCCCCAGGTGGAACAGCCACCCGGGAAGACCTTCCACCAAGCCCACCCCTGCAAGGCACTGCAGTGTGGGCCCCCAGGCCCTCCTCTCTCCACCGTCCGGTTCTTCCCCCTCTACTCCTGGCTCGCTAGGGATTACACTTTGCTGCTGATTGCAGGGTGTCTCCACCCTTCCACAGCACCACTAGTCTCCACTACATGCACTGTGACTCTCCTTGCTATACCCCAAGCACCTCAATGCACCAAGGTGCACACTATTTGAGTCCCCGGGTCCGGATTTCCTCTGACTGTCCCTGGCACCCTGGGCCTGGGGCCCAACTGACACCCACTAACCAGTCCACTGGGGGTGCATCCTGCCGCTCAATTGCCAGCCCCCGGCTTCAGTCTTCTGCAGATATAATCACTGGTGGCACTTGCACTGCCTCCGCCCCCGCAGGTGCTGCACTTACATTTTACAGCCGCTAGCACCATCAGCTCATTTCCCCGGCTCCTCTCTACATTTGCTCGAGGCCAGCGGCCCTCTCGGATTCACTGCCCGGCATGCAGCCGTGTCCACCGCCCAGCGGAGGTCTTTACTGCACCTAGGGCTGCATCAGCCGTTCCACTCACAGGCTGCGTCCTTCATCTGGGGCGGGGCAGCCTCCCTCCGCTCCCGAGGCCGCCACAAAACGAACCACCGTCAGGCCAAGCCGCAGTCTGGGCCCTCAGCTGTGCCCCTCACCAGACTGCTTCATAGGCGTCTCCTCTCCCATCCAGCCTGCCCACAGATGGGCTCCCCTTGCCGCCACATTGCCACCGCCGGGACTCCCCTTTGCCGCACGAGCTGCTCACCCCGGTCCTCAAGATCCAAGGGGGAGTGGCCGGTTCTCACGCACCACCTCTTCGTCCCCCTCCGGTGTTGGCTTTGCTTTGGTTGGAGATGTCCCTGTCCCGCTGGATGATGGTGGGGTCTCTGCCACTGCTACAGGCCACACCACCACATCATCACTCATTTCTTGTGAGCAATTTGCTGTGGCAGCCTTCACTGATGGCAGCCTTCTCTGATTGCAGGGTATCTTGCTTTGTGGTGCCCAGCTGTGTCGTTAATGCTCTTGGTTTCCCCTTTAATAGGTCGCTCAGCAACACTATGGACTCCCCATGGGCTTTTAATTCCTTGTGAATGCGCCCACAAAGCTTTAACAAGATCTTCATGGCGAAATGAATAACCTCACTGCAAGTGGTAGTACCAATCTTTGCAGTGTTATCCAGACTATTAGATGTAATAAAAGTCGCTTTAGACCCTGGATTAAGATCTGCTTGTGAGCTACACGCCGATTGTATGCGTACATTGGGGGATGCCGATAGACGTTGTTGTGGAGGTTGGCCAGAGACAGTTAGTTACTGCCTTGTAAGCAATGACTTTAACTTCTCCAGAAATGTTGTCAGAGTCGCTCACGGGATTGCTAGTTGCATCCTGTATTGAATAGCAATGTTTGAGCAATTATTGTCGATATCAAATGAAGAGAGGCCACCAGTCGTCTCTTGTTGATGGTGAACCGTGTAGGTTGAAGGCTCCTCCTGTGCTTCCTCCCCCATTAGGGTGACATTTTTTATTTTTTTTTGACAGATTTGTGAGATCAAATAATTTGTGGATGTGCACTGAACTTTCAAGGCTGCAGGGGGGAAGAGGTGAGCAGGAAAAGGTTAATGGAAGTTGCTCCATTTTTTCCTCAGGGTTTTGGACGCAGTTCTTCTGTAACTGGATCCAATGCTTTCTGAAGGCGGAAACCTCAGGAGGTTCACACATTAGTCAGAGTGAGCTTTCTGAAACAGTCTTAGTACTGCGCTCTCATGCATATTCATTTACATCCTCTGGTAAGCTCTCCTGCTCCTCCACAAAAGATTTCACAATTTTCTCAGCGCCTTTTTGTTTTATTAACCCTCCCTGACTGGAATGAAAGTAGTCCATCTTGACACGCCAGCAGTGATGAGATAACAGTTCTGGGCTTAGCACTGTTTCCATGTTAATTCGCAATTCTGTTTTGCAGGCTTCCACCAGAAGAGTTTGGTATGGTCTAATTTAAAATAACTCCTGCCGGGGTGACATTTTAAAGATTCTTTTTTGTTTAAGTGCTTAGCAAATGAAATGCTAGTGGTGTGTGTAGTGACCGATTATAGCAACAAAGGGAAGCCGTGTGTAGAATTTCAGTGCCAGATATTTGTGAATAGTACATTGTCATTAACACTAATGCTGGATACATTGATATTGCAGGCTTTGTTTTTAATGTGCATTTTGTTTAATGCTGTTGGGTGTAGCACACTGTCTGCAAATGTTTGCACACTGTATTGGCGGAAGATATATGTAAGGAAACTTTCAGATGTAACCATTCAATTAATTTTCACGAAAATATTTTAATCTATAGGTTCTCTTAAGTATTCATTCATTTTGGGTTTCATTTCACCATTTGCCACCAGGAGGAAACTATGGCGCCAAGTAGGTCTTCAGATTGTATGTGCAATTGTTAAGAAGTTGCATCTTTTCAAATAAATGAAACTGTTTTTGTTATTTGTTTTTCGACGAATGTATGTTTCAGTAAAATACCTTCCATTGCAAGGTACATGAATGAATGGCACCTAAAATACACAACGTTGGACTGATATGAAACACTTGTGTATAGGCGCGTTATAAATGCCATATATCATATCACCAAGTGTTCTGATTAGGTTAACTTCTTACACCATATGGAATCTGTTCACCTGCCATAGCAAGAGTTTTCCAAAAGAATAACCATGCAATATAAATTGTGTTTTCTCATATGCATCAATTCAATAAACAATCTACGAAGATTGAAACAAGTAGATAGTAATGTCGTCCAAAATATATAAATCAAATGTGTGCACAGATAAATACATTGCGATTTTTAGTGCCATTAATTTTCAACGTATTCATGGAACCATTGGGCAACTCCTCCCTGGCCTTGGCATCAAGATACACCGACACGCAGCTTTCCCTAGAAAATTGTGTCGATGTCATCCATAAGCCACGTTAGGGCTGGGAGATATGGATCAAAAGTCGTATCTCGATATTTTTGGGCTAAATGACGATATATATCGATATGGTTTATGTGGGTAAAATGCTCAGTTGTAAGCCGCCAACTACATGGGAGATGTCACAAACGCCTTTATTTATGAGACATTGATCAAAGCGCAGCGTTCCTCTTCCTGTTTGAGAGTACACAGCTGTGAATATATTAAAATTTATATAAAACATTGTAGTATATATAATGTGTATTTTACAGGGCCTGCGGTAGCGGCCCTGTAGTTATGGTTAAGTTGCTCAACCCGTAGGAAGAGCAGTTTTTGGATGGCTTATAACTTTGCTCCCCTTGGATGAAACTTTACCAAACTTTGCAAGTATATGGCCTTGTCTGAATTGTTCTGGCAAGTTGGGTGAGGTTTCATCAAGGGAGCGGGGTGACAAAGTTGTAGAAGGGTCCCAAAATTTCTGTTTTTTCCATAGACGCAATGGAAAATAAATGTTGCACATGTCTGCAGCCCAAACCACTGGATAGATTTTCACCATATTTGCAGCGGGAGCAGTGGCTTGGTCCTGAAAGCGTGCTTTTGTAAATTTGGTGTAAATCCTTCCAGTAGTTTCTTTAAAATGCCCCAACACTTCCCTGTTCACTCCACGGACAGGCTTCCGATTGGCCAAGAGGGCGACGTGATGTCTGCGTACATCAAACACGCCCACTGATTGGATGGTGAAAAGCGTGAAGTGCGTCAGAATTTTAGAAACACCCGCCATGTTGGATTCACGGACATCCGCCAGTTCAACCAATTGAAAAACACAACATTGCACTTCTTAAACTCGTCAAACAATCTCTGAGGAGGTAGGGGCTGATGAGGATGGGATGGGATATGGTCGTAAGAAGTTAAAAAAACGGGTGTTGTTTGATCCCCGAAGTCCGTGAACAGTCAGATGTTCGTACAGTCCTCAGATGTTCGCGAACACTTCAGATGTTGGGGACATCTATGCCGATTTCTGCATTACTGGGTTGGTGAAAAGCAGTTTTTGGATGACTTATAACTTTGGTGACACTCAATGAAACTGCATGAAATTGTGGAGCTGTATTGTCAAGAGGGAACAAAATTGGGGGGGGGAGCAAAATATTGTAAAGGCATATAAAAGTGGTGCCATTTGACGAATCTACACAAAAGTTTGCAAAAAGATTTTAGATCTACAAATACATGTATTTGTATAGTTTGGTGGGATTTTGTCAAGGGGGGACTAAATTAGAGGGGGTGTCCCAACATTTGTAGATGGCTTATAACTATGTTGCTGTTTGCCGATTGTGGACAAAAGTTTTCAGAAAGATTATAGACCCAACTTTGAATGTTTGTGTAAAGTGTGAATGGATTTTGTCAAGTGGGGGCGAAGTTATATGACTATTGTATGTACTATATTTTGACACTTTGAAAACATAGAAAATGGGCGGATTTTCAGCAAACTCATGTAAGGAGCATTGGCAAGGACCTTAAAGCATGGTTTTGCAAATGTGCCTGTGTTTTATTTTAATAATATAGGTACAAAAAATAGTGATATACCTTTGGTGACCGAGGTATAGCCTGTGACCATGGGCAGTGGCAAGATTGTCTGGGTCATGGCATAAGGTCATGACCCAGAGAATGTGTCTACTGGCCATGACCACGAGGGACGACAAATGAGGTTAAAGTGGCCATGTCCACCTGGAACCGACTATGTGGTAAAGCTATTCAAAAGTGGGATAGGTGTGAAGGGAAAAGAATTTTCTTGTGGTAATATGGTCATAGGCTGCTCTCTTTGCCTTCTGCAGGCTGCCATCGAAAGGGAACAGGAGCTCTGTACGGAGGCCGTCTACCCTTTCCATGGTGGCCATCTTGGAAATGAATTTTCCTTCCTACAGCCGGATGCCAAAAGTGTCCCGGTGTAAGAAGAAAAATCCTTTTCATTTTTTTTTTTTTTTTAGCACTCCAGGTTCCCACCATGGGAAACCGGGGTGCTAATGGCTTTCGTCCCCCATTGGAGAGGCTGGAATGGGGGATAAGGGTCCGGAGCCCTCGTTATCTGCCCTCGCTTCGGCGCTTGGGCTGATAACTTGAGCTGCCAGGCCGTTATCGCCCCATTCCAGGAACGCCACATTATTTCCATTAGCATAAACACAAAATGCTAATGGAAATGTTGGAAACACATATTGAGTCTATGTACTTTACTGAGAAATGTAAAGTAGATGGAATATATATATATATATTTATATATATATATATTGGAAAGAAGGAGGAAGAGATGAAAACGCACTCGCCGCAGGCACAGCAAAACAAGTGCCAGGTCTGTGGGGGGTCGAAAGAAAACACCAGAGACACAGCATTGAAAGTTAGTGGTGTCTTTTAATATTAATCCAAAACAAATTATTAAAAGGCCAAGTGCAAAATGCAAGGCACAAAAACGTACAGAGCAGCACATACATACAGGACAAAACAGCAGGACGCCTAGGCAGGGCAGCCTGCAAACAACGCGTTTCGCGCTATACTGAGCGCTTGATCACGTGAGGGGGAGGAGATTAGACAATGCTAAGTACACACACTAACATGAAGTCCCTTAACTGTGTCTATGGCAACACTTCACACAGAACATGTAGGAATAAGGGTGGCCATGTTGGAAAGGAGTGTAAGTCCATGTTATAACAGAGGAATGGAGGCACAGTGCCAAAACCAAAACCTCTGCTAATAGTCAGATGTACAAATGGAAACCCACCACTTGATTTCAATAAATACAGTTCTATGTGCTTGGCCATACTTAAAATACTTGCACAGTGCTACAATTATAGTAAAACGGCCATGTAACATAGAAAAAATGACAGACCACACTCAAAAAAACCAACATTGGAGAACACCCCATGTAAATAAACAAGGAACCTCATAAGAAAGTAAATTATTCCCAATAACACTCAGATGGTAATAAAAACTGGTCGACCACAATAAGATGAAAAAAAGGAGGTTAAAACCAATGAACTGGATTGAAATGTTAAAAAATACTGCATAAAAATACAGCCAGCATGGTCATATGTGCAAAATGCAAGGATAGCAGCTAGATCGTAAGATGTTAATAGTACAGTGCAAATAGGCAAAAAAGGGAGGGGGGGAAGCAGCAAGGCATCAATGTGCCTGGACTAACCTCAGAATAAGAGGATAGTTTAAAGTGCAAGTGCATCAATATGGCTGTTCAAAGTTAGTTAAAATAGCTGCCTAGTCGTCAAAGTGCAAGTGCTAAAGCTATAATAGCAGACCATGATGAAAAAATACATAAGGCCAGAAGCTAGAAGGCAATATAACAAATCCAGAACACAAAATCGGCTCAGACCAGTAAGATCCAAATATGGGAGAAATGATTAGGAACAATATCACAATTATAAAGGAAAAAACACTAGTGTGTACAACAAGAGGCCACATGTAAGTAACCAAAGTCGGCAAGACATAGATTGGACCACACTCCCCCTATATTGCAAAATAATCAGCTAAGACAAGCAGGTAAAAAAAGAAGAAAAAAAATGGAAAAAATCAATTATTTTAGAAAAAACAAATTAGAATCAAAAATTACCTGCACCAAACCAACAAATGTGAAGCAAGAAAACCAAAATAGAGAAAGCAACCTATCAGGAAAGTAAGATAACTCCGGGCAGAGAAAAACAGAGCATAAATGGCAGAAAGGACAAAGAGAATATATACAAATAAATGGGCTTGGGCACAGTCTTAAGTACCCAAAAAAGTATACAGCTCCTCATCTACATTGTGCCCCCTAGGAAATTTTGTGTCAAGATCCAAAATGAATCTGGTTTCCAGTTGTCTCAGCCTCAAAACGCGATCACCACCCCTCGGATGCAGGGGTACATGCGCCACAGCAAAGAAAGTTAACATTTTCACATTGTTGTTATGTTCAAATTTAAAATGTTTGGCCATAGGGTATGTTGGATCAGAATTCTTAATGGCCCTAAGATGTTGCAAAATTCTGAGTTTGAGTTTACAGGTAGTACTGCCAACATACCAACGCATACATGGACACGAGAGTACATAAACAACGAAAGTGGTGTCACAATTAATTGAATGGCAAATCAGCTGCTGCGTTTGCGTGATGGGATGCAAAAAAGATTTCTTAGCAGTAGCATGGGCACATGCTTTACATTTCATGCACTTGGTGAATCCCGTATGCGAAGCTGGAAGCCATGTATTAGGACACTGTGTCTTACCCACAGGGGATAAGAAACTGGATACAAGTTTATCCCTCAAGGAAGGGACAAGTTTATAAGTCACAGTGGGACGATTGCCCAAGATGGGCTTCAAATCATTATCAAGAGTAAGAACATGCCAATGTCTTGCCACAATTTTTTGAATATCATTAGATGAGGTATCAAACGTGATGATGAGTCTTGGATCCTCATTGGACACAGATTTGGGACCGGTATCATAAAGTAAGGCATCCCTAGACATGCCTCGGGCCCGAAGATATGCCGCTTCAATCGTTCTTTTTTGGTAACCTTGTTTCAAAAAGTCCATGGCTGCCTGTGCACAATAGTGATCAAAGCAAGCAATGTTGGAACAGTTACGGCGATATCGAATAAATTCGCCATAAGGAATGGATTTTTTGCAAGGAGTCGGATGACAGC
Source organism: Ambystoma mexicanum (assembly GCF_040938575.1). NCBI lineage: Eukaryota > Metazoa > Chordata > Amphibia > Caudata > Ambystomatidae > Ambystoma > Ambystoma mexicanum. Next base: position 188,240,977 of record NC_090927.1, on the reverse strand, counting down.
TGTTAGCATGAAGTGGTAACCCAGTAATGGTAGATTTCTTGTACAATGCAGTGCTAATCCCTGAGTCATCCATCATGACAGTCACATCCAGATAAACAATTTTGGAGCGACTGTGGCATTCAGTAAAACTGAGATTGACCTGGTTTTTGTTGATACTCTGTACAAATAATAACCAGTCCCTTTCGGTGCCCTTCCAAATGATAAAAACATCATCTATATACCGCCACCAAGAGATGATCTGTGTCGGAAAGCAAGATAGTAATAAATCAGAAAGGAAAGTAGCCTCCCACCACCCCATTGTGAGATTGGCATAGGATGGTGCAAAGGTGCTTCCCATCGCAGTCCCCCTTACTTGCCGAAAAAAGTGTCCTTCAAAAAGAAAAACATTGTTGTGTAGACAGAATGAAAGCATGTCCAAAATCATAGAACTCTGTCCGAGATAGTTTAGCGAGCGGGTGTCCAAAAAGTGTTTGCATGCAGATATACCAATGGTGTGACTAATGGATGTGTACAAAGAAACTACATCTAAAGTGGCCAAAAGTAAACCCTCCTCCCAGGGTGTATTCGAGAAGTGCTGCAGAAAGTCCTTAGTATCCCTCAGGTAGGAAGGTAACACTGTGACAAATTTAACCAGTGTTTAATCGATGAATTGGGCTAGATGTTCCAGTAACGAGCCACAAAGAGTAACAATAGGCCTAACTGGGGGATTACTAAGGCATTTGTGCGTTTTTGGGAGGAAGTAGATGGTAGGTGTCGTATAGCATGAGGGAGTAAGAAATTTAACCAGATCATCCTCCAATAGACCTTCGCTCATCCACCTGGTACACAGAGCAATCAAATCAGTCCAGATTTCTTCAGAGGGATCCTTTAACATTTTGGCATAGCATTGGCGGTCATGTAGTTGTCGATTGGCCTCAGCGACATATTTGGTTCTGTCTTGAATAACGACATTGGAGCCCTTGTCAGCAGGCTTAATAACAATATTAGAAAGTAGCTGGAGTTCTTTCATAGCTTGACATTGGGCAATGGTAAGGTTCTGTTTGATGGTGCCTGCCTTGTGACGAAGTTTTCTGAGATCGTCAATACATAAATCATGGAAAGCCTCAATACAGCCACCAACTGGAAATTGAGGGTTAAAACGTGATTTCCTTTTGAGTTTAGTCCGTATATCCCAATTGGGATTAATGTCGAAATCAGCAAAATCAAATTTCAAGGGATCATATTTGTCGTCATCAAGGCATGCCAGATCCATGAGTGATGGAATGTCCGAAATTAAGAGATCGGTGCCACCAGTACGGCATGTTGGACGTTTTATGGTGGCATCCGTATTGCAAAAGAATTTCTTTAACTTGATTTTGCGCATAAATTTATCAAAATCAATGCGTACTTGGGCGTAATCATAGTTCACAGTGGGACAAGAATTGAGACCTAGTGATAGTAACGAGGTTTGAGATTTAGTAAGAGTATGGGATGACAAGTTGATAATTTGGCAAATCTTCATATTGTCTATAATTGATTCTTGACTCCAGAGCGTGTTGATCTGCCCTGTTGTGACGCCTTTTGACCGGTTCCCACGTCAGCCTCGGCGAATGACTTTTTTGCCTGTGACTTTTGACCTCTTCCTCGTCCTTTAGAATTCCCCCGGCCTCTCCCTCTTTTTTGATTTTTGCCATCCTGACATAAAAGTCTCATTTCATCCAGGAAATTCATTTTAGGAATGGGCTCGTCAGTCTCAGATGCAGAGATATCTGACTCGGAGGTAGTCGCGGCTAGGTCACTAGATGGAACAGACATAGACTGTGTAGCATTAGTTTTGCGGAGAGAGTCGAAGCGTTTCGCAAATGTAAAGACACGACCCATCTCATAGTCTGTTTTGTCACGTAGGAATTTCCTGTGTTTACGCTGTTTGATTTCATCTTCATATGCAATCAGACTCATCAATTTTTTTGTGTAAAGATTTCCCCTCCTCTGTTGTAGGGACTTTAGTCAGATCAATCTCTACTTTGCCCAATTCTTTTAGTGCTTGCTCACGGTCCAATTTAGCATACTTTACTAAAATAGTCAGAAACTTGCTAGAACAATCCTTGCTTGCTTCACCCCATTCCTCGAGCATCAAAGGATTTTGGTCCTCAAAGGACGGAGTGGTCATTATGCGTAAGCCTCGTGGTATTCTCTCAATGTCCAGATAATTTTGGAGGGAATGCTCCTCCCACCACTTAGATATTTCCCTTCGTCGGAGCCTCTCATATTCCTTTAACAGGAGTACTTCTTTGCTAACGTTACTGCTAGCTTTTTTATTATTAGCCCCAGTAGTGGGCAGTGTAGAGATGGATTCCTGCTCTTCACAGAATAAATCCTTGGCTTGGAGTAGCCGGCCTGCTACCCAGGCGTCCTGCATGCCTGTCATGCTATGGCTGCAAAGTACTAAGTATTATTTATTGGATCCGACCCACAAGAACCAACAAAGCGGAGTGCCGTCTACTACTATTAGTAAGCACGGCAACAAAAAGGACCTAAAAGCTGGTGCGGACATGGGAACCACAATGCAATGAGTACATGTGTAGCTACAGGGAAAAGTAAACAGACCGACAGCATACACTTACCTTAAGGCGGTCTTCTGTGCGTCCTCCGGCACACGAAAAGCGCCGGTCAGCAAGGGAGTGTCAGCTGTTATCTTTCCGTGTCTGCATGGGGTCCCAGTCCTATAAGCAGAAGCATCTGCCACCAGCGGCAGCAATCCACTTCAAAAACGAAGTTGAAAGTCGAACGCGCACGTGGCGGTCCCGGTGCGGATTCTAACACGGAATATATATTGTAAAAAGGAAAAAGTAGTTGCACTTCTCCACACGAGGACAGCACTCTTCATGGTTTGGGACGCCAGCATAGATCTCCAAAAAGTAAATCAATTCACCATTAACCAAAGGTTTTCATGCCATATCCAGTTTTATTCAGGGGATTTAAACTCATGACGCGTTTCGCAACGCTCCCGTTGCTTGCTCACATATGCAACAAAATGAGATTGCAGATTGCTTTTAAATACAAAAGGGCTTGGTCTCTATGGTTCCGCCCTACATATTTTTGGTCCTTTTTCTATTTCCACTCTTTAGATACCCCTTAAGCATTTTATGTCAAATGCTGGCGGCCATTTTAGAATGTGTGAGTTTCCATGCATAATGCATTATAACTAGTACTTTACTAAGAACATCACAACTACTTCACAAGGCCGTTTGTTTTGCATACGCAGGTTTTTTTCTTTTTTCACCATACTTAAAATATATTAAAATGATGTAGAAATAAAACCTGCTTACTGCATAATTGCATATATATATAATTTTTTTTTCTATTGTTTAACTGTAAAAGGTGGTTCCTAAAGGAACCTTCCTTTTGTTGTTTTTTGATGTAATTGTTTTTGCAGGAGAGGTTACAAAGCAAGGTGGGGAGGGAAATGAGGGAAGAGGCACCAAGCACTAATATGGAGGGACAGGTGGACAGGGAAAGATGTTGTACATGCGTTACTTCTAAGGTAGTGGGCAGTGTTTCTCATGCTTCTTGATTACAGCTTCAAAAGCACTTCGAAATATCTTCTCCCTGCAGAGTGGTGTGTTGCAGTATATGCAGAGGACTGTTGTCTTCGAAAAGATATGGATCAACAGTCTCTTTTATTGCTTGCAAGGTAGCTGGTGGGATTTTGTGTCCCACTGAAGTAGGCTGTGTGGTTACAGTATTGGTTGAGGAAGATGAGGTGGAGGAAGGCAGCCTACTATTTGCTAAGAAAGGAACAACCTTTCTGAGAGCATTGCAGTGGTTGGATTTGGTGTGGCGGCACATGGTGGTTGTCCAGTAGGAGTACTATCCAGTTAGTCCGCAACTGATTACAAAGTTGCACTCGGTGCATTTCACTTTTGTAGCTTTAGCCTTTGGTACATTCTCAAGAGTGGTAAAGAAATGCCCCACCAATGATTCTCTCTGGGTGCTAGAGGTAGGGACTTCCTCTACCTCATCTTCTTGGTCCTCTTCATTGTCTTTAGAAGTACTGCACTTTTTTTGTTGTGTAGGTCCTCCAGTTGGTGGTGGTGGCTCTTGGGGAGGGATGGCAATAGCTGATGCAATTTTTAAGATTAATTGCAGTTTTTCTAATATTCTTCCAAGTATGTGCTTTGTACTAGATTGTTAATGGATGAGTAAGAATAGGTGTAGGAGCTGTGCAAGGGTAAATTTCGAGCTTGAAAGTTCCTAGATCAGTGGAAAATGCAGTTGTGAACTGTCCTGGAAGCATAGACCCAATCGCGAAATGTGGATGCCTTCGCTGACACATCAACATGACGCGCGTTGTCACGTGCCACTGTCCGGAAGGTCAGCAACGACGTCAGACATTTTTGGACATCGACCGACACAAAAACAGAGGAAGAAGTTGCAAAAAGTGTACAGAAGTGTTAAAAATTATGCTAGAAGGTGGTAAATGACAGAGTTTTAAGGTGAAACTTAGTAAATCGGACAAACATGTGGCTATTTTGGGGTTAGTATATTAGTAAGTTATAGAATAAATAACCTGCACTGGTAAAAACCCATGAAATTCCCTAAAAAAACTTTGTTAAAGGGACGTTATGGTTACGTTGCACTAATAAAAACCTATGAAAATAAATGAAAAAACGTTGTTAAAGGGACATTATGGTTCCAAGTAAAACCGAAAAAACTCAGATATCCGCCAGTTATGGTAAGCTAAGCAAACACAAACCTTTAAAGGGACTTTTCATCAAAATTAATTTCACATGTGATGTCATCAGTGAAGTCATCAATGACATTTGTGATGTCATCTTTGATGTCCTGGGTGTTAGTCTTAGTAGTGCATGTTGGTGGCGCAAGTTATGGTTGCTTGGCGTACCATAACTGGTGAATTTCTGAGGTTTTTCGGTTTTACTTGTAACCATGACGTCCCTTAAACTTTTTTGCTCGCTCCATCAACGCACACGCCCTGAACATTCACGATCTCATCACCACCCACAACATAGACCTCCTTATGATCACAGAAACATGGCTGCATCAAGCCTCCGGCCCAGCACTATCCCTTGCTCTGTCAACAGGGTACACCATCATCGGACAGGACCGCCCCACCAAAGGAGGGGGCGTAGCCCTCATAGCAAAGGACACACTATCCATTAGGAAGACGGACAAAGCCATGGAGAACAGTGACTACCTTTTTATCAAACTGAACCTCTACCGTAACTGCACCATTGCCCTGCACCTAGTCTATCATCCCCCAGCCCCCCTGGGTCACTTACAGACTTCCCTTACCCACCACCTAAAGAAATCAACCGAAGCCATCCTCCTAGGAGTCCTCAACCTTGGCCTCAACAATACCAAAGATCCTGCAGCCAAGTCACTAAACACTGCGCTTGAGACACTAGGGTTCAGTAATACCATTTATGACCCTACTCACACTCAAGGTCGTACCCTAGATTGGGTAGCCCAGCACAACTGCCCACTGCCAATACTGGGAATTCACCAACCCCCCCTGGTCTGACCACCACGTCATTCAGTTTGACATCCCTACATTTAAGAATACACACCATCCCACGCCATCAGTTCCACCTGCAATCTCCAGGAGCTCTCGCCAGCTCACTGCTGAAAGGCTACTACCCCACCTACTGGTGCCTGCCTGCAGGCCCCCCTTCTCCAACGACCACGAGACTCTTGCACAATCCTACAACACTGCTATCAAACTAGCAGTGGATGCCATTGCCCCTCTCACATCCCGGAAAGTCAAACCCACCAGTCATGCCAACGCCTGGTTCACCACAGACCTTCTTGAACTCCGCTCCAAAAAACGTGCTGTCCTATCCCTATGGCAAGCAAATCCCTCAGACTCGGCCAAGCTAGAATTCCAAAACCGCTCCATAGAATACAAAAAGCCATCATCCGAGCCAAAGCCACCTCATTCAAATTTAGGATCTCGGTTGCAAAATCAGATACCAGAGAGATCTTCTCCATCTTCAGGGACCTAGAGACTCCTACCATCCCACCTCAGAATATCACCAAAGACCAGACCTGGTGCGATTGGGATCCAAGCAGCCATGCTTAACAAATTGGACACCCTCCAAACTAAAATTAAAGCGACCCAACAAACTCTTACCACTCTCCTCTCCCTAATCCGACCCAAAACAAAGGACCAACCACCACGTTCTGCTTCAATAATATCTAGGAGCAGGACATCATCAACATCATGAAATCCATCAAACCCTCCAACTGCAAAGGGGACATCTGCCCCACAGCCATTATCAAGGACTGTCAGCACTCTCGCCCCCTTTCTGACAGCCTTCGTTAACTCCTCCTTCTCCTCCGGAAAGTTACCCTCCTGCCTCAAAGAAGCTTGTATCCACCCTCTTATAAAAGAAAACCTATCCTGGACCCCATGTCACCTAACTACAGGCCCATAGCCACTGCCGCCCCGTTCCTGCTAAAAATACTAAACAAAGCAGCCTATGTACAAGTGCAACAATTCATTGAGGAGAACAAACTCCTCGGGCTGTGCCAATCTGGGTTCCACCCAGGGCACGGTACGGAAACAGCGTTGCTTGATCTGAAAAATCAAATGGATGATGCAAGAGACGCAGGTAAACCTGCTCTACTTCTACTCCTAGACGTCTCTGCAGCATTTGATCTTGTCGATGACAATGTCCTCTGCCACCAACAGCCAACTTCTCACCCAATGCCACCGCCTTGATCACATCCTTCCTACAAGGCAGGACCATGCAAATCTTCTCCGAACTTGCCTCTGCTTCACCTACCATCATCCTATGTGGAGTGCCACAAGGGTCCTGCATCTCGCCCACCCCTCTACAATATTTTCACTAGACCCCTCTTCCACATTCGAGACTCATTAGGTATCTCCTACACCAACTACATGGACGATACTCAAGTCCTCCTTCCTCTAAGAGGTGATAATAAATCTGACTCCATAGCCCTCAACGCTATATACACCACCATCCAAGCCTGGATGGCCGTGAACGGACTTTGTCTCACCAATGACAAGACTTAGCTTCTCTTGATTGGGTCCACTGAAACCCTAAAGAAATTCAGCCACTTCATCATTGACAACATCAAAATCCCAGTCTCTGAATCAGTGAAAGCTCTGGGAGTGTACTTAGACTCAAACCTCTCCATGACCAGGCAAGTCAATGCCATTGCCTGTGCCGCGGCTTACCACGCCAAACTCTTAAACGCTGCCAGACCTTTCATATCCAAAGACAATTGCCTTACCATCACCAGAGCTATAACAGGGTCAAGACTTGACTACCGAAATGCCCTTTTTCTGGGCTGTTAGGCAGAAACCTGTGCAGTTCCCTTTGGGAACACTGCAAAAGATTTAGGACTACAGGTGTTAGCAGTAAACCCACTTGGTAGCAGTATGTACCACCCAGATTTACTGGTAGCTGTGGCTGAGCAGTCAGACTTCCCTCAAGAAGAGTTGGGCAGTATGCAAAGCATACACAATAGGCACTCGGATACAATAGCACAAGCAAATACTTGACCAGAGCTTTGGTATCAAGGTATATAATTATTTATTTAAAAACACACTTATTGAAACACTCCAGCACTATTATTGTAAATCACTCTAAACACAGTTACTATTATTATATATACATCCCTTATTCCTTATCAGACAAGTCTTAGTTAACACCACTTATTTCCAGACAGAGGTGAGCGCTTAACTATAGATGGCACTCCAATAAGTTAACGAAAAAGGGAGGGAAAAGGCAGAATGTAGGAAGATACACCACTCTAATACTTTGGAACACTTTAGCAAGGCAGAAAAGACAAAAGTTACTGGTGAGCCAAAGTCCATCTGCCGGGCCCACTCTTAGAGAGAGCAGAGCACAAATGCGCCCAAGATCACACAATTACAATAGGCTTTGAAAGTCTTGCAGGGAGTTCAGAAAGGGTTTAGAGAGGCTCAGAAAGGTTTAGCCAGGGTGTCCCAGGCTAACCCAGGTTCGAATGCCGGGGGCTAAATCTACCCCGTAAAGTCGGTTGCAAGGGAAGCCAGGCGGAACACGGTACCTTAGGTGGAAAGGATCCTCCAGCGGGGGCAGTTGTTCCTGGCAGCGGGTGCAAGTTACAGCGTCGTCCAGAAGAAGAGAAGATCTCGACGTGGAGGAGAGATGAAGGTTGTTGCACTGCCAGGGAAAAAACCAGCCGCAGAGTTTTCCGGTTAAAGGTACTACCCTTTGATTCGCGGTAGGGGTGAAACGTGGTATCCCCTTGCCGGGGTGCTTGGCATAGGCAAGGCGGCCACGAGATGCTCCAGGAAACGAAAAAGGAAGCAGACTGGTTATCCCCACCAGTCGAAGGAAGAAGACTCTCCGGGCTGGAGATCTCCTCTGTCCTTGGGAAAAGTGGTGAGACGGTTCAGCAGGGCTCCACCCGTGGTGTCATCGTAGCAGGTCAGCTCAGCTTCTCCCTCGTCAGATTCTTAGGTCCTGTGGCGACTTCTAAAGTTCCAGTCCCCAAAGCCCTGCTTTTATGCAGAAAACCCCATTCACTCAGCCTAGCTGTCGCTCAAACATGCTAAGAGGTGAGCCGGCAACTCAGTCCAGGGTGCCTAAATCCCCTCCACCCCTCCGAAGTACCCCAGACAGAGTGGCACCACTTTGGAGGGCTTCTGTGGAGAAGCCTGCCAAAAAGTGGAACAAAGGGCTCAACTTGGGTTGGAGTCACAGAAGCGAACACAAACGCCATTTTAGAACCGAGTTCTGGCAAAAAATACCAACCGGAGAATTAATATTAAATAAATAAACCGGCAGTATGTTCGAGGCTATAGGAATTAAATAATTAAAGTTGGTAGCCTCGAACAATGGGAAATCCCATAGAGATATATTCGCGGTCGAATATAAAAAGTAGTATCCACTGCCACCAGCCAAAACTCGATCAGGGGGGACGGAGACGTGCCCCCTCGACTAACAGGCCCCGGGGCAATCGAATTGCCCCCGCCAGTACATCCACAATATGATGGTTTGTACTGGTTCTGTTCAGAATTTGAGACTAGTAAAGTCAATGGTGACTTTACATGCCCTGGGAGACAGTAGTCAGTCCCAGGGTATGGAGTCTATATTGGGGGGTCACTATGACACCCCTGTGTTACTGCACTGTGGGTGCTGTGTAACACACATCACAAAAATACATGAAGCCCTATTGAGTAAAGGACCCCATAGTCCATTAAACACATCTAGAGTCAAAGAAACACACTCAAATCATGCCCAAGAGTGAGGGTAAAAGAGTCTCAGTCTTGGCAGGAGAAGAAAATAAACCCCAAAAATCCAGCAAAGCTGCTGGGGGACTCACTAGGTTAGGAAATTCAGCCTAAACAGAGAATTCTCCCTAACATGGGCACATCAGTAAAAAACATGGAGAAGCTGCAGATTATTCAAAACAGCACTCTGCGCGCAGCCATAGGCATCTCCAAAAGGGAACACATAACTGCCGCCAGAAAACAGGTGTACTGGCTACCTATCAAAGATCGTGTCCTCTTTAAAACCCTTGCTCTAACCCACAAATGTTTCTACCAAACTGCCCCCACACATGTCCCAAAGAATACACATATCTGCATCCACAAGACCAATTAGAACTCCTTACTCTAACCTGCTCACAGTTTCCAAAATCAAGAGAGTCAGAGCAGGAGGAGCCAGCTTCCCTTACTTAGCAGCCATGCAATGGAATTCCCTTCCACCATCCCTAAAAGCCGAAAACTTGCACGTTGCCTTCCGCAGAGCTGTCAAAACCCTATTATTCACCTAGTCATCACCATATGATACCTGTATACAACGCTCTTATTATTACCTGCCTATAATGTATATTGTATGCATTTAATCTGTATTCATTCCTAAGGCCACTCAGATGCCTCATGTAACTAAGCTCATCGCAAGTAACAGCGCCTTGATGCCCAAGGGCTGTTTGCGCGCTATATAAATTTAAAATAAATAAATAAATTTATCTAAGAGGGCAGTGCTACTTTATACATAGCTTAATCAACCCAAGCCAGACATTTGCAATGCTGCCAGGAGAACTACATACCTGGTTTGTAGTTATAAGACGGTATAGGTATATATCGATGATAACTATATTGTCTCATCCTATATCGATTTTGAAAATATATCCACATATCTCTCAAATACGCAATATATCGCCCAGCCTTAACCCACGTCACTGTTGCTCCCTCATCCAGGCTTGGATATAGCATGCTTACTTTAAACCGAACCCTACTAAGAAAGAGTTAATACTTTTTTTAAACTCTTCAAAACACTCCCATGAACAACATTGGCTAATGGAAATTATGCTCAATTTATTCATTCGTCAAAATACATCTCACGAAATAGCACTTAGTTTTGCAATGTGATTCGAATTCTCCTCCAAGACCACTTCACTGAAAAGACAGAGAGCCTGGCACCAGCTCCGAATCACCCCTCAACATAACCAAGTTCATATCCACTCCAGACTTCAGAACTGCCATCCAAACTCTGGTTCTCTCCCACTTAGACAGCTTCAGTGCCCTCCTTCCTGGCTCCCCTGAAGTCTGTTAACCCTACTGCAGCACGTTTCAGACCTGACATGAGAATACACACTTAATTCAAGCCATCCTCAAATATCTCCACTGGATTCCATTGCATGCAATCATCTTCAAAATGCCCTGCATCACCTCCAAAACATAACAACCAAGGCATTATCCTACCTACTGGAGGAACCAAAATGGTCACTGAAACACCCCAAGCCACGTTATCCCAAGGCTGGAAACAATGAAATGCAAAAAAGCTAAAAATAACACAAAATAAAAAACAGGAACCTGCCCCTTTCTTGCTATACCGCTGTGCGTTGGAAGAGCCTACTAGACCATGTAAGAGTAGCCCCTCTCTTTTCTACATTTCATGAAGTAACCGAGGACCTTCAACTTTTTGGGCACTGACCAAATTCTGCCCTCACACAAATAGTCCTAATTTGCATCCTGGTTCTTCGTTTTTGTTTATTGGTTTTAAAGTGCTACACATTCACCACTTAGGAGGTATCGCAGCTCTGAACAGATCATGAACAAGAAGCATACACTTAAAAACACAAGTAAAGTGAGACATAAAATGCAACCAACAACCTAGAAACCACTATTATGAAAGGTTTGAAAGGAGTGAGTCAAATGCATGATTCTGGTGGGTACAGATATCACCAACAGGCTGAGAGGCTCACATCTCCGTCTCCTTTCCCCTCAGCAGCAGAAAACATCTGAAGGTGATAAGAAAGTTCAAGAAGGAAGAAATGCACAAGGGCCAACATAGAAGGATGAGGACCGTCGAACAGTACTAGGCCTTCACTTAGCTCAAGTATTTTCAACACTTTCTTGTAGAGCCAGGGTGTCTGAGTGTTTAGAGTAAAGTGTTTAGAGTAAAATCCAGTTAAGAGCATTGAAGACCAGCTAAAGATGGAAGCACTAGCCAAATAAGCCACGCAAAAGGTGGTCACAACCAGAATGGAAGTGCTATAAACAGCTCCTGAGAACAGAGGAGGTGAAAGGGGAACCACTGGAACCAATTAACCCAAGGTACAACTGTCCCATGCCACTGGTCACAGATAAATAGTCTCCAACAGTAACCGTGGTCACTCAGAGACAGTAATGTGTCAGCTTGCCAGTACCTTCCCTCAACAACTTTGGGCAAGCCAGAAACAACAGCAAAGGCAGTCTAGCCTCAATATCGCACAGATGCAACTCCACCCCTCACCCGCTACATCTTTCATCTCTAACTCATGTGTCTGTACTGCACTCGGCTCTCCCTGCCTCCAAGCTTTCAGTCTGACCGCTTCCAGCCCCGGCAATGTCCGCATGCTCTGTGGTTCTCCCACGCAATTCCTACACAATCGTCAACCAGCCCATAATCTGTCATTGTTCAGTGTGTTTGGTGTGCTCCTCAGCCCCCACAGCACAGTCCTCCACACTTTCAGCCTTGAACCATGACTCCATTGCCGATATGCCTTGGATTGGAGCCAACACACACCACTAAGGAACTTCTGGATCCATATCTTCCTCCAGTTCCTCCTACTTCTCTAATCTCTCAACCCTTTCCAAACCAGCCTGATTGAACTGTTCTCCTCCCTTATACAGTGTTCTGTTGCTCGCCAACAAAGCCCACACTTTAAAAATCCCCATACATACATAAAGGTGTGAGTTTTTAGATGCTTTGTAAGCTGGGAACGTGAGAGCAGAGTAGATCCAGTATGGTTTTTCATAGCAGAGATGACAGAGTGCCGATGGACAGGCAGAGTGACAGAATGACTTATCCTTCACTATTCAGAGAGTACTGGCAGAAAGGGAGCCCATGCCATACTTTTATACGATTTTTGGACTGGTATAGTGAAAGAGAAGAGGAGATGGATTCTAATATTTAATTGCAATGGAAAAGTCACATTTGGCAAAATATTATTTGGGATTGAATAATGGTGGTATCGATATATAAAAAAAATACTAAGTTTTAGTTTTCAGTCCACAAGGTAAGCATTACAAATAAATTAAACATGGGTGTTAAAGGCTGATGTGATTTATAGCAGAGAAGAAAGCCCTTAGCTACAGTAACTATCTTTGACCTAAAACAGCAATAGAACATCTAAAGTGATTAATAATCTCAGCATACTAATAGACAACAGCCTCACGTTAGAATCCCAAATCAATGCAATAGTCAAAAAGTGCCTCTATCATATACACCTAATGAGCCCAATTGTTTCCTACACAGAACGTTGTTCATCATTTCTCTGGTACCCTCAAGAATCTACTAGGACAACAGTATTTATCTAGGTTTGCCAGACTACATCACAAAAAACTACAACGGATCTGTGACAAACCTTAGATGTCGTCACTTCTCCCTGAGGCAGAGCCCCTTCAATGAGGCCACAGAGGTGAGGCCGCTACCCAGTAGTCTCCCTGGGGGTTGGTACTCAGCATGAGGATCTCATGGGGAGAGACTCCACCTCTAGGGTCAAGGACGAACATCTAAGGGAAACGCAGTATAATACCCTTCACCCAATGTCTGCGCATCTCCCCACTTTGAAACCCCCAGTCACACATCTAACCAACCCATGTAGGGCCATAGACTTACTTTTACTGAGATGAGCATCAACCTTTGGTACCTTCAAAGGTACTGGCATGAGGAGGTGCAGAGGAATAAACATCAAAGACATTGACAAAGAACTTAAATCCTAATGCCAACCATTGCCAACTAACCCATATATAAGTAGACAAAGGACGTCAAGAATTGAGACAGCCAGCCAGTGCGAGACGAAATGCAGCCGAGAAGTTCAGTTGCCTGAAACGGGTGGCCCGAGTGATCGCAGGACAACACCATGACCGCCAAGGACAACCTGCTGCAGAGCCGAGCAGGAGTGCACAGTGAAGAAGAAAACATTGCAAGCCAAGGCACGCAGCCCTGTCAAGAACTCGCGAAGATCTCCTGGGAAACAGGTAACTGGAGATAGAGAAAGTCCAGGTGGGGACCAGGTGTGACAGAAGTAGTTAAACATAAGAGAGAGTGCCTCAGGAGTCATCTTACTTGGCACATTGGTTGGTCGCAAACTACTCCAGAAGCTAACCATAAGAGAGAGCGCCTCGGGAGTCATCATCCTCGGCACAGTGATTTGGTTGCAAACCACTGCAGAAGCTACCCATAAGAGAGAGTGCTTCGAGAGTCATCTTCCTGGGCACAGTGATTGGTTGCAAACCACTGCAGAAGCTAACCATAAGAGAGAGTGCTTCGAGAGTCATCTTCCTCTGCACAGTGATTGGTTGCAAACCACTGCAGAAGCTAACCATAAGAAAGAGTGCCTCTGGATTCATCTTCCTCGGCACAGTGGTTGGTCCCAACCACTTCTGAAGATAACAGTAAGAGAATGTGCCAGGTCTGCCAAAACCAAGCCACACAGAAGTATGGGTCCGCACCCACAAGAAAAGAAGATCACAAACCATCTTCTGTGCTGCAGGACTTGGCAGGAGAGTGTACCAAGTAGTCCTGGGTGAGTAAGAGAAACCAGGGTCTGTGACCCTCATCACAGTTGAATATTTGCTTTGTGAGAAGGGCCAGAGGAAGGGTGACGTTGTGAACTGTGAAATGAAGTTTGAGAAAGGCCAGGGGAAGGGAGACATTCTCCTGGCAATTGAACCCATAAGAAGGATCAAGTCAATAGTGCTGGGGAAGGGAGTCATTTCTTCGGGGATACAAAATATTTAACTTTCTGGCGCAGAGTATCTGCAACCCTTTTGTTAATGAAGTACTAAAACCAGGGAAAGAGAGTCCTTCCACCTGGTGGAGAACGTATATCCAGAACTGTGCCACCCAGTCCAGGGGTCATTCTCCTGGGCCAAGAACCTTGGTACAACTGTTTAGTTTAAGTGCAAGGGGCAGGTATAGGGACCTTTTTAAACAGGACGGCAGACTTTTTAAGTTGCTCAGACCCATTAGCACTTTAGTTGAGGCAGTGAAACCCTTCATAGATAGAGGGAGAGATAGGTTAACTTTTATTTTTATCTCAAATAAGTCTATAACAATCACTATACCACTTGTCTGTCGTTCTCCTACTTCTGCGCCATTACAGATCTAAAACATAGCGTCTAAATCATTACTCACTCAACATGAGGGAACATATAATGCCAGCTCTTACAGCATTTCACTGGCTACAAGTAAAAAAATAAGAAGAATCCAACGTTATGGACAGAATTCATCCAAAGCAAAATGTCACATTACCAACCAGAGATTTAAGATCCTGGTAACATGTGCTAATAATAACCAGGACATTTTCTAGAGAAAGACACAAGGCTACTCCTCCACTATGGTTGCCAAACTTTGGAATATGCTACCAAGAGAAAGTTGCAAATTGCAGAACCACTTCGAATTCAGAAAATATCTAAAATCCTTCCTTGTCAATGCATAATCAACAGTAGTTAGCCAACACTCAACAAACCATGCCTCTCAATTGACCAACTCATACGCACAGAGACATCCTAAGGTCGGGGTCTGCAACCTTTGGATCCCCAGGTGTTTTGGACTACAACTCTGATTTGCCCAATCCAGTAAAGTCAATGCACAAGGATCATGGGAGTTGTAGTCCAAAACCTCTGGAGAGCCACAGGTTTGCAGATCCCTGTCCTAAGGGAATGCCATAGCAGCTCTTGGCCATTCCTTTAAAAGCCAGCTTTTGCTAGTGCTAAAATAATTCCTACCCAGTTCAATTGGAACTGAGTTACTGATACGAATGGCTGTGGCCCCTGTACATGTTAGACCAATAATTTGTGAGTGAAAGCTCATGCCTAATGGCCGAAGCCTGTAACCCCATAGCAACATCATGGTCCACTTCCCTTTGGTCATTTCCAGGGGCCCACTAACCATGGCATTCAGCCGTGGCCACTGTCCATTATGCCCCACATTCTTGTAAAAACACAGAGGACCTCAGTCGCAGGCCTCATGATCCACTGGAGTAGCCTTCAGCCATGCCCACTATCGACGTTGCCCCAAATATTATACATTTAGCCGGTGGTATAAGTGTCCATTGGCCATTGCTTTGTCCACTGTACAAGTAGCACCAAAGTTCACAAAAACGCATACCCCATACTTAGTAGATGTGATAATCTCTGAAGGTGTAAAATCTTTTTCCTATTCCTGCAATAAGTTCCCAGGAATCATTTTGATTACGCCGATTCACACGACTGCATATTGTATTGTATTGTTTTAGGTATTTATTAAGTGCAAGAACTATATCTATCTGCTGGGTAGTAACAGCGGGAAGAAGCAATGCCTGTGAGCCCAACAGCTAAAACAAATACGTTTTCAAAGCTGTGCAAAAACTCAGATAGTCAGAAATCTCTCAAAGTCAAGAGGGAAGAGAATTCCACAACATATGGGCACAGACAGAAAAAGAGCGGCCGCCAGCCCACACTTTACGAAACCATGGGATCCTCAATAGAAGTTGCACAGAGAATCGTAGGGATCTGAAGGGGATATAGCGAGTCAGTTTGGATTGAAGATGGATGAATATCATGATGTGCGATGCATAGAACTTTAAAGTCAATACAGCTTTTCACAGGAAGCCAATGAAGTTGCTGAAGTAAGGAAGAAGAATGGGCCAAACTAGGTGCACTGCAGTGCTAGGCGTGCAGCATAATTCTGTAGGCTCTGCAGCCGCAGCATGAAAAACTTGGACTGATCTATATAGATACCATTGCAGTAATCCAAAGAGCCCATAATGGATGATGTTACGACTGTAGAATGGAGCCTCACCGGAAGGAAAGGAAGATTCTTTTTAAAGATTTTCATTTTAAGGATGCCAGTAGAACAAACTGAAGAAATCTGCGCTTCCCAAGAGCCTGAGGGTAAAGGGTTGATCCCAAGACTCATAACTGAAGCATTATGAGCAGCGGAAGGGCCCCAGAAGTCAGGCCAGTACTCTTCATTCCAGGACTCATTGGGCTTAGGTGAACCAAACACCAAGATCAGTCTTTTCCCCATTTAACTTTGAGAAATGTCTTGACATCCAATCTCCAATGGCCGTCAAACAAGAACTCAATTTAGAAAGGGGATCTGACTTGGATGCGCCGTGGTGGAATATAAAATTGTGAATCATCGGCATATGTGTAAAAACACACATACTCCATGAGGTCAGCAAGGGGGCAAAGATATACATTGAAAAGAAGTCGAGAAAGGGAGGACCGTTGGGGGGACACCACAAGTCAGAGTCCTGGGTGAAGAGCAAAAAGGAAAAAAAGATGTTGAGTGTGATCTGTGAGAAAAGAGAACCAGGCTGAAAGCAAGCCAAACATGCCCGGCCCTTCTAGACGATGAGTAGGATTCCATGTTCAATGGTATCAAAGGCCGCAGTGAGGATCAATACGGTCCTGCAACAGAGCCATGTCGTCCAAAATGGAGATCATAAAGGATTCTGTGTCTATCCAGGGCTTGAAGCCCAATTGAAAAGAGTGTAATAATTGATTAGATTCTAAGTAACGTGAGAGTTGAGGAGTGACAAAAACTTCCATAGTTTCATCAAGACAGACGAAGGGAAATCGGGCGATAATTAGCAGCGGCCGTTGGATCCAAATGAGGTTTCTTTAGAAGTGGGGTGACCCGAGTGTGTTTCAATGAAATTTGGAGTGTGCCATAATGAAAAGAGTAATGAATGACTGCCATAAAAATTGAAATTGTTCCCTATGGCAGTGGTTTGATAATATACACAAGAATTGGATCTGTCTGGATGAGGATTTGAGACTGTAAAGAGGCACTGAAACAGTTTCATCAGTGCGGGCTCAAAAATGAAAGGCTCCACAGGAACAGCTAGGGAAGAGGATAGTTCAGTGGCAGCACCAGCTGAGAAAGGGGAACTGCCAAAAGGAATAGATTGACCAATCTTGCAGATTTTCTCCACGAGTACTGATATGCACGAGCGGTCAGCTGTAAGCCCAGGGGGAGCTGAGAATTCCTTGACAGTTCATAACATTTCACGAGAATGCCATGGATCTAATCCGATTTGCATAGAATTGAGATGTTGCTGCTTTAATTGCACTGTGGTAGCCAGACACAGCCTGTTTGTAAGACTGTTTAGTTGTAGAACACCAGCGTATCATGCAATTTACGCTCGGCTCGCCTGCAGGACCGTTTAAGTATTCTTAAATCAGTGGTAAACCAAGGCACAGAAGTTTTAACTGGAGCTAGTGTGTCTGCCACCTCTGTCATGGCACAAAATAAGGGATCCATGTTGTTATCTCAACCAAGCAAGAGGTGTGAGCCATAAGAGATGCAGCCACAGAGCAAGGATCCACCAAGCCCCAATGATGACGCAAGTGCAAAACCTTTGGAGGAGGGGCCGGGAGGGGGGGCGGAATGCAAAACAAAAAAAGGGGGAAGAAAATGGTCAGACAATAGGACCGGCAGAGGGTTCAAGGCAACCGTAAGGGCTTCCTCTGAGAAAATTAAATCCGGAACATTACCCCTACAATGCGTAGGAAGCTGGCAGCGCAGATGTATATCAGCCTGTGAATTAACCAGATTTCCGGCATGAGCATCATTTGGATTGCTAGGCCAAACATTGTTTAAGATAATGCTAAATCAGATGTGAATTGAGTATAATTACATACAAAGCTAGCTAGGGGATGAGGTGGCCGATAAACAAGCAGTATATGCATTGAATCATTCAGCGTGATTCGGAGCTGTACTAAGAGAAGTTTGCACCACAGATTATATGCTAAAGTAATCACAGTACAGGCCAGACCACTCCCAGTAAATAAAAAATGTGTCCTGGGCACTCCTGGGGGGCTTCTATCAAGATGTAAAATTCTATAGTTGGCCGGTTGCATCTGCATAATATCAGGATCAGATGCAGGGGTAAACCAGGTTTCAGTTAGACATAAGAAATCGGACGAAAAATGTGTTAAAAGCAAGCCGATATCTCGATGGGCTACTGCTGATCTGGCATTGATCGGAGGCTGGTAAAGAAAGAGAATGATCAGGCCAAACTCAACCAACTTTAACTAAGCCATTTTTTCTGATTATTTCTGTTTTGGGTCTTTTTAAGATAGCTTGGGGTCCAGCGGGGGGGGAAGCACAAGGCAGACAAGATGGAAAACTGGTATCGGATGGAGCAAGTGCTAATAAATCATAATAATTCCATGAATACAAAAGCCCAACAGTTGCATCAATCTCATTTTGTTGTTGTGTAGTTATCCAGAGATCCTTCGTGGGGTCTTGGCAAGCTGTTAGCGCCCCTAGCCCATCGAGAGCACGGACGGGTCCAGACGGGAGCAGACGGGCTTGCCTTTAGCATGCCTTCAGTGCACTTCCAGCACAGACGCCATCCCCGACACTTACCATGTGGGGTTTGTATTTGTATTTTATTGAATTTATATAGCCCTTTACTCCTAAGTGCTTTACATGAGAAAAAGTAACATACAGCAAGCATAAGATCACAATTGAACCACAACCTGAAAACAGTACAAAGAACAACTTACAATATTGCAGAGGTGAGGAGGGTGTAGGGAGGGGCAGAGGTGTGCAAGGGAGAAGTAGATGTTAGAGGAGGTAAGAGCAGGGGAAAGAGGGAATGCAAGAATGTGAGAGGAAGAAGAGAGCAGGGCGAAGGGAGGAAGGAGGTAGGTGGGATGGAGAGGGTAAGGAAGAGCAGGAGTAAGAGGTGAGAGTAGAGGGGTAGGGAGGAGGAAAGGAAACGTGGGGTGTTAGGGAGGTGAGTGGAAGAGATACGATTTTAGAGAAGAGCGAAAGGAAGGGTAGGAGGGAGAAGACCGGATGTGAAGGGGGAGGCGGTTCCAGTGGAAGGGAGCAAGGAGTTGAAAGGAGCGGAAGCGGGAGGGGGCGCAGGGTGGAGGAGGAGGAGAGAGTAGGAAAAGATTAGCAGAGCGGGGAGAGCAAGAAGGGGTGTAGAAAGGTAGAAGGGAGGAGAGGTGGGGGGGAGTAGGAAAAGATTAGCAGAGCGGAGAGAGCAAGAAGGGGTGTAGAAAGATAGAAGGGAGGAGAGGTGGGGGGGAAAGACCATGGAGGGATTTGAAAACAAGACAGAGGAACTTGAACTTGAGCTGGGAGTGAAAAGAGAGCCAACCTAGAGAGGTGAGTGAGGAGGAGATGGAATCAAGAGTTCCGTCACAAAGCAGCACGTGAAATGGAAAAAATACTTCCTACCCACAAACAGTTTCTTTCAGCGATCTTAAAATAATGAGATGTAGCAGCTTGAAACATAAATCCCCCAGACACCCTGGAACTACAAACACAGTAAAATCACAGTGCTAATAGCTCAAATAAACGAAAAAGCAAGTGAGCTCTAAACATTGATCTCACTGCTACAGCATAGCAGTGTGCAATAACAGAATAAACACTTGAAAATGAAAAAGGCTTCCCCATTCTCACAGGAACTCACATTGTGTCACCCTCTTCTTTGCTGGGTCCGCCCACTCTGCTCAATTGCCTTTTCCCTCCATTATCCCTCCATTATCATCTCCTATTACCCCCTATGGCTCTTTGGTTCATGTGACGCTATTTAGTAGCATTTTTAGCACTTTTCATTATTGGCTACCCTCGATATTCCCATGGGAATCTCTCCCATCGAGCAAAGAAAATGGTGACTTTTCATTTCTGAAAAGACTCGGCTGGAAAGCACCATGGGAGATATATACAATATTTTTGAGAGTCGGACATCCCCTTCTCCGTTGAATACTTTTAAAACTAGTGGACGGATGGTACGACGTTCTTTCATCGCCATGCATTTCAAAGCCTGCAATTTAAACGTGTACATAAGTTTAAACGTGCACAGAAGTTAATCAAATTGTTTTTGGGGAGGTGGGAAAGGGCAGATAAGTGGTTGGGGGGGTCGGGTATAGTTAAAGATAGGTGCAGGAGGGGCAGATTGGGGGGGACACGCACAAAAAATAAAAGATATTTGATGAACTTTCATACACGCTTAAATTGCAGGCTTTGAAATGCCTGACGATAAAAGGACATAGAACCAGATGGATATACCCTGAATCAGCAAAATAAATATTTTGCAACGCTTTGTGCCCAAGTTGGTTCTCATTTGGTGGAAATCTGTCCAGCGGTTTTTGCACTATAGGTGTTCAATCCATACAATTTCTCTGTATGGAAATAGGCCCATAATAACTATTTTATTTTTTGATACATTTCCCCCAAACTTTCTTTTGTGGAAAATGTCATCCATATATGTCAAGCGAATCAAAAGTGATTAGCAATAGAATTTTGGGAAAGGTCAATGTACAAAAGTTTCCCCTCGCCATGCTACAATGTATATATATTTCTGAGGCTTGTGGAATCTGCTTAGATCACATGCTATGCATAGGCTGACATCTAGTGGAAGCTGCAGAGTATTACAGTTGTTGTTTTCGAAATTCGAAAAGGGACGTCGACAGGGCGTGCCAGTAATACTATCCCTAGTGTGACGTCCACTGTACCCATGGTCCTTCACGCGTCAAGCTCCCTCAGATTGTTTTTTTCTGCCATCGTGAGCGGTCGCATATCGCAGAGTGCCTTTTGGCTTACGCCATTGACTTTGTCAAAGTTTCAAAATTGTTATTCTTCCTGTCCTTTTTCGACTGCCGTGTCTCGACGTGGTGAAAAATCAACATTCGAATGACAAGACGAACCGTCGGAAGAAGAAACTTTGATGGATTCTTTCATCCTTGGAAGGCCCAACGGGCCTAGGTCCTTACAATAGGGAGAGTAGGGGGTGGGGGGGTGTTCATATCACAATGTATTTCTCCTCCCCTTCCGTTTGTTGCCCTGTGCCTGCCCCAATCAGGGATAGGACACCGTTCAAATTTTGCCCATCCTGTAGCAAAAAATGTCCATGGATCGATGAGCACAGGGTTTGTAACCTGTGTCTTAATCCGGACCACGACGAAGGGCACTGTCGGGCTTGCAAGCTCTTTCGACCCAAGACCCTTAAAGATCGTAGGACAAAGCACTGGGCCTATCACGCCATGCAGGTTGAGGCCGCCATGGACGTGGAGGGAGCCTTCAGCGACAGCAGCAACGTTGTCCTTTCGGACGGCGAAGGTAACCAGGAACCTCCACGTTCCCCAGTGCTAACCCCGACCCTAGAACACAGACCGGCGGCTCAGTTGTGGGGAATATATCCGGCGGCAAGAGCACCCAATCTCCCCACACTAAACACATACCCATCGGCGATGTGTCAAGCACATGCTGAGATTCGGCGTCTAGGGGCAGATCTGCGGATTCGCTGTCCTCTGGGCACTCCAAGAGCCAGTCGACACATGACAGTCTCCAAAAAACTAAAGACGCCGCCCATAAATCCTTGTCTACCGAGCGTCAAACATCGAAAGACACGGCAGAGCACCATACCGACCGCCGTACGTCAAAGGACGCGGCATAGGCCTTTCCCAATACCGAAACTCAACCTGTGTCGTCAAAAAAACTACTCCAAGTTCGAAAAAATCATCCTCTCAGAGCTTGGATCGTAGGGATAAACAAAAAGACAAGGATAAGTCCCACAAAGACAAGAATAAGTCCCTTAAGGACAAACCTAAGGAGAAACCTCAGAGTGAAAGGCCTACCCCTGACACAGATACTTTACAATACGATACCCTACAGGAAGATAGTGAGGGCACTTTAAGTGAAGCCCTACACAATAAAGGCCTGCCTACATCTATTATTCCCAGTTCATCCAAATGGTCAGCTCAGGGCATAGAGTAATGCCCAGAATTACTTTCTTTGCTAACTTCTTTGAAGAGCACCCTCAAGCCTTTGAGAGCTTACAAAATACACCTCCCACTGATAGGGCTACCACTTCTCAGCCCCGTCAATCATCCAAAACATTAGGGAAAAGTGGTTCCATTTGTTAAAATCGCTGCAAAAATGGCAGTGGACACAAAATATTGCAGCAATGAGGCCATGGTTTTGCCACCACAATCCATGTAAACGATGCGGGGGACACCCCCGCAACTCCCGGACCCATTATACCATTTAAGGGGAGCGGGGTACACCCCTGCAACCCCCGCTCCCCTTAAATGGTGTAATGGGGTACACCTTTAACGGGTCAAACCACAACATTTTTGCAGCAATTTTTTTGAACAGTCGACATTTTTGCTGCGATTTTATCACTGCATACCAGAAAAATTCTCTCATCTCTTCTGATCCTTATGATGCGTCTACTGCCAAAACATCACTCATCCCTGCAGATCTTTATGACATGCATGTAGACAGAGATGAATATCGGGAAGATACTCAGTGCTATGACAAAGAGGATGAGGGCGATAACAATAATGATGACGATGAGGCGGAGGTTTATACTATAGACTCCCCAGTTCCACAGGATTCACTGTTACCCGATTCCCCAGTCGATAATCAACCCATGTTGAATGACATTTTGGCTAAAGCAGCTGAGCACTTCGGCATTGAAACTCAAGAGACTCAGAAAGACAAAGATTTTGTCGAATATCCTGGGGGACAAGAAGGCTGCCACCCAGTTTATACCCATTTTGAAGTCCGTCCAAAGGAGGATACAACCTTCTCTTGCAACGCCCAATCAAACAAGGGCAGTCAACCCAAGAATAGAAAAGCTATTCCATCCGGCCCCGTCTGACCCCTTGTATATAAGAGGACAGCTTAAGCCAGACTAACTGGTAGTCACAACTACCCGAAAGAGAGCTGGTACACCCTTAGCCTCTTCCAAAGCTCCACCAGATAAAGAGAGTAAAAAATGATATGCCATGTGTAGGAAAGTGGCTTCTTCCGCAGCTTACCAAGCAAGAATCGCCAACAATTCCACACTGTTGGCTGGCTACGACTGTACTAAATGGGACGAGGTTACGGCCCTGGCTGACTCTACTCCTGAACCTCTGAAATCCAAACTTGTCCTTGTCGCAGCTGAAGGCAGGGCCACTGCCAACAGTCTGCTTAAAAACAACCTGGACGCTGCGGGTAATGCCGGACGGGTTATCCCAGAAGGCACTATCCTTAAGCGCCATGCCTGGCTTTGGCAATCCGGGTTTAAAATAGAGACTCAAGCAACCTTGCTCAACATGCCAATTGAAGCCAATGTGTTATTTGGCAAAGCAGTGGGGGATGCTTTAAAGTCAGCGAAGGACGAGTATGAAACACTCAATTCCCTTGGTCAACTCACTAATAAACCAACAGGACAAAGGGGAGGAAACAATTGTTGCCGTTTTGGCAGCCAAAATCAAAGAGACTCCAGTTACAGCCAAAACCAGAATACTTCTTGGAATTACAGGCAAGGACAAGCGTCCCAAGGTTGTCCTAGAGGCCAGCGTAGAGGTCGTGCCCAGGGGAGACCCTCCACTGGCAGAGGTGGAGGAACGCATCCCAAACAATGATGCCCCGCTACAGGTCCCCTCCCATTCCTCTCCAGTCGGAGGACGAATTTCAAACTTCACCCACGCATGGGAGGGCATAACCACTGACAAGTGGGTGTTATCGACAGTAGCGGGAGGTTATTGTGTGGAGCTCCTACAATCACCATCAAACCTTCACCCGCGCCAAAGGAAAACCTGAAGAAAGGAACAACTCATCTTGATAGAGGAAGTCAACGCGCTACTCCTCAAAGACGCCATTGAGATCGTGCCGTCCGAAGAGGTATACAAGGAAGGGTATCTATTCAACATACTTGCTTGTACCAAAGAAATGCACCCAGTATTAGACTTGCGCCCTGCGAACAAATATACAAAGCCTCAAAAGTTCTGCATGACTACGCTACAAGAAGTAATCCCCCTGCTAAAGTGGGGGATTACATGGCATCAGTGGATATGAAAGATGCTTATTTTCATATTTCAATGCTCCCAGCGCACAGGAAACTCTTGCGGTTCAAAGTAGCGAACCAGCGCTACCAATTGAAGGTGCTAACCTTCGCAATAGCTTCGGCTCCAAGGGTATTCACCAAAGTACTGGCGGTGGTGGCAGTGCACCTGCGCAGGGAGGCAATCCCAGTGTACCCCTACCTGGACGACTTGCTGATCACAGGAGAAACTCCCCATCTTTGCAAACTAAACACACAAAGAACCATAAATCTTCTCCATCTATCAGGCTTCTCGATAAACGAGAAAAAGTCCAGTCTTGTACCAAGTACATCGAAACAGTTCCTAGGAGCTGTATTAGATACCCAAACAGGCTTAGCCTTTCCATCCTTGGAAGAGTGCTAAACATGCTTCGGCAAATACACCAGTATCAAGCCGGTCTCCAGATAAGCGTACGCAAAGCAGTAAGATTACTGGGCATGATGGCATTGTGCATTTATCTAGTCCCACACGCTTGTCTGCGCATGCGACCGATGCAGGAGTGATTGGCGAAACAATGGTCTCAAGCAATTGGTCAGTGGGACGATCTAGTGGTTGTTTCACCAACACTGGTACAAAACCTACGCTGGTGGTCGAAAGAAAACCTGTTAAAGGGAAAACCCTTCCACGATCCGGAGGCGCAAGCGGTTGTCACGACAGACGCGTCACTTCACGGG
Organism: Ambystoma mexicanum; assembly: GCF_040938575.1. Lineage (NCBI taxonomy): Eukaryota > Metazoa > Chordata > Amphibia > Caudata > Ambystomatidae > Ambystoma > Ambystoma mexicanum. The sequence goes on along the minus strand of NC_090927.1, from coordinate 188,215,966 downwards.
TGGGGAGCTCATTACCTTCACCACACACCACACGGTCTGTGGACACGGTCACTGCACAGAACCATATCAACCTACTGGAACTATTAGCAATACTCAAAGCACTTCAGGCGTTCGAGATGAAACTGACGAATAAGTCTGCTCTAATTCTAACAGACATTACAACTGCCATGTTCTATATCAACAAACAGGGGGGCACACACTCTCCAAATCGATCCAAGTTGGCACAAATAAAATGGAGGTGGGCACTCAAACGGGGGATATCCCTATCCTCCCAACATGTTCCAGGGGTACTCAACACTCTAGCGGACTCTCTGAGCAGAGAATCCCCTACCAGAGGAACACGAGTGGCAACTACACTCAAGCGCCGTAGACCACATCTTCTCTCAATGGGGTTATCCCACAATAGACTTGTTCGCTACAAGAGAAAACAAGTAATGCCCAGACTTTGCATCCAGGTTCCCCCAGCCAGACTCCAAGGGGAACGCCCTGTTAGGGAAAATTCTCTGTTTAGGCTGAATTTCCTAACCTAGTGAGTCCCCCAGCAGCTTTGCTGGATTTCTGAAGTTTGTTTTTTTCTCTCGTGCCAAGAGTGAGACTCTTTTTCCCACTCTTGGACATGATTTATGGTGTTCCTTTGACTGTTGATGTGTTTTATGGGCTATGGGGTCCTTTACTCCATAGGGTCTCATGTGTTTTTACTATGTGTGTTACACAGCACCCTCCGTGAAGTGACACAGGGGTGTCATAGTGACACCCCACCATAGACTCCATACACTGGGACTGACTACTGTCTCCCAGGGCATGTAAAGTCACCATTGGCTTTACTAGTCCCAAATTATGAACAGAAACCAGTACAAACCATCATATTGTGGACGTACTGGTTGGGGCAATTCAATTGCCCTGGGGTCTGTTAGTCGAGGGGGCACGTCTCCGTCCCCCCTGATCGAGTTTTGGCTGGTGGCAGTGGATACTCCTTTTTATATTCAACCGTGAATATATCCCTATGGGATTTTCCCATTGTTCGAGGCTACCAACTTTAATTATTTAATTCTCATAGCCTTGAACATACCGCCGGTTTATTTATTTAATATTACTTCGCCGGTTGGTATTTTTTGCCAGGAATCGATTCTAAAATGGCGTTTGTGTTCTCTTCTGTGACTCCAACCCAAGTCGAGCCCTTTGTTCCACTTTTGGCGGGCTTCTCCACAGAAGCCTCCAAAAGTGGTGCCACTCTGTCTGGGTACCACAGGGGGTGTGGGGGGGTGGGGTTTAGGCACCCTGGACTGAGTTACCTTGGTAACTCAAGTCGCAATCTTGTGTGATTGGCCCAAGTGGTGAGCAGGCCGGCTCACCACTTAGCATGTTTGATTGACAGCTAGGCTGAGTGAATGGGGGTGTGCTGCATAAAAGCAGGGCTTTGGGGACTGGAACTTCAGAAGTCGCCACAGGACCTGAGAATCCGACGAGGGAGAAGCTGAGCCGACCTGCTACGATGACACCACCGGTGGAGCCCTGTGGAACCGACTCGCCACTTCCCGACGACAGAGAAGATCTTCGTGCTGGAGAGTCTTCTTCCCCTGACTGGTGGGCACAACCAGTTTACCTTCTTTTCCTCGCATCCCAGTACGTCTTGTGGTCCAATTGCCCGTGCCAAGCACCCCGGCAAAAGGATAGCCACTTACCACTGGACCGCGAACTAAAGGACTGCTCCTTTTAACTGAGAACTCCGCGGCTGGTTTCTTCCATGGCAGTGCAACGGACTCCTGTCTTCCTCCCCGACGAGAACATCTCTTCCCCCGGACGAAGCACCGACTTGCATCCGCTGCCAGGAACAACTGCCCCCGCTGGAGTATTCTCACCACTTTAAGGTACCGTGTCCGCCAGGCCTCCCTTTCTAAAGATTGCTACAAGGTAATAATAATACCTTAACCTTCTGGACTGGGCTGGCCGCCTTGACCATCTAACTGGTCCCTTTCTTTTGGTCCGACTCTTTCTGAATTTTTTTCGAGACTTTTGTGCACTTTTCAACCGTGTGACCTTGGACACATTTCGTTCTGATCCTCTTAAAGTGGATCCGGCTTTCTGAACTCTAACTTCACGGTTTGACTCTGCCTTCCTCTCTTGCTGTGTTCTTGTGAAAGTGTTGGGATCTGTTTCAATTTATACTCTGCTTTTCTCTCCCTTTTAAAACAAATTATTGGAATCCCATCTGCGTTAAGCGCTCACCGCTGTCTGAAAATAAGTGGGGCTTTATTTAAGACTTGTCTAATATTTTTTTAAGGGAGTGTATATCTTTTAGTGACCGTGTTTGTGAACTGCTTAATATTAGTGCCTGTGTGTTTTACTAGATGTGGTTTTAAATAAATAATTATATCTCTTTTACACCAAGCTCTGGTCAGTGTTTGCTTGTTCTACTGTGTTATTTTGACCTATTGTGAATACTCTGTATACTGCCTAACTCTTCTTGAGGGAAGTCTGACTGCTCAGCCACAGCTACCAAGTGAATCTGTGTGGTACAGACTGCTACCAAGTGGTTTTACTGCCAAACACCTGTAGTCTTAAATCTTTTGCAGTGGTCCCAGAGGGAACTGCACAGGTTTCTGCCTAACACGCCCTATGGATGAACTGGTCAGGGAAATTTGCTTACGCTTTCCCCCCCACACCATTAATGAGCAGGGTGGTGAACAAGATACACAGAAAACAGATGCCGCTCGTCCTAGTTGCTCCTATGTGGGCGAGATAACCATGGTATCCGCATCTGCGCAAACTGGCGATGTGCGATCCCATCAAGCTCCCGTACCTAACCAACCTCAATCTACCACAGCAGTGTATGGATATCCTCAAAGAGGCGAGGAAACCTAACACTAGACACTGTTATTTAGGAAAAATGGAAGAGATTCGTAATTTGGTGCCAGTCCAAACAAATAAACCCCATAGAACGTAGTCACTCTCAACTATGTGATCCACTTGGTAGACTCTGGGTTAGTGTTCAATATAAAGGTCCAACTGGCGGCTTTAACAGCTTATACCACCTCTCAAAGCAAAGTATCATCGTGGAAGATTCCAGTCATTAAAGCATTCATGAAAGAAGTCAAGAGACTCCCCTTCTATTTCAAACCCACCACCAGGTTGGGATCTCAATGTAGTGTTAGCAAAGCTCATGGGGCCCCCATTCGAGCCTATGCATAAGTCCAGCTTTAAACACCCGACATACAAAACTGCCTTCTTAGTGGCTATAACTTCCATAAGAAGAGTTAGTGTACTGCAAGCATTGTCAGTGCAGATTCCTTCCTTTCTTTATCATTCATAAAGATAAATTGGTTTTACGTACTCATCCTAGGTTCTCCCCTTAATCATTTCTAAATTCCATGTGAACCAATCCATTGAGCTTCCAGCTTTCTTTCAGAAACCAACTAGCTCAGCTGAGGTAAAACTCCACACTCTAGATGTGAGGAGGGTGGTCCTTTATTACGTAAACAAGACCAGACCGCTTAGGAAAACAGATCAACTGTTTGTCTCCATAGCACCAGGCACAGAAGGGGACCCCATTTCAAAAAATGCCATCTCCAGATGGATAGTAAGATGTATGCAATTGTGCTATTCATTATCAAACAAGACCCTACCTTTTACACCAAAAGCTCACTTCACAAGGATCACTGGATCTACACTACCCTTTATCGCAAATGTCCCCTTAGACAGCATTTGCAAGGCAGCTACATGGAGCTCAGTACATACTTTCACTCAGCATTACTGCATTGACACACATTCCAAAGCAGATACACAGGTGGGACAAGCAGTTCTAAAACATCTATATGCCGCTGCTCCTTCTCATGACCCACCACCTTCTCATAACACTATCCGCTAATCTATGCATAGCATGTGATCTAAGCAGAGTCCACAAGCCTCAGAAGGGATACATTACTCACCGTAATCGTATTTCTGATGCTTGTATCTGCTTAGATTCATATGCGACCCACCCTTCCTCCCCTCGGAGAGAAGGCACATGGATGCTTATGAGCTTGTCTGATACGTATCTGCTTGGATACAACTGTACTCACGCTACACCTCATGCTACCTCATGTCAGAAAAATAACAATCTGAGGGACCTCGACGCGTGAGGGATCATGGGTACAGTGGACGTCACACTAGGGTTAGTATTACTGGCACGCCCTATCGACGTCCCTTTTCGAGTTTCGAAAACAACAACTGTAATACTCTGCAGCTTCCACTAGATGTCGGCCTATGCACAGCATGTGAATCTAAGCAGATACAAGCATCAGAAATACGATTATGGTGAGTAATGTATCCCATATGCGTTCAGTACAGGAATGGTTAGCGAAACAATGGTTGCAGGCGGAAGCAAATTGGGGCCATCTAGTGGAAGTTTTGCAAGAGGTGATGTTGGCGCTACAGTGGTGGACAAAAGAGAACATGTTACAGGGAAAACCTTTTGTCAACCCTCCAACACACCTCACGATCACAACAGACTCTCCAGGAAACACATCAATGTTCTGGAATTGCAAGCAGTTTAGAAAGTGCTTGAAGCTTTCCAGCATCACTTAATGGAGAAGAATGTGCTGAATATAACAGACTGCCCTGTGTGAGTGGTCAGAAATGGGAGGCGGACACAAAGTTGTAATATTTTCATTATCAGACATCTTTATTACAATAAAAAGGTGGGATAAAGGCCTGTCTGTCCCTATCTTAAAGAGAGTTTCCCTACCTAGGATACTAAAACTAATGATCAGTCTGTGTCAAGTCGTCAATATGTTATAAACTGTCCTTGTGTCCAAAACATAGTAATCCGGCCCTCACACTGAAAAGGAACAACTAATGTTGTAAGGAAAATGTCTCTGACTTATGTTTGGCAAAAAGTCTTCACAATTAAAGCAAGTAGATCAGTACAACAGAAATAGTATTTTCCAGGGAGAAATCCTCGGATCCAGCCTGTGGTTCCCTTCCCTATGATATTTCAGGTATAATGGCCACAAAATGTCTTTTCAAACAACACTTTCTTAAGGATGGCAAAAGTGTATTTTTTCTAAACAACAGTTTCTCAAGGATGGCAAGTGTCTCAAACAATTCCTTTGATTCTTTATGCCAGACTCAGCAAGTTCCTTTGCAAACAATATGTCTCATACCATTTAGCTCTTCCTGGACTTTCTCTGCACGGATTTCACAAAAAAGGATCTTTTTTCAAATAAGATGTTCCATATAAGATTCTCTTTAGCTTCTTTGAGTATTTTAGTGGATCCCCTGATGCACTTGTCCATCAGGAAACCTCATGTGTGCTCTTCAGGTTTCTGGGTATACCTCTTTTCCAGGTGTTAAGGTCTCAACATAACAAAAAAGGTCTTTGTTCAACTTCACAACTTCAAATGCATGCTTTCCTAGAGTCTTTGGTATACATATCTATCATGTTTTCTACAAAGTAAGTATGTTTCTTTCTGTGACTTTAATGGGCCTCCTGGTATACTCCCCTGCCAAGAGTCCTTAGTAGGTTCTTTAGATCCCCTAGTATACGCTCATGCCAGATATCTATCTACAGTTTTAAAGTTCTCCATTATCTTCAAAGTGCCTGGTGTTGTTCTTGCCAGAGCTTCCTTTAATCATCAACTTCTTAGATCCCAGGTATAGTCCCCTGCCAGGTATCTAGCCACAATGTCTTATTCTTCCATATGCTTTGAGTGGATTGCCTGGTATACTCCTCTGCCAGTAATCCCTTTCTGGGGTCTTGCAGATGCCTTGGTACACTTTCTTTTCAAGGTAGCTCAGCCCCAAATGCTCACTGGCTGGTGTGCTTCTTTCACCAGGACTTCTTCTCAGTTTTACTGTCCTTCAATAAAGCAGTTGTATTACTACACTGTGCTTCTTCCTTGGCTTGAGATACTACTTATTCCAACTTTCCCCACATGGATATCTAAACTATTGGGACTTGTTAAAATGTTGACTTTTAACTTTACTTGGTCTGTGTTCAAATATTCTTATTTGCTTACATGCCTGTCGGTGCACCCTGGGGTACCCAATTGCTCTGGGAAGACTAGCCAGTGTCTTGCAGCGTTTCCTACCTGTGGCACATTGCTACGACGAAGCTTCCTCTCTGGGACCGCCTACCTCGCACTGCAGACCTTCCTCCCTCGCTCCTGACCGCTCTGCACTCACCCACCGGCAAGACAGCTGCTTCTCGGCACGACCGTGGCTCTAGTAGATCTGCTGCTGGTCCTCCTGCAGTGTCCACTGTGTCACTGTGTCTCTCCTGGCCTCGCCGTTATGTAGTTACGAGCGGCTGCCTGGAAATGACTGCCTTCTCCAGCACAGTCCTTCCCTGTACTGCTTCCTTCTCCAGTTCTGCCTTCCTCTCTGGCTCTCCTCCTTTCTTGAGTGCGGACACCATTTTTAAATGTCCTGCATACTCATGCTGCATCATAACTAGTCTGCATGGTTTACTTTGTGCTTTTTTCAGTCTGCATTAACTCCTCCTCCTTCTTCCTCCTCCTCATCTCAGTACTTGAGGCTTTATGGGAGTTGATGTTCGTAGTATTTCTAGGATTCCCAAAGTGATATTGATTAGGGTTTTTGTTTAAAAATAAATTAGAGACTGGGGATGTTATATGTATATATGAGGTTTGAATGGAATTTTGCCTAGAGGGATTTTCAGGATGGGGTTTGTGGGTTTTACAACAGGAGGGATTTGTATAGTGACAACAAGCCATCAAGAACTTAGGATTTAAGAGGTTTTCTTCCCAAAAAAGGGACGAATACTGCATTTCCCCTGACACCCGTCCCCTCCCACATGATCCTTCCTCATAATGCCACACCCAGGGTCAGGATCAGGTAGTTGCTGCCGTCCCCTGGCCGTGTCGCAGGAGATCCTTGACGGGGAATTAGTGATGACCCCACATGATTCGTAACACATGTTTTATATCAACAAACGGGGTGGGACTCACTCCCTAAGTCTTTACACATTGGCACAGAGAATATGGAAATAGACCCTCCAAAGAGGGGATACATCTCCAATCGCAAAACAAAGAGAAACACAAACGAACCCTCAGGTCACGCGTGGGAATTGTGGCCATTGTAAGAAACATTTTTACACACTGGGTGCAACCAGACATAGATCGTTCTGCCACAAAGAAGCCCGCAAAATGCATAAGCTTCACCTCCGGGTTCCAGCCAAGGGAATCCAAAGACAGGAACACCTAACAATGATCCTAATTGTGCCAATGTGGCCACATCTGCCATGATATTACCACCTTCCCAAGTTGTCCATTTGCCCACTAATGAAGTTAACATGTCCGTACAACAGAAGCAGGAATTAATCCTACATCCTCAACCGCAGACAACCAATTTAGCAGGTTGGCTCCTGAGGTCATAGAGTTTGGACACCTTTATTTGCGCGACAGGTGCATGGAAATATTAAGAGACCCATAAGCCTAACACTAGACACTGCTACTTTAACAAATGGAAAAGCTTTGTAGTGTGGCATAGAGGGTAAAAGCTGGTCAGACAGGCAGAAAGCATATGGAGGAAGAAGAAAAAACAGAGCCTGAAGCAAACTTCTATGAAGCAACTCTACATTTATTTTAAAAAAAGATGTTTACAAGGGCAAAATGTGAATATTATACAGAGTGGATATTTTCCAGCTTCAATACTACCAGGGTACTTTTCTCTGTACTGCCCGAAATACGTTCAACTGAAGCGCTCAAGAAATGCATCCTCCTTCACCCCTGCATCATCTCAAGAAAGATGAGAAGAGCTTGCACAGGCATATGAGGATAAAATAAGAAGAACCAAGAATCAGTTTAATCATTCAGTTAGATAGGATCCCTGTGAAAGAGCCGGCTGAAGTACAAGATACCCTCCATCCATATACAACCTTCGACTCTTTTGACTTATTAACAGAAGACTCCCTGTTAAAACCTATGTATAAAATAAGTGCTACGGGTGTCACCTCTTGACCTCTGTCTGGCATTGTGACGAAATTGACTTCTGCTCTGTAGGAGTAAAAGGATGAGTAGATGCCAAAAATGCCCACTCATCCCTCACACTTCTGCAAACCACGAGCCAACACAATCATAAAGGTAAAACAGACACAGTCAAGAGATATACCTCCTTCGCCTTTGTGGTAACATGGGCCGAGGGAATGCTATGCTCTTAAGAGGGGTGCGAATGTGGGACCGAAGCAACCTAAACAGCGAAGTATAACAGTCCAAAATAAAGGAGCGTGAAATCAAGTGTCTAAAAATATATACACTTTCATTAAACACAACATGTACAATAATAACTAACTAGTAAAACACTACACAAAATCCACCTCTCAGTAAAGAACACAGATTAAGCAAAAATAGTAGATGCAGCACTCTGGGAATTGAATTGGGGGTGAAAGGCAAGCAAAAACAGCAATGTTCTTGAAAAAGGATATGTATTTGTGAGCCCAAAGGGTAAAACGTTACCTGACCAGTTTCTAGGATCCAGAAATTGAGTTAGCAGTTAATGGTACATTATTTGCAGTTCTTGGTGATTCATCAGCGCCAGACCAGACTTCTTGCCAGTAAGTGAGTATCGGGGGGGAAAAAGCAAAAGGCAGCAAGAGCGGGACCTGCTGATTCAAATTGTTAAGAGTTCTAGAAACATGCTTCAAGCAGTTCAACGGCATAAAACACTAGGATCCCGACTGTCTTCGTTCTCAGGACGCTTTGAGCCCCACTCCATGGATCAAAGGACAAGATGGGTCCTTGTTCTCGGGCTCCCAAATACAGAGGAGGCTGTCATTCAAGGGTCATTCAACACGGTGAGGTGCTGGTTATTGCTGTGGCTGGCAAAGAGGAAGGTCCTGTTACAGCAGATCACCCTCAATGGTCCCTTTGGATGGTTAGGGGACACAGCTTGCTTCTGCCTTTGGAACACCTGACTTCACCTCACAACTGAAGAACTTTAGAGAAGACTGCTCTCCCTGCAGGGTCCAACAAAATCTTCAGGATGGTTCAAGATGATTCAGAAGAGTGGTGGGAGACTCCTTATTTTATAAGCAAACGTTTGCAAATGATTGGACTAAAGCAAGCCGGATTTACGGGGTCCAATCCGTGTTCTTGAAATGTGCGGACTTTGCCCTTATGATGTCATTGCCAAAGTGCTTTGCCCCAGAGGGAGGGGACAGGAAAGAGAAAGAGAGGCAGAGAGAATCAAGATGACAGAACCCTCCCAAAACTGTACAGATCCCTCTGTGGCTACTAACCCTGCCTCCTTTCCTTCTCAATAGGATCAACGGCCTTTAGAAATGCAACACCCTGGTGTGAGGCCTGGCTCTCGCTGAATGGGTGTGCCTCTTGGTTTCTGTTCCCAGCTCAGTGTCCTGTGGAGTGGCAGTCCTAGGGGAAAAGTTGTTACCTGCCCTTAAAAAGGAACAAAGAGAACCTAACCCTAAAAGGCAACAGTCCTGTCAGTGAACAGGGGTGGGCCTTGTCTGGGAGAAATGCCCAAAATCCTTTAACAGCTGAACTGGGACCACAGGGCTGACACATGTGTGAAATCCAATTGGATGTGGCTGTAGTAATTATGAAAATACAATCCACCCTACCCTAACTCGGGTATCGCTTATGTTTAAAGATTAATCTGCCACCAGTATCTAGTCCCATAACTATAGGTTTTTGGAAGAGGGGTGCATACTTTAAATGCAGTGCCAGTGCTGGAGAGACTTGGATGTCACTGCAGCTGTCAAGAGGGCACCTGTGACCTCTGAACCTGCTCTGCGCCACTGGTAGAGCAGGTGCCGAGAATTGGGATACTGATGCAAGAGGGCCAGTACACACCATGCTTTTGGCATAGAGCTTATGACAGGGCAATATGATTAGCAGATTTCTCTTTGATATTGATTGAATTACCCATATAATATTATTGCCTAATCAAAAAAGCACCTGCTCCCCTCCTTGACTCAGTCCCACCCGTCCATTCCCTCCCTCAAACCCCCTTTTTTTTACACCATCGCGAAATCTCGATATATTCCCTGTCTGGCCTTTTTTGGCGAAATGGTGTGAGGGGCGCAGAGTGTGAGGGTGAAACTTTTTCAGCCACGATTTTATTTGCTGTTGTGTGATATTAGTTAAGATAAAACGTTACTATGCAGGGGCCATAATGTAAGGTATATTTATTATGCGTTTTCTAGAAATAAACACTGGGGGGCGGGACGACCTCTACCACTTGGTTCCTCCTCTGACCAGATTAATGGCAGCCTCTTCAGAAGCGGGACTACTTAGAGAAACACGCCGACTCTGCAGTGTCGTCATTGGCGCATCTGCTCGTCCTTGGCGATGTTTGCGTCTCTACTTACAGGGAACGCTGGAGCTTCCGCTTGGCAACCGTTTCCCTGCAGGAGACTCAATCTCCCTTCTGCGCATGTGGAGAGTGCACATTGTTACAATCAATAGGACATATCGTAATCTTAGTGTTAATGTCACTTCACTGATAACAATTCTAAACCTAAAATGTAGGAGCAGGCTCCGACTAGCCTGTGGGACAATAGGGCGACGCCCGAAGTGCAAGACCAATAGTGCGGGCCCGTTTTTTTGGTCAACGTGTGACACTTCAAGCCAGTTTGAGTTACTTAACTGTACAGCTACTACTTTCCACCAGTGTTACTGGACATATTGCTCTTTAAAAATTCACAATTTGCTACACATTACCAAAAGCTGCCCGTTGGGTACTACTCCAATAGTCTGTCACAAAAGGAACGTATTGCCATTTGCGATTGTTGCCTCCAGACTGCGGAATCGGTCTCTTGTCTTCATTATATGCCAGTGTGCCGTGATATTGTCCTGAGTAGCACCCCGGACCCCTCTACCCCACCCCCAAGCTAGGGCTGCGTGCAAATGAAGGAAACACGTACTGACTTCTGGCTGGGGAATTCACTCGGCGCCATCCCTTCATCAGCTGGATTTGTAAAGCGCTGTTTGTGGAGCCCTTTCCACATGAGAAATGAGTAGATCAATGCTTTGTGCGACAGATGCGCTCCCGCCAAACTCTCCGCTGGGAGACACGTGAAACTCTCGCCTCAAACCATTTAAAAACGAACACATTTAAAAATTGCTCCATGGTCGAGAAACTAAATAGTTAAATATGCATGTAGCAGGGAACAGCCGTGACAATGGAATAATGTGTTCGTGAATTGATGGGTTGGATGATCTGAAAACCTTAAATGCATAATGTTCCACCCAGGAGTCATCCACAGGAAGTCAATGTAGCTTTACATCCGGACAGAGGTCAGTAATGGCCATGTGTCCCAATGGGTCAGGGGGAGTAACGGCGCATCTGCGTGCTGATTTTTTTTCATACGCTCTCCTGTGGGTATCAGGATCCATTAGAGTAAATGCTTTCATAACACACCTACCATTTCGTGTTGATTCATTTCCAGGCAGGAGGGACGCGACATAATGACTACTTGTTTCTAGTTGCTAATTTGTACCTGTTAAGCATAGGTAGAAGTCAGTTGGTCATCTGACCCCACGACCGGTTCTGAACTGTTACGATTGAGCCTCTATTTTCGTACATTTGTTACACGGTGCCTAACATACGCTGCCGCCGCCCCCAGCCAGAATCTCGGCACACTAAACGTTTTCATTCTCGAGTCCCCATGGAATCCCAGCTTCCACAGGGAGTCGGGTAAATGCTACGCTATGCACGGACACTGTGCGTCCTTTTACTACTGTTTTCACAAATTAGTTTTCTTTCTGCTCAGAAACCCATGTTTGCCCTGCTTCCATGCAGAAATGTGATGCATCCGTGAAAACAATCATTATTGCACAGTGAGAAATGCTTACTTATGTATTGGTCTTTACGGAAGTAGTCCTCTGTGCTATGTGAGTCATTACAAAATTCCCCCCCACAGTGTTTCTGCCATCTCCAGCTCCCTCTTGAGCATACCTTTTGAAGCTCCTCCAAATAGCGTGCCTTGAACACTACTGTAAGGAAAACATCTGCTGGGATCTGTGGCTGGCTTCCTTCTCAAAGATTTGCTGTCTATGCCTTTGGATGTGTACAGCTCTTCAAAAACATGACTAGGTTGATTCAAAATTAAAATTAAAATTTTGAGCTGCTTCACATGTCCACTTAATGTTCTTCCATAGCTGAGTGAAAAGAAATCCTTTAACCCCTTGTATACTTCGATCCCTCAAAAAATGCATTTTGCCTATTAACACGTATGTCCGTTTCCTAACGTCCATCAATAATCCATGAATTACCAGCAGTGTGGATCCAGATGGGGCAACATTCAAAAACATAACTTTGCAATTGACTTTTAATGAGCTACTTTTGTGAATCCATTTCTCTATTTTAATTAAAACTTAGTATTTTTAACATGTAAACATGTTTTGGAAAAACTAGAAAAATATTTCAAACTAAAAAACGTTGCAACATTAGTTGTAGTTCTTTTAACTCCTTTTGTAAAGTATGAGGCCTTTTCTGAGACTTTTATTTGCCTTTCTCCGAATGTATGGTCTATTTTAATACTTGACATATGTATGGATCTTCTAGACAAAAGTATTCAAAACCTGACTAATGCGTGTCCTTCCTTTCCCAGTATGCTACTGACTTGGACCAGCTGGACCAATTGCTGCCATCGCTGGAGAAAGCAGCACAGATGCCAGGCTTTTGCCGATCGGACAGGATGGAGAACAGTGCACCTGGTGTAACTGTAAACCCAGAGGTTCTCTCAAATTCCCTGCAGTCCAGCCCCATGTCCAGGACACCCACACGGCTTAACAGTACGCACCTGATGAACATGTGTGCTTAACCATGTTTTTATGTCAGTTTTCTAGCTTTTGCTGTTTCTATGCTTTAACTTCCTCAGTTAGTTAGACGGGAACCAGTGGCGTTTAGTGTACAGTAATAGTCCATCTTCACAGCATTCTTGACCCATTTGGCACCCGATTTATTACTCCAGCAATATGTAGTCTTGTTAAATGGTAATGGGTTTCAAATTTTTTTTCACAACTGCACTCCATAAACTAGAGAATTGTCATGTACCACTTCCTACTCAACCACACAATATTCGATCTTTATTGTGATTGTTGCTATCCATGATAGTACACATGGCCAGTCTTCCTCTTTAATTACAAGCAGCCGTTTGTACCTTCTGCATGGTCTCAATTCCACAATGTCCTGCCCTTCAACTGCCATTCCAAACGAGAATCTTGCGTGAATCTCCCAGCCTAATCCTTACAAGGTAGGATGCCTAAAAAGTCTCACAGGATTGCATCCTCTTCATAAGGCCTTAGAACTGCCATAATCAGCTTTGTCAAGTCCTTTTATGTCTGGGCCACCTCTTCACTTGGGGTTGAGTTAATTTTTCAGGTTAGGAAAAGTAGCATTATGTTCTTTGACCACTAGGTTGAGATAATTAGTCCGATGCTCCTTTGCCATTGTTAATTTTCAGGGTGCTTCTTCAAAACCCTATGCACGGGAAATGCTTATAAGTCTCACAGGATGCGTCCACTTCACAAGGCCTTAGAACTGCCATAATCTGCTTCGTCCAGTCCTTTTATGTCTGGGCCACCTCTTCACCTGGGGTTGTTGGAGTTGACCTAATTTTTCAGGTTAGGAAAAGTAGCATTATTTAGGTATTTTAGGTATACATAACAGTATGACATTACAAAGAACATTTAAGTTGAACATTGGAATACGATCACATTGCAGGTCAGACAAATAATTCATAAGTAATCAGGTATTTCAGAGTGTCAGTTGGTCGTCTGAGGTGACTAGCCATAGTTTGGCTTTGTGTTTGAATAGGTTCAGGGAGGGCAGGTTTCTGATAGTGAGAGGCTCAGAGTTCCACAGTTTGGCTGCCAGAACTGGGAAGCTGGCCCCACCGGCTGTTTGGTGCTTGTATCTAGGGTTCAGTAGGCTCTGGCTATGGGCAGACCTTAGTGAGCAAGGTGGGATATACTGAGTGAACCGTGAGGATAGATAGATGTGGGGGCCTGGTTATTCATGCATTTGTAAGTCAGGGCAAGAGATTTTAGTGAAATCCTTTGGGAGACTGACAGCCAATGAAGGTTCTTCTTAGTTTCAGAGATGTGGGCTGATCTAGGGATGTTGAGGTTTGATCTGATGGCGTTATTTTGTATGATCTGGAGTTTGTCAAGGTTACATTGGTTAGTGCCTTGGTACAGTGCATTACAGTAGTCAAGTTTGGACATGACCAAAGTCCTAGAAAGGGTTATGCAGTTCTGAGAAGAGAAAAGGGCGACATGCTGTGACCAGCTTGCATGTGGAGGCAGAGGCGGCTGCAACTGCATTCGTTTGTCTATGGAGGGAGAGAGTGGAGTCAAGGTAGATTCCGAGGGTTTTAGTATTTTTGGAGACTTTTATGGTGTTTCCGTCGATATTAAAGGAGTTGAACATGGGGTTCAACTTGTTAAGTCTTTGCTGTGTACCTAGGATGAGGAGCTCTGTCTTATCGTCATTAAGACAGAGCTCACGTTGTGCCATCCAGGTTTGAATGACATGGTATATGTCATTTAAGGATTTTGAGTCTACCGTGTAATCACCCATGATGGGGATGAGTATCTGGGTGTCATCGGCATAGTTTGTGTAGGTGACACACAGATAGTCGAGCACATCAAACAAGGGTTTAGTGAAAACATTGTAGAGGGTAGGGGATATGCACGATCCTTGGGGGACCCCGCAAGGAACTGGCCCAAGGTCGTCAGAGGAGGTAGGGGAGAATACCCTCATATGTCTGTTGTCCAGGAATGATTTAATCCAATTGGTGGCATTGTTAGAGAAATGGACTGCAGTTTTCAGATGATGACAAAGGATTTGGTGGTTGACCAAGTCAAAGGCAGCGGATAAGTCTAATAGTAGTAGCAAGGCTAGTTTACCTTTGTCTTTTAGATCCCAAATTTGGGGTTTGAGGTCTAAAAGGGCTGTCTCCGTACCATGCTTAGGTCTAAAGCCGGATTGTCTAGTGCCTAGAAGATTGTTAGTTTCCAGATAGTTCTGTATCTGTAGATAAGCTGCTCTGTCTAAGATTTTTAGGAGAAACGGGACCGTTGTGATGGGCCTATAGTTGGTTGGGACCTCAGGATCTAGGGTTGGTTTTTTTAGAAGAGGGATGACCCAAGCATCCTTCAAATTGTTAGGGACCACTCCCGATTGAAATGAGGAGTTGATAAAGGTTGTAATGAAAGGAGCGAGGTCATGGGCCAATTCCTTAATGATCGGAGCTGGACAGGAGTCCCCTCAGCAGTTGGAAGGTTTTAAGTTGCAGATGATTTTTTAAACCTCAAGGGTGGTGAGCGGCGTGAAGCTGAAAGGCAAGGGAGAGACAGGGGTGGTTGTTTTAGGTGGCAGTGTTTTGCTTAAGAGGGGAGTGTGGAGAGAGTTTTGTTTAGCGTTCATTTTAGTTTGCAGAGTGGTTCTTTTGTTGAGAAGTGCATTTTGTATATTGTTGCACCAGGTACTGTCTTTATTGCACGAATAGGGGGCAGGTGAAGGGGATTCTAATTCTTTGAGAATTTTGAATAATTCTCTTGCGTTAGATTCTTCTTGAGTTATGCGTAGATTATACGTCTCTTTTTTGGCTTGAAGGATGGCTTCCTTATAGTTAAGTGAGGTGATCAGGAGGGAAGCTTTATTAGTCGTACTAGGATGACTTTTCCAAAGTGCTTCGGCCTTACGCTTTTGTTTGCGCACAGCGTTAAGCTGCCGGGTGAACCAAGAGTTCAGGTGGGACTGTTGTTTGGCTTTGCGAATTTTTAGCGGGGCTATGGTCTCAATGGCTTTGAGCAGAGTACTGTGAAAGTGTCTACTAAGACGGTGGGGTCCTTGTGCTGTGTGACGCAGGTGTTCAAAATAGGGAGGATGAGAGGAAGCAATTTCTCCCTGGTAATGTCCTTTTTATTTCTGGTGGGTATAGCGGGGGCTATGGTAGGTGTGGGCTGAGAATTGGTGGCTGGCATGAGGAAGGTAATGACGTGATGGTCAGTCCAGGCGCAAGCAGTGTTGTAGCTGACAGTGGTGTTGCAATTAAAGTCTGCTAACCAATCGAGCGTTCTACCCTTGTTGTGGGTAGGATCACGAATGCGCTGCCGGAAACCTAGATTGGTGAGGGTAGTGGCAACTTCGGTGGCCATGTGGTCCTTAGGATCGGAGAGGCCAAGGTTGAGGTCACCTAATAGCAGTACCTGGGAATTAGGTTTCGTGTTGGCAGACAAGGCAGATGTAACATCGTCAGTGAATGAGCCAAGTGGTCCTGGAGGTCTGAATATAAGGTGGGGTGTTGCTGTGTTAGTAGGTGAGAGGGATAGTTTCACTGATAGAGATTCTGCAGAGCTGAATGGGGCATTGGCAATAATTGTCATAATGATCTTGTCACTGTGTATGAATTCGACTCCTCCTCCTTTAGACAATTTGGATTGTCGATCATTTCTAATAATGGCGTAGCCCTTAGGTAAGGATAGGGCGAGGAGTGGGCCAGAGGCATCATGTAGCTAGGTTTCAGTAATGGCTGGGAAGTCAAGGTTTTGGACAGTGATTAGGTCTGCGATGTCAAGGGCGTGAGCCGTGAGGGATCTGGCATTGATAAGGGCTCCCTTGAGTGCTGAGGTGGGTGTGATGGAAGAGGAGGCGTTAGGTGGTGTAGGTGGGGTGGGCTGTAGAAGGGCGGTGTGGCTGCGCTGAGTGCAAGGTGGTCGGGGCAGTCTAGATCTAAGTCTGGTGTTCCTATATTGTATTATGCATGGAAGATTAAGTGTAGGTTTAGTGGCAAAGTGCTTAAGCCAAAGGGCTGGGTCATTGAGGTAAGGTTTTGAGGGAAGGTCAGAGCAATGGAGCATGGTGGAGAGAGGGGTGGTGTGGAGATCGTGGATGTAAGTGTGGTGTGACTTAGAAGTGCTGGCTGAGTGAGCGCCTACAGTAAAGGATAAGAATCCTAAAACGGCAATGTGGGTGAGGTAGAGGCTGGCAAAGGGCAGCGACCGCATGTCGTGGCCTGATAGTTTGCGTGATAAGTATGGTGTGGTGCCGAGGAGAGGGATTACAATTAAGGTGGCAGTGGCTGGGTAACTAAGACACAGTTAGCCTCAATGCAAAGGAGGTAACATCTAGATTCGAAATATTACATTTAGGCTAAATTCAGCAATTCTAAAAGGCAATTCGACTCAAAGCAAAGGAGGTAAGATCTAGTTTCGAAATATTACATTTAGGCTAAATTCAGCAATTCAAAAGGCAATTCGACTCAAAGCAAAGGAGGTAACAACTAGATTCGAAATATTACATTTAGGCTAAGTTCAGCAGTTCTAAAGGCAATTAGACTCAAAGCAAAGGAGGTAACACCTAAATTCGAAATATTACATTCAGGCTAAGTTCAGCAGCTCTAAAGGCAATTGGACTCAAAGCAAAGGCGGTAACATCTAAATTCGAAATATTACATTCGGGCTAAGTTCAGCAGTTCTAAAGGCAATTAGACTCAAAGCAAAGGAGGTAACATCTGTAATTGAGATATATCATTTGAACTGAGAATGCTAAAGGTAACGCCAAGGTTCTAGTGCATAATTGGGCTCACATACGACAAAACTAGCACCTGGGTTTCAAATAACATAATTGGGATAGAATGCAAAGGTGGCACCTATAGACAAGGTAGGGCAGTGTAGTTTGGATATAGTGCCACAGCACCTGGATGCAGTAGGTCAGAGGTGGGGTGCATAACATAATAGTAAAAGACTGCAGTGAATGCTGATAATGAGACACATTAGACAACATGCACAGGTTAAATAGGTTGGAGTGCAATAATTGAAGTGAGCATACGGATGAGCAGCAATGAAAGGTACAGTATGTGCAGAGGAAGCATAAGGACACGTAATGCGAGGCACAAGTTAGGGCGAGCACGTAGAGTGTACAATGGTGCGGCAGGGGGATTCCGATGGGGAGAGGAAATAGATGCTGTGGGAGTGCCGAGTATACAGAGGCGCTCACCTTGTTGAAAAAGTGTTATTTAGAGCCGCGTTATGTTCGGCCCGCAGTGTGAGCCGTTAGTGGAAGGATCGGGCTGCTGGAACAGGTGATTCGTTAGCAATATGAGACAAAGGAACAACGCGAAGCTGAGGTAAGTTTATGGGGCATGGACAACTTGCGAGTATGCCGCAGTGTAAATCAGTAGAATTGATTATTCAAAAGCGAATGTTTGAAACTTTGTCGGAAGAAGCTGGGTCAGAAAGAATGTACCTTGATGTGGTAGGCAAAATGGGCAGCAGGGCATGGCAATCGGCCCGTACGGCTCAGGACAGGAGACGAGCCTTGTTAGGTGAGCCTTTGTGGGTGTGCCGGCGTTCGCCTGCCGGCGTCTGGTAGGTGAAGATGAAGCTGATACTGACCAATCAGGTCGCAGGGCTGTACCTGGTGGTATGTTCTGTGCCCACTAGGTTGAGATAATTGGTCCGATGCTCCTTTTCCATTGTTAGTTTTTGTAGTTCGTATTTTACTTTTCTTCCACTTTCTGCGAGAACATAATGTCTTACTCAGTGTTGTCCTGCCTTGCTCTAGTTCTTTTGTACTATTGGGCGATTTTAATCTGCATCTTGCTTCTATTCATGCCTCAGCTCCATTTCTTTCGATTATTGACTCTTGTTGTCTCTCTCCCCTTCCAATCCTCCTTCCCACATTTCCGGATCCTCTTTGGATCTTACTTTTACCTCTTCTATGTCTACCTCTGAGGTTTCATTTTATCCTGTTTACTTCTCTGATCATCATCTGCTCTTCTTTTTGATATATTTTCCTGTTTTTGATACTTGTTTATCCCACCCTGGCCCTACCCCTTCTTTTCCTCCATCGTGATATTCGTACTTTCAATACCCCGCTCTTTGTATCTTCCTCTATTGACACTCTTCCATCCCACTCTACCTTTTCACTTCCTCAATGGATGATGCTGTTTCAGCTTTCTCCACTTCCCTTTCCACCTCTCTTGACACTGTATACCCTCTCTCAAAATGCTTTCCTTCTCGTAAGCCTTCCCATCCTTGGCTCACTCCATATCTTCTCTCCATGCAAAGGGCTCTCCGTCACCTGGAATGTCGTTGGCAAAGATCTCTATCTATTTCTGATGTTGTGTCTTTCTCTTCTTATCATACTTTATATGATGAGGCACTTCTTTCTTCTAAATGTCTCTATTATTCTGATCTCTTGCACTCTCAATCATCTTACACCGCCCTTTTTTGTCTTTTGTCCCCCTCTATCTGATCACTCCCTTCTCTCTACACTTACTGCATCTGACTTTGCTAACTTCTTCACTTCTAGATTGAATTCTCTTCGTTCTGCCATGCCTCTCATTTCCCTGTTTTCTTCTTGCTTGGTTTCCCCTTCCTCTACTACTGCGGTTCTTTCTTTGATATGGCCGATCTCTAATTCTGATACTTCTGCACTCATCTGTCAGGCTCATCCCACTGCTTCTCCCACAGATGCTGTTCCTTCTACTCTTATTTCTAAAATCTATCCTCTCAATTCTTACATTACTAGTCTTCTCAATATCACTCTTGCTACTTCTGCTTTCCCTCGTTTGTTCAAACATGCTATTATTCTTCCCGTCCTGAAAAAACCTTCCTTGAATACTGCATTCCTGCTAATCTTCGTCCTATTTCCCTTCTTCCTTACCTTTCTAAATTATTGGAGCGTCTTGTTTACTCCCAGATGTCTTCCTTTGTTACTCTTTATTCTATTCTACCTTGCTTTCAGTCTGGTTTTCGACCTCTTTGTTCTATGGCAACTGCTCTGCTTTCCGTCTTTGACTCTCTACTTTCTGCCCGTTGCGCTAAACACTCTTCTATTCTTATACTCTTGGACCTATCTGCTGCTTTTGACATTGTGCATCACAAACTACCTCTTCAGTTCCTTTCCACCTTTGGATTCTTTAGTTCTGTAATCGCATGGTCTCAATCTTTTCACTCTGATCGCACCTACTCGGATATCTTGGGCTGGTGTCTGTTCTGATCCTCTTCCTCTTCTACACGGTGTTCCACAAGGGTCTGTTGTTGGCACATTTCTTTTCTCTCCCTATATCTCTCCTTTGGCTAATTTCTCTTCTTTTGGGTTGTCTCATTTTTATGCTGATGACACTCAATTATTTCTATCTTTTGTACAGCTGCTATTCACTTGAACCTCTCTGCATATGTTTCAGCTATTAACTTGGATGTCAGACCTTTTTACTTGTCCTATATGAGTCTAAGACTGAAGTCCTTTTTTTGTTCTTGATAATACTATTGCCCTGCCTGTCTCTCCTCCCTTTATTCGGTTTTCCCCTTTGCATCTGCCATTTTCTCTGACTGCCAGCAACCTTGGCCTTCATCTTGATACAAATCTTTCTTTCGCTCATCATATTTCGATCACATCTTGCTCCTTTCATTTCCATCTTTTTAATATTCGGAAAGTTAGACCTCTTCTCACTTTCAGTGACAATAAGATTCTAATCTCTTCTTTATTCTTTTCCTGATTATTTGACTGTTCTGTACTCCTCGTCTGCCTTCCCATCTTTCGTCTAGCTCCTCTTAAATCTATCTTCAATTCCTCTATTTGTCTTCTCTATTCCTTTGCTATTTGCAACTCTATCTCTCCCTCTTTGGCCTCTCTTCGATGGCTACCCTTTAATTCTCAACTTAATCAATTCAATTTCCTCTGCATAGTATTTAAATCCATTTATGGACTTGCCCCTATTTACCTTACCTCTCTGGTTTCCTTCTACGTTTCTTCTCGTAGTTTCGCTCGCAAACCCGCTTTCGTTTAACTGTACCTCCTCCTCTATGTGCTTCCTCTCGTTTCCATTCTTTTTCTCTATTGGCTTCTCTACTGGAATGCTCTTCCTTTCTCTTTGGGGTCTTTTCACTCTTATTCTACTTTCAGTGCTGCTCTAAAAATGTTCTTACTTAAACCTTCATTGTACTTGAGTCTCGTTGTAAATTATATTGTTTTTATTGTATTCACTTGCTCATTTCTCTTGTATTGTAAATTGGTTTTGTACAGCGCCTTGGCGTAATGCGCTATATAAATAACAAATACATTTGACATAATTAAAATTGAATGTAGGGGTTCTGTAGGTTTTCACTAGTTTGAAACATGGTATCTCGGAATATTATGGAAAGTAAAGGTTCACTTGTGTTCTTTGACTTGAAATCCTGAATTTTTCAGTACTTATGGCAGATGGCAGAGACCTGCCTCACTTGGCACTCTGGATATCAGCATGTGACCATCTTTGCCCTTCGTCTTCTAGCTCAGGGTCACCAATTGGTGGCAGAAAGCAGCTCTTAATTTGTAGAAAGACTTGCATTTAGAGGTCATGTCCGGTGTAGAATGTACTGTTGATTCAGTAGGCCTTACGAATTGGGAAATTTCCACTGAGCCTAAATTCCCCAATTAGTAAGCCATGAGCCTCTAGGTTTAGCCTAGAGGCTCATTGCAGCCAATAAAGTGCTTTCACCAAAGAAGAATTGGGAACTTGGGATTGAGTGCCCCCACTACTCTGATGTGTTTGCATAATACTCTAAACCTGGAAGCATATATGTCCATGGGTGCCACAGTTAAATTGGTTTGTTTAGTGGAGGAAGAGAGGACCCTGGGGGACAGTGTAGGCTAGAGTCAGAAATAAAGCTCCCCAACTTTAGCCATTGATACATGCCAGATAGAAGAGGTAAGTCATTGCTTTCTACAATGTGTTTGTAATTGCATAAAAAGTATCAACAATTAAAAGATGAATTTGATTAAATCGTTAATATTCTCTTTGAGTTGCTGGCAATGGGTAATATTTTCTGATCGGTATGACAGAAGGCTATTTGGTGAGGGCGGATAGCCTGACCTTGTTTGATTTTACAAGTAAAACACTGGAGCTAATTCTATTTCTGAAACGGAGGCCTACTGATCGGACCCCTTTTCATAATGCTTCATACCAAAAACATATTGCATCTATGTACCTATGCTGTGACTGTATTCTGACATCCCCAGTGCCTGCACTGTGCTACAGTCGCAATAGCACACGTACAAATATCACATGTGCAGTCTGGGGTAGCTGCTGAAATAAAAATTAGCACAAGTGGTGTTTTCCACTGCCTGCACTTCTGGTGTACCTCTGTCGGCTGGTGGCACATTGAATACTAAATACAAACCATATCTAGTTATGACATGGTGGATACTGGGATCACACAATTATAAAGCTAGAACCATTTGGGTGTCAAATTAATCTCAGCTTGGTGAGGTGACTAAATCATGACAGTGCTTGGTTTATACACAGCAATCATATTTCTAAACTGGGGGCGCCCGCCTGGTGCTGCACCCCCCACCACTTTGTTGGTTGAGACTCCGGCTCTGGCACTGCACTGGCAGCCTTACCATCAGCCGCCAAACTGTTTCAAAGCCCTGAGCGCCCTCAGCGGGGCCTCTGCTGCTGCTCCTCCTCCGGGGGCTCCCGTGGACTCCTTCTGGGTCCCGGCACCCGATCTCTCCTTTGTGTGGCGTCAACCGACTTCTGCAGCCTGCTCCCTTGACCGTAACTGCCAACGTGCCTGCTGCGCACACCCTTGCCACCAATGCAGTGATCTAAAGACCTTCTAAAGGCGGCCACCGAGTGCTGTGCCCGTCTCCTTCCTCCGCACTGTGAGCTCCTTCCAGCACTGCCTTGGGGAAGGAGACAGACCCACTGCCACAGCCTTCACTGCCATATCGCCCGCTGCGCACACCATTACCACTGAGTGCTGTGCCACCGAGTGCCGCTGAGTGCTGTGCCCGTCTCCTTCCACCACACTGTGAGCTGCTTACAGCACTGCCACTTCCACGACTGCGCCTACCATCCTGGACTGTGCCTACCATCCCGGACCGCCTGCCGTGCCTGGCTCCACCGCCTAACCTCCGTCAGGTGCAGCGCCCCTCCTCCAACATCTTGCTGCCCCGACCCACCTGCCGTGCCTGCCTCCACCATCTACCCACCGTCAGGAGCAGCGCCTCCCTCCATCACCTTGCTGCCCCGGCCCACCTGCCGTGCCTGCCTCCACCATCTACCCACCGCCAGGAGCAGCGTCTCCCTCCATCACACTGATGCCCTGGGCCGCCTGCCGTGCCTGCCTCTACCATCTACCAACCGCCAGGAGCAGCACCTCCCTCCATCACCTTGCTGCCCTGGCCCACCTGCCGTGCCTGCCGCCTCCACCTATCCACTGTCAGGTGATGCACTCCCCTCCATCATCTTGCAGCCCTGGCCCACTCCCAGAGGAGTTCTGTGGTGCTGCATAAACATCACGCTGAATGAGGTACTGTGCCCCTGTTGATGCCTCCTCTTCCAGCTGACTGCGCCTAACATCACCCCCCCACTCCAACTTCCATCTGGAGCCACGCCCACCATCAGGACCAACCTCATCTGACTTTCATTGCCCAACATCCAACTCCCATTAGGTCCCTGCCGAGGCCGCCCCTGCCATCAAGCCTGCTGCGCCGGACATCACATGCAAAGCCACCTCATTCCGGAGCTGCACCTCCCTCTAGCTATCCCAGTCCACCGCCCAGCACCGCTCTATTCCACGGAGTGACCGACTCCCTCTACCCATACACCGTAAGTAACCACCCCCACTCCTACACAGACAGGTGAGCCCCTCTTCAATAGCTGCATCGTGGGCGTGCCTTAGTGCCATCTGTACTATGGACCACCTGGGATCTGTTGCTCCATCTAGCCCTCTCCACGCAGCTGCATCTGTCGCCACCACCACTGTGACTACCAGCAGATCTGGGCCTCCCTCCTCCCCCTCGCTATCCCATCCCCCGCTCAACCCAGCACTGTCGCCGACTCCGAGAGTCCCAGCTTTCCTGCGCTTTGTTGCAACGATCTGTAACCTCACCACGGGTGTGCCACTTCGCCCTCCTCACTACAGACCACCTATGACTATCGTCCTGTCTGACTCTCTGCTTGCAGCTGATCTCCAAAGGATCCAACCCCCCTCACCAACTCGCCCTCAGTTGCTGCTGCAACCTTCACTCCACTGCCTGGACTCCCTCTTTGCTGTTGCGACTCCCCATCCCTCCTCTCTAAAACCTCACCCCCCCTCCACTGAATCTCAAACAGCCCCTGACACCCACTCCAACTGTGGGCACCCCACTGTGCGGCCACCAGCACTTACTCTCTCATCCCCTTCCTGTCATGCCCTCTACCTACCTTTCCCTCCGACGGCCTCCCTCCATCTCCCCCCCTCTCCCTCCTCCTCCTCCTCTTCCTCTTCCTTTACCTTCCACTTACCCTCATTCCCCCCCTTTCTTACCCTCCCTCCTGCCCACCTTGCATAATCCCTTCTCGTTTTAATCTTATCCCTACTGCCAATACCACCAGTATCATCAACATCGCCCTCTGGAATGCCTGATCCATCTGCACCAAAGCCACTGCAGCCCTTGATCTGTTCTTACGACTCAACCTTCACTTACTTTGCATCACAGAGACTTGGACTCCCCCTTCAATTCCACTGTTCCTGCATTTCTCTCCACCCTCTCTTCCTCCTTCTTTCATGTCCCATGCCCCTCAGGTCGCATAGGCGGCGTCAGTCTCATTTTTCTCCCTAAATGTCTTTCCTCATCTCCTCCCTTATCTCTCCCTACCTTCTCCTCCTTTGAATTTCTTTTCAAATCCTTCACTTACCCTCACGCAATTTCCTTCTTAATCATCTACAGACCTCCTGGCCCCCTTGCTTCCTTCTATGAAGACCTAGACCACCTTCTCTCTCTCAGTTCTCCCTCCCCTACTCCTCCCTCTATCCTCTGCGATTTTAACCTCTCTCTCTCCACCTCATCTCATTCTTCCCCTCTTCTCTCTTTACTTGACTCCTTCCTCCTCTCTCCCCTTCCTCCCCCCACCAACACTTCTGGCTCCACTCTCGATCTCATCTTTCTCTCGTCTCACTCTTCCTCCCCCGTCTCGTCCCTCCCCAACTATCTCTCTGACCACGCCTTACTCTCCTTCTCCCTTACCCCTCCCCCTCCTCATTGCCCCCCTCTCTCTCATCCTCCTTCTTTCGTCGTGATCTCCGCAACTTCAACCCTTCTCTCTTCCTCGACACCTGTTCTTCCTCCCTTCCCCCTCTCCCAGACTTCTCATCCCACCTTACCACATTCTTTAACACGTGTCTCTCCTCTGCTACCTTTCCTTCAGCTTTCAAACACGCCAATATCATCCCCATCCTGAAGAAACCTTCTGATAGCCCTCTTCTTACCTCCAACTTCAGACCAATCTCTCTTCTCCCCTTCATCTCAAAGCTCCTTGAACGCTTAGCTTACTCTCAACTCTCTGCTTTCATCTCCTCTCAATCCCTGCTCCCCTCCTCTCAATCTGGTTTCCGCCCTAAACACTCCACTGAGACTGCTCTCACATATGTACTCAACTCTCTCCTCACCGCTCGCCACGGTAAGCAATCCTCAATTCTCATCCTCCTTGACCTCTCCGCAGCCTTTGACACTGTAGATCACGCATTACTTCTCAGCACTCTGTCCTCCCTTGGTTTCAAAGGCTCTGTCCTCTCCTGGCTCTCCTCTTACCTCTCTAACCGATCCTTTACTGTCTCCTCGGGCGCCCACACCTCCTTCATCTTCCCCCTGAATTATGGCGTTCCCCACGGATCTGTACTCGGACCTTTCCTCTTCTCTCTCTATACCTCCCTTCTCGCTCCCGTCATCTCTTCTTTCGGCATCTCCCACCACTTCTATGCAGACGATACCCAACTCTTTCACTCCTTCACCTCCGACCTCCATCACACTCTCTTCCTGCCTCACGGCCATAAAAAACTGGATGTCATCCCACTTTATTTCCCTCAATTCTGACAAGACTGAAGTGCTTTTCTTCCCTCCTAACAATCTCTCACCTTCCCCTCCTCCTTTCATCCACTTCCCCCCTTCCAATCTCCCTGTCTCGACCCATGCCCGCAACCTTGGCCTCCATATTGACTCCTCTCTCTCTTTCTCCACTCACATCTCTCTAACCTTGTACCTGTCGGCACCACCTCTTCAACATCCGCAAGACCCGCCCCTCCCTCACCTTTCACGCTTCTAAACTCCTATTCTCCTCCCTTATTTTCTCCCGTCTCTTCTACCTCTCCTCTCTTCTCTTTGGCCTCCCTATCTCTCACCTGACTCCCCTAAAATCCATCTACCACTCCTCTATCCGTACTCTGTCTCCTCGGCAATTGAGACTCTATCTCTACCTCACTCTCCCAACTCGGCTGGCTCCCTTTCCTCTCACAATTCAAATTCCAATCCCTCTGCCTTATCTACAAATCTCTCCATGACCTCGTCCCCCCTATCTTTCCTCCCTCCTTTCATTCTACTCTCTCCGCTCAGCTGACCTATACCTTCTCACTGTACCCCAAGCACCTTGTTGCCTCCTCATGCTTCCGCTCCTTCAAACTCCCCCCTTCACTGGAACTCCCTACCTCTCCCTATCCGCTCCACCCCCACCTACCCATCTTTCTGCTCCTCCCTCAAAGCCCTTCTTCTCCACTCCTCCCCGACTCTCCTTCCCTACCTCTCCCCCCCCAAAACCCCTCCGCCCTTCCCTTCCCCCCTCCCTCCTCCTCCCCCTCCTGCCGATGCCCTTATATTGGATGCTGTAACCACCCGTGGGCGTCAAGACCATCTGGGAACACCCCCCCTCTCTCCCCCCTCCTTTTGAGTAAATTGTTCTATGTACTGTACCACTGGT
The DNA here is from genome assembly GCF_040938575.1 of Ambystoma mexicanum. NCBI lineage: Eukaryota > Metazoa > Chordata > Amphibia > Caudata > Ambystomatidae > Ambystoma > Ambystoma mexicanum. The sequence continues at coordinate 188,189,271 of NC_090927.1, read as the reverse complement.
TTGTTTCTAGTTTGTAAATATGCTTCTTTCTTTTGTTCTGTTATAATGTAAAGCGCTTTGGAGTAAAGTGCTATATAAACTCAATAAACGTAAACACATAGAACACGTAATTATCCAATTTGACCGAAAATAATGTACTGTATGGCCGAGTTGACCGAATTTAGGCTGTACGAAATGATAGTACAACCAGAAATTCATACAACTAGGCCGTACGGTTCCATTATAGCGAACACAGGGAACTGGGGTTGTGGGGGTGTCCCCCGCTCCCTTTGCTCGCTATAATGGGAACAGAGGTTGCAGGGGTGTCCCCCGCTTCCGGGACATTGGAAGCGAGGGAGTTAAAAAAAAAAAAGAATAGAGAAAGGGACCCTGTGGCGTCACTTCCAACCCACGTTGCAGGGACGGAACTGACGCTGCAGGGGTGTAAGAGATACACCAGCAGACAGTTATAAGGTAAGTAGGGGAGAGGGATGGATATAGGGCTGCTGGCGGTCCAGGGATTTGGCTTGTTTGGCCAAAGTCAAATAGATTTACGGTGAAATATACTACGGTCAATTCTGCCGCAAACGTATTGACTTCGGTCAAACAACCCATATCCATGGAACGCTGGCTGCCCAGGAGCTTCTATTTTGATCTCCCTGAAGACAGTCAGCACCTTCTTCCAGTAGTCAGGAAGCCTGCCTCAGAGGTACTCTGGGAACTGGTGCTTCAAAGACAGTTCTGAAATGGCAATTGTCATCTCACATCAAAGTGCTGATTACTGGACTCATTTTGAAGTAGGCAGATAGAGGAATGGGGTGGAGGTAGATGTTGCACCTTCTCCAAGTTCTGCGAAGACAGTAAACCTGCCCCTGAATGCCACCCTCAGAGTAGCATAACAAACGCCCTGAAATGTGGTATTGCGTGAAAAGGCAGGATTCAAGAACAATAACTACCCCAACTGACATGCTCCCAGGCTGTAATAAAAAGAATAGTCACCACCAGATCCAGATCTATATAGATACAGATGCTACCAATATGTTTTTGTTAGGATTGATGGATTATCCATAAGAATAGATGCATCTAGGTACAGGTTTTCCTTGCGAATTCCAGAACAGGGAAATTCTTCCTTCCTTCTAGTGCATTGTTTGCCACATCGAAGAGGCTATTAGATTCTCCTCGAAGAATCATGACACATAAACTTAATTTGTTTCTTGGGACAATGTACCTCCATAAAAGAGAACAGATACCAATCGAATTCTTTACATTGGAAGTGACATGGGCAAGTTCAATACAGCCTGCCATAGGAAACCCTCCAAATATAACCATTTGCGATCGAAATTTAATCGGAGGAGTAATGTAAAGTAACAATATTTCATTCAAATGATTTTCATTTGTGTACAAAAAAATGTAACTTGTCTTTTATTAAGGATGTTATTTGTGTTTGTAAAGATAAACCCCACGCATGTCAGACTATTTACTTCCTCTATCTTAGTGTCATTTATGGTCCAGACTAATTTATGCTTTTTTTTAGTTAATCCCCAGTCCATTTTCCCTGGCGTATTCTCGCATTTGAAATATCTCATAACGCAGCACACTCTGAGATGGTCCTGTTCAGATGCTTCTACACTGGTACCTTCTCAACCTGCACTCTTTTGTTCCAGTCCCTGCTCTGTGAGTTCTAGCAAAAGGTCCCTGGTCCCATATTTACTCACTTGTAGACACTGTTCCCGTTTTCAGACGTAGAGACCTCATTAATGCAGGAGACATGACTTCACATCATGAAACATGTCACTCACCCCTTCTCGTGTCTCAGAATGGTCTTTCATGTCTTTTCAACAAGCGGAGCGGAGTTGGCTGCAGAGTTGCAGTCTGTGGCAGTCACTCCAAACCTTTGCTCCAGAGACAGGAGTCTCTCTACCGTGTCTACTTGCACTAGTGGGAGGACCCATAAAACCACCACCCAGCCGCGGAGCGGCCGCGGAGTTGGCTGCAGAGTTGCAGTCTGTGGCAGTCACTCCAAACCTTTGCTCCAGAGACAGGAGTCTCTCTACCGTGTCTACTTGCACTAGTGGGAGGACCCATAAAACCACCACCCAGCCGCGGAGCGGCCGCGGAGTTGGCTGCAGAGTTGCAGTCTGTGGCAGTCTGTGCACGTCTGAAACAATGGAAACAGCGGCATCACCAGCAAACTCTACATCCATAGTCTCATCCATGGACCGAGACCCCAAGGACACACAGGAGGGTCGTCAGCTTCGAAGTGCACACTCACGCCCTGTTGCAGAAAAAAATCCACAACAACACAGTGTACAATCTTATCCCATGCCGGGACCATCTTACAAACACTCAAAAACTTTAACAGGCGCATCTGTAAATGCCCGTGGGAAACAGGATTCCCTAGAAAAACCCGGGCCCGACACGTCAAAACTAGCAGCCACTTACCAAAAGCCAGGCCTTGAAGAGACGGAGGACCAGCATCGACGGACCCGGGAGGACGTGCTCCCGGCTTTAGTCCCGCTGAACCTGGACCGCGAGGGCGACTCGTTGGCACAGCAGAGCCCGCGCCGGCGAGCTCCTGCACCGGCCTCGGCGGAAAACGACAGCTGCAAACTGCGGCCTCGCACGCGCCTCCCACCCCCACTGCCCCGGGACCCGATGGCCTCCGGAGGGAGGATCGAGGACCGAGAGCGGGGGGAGGGTCCCTCTTTGCCAGGGAGTGCAGACCGCGCGCCGCGAGGTGCCCGGGTGGACGAGCAAGACCCGGCCCAGTCGATAACGGCCTCCTCGGAAATGGCCCCAAGCGAGGCGGAGCACCCGCGGGCCATTCTGGGGGAGGGGCCGATTTCCCGAGCCAACCCCACGACAGGAAGCAACAAACAGTGGGATGGGCTAGCCGGCCAAGGGGCCACACCCACTACCGAAGAAGACGTTTATCCATCGGAGTTAACACGAAATGGCAAAATAGACTCTTCAGTAGAGCTCAGAAGCACTGAATGCCATGGAAAAAATAAGGAAATTCGAGCCAGTAAGGCTCCAACACAATTAAAACCTCAAGTGCCTCCAAGTAAGTCACTGAACACCTTTCCTTGCGACTCAGCAGACGAGCACAGAGCTCTAGGGATCACAGGTAATGTAGTGCATGCCCTAGCACTGGTAGAGCCTTCACCACCATTGCCTGCACCCTCGGAGGTTTTGAAAAACAAAAAAAAACGCACTAGAAAAGACACGGAGTCCTCTGACACCGGAAACGTAAGATCTAGTAGAAAGAAAGTCCCTTCAAATACTACAAAAAAATCTCAAAAAAATATAATCAAAGCACACATGTCAAAAAATCAAAAAAACGACCAAACAACAAAAAACCTCTGGGGCCTGAAACCAACAAAATCATCGGTTGTTACCCTTGTAACAGACTTCTTCCAGGCTTTTGCACCAGAGACGCACTCAAGGAAAGCGGACCTCACTGATGAGGAAATACTGGAGGCAATAAAAACGTGCCAACCACCTGAAAAAGCGAGAAAAATATGCACTCCGATAAATTCCTGTGTCCAACATCAAAACCTCGCAAATGACATTCAACCCGCCTCTCCCTTAAAACAGGCCTTACAGGCGAAATCAGCAAACCAAACAGACCCGACCTCACATCAAACACCGGGTCCCCAGGACATTCCAAAGAGGAAAGCCACGCCGAAAAAAGTCACAGATGTTGTTCATGTTAGCGTTCACTCAGGAAAACCCGCTGATATGACGCAATTAGCCTCACTCAAGGAACACCAGGCCCCAGCTACTTGCAAAACCCCACAATCAGCCAGCGAAGAATTCTTACAGCCAAACCAATCAAACCCAACCAGCTCATGCGAAACTCTAGAACAGATAGGGTCTCAGCTTTCGCAAGACCCATCTTCTGATTCACGAAAGAAAACCCTCCCTCGACCTGACTTTGAGTCTGAAATGCTCCCAAATAAAGCGGTAGTGATCAGCCAAATCAAGGAACGGCCGACTCGCACTAAACAAGACGGACCACATTCCGTTCTCCCCTCAAAATCACATCCATCGGGGCGTCTCAGTGGTGGCCCTCCAGATCTCACCTCTTCGCCCACAGTAAGACGGATCCTAAATGAGTCCAGCATACTTTCGCCTGCTCCAAATCAAGGTCCCCCCCAGTTGGGTCCGCCAACGGAGCCGGCATCGCAGCAAAAGAGAGATCTTCTCCCAATAATGTCCGCCATCACCATCGCAATGAACCCGTTTACCAAATTATACGAGGGCATAAATGAAAATTTGAAAGACAACTCAGCTATTCAAGCCACAATGCTCTCGAAATTAACTTTTCTGGAAGGTTACATCACCGCTCTAGATGATAAATTCAAAACCCTAAAGCAAGCCATAGAAACCGGCCATAAAGGTACGCAAAATACTCTCACGCCGTCCGACATGGGGAAAAAATTGGGAGCTCAAAACCCCCCAGCTGGACACTCATTTCCACCCTCTAACACTCTCCCAAATAACCAACAGGCCGCCAGTTCACCAATCCTTGAACAAGAAGATGTGATTGACATTACAGAAGAAATGGCAAATGATCTTCCCCCTCCGAACAACCTAGCGAGTGAGTCAGATCAGTCATACCCTCTGTTTACTGGCATGAGACGGGAAACAAAAAAAACTAACCCTTGTGGAGGGAAACACGAAACTCCGAATCAAACCTCAGTACTGCGGTCAAACTCTGGGTCAGCAAAACAGTCCGAAAAAACAAGAACCTCGGCCCGGAGCCCGACCACACCCCAACTAACACAAAAAGCTTCGCCTAGATCACAAGAAAATATCCCAGAAGACGAGGATCTGATGAATATCTCCCAACACCTGGATGATACGGAAAACCCATCACCCAACAAATATGAGAAAACACCTAACTCATCAAAGCAGCAATCTACCTCATATAAAGTAGATAAAGTCGCAAAAAAAGAAAATCCCAAAAAATCGTTTGATGAGGACTCCCCAGTCTATTTTCTCACTTTGGAAGAGCACAGGAAACTACTCCATCGTCGGAAATCTGCCACCTCCGGCAGCCCAACGAGCTCAAGAGTGGTGTCATTTATGGATCCCCCAGCTCGTGAGGGGCAAACTCGCAAAAAGCTAGCCTCCAGCTACCGACTTAGCACACAGGAAGCACGCCAACCTCGGGACCCCCAACAAAAGTCAAAAGAAAATACACACCTAGAATCAAGAAAACCCGAAAAGAGGGAGCAACATTCGCGGCCCCACTACATTTCAAGGACCGAACAATACCGGAAAAGACTTGATTCCACAGGGGTGTCCCCGATTAAGCTTGAACAACACGCCGAAAACGACGACGATATTATACTGAATAGACGAGGGATCCTCATGCTATTTAGTCTGATACCGACCCTCCGGACGATCAAGTCCTCTGACTTAAAAATTGTTGATCCATACCATTCGAACGAAAGAGCAAAAGCTTACATCCACCCAATTTCGAAGTACATAAGGTCGAAAATAAAGGATGCAACAAGTGACCTGGCTATGCTAGGCTACACAGTGCCAAGTGAGCCTCAAAAGGGGCCCAACAGGGAAAAAGTGAACCTAGAAAAAAAATCGACCCGAACGCTAAAAACCTCGAGGCAAGACCAAAAAGTGGAACCACAAAGCCTCTCAGGGCTAACTCGAACTGTGACAAATCCATCCTCAAAGCCACCTGAAAGCCATCGAGAACCTAAATCTGTCATCTCCAGACGCGCCGAGACAAATGACCCCACAGAAGAGACCTCTTTGAAGCGAGATCAACCAAACCGCCTCAACTTGACTAAGACGGTGCCCACGGCGGAAAACAACAAATCAACATATAGAGTCCAAACAGAAAGCGCCTCTACAGTTCAAAAATCAACGGCAAAATTACAGGATTTGTGGGCATGGCTCCCAAAGGCCTTATCACAAGGATCCAAATCCAAATAGCAACTCGCCAGTCACCCAGTAGAGCCCAAGGGAAAACGGAACGTCAGCCGGCTCACACCATCATTAAATTTTTGCTCATGGAACACGAGAGGCCACTTACATCTTACCACAACGGGCGACGCAAACTTAGCCTCATTTGACATTATTTGTCTGCAAGAGACCTGGCTTAGACATAACCCAGCCATGGATGGGTACGATATAATTCTGGCACCCGCCAACAAAGGAGCTTTAGGTCGGCCGACTTCAGGTCTCCTTCTGGCTTGCCGACAGGGAATCGGGCTGACCCTCAAGTCAACCCTTCAAGCAAACCTGTCAATTCTAGCAGTTTTATGTGAATGGTCTGAAAAACCCCTCTCTCACCCGCAGCAAATAGTGGTGATAAACACTTACTGGAACCCGGCGGCAATAAACCATCAGTCTTATCTCTTAATGATGGAAAATCTGATTGATGAAATCCAAGCAACACGTCAGGTCTCTTTAATCATCATCTGTGGAGATTTGAATGCCAAATGCCCCAGAGACCCACGAACACTAGACGCATCCTCGCAAACTATAACAGCATTGAAAAGAGGCCTCTTGTGGTCTTCCCTGATGTCCTCCAGAAAATTTGAAAACCTGAATTTCGTCTTCCCAAACAACAACCGCCTGCCAACCTGGGAACAAGGCCCACTAAAAGCGACCATAGATTATATCTATGTATCCAGACCTCTTCTGAACAAAGTTCAATCCTTTGAAGTCCGACAGACCACAGCCAGTGACCACAACCAGCTGATAATGTCATTGGCAAATCACCACAGGGCGCCTGAGCCGTATAATATGGAACTAGAATCAAACGCCCGCGGAAACCGGTTAAATTTGACAAACCGAGCGGTAAAAACGCTGCTGGCAAATTATACCGAGGAAGGAAAATCCAAGGGCAAACAAAAAATTCTTGATTACGTACCTCTGTTGCTAAAACATCGAACGAACGCAAAACAGAAAACCCCAGCTCATGCACCCCCAAAACATGCCTATGATGCCACCTTGGTGGCCAAAAGAAGGGAGCTGCGAAAACTTAAAAGACAACTTGGAAACGATTTGTCAAAGAAAGAAAAACTAAAAGCGGCAACCACAATTTACAAATCATGGGTGAAAGAACATCGCCACCGTCTATACCAACAAGACGCTGAAAAAATGTTAAAAGCCATAAATGGCAACAAAGCAAAAGAATTCTGGTCCCTGTTGAAATCCATAGCGCCTTCTTTGCACAACTCCCCAACCAATGCCATGCCAGAGCACAAATGGATCACGCACTTCTCCTCGGTTTTCCAAGCCACTGCTCAAATCACCTGTCAGGATCGTACAATCCAGAAGTCAGCTTGGATTCAACTGAACGACCGGAAAGAAATTAGTCACCATATAAAAAAACTAAAGATCTCCAGAGCTGTGGGCCCAGACGGGATCTCAAACATCGATCTGAAAAACAACTGCCAGGAATGGGCCACTCTTCTAGCCTCTATCTTTCAGAAATGTTCCGAACAGCAATCTTTACCGCCGTCTTGGACAAAAGCTATTGTCGTCCCCATCTACAAAAAGGGGGACATCACCGACCCTCGAAACTATCGCCCCATTGCCCTGTTGGATTGCATTGGGAAAGTCTATGGAAGTTTACTCTTGGACCGCTTCCAATCCTGGGCCGAAAAAGCCCCATGCAATGACAACTACCAATCGGGCTTCAAGAAAAATACGGGAACGATGGCAAACATCTTAGCGATCAGCACCCTAAAAAGTAAAGCCCGGGAAAAAAAATCACGGATTTTCATTGCCTTTATAGATTTAACGCAGGCTTTCGACCTCGTCGACAGACACCGCCTATGGACCAAACTGGAGAGATGGAATTGTCCCCAAGAAATATTCCAACCAATCAAAGCTCTCCACACGGACACTTCCCTCAGGGTTCGACTCTCCCAAAGAGGCGACCTGTCAGAAGAAATTCAAACCGGGCGAGGGGTAAAACAGGGATGCCCGCTAGCACCTGCCTTGTTCCTTGCATACCTCGGAGATTACGGCGATTCTGTAGACCTGGAGCACACGTTCCCGCCGTCCCTCGCATCCTCAAAAATAAGTTACCTTTTGTACGCTGACGATCTAATCCTCCTGGATCAAACTCCGATCGGCCTCCAGAGACAATTAACAAACCTTCTGAGATATACAGCCGAAAACAACCTAAAAATAAATCAAGAAAAAACAAAAATAATGACGCTGGAAGGAGGAGGGAAGAAAAACAAATCCTCTGGAAAATTCAAATGGTACTTAGAGGGCAAAGAGATCGAGCTGGTACCCGACTACAAATATCTAGGTGTCCAGATCGACTCCTCAAAAAACGAAACATCTATGCAGAGCGCTTTGGAAACAAAGTTGGGGAAACTAGCCTCACAAGCAAAAGCAATCGACACAAAATTTGGCAAATATTCGTGCATTCCGGTAATAGACTTCTATAAGAAAAAAGTCGTTCCATCAATCACCTATGGAACAGAGGCGATGCCAACAATCCCAGAAAGAATTTGGCAAAAATTGGAGAGCAAGTTCTGGAAATCAGTCCTGATCCTTCCAAAATCTACATCCATTGCTGCAATTCGCCAGGAACTTAGCCTACTGTCACTAACAGCAACAGTAAACCTAAACTCACTTAGGCTATTCAGAAAATGCATTACGGCCGACACCGACCAAATATTCGGCCTACTGAATAAAGAACTTCAAAATGGCAAAGTCAAAATGCAACAAACTTGGAAAAACAAAATCATGTCCAGTTTAGAATCAGTGTCATGCACGGAAGCTGATCTCATTTCTAACCCGCTGCGAGTCTATAAGAAATTGAAAGAACTAGACTGGATACAGACCCAGGACCTGGCCAACAAAAATAAACTCCTTCTCCATCTTCCCACCATGTTCACTAAATTAAATGAGCCGATGAATTATCTTCGGAAATTTCCTAACAGGAGAGCAAGAAATTACATGTTAAGAATCCGGCTAAATCTACTGGAAACAAACGAGATCCTGAAGATTCGAGGCCTCTCCGATTCCAACACATGTCGTTTGTGCAATGTTGAAACCGAATCCATCAGGCACCTATTGATCTCATGCCCAGCAACTCTAGACTTAAGATCAGCCTACATAAAGCACTTTAGCCCAGAGGAACACGGATGGGACGAAGCTACGTGCTGGAACAGACTGATAGGTGGGGACCGAAACAGCTGGTTACTAGCATCAACTAAAATTCTGCAATTCACCATGCAGAGAATAGAGTCCAAACGACCCCACCCTTCGTGAATCTACCAGACTCCCTCTGGGCTTCCTTCCTTAGTGAAAGACTTTTCTTCATTTTCCTTTGTAAAGTTCTAAATGAACATACACAAATAAAAAAAAAAAGAAATATCCTTAAGTAATATGTAGTTTAGAATATCAGAAATATTGAAGAACCCACACTCAACCATTTTCTGATGAAGCAGTCCTTATTTCTCTAAATCCCCCAGTAAGTTTATTTACTGTCTGCAGAAGTTCATAAGAGCAAACGTTTGACATTGTTCTCTGCTTTCCATTACATAAAATGAAGAGCGCGTGGCACAAAACTGCTTAGACACTATGCATCAACCCATTGTATCCACTAGCATAGCAGGAGAGAAATGGACTGAGGCACATAGGCTGGTGCGCACACCTGGCCCCCCACCTGTTCATGCTAGGATACTCTTTAATGCCAAGAGTCTGAGAGAAGAGGGGGCTAAATACTAAATTCTCAAGTGTGTACAATGAGTGGCTTCTGCTTGGACATAGGCCTGCAGTCTTAAATGCAACATGGATTTTAAGTCATAATATTTGTATTGGTTTTCCTGTGCTTCACTTTGTTCATGTTTACAGTTTTGCAGCCATGGCTTGCTGGACATACAAGTACTGCATTACGACTTGCACATGCTTTCTCATTACATGTTCAGAGCATTTCGTTTTGTTTAATGTATTTTCCCTGCAGCAAGGACCCTCAAAGTGTTTTGATTTCTTAGGATTTGAAACATAAATGTTACTGTATGTGTAAGCCTTCCCTTGCGCTGTATCCATATTTGCTTTCATTATGAAACAGACGGAGCAGCAAAGACATTTTGGATACAGTGTGTTCTTTGACTGTCTTACCTGCGGTAGCAAGGTGTGGTTTGCAAAGGCAGCTATTTAGGCTATTCCAATTCTCCTCTCCACTGATGAACATCTAAAATGTCTTGTTAGATCTGCCTTTGAACCACCTACCCTATTCTTATCTTGAAGACTATTTCTAAAGGTGTGAGTCTAACAGGAGACCACTTTGAACGGTCCCAAAGTCAAAACTGAACCAAATCCACAGTGACGAGGGGAGTGGGGTAACTCAACGTGAGTGTGATCTGATAAAACCACACAATGACGACCAATCAGGAAGATGTTATAAAGCCATAGTGAAACAAGAAAGGAACCCCCACCAAGCAAGCAACTAGCCATCCAACTATAGCAAACTACTAAACATCTAAACATGATTGCGTTATACCATCTTCATGCACAGGTGCATCCTCATTACAGATAGCCTCTTGAATCCACAACTCTCGGACTCTGCAAATCCTTAGGCTTCGCCATTGACCGCAGCCTGGCCCTTCCAAAAACACATTGCCAGGAGAGCCCAAATAGCCTGCCTCCAAATCTCTATCCTTCGAAACATCAAAACCTTCAACCCGCCGCAGGACTTCCAAACCATATCACAGACCTTGTGTTTCTCGCACATCGATGGAGGAAATGCTCTCCTAACAGAGCTCCCAGCTGCTCACTTGGCTCCCCTAAAAACATTCCACCACACTGCACCATGTCTTATTACGGCAGCACAGAAATGTGACCGAATCACCCCCATCCTACGTGAACTATATTGGCTTCCTCTCCAAGCCAGGATACTTTTCAAGATTGCACGTGTCATCTACAAAGCAGTCCCAAGTAGCACACAAGCGTATCTGGCGACTAAGCTCCAAATATCTGGTGGCACACGCTCCTTGCACAGCAAATCCACCAAAAGGCTTGAATCACAACTCGTCCGCAAAGAGAGGACCTGCAAACAATCCTTCGAGGGGATTGGTTCCTCCGACGTATTCCATATCTATGACAGGTAATCACCACAGCTGTGCTGCTTCGGAAAACATTTGGCGTCTGCGTCAATACTCTGTCCTCGAGGGCCTCTGTCGAGCCGACGTCACCGGATGTTATAAGTAGGAAGCACGACGCCCGTAGCCTCAGTTCTGTTTTTTCCACGAACGTGTTTGCTTCGGAGATCTCGGCACCCCTCGGTTCTTCTCCTGATTGAATCGGTTCTTCATTCTTGGTTTGTGAAAAATCATGTCTTCATCTTCTTCTACCCCACGGTCGGGCTTCAAGAAATGTCGGGACTGCGGTTCCAAGATGTCACTTACGGACCCACACGACGTCTGCCTCTGGTGCCTCGGCGAGGACCACGCCACTGATGACTGTGACGATTGCCAGTCTTTGACATCGAAGGCCTTGCGGGAGCAGAAGAAGAGGCTATCTGTAGGTAGGGGTTCCAGTCCCCAAAAGTCGAAATCCGCTGGGCTTTCAACCGACGATTCTTGGGGCGACTCTCCGCGTCGGCGTAAGTCTAGGGGGTCTCGGTCCCAGAGAGGGTCCCGCCATTCCTCTGCATCTTCTAGGCACTCGCGGAAGCGCCGTCACCGGTCGCCTTCCCCGTCATCGTCCGAGGACTTCGCCAGACGGCGTGTTAGGCAGAAACCTGTGCAGTTCCCTCTGGGACCACTGCAAAAGATTTAGGACTACAGGTGTTTGGCAGTAAACCCTCTTGGTAGCAGTCTGTACCACACAGATTCACTTGGAAGCTGTGGCTGAGCAGTCAGACTTCCCTCAAGAAGAGTTAGGCAGTATACAGAGTATTCACAATAGGTCAAGAGAACTCAATAGAACAAGTAAACCCTGACCAGGGCTTGGTGTAAAAGAGAAATAATTATTTATTTAAAACCACATCTAGAAAAACACACAGGCACTAATAGTAAACAATTCAAAAACACGGTCACTAAAAAATATACACTCCCTTAAAAGAATATTAGACAAGTCTTAAGTAAAGCCCCACTTATTTTCAGACAGCGGTCAGTGCTTAACGTAGATGGCACTCTAATAATTTGTTTTAAAAAGGGAGTGAAAAGCAGAGAATAAATTGAAACAGATCCCAACACTTTTTCACGAACACAACAAGAGAGGAAGGCAAAGTAACACTGTGAGTTTTAGAGTCAGTAGGCCGGATCCGCTTTAAGAGGATGAAAATGAAATGTGTCCAGGGTCACACGGTTGCAGTGCACAAAAGTCTTGAAAAGGTTCAAAAAGAGTTGGACCAAAGAAAGAGACCAGTTAGAGGGTCAAGGCGGCCAGCCCAGTCCAGAAGGTTAAGGGGTTATTATGACCTTGTAGCAATCTTTAGAAAGGGAGGCCTGGCGGACACGGTACATTAAAGTGGTGAGAATACTCCAGCGGGGGCAGTGGTTCCTGGCAGTGGATGCAAGTCGGTGTTTCGTCCGGGGGAAGAGAAGATCTCGTCGGGGAGGAAGACAGGAGTCTGTTGCACTGCCAGGGAAGAAACCAGCCGCAGAGTTTCTCAGGTACAAGGAGCGGTCCGTGGATTCGCGGTCCAGTGGTAAATGGCTATCTGGTTGCCGGGGTGCTTGGCACGGGCAATTCGACCACAAACCGGTCTGGGGTGCGAAGAGAAGAAGGTAAACTGGTCATGCCCACCAGTCAGGGGAAGAAGCCTCTCCAGCCGGGAGATCTTCTCTGTCATTCACTCAGCCTAGCTGTCAATCAAAGATGCTAAGTGGTGAGCCGGCCGGCTCACCACTTGGGCCAATCACACAAGAGTGCGACTTGAGTTACCAAGGTAACTCAGTCCAGGGTGCCTAAACCCCCTCCCACACACCCCCTGTGGTACCCAGACAGAGTGGCACCACTTTTGGAGGCTTCTGTGGAGAAGCCCACCAAAAAGTGGAATAAAGGGCTCGACTTGGGTTGGAGTCACAGAAGAGAACACAAACGCCATTTTAGAATCGAGTCCTGGCAAAAAATACCAACCGGCGAATTAATATTAAATAAATAAACCGGCGGTATGTTCGAGGCTATGAGAATTAAATAATTAAAGTTGGTAGCCTCGAACAATGGGAAAATCCCATAGGGAAATAGTCGCGGTCGAATATAAAAAGTAGCTTCCACTGCCACCAGCCAAAACTCGATCAGGGGGGACGGAGACGTGCCCCCTCGACTAACAGACCCCGACTTGCCCCGACCAGTACGTCCACAATATGATGGTTTGTACTGGTTTCTGTTAATAATTTGGGACTAGTAAAGCCAATGGTGACTTTACATGCCCTGGGAGACAGTAGTCAGTCCCAGGGTATGGAGTCTATGGTGGGGTGTCACTATGACACTCCTGTGTTACTGCACGGAGGGTGCTGTGTAACACACATCGTAAAAACACATGAGACCCTATGGAGTAAAGGACCCCATAGCCCATAAAACACATCAACAGTCAAAGGAACACCATAAATCATGTCCAAGAGTGGGAAAAAAAGAGTCTCACTCTTGGCAGGAGGAAAAAACAAACTCCAGAAATCCAGCAAAGCTGCTGGGGGACTCACTAGGTTAGGAAATTCAGCCTAAAGAGAGAATTGTCCCTAACACGACGAGTAGCTTGTCCCAACAAGCATTCTTCTCCGGCGGAATGGGATGCATTTCGCAAGGAGATGTCAATTTTTGAATCGCAGGGCTCCGTTCCATCCGCTCCTTCGAAAGAAGCTGGCAAGGAATGCGCTAGGGCCGCCGCTTGCACGCCTTCGGGCTTGGGCAGTCGGCGCGATCGGGAGTCGTCGAGGTCCCGATCGGACAAGGTAGATCGCCCTACACGTGCCCTTTCCAGGTCCCGGTCCTCGATGCCATTGAGACCGTCGGAGCCTGTGAGGTCTTCTAAGAAGACGCCAACGCCATTGGCGCCATGTCCGTCGAGGGACTCTCTCGAGGCTCCACTTCCGAGGAAGTCATTGGCACCAAGGCCGTCAAAGGACACGCTCGGGGCTCCGGCCTCGAAGCCGTTGTCGAAGCCGTAGGCGCCGCGTTCGGCGTCGACACCGATTCTGTCGACGCCTTTTGAGGAGGCTTTATCGGAGGTACCCCGAGACCGGTGGAAACTCCGAGGAAGGCACTGAGTAAGTCACTGAGGCCTGTGTTTGAGCCTTCTTCTGTGCCCTCATCCAGGGATTTGTTACAGCCTCTGGATTATATCTCTGAGGTGGATGAAGGGTCGCAACCTGTTGTCTGGTCATAGCAAGTTGGAAGACCTGCGTCAATCTTTGCGTGACGCCAGTGCTCTGGACACCTCCCCGGAGGTTGAATTTGGTAGGCCTGAACCTGGTACTCACGCCGAATCTTCATACAGGTGTCTCATGTCGAGGGTGACAGAGTATTTGGGGTGGTCTGCTCCACTCATGGATTTTCTGCAGGATGACCTGACAGATATCTTGGACCAAGGTCCACCCACTGAACCGGTGCTGCCATTTTATATGGCCTTACAAAGAAGGGTGGTGGCGCCTTGGACTGCTCCGGAGTGTCTCCCGGCAGTGAATAAGTCATTGCCGAAAAAATACCGTCCATCTGTGGCGACCCCGGCTACTTGACTTTGCACCCCACTCCGGAGAATTTGATGGTGCAGGCGGCTACGCCCCAGCGAAGCAGGCATCGTACCCTACCATCCCTCCTGATAGGGACGACAAGCGTTTCGACGGTTGGGCAAAGAAAGTGTTTTAATATGGGGGTATGGCTTTAAAGGCAGCAAGGTTAAAGGCAGCGAACTCGTTTGTGCCTTGGCAAGATTCACTCACACTCTGTGGAATTGTGTACCTTTTGGCGGCTGAACATATTCCTGAAGGGGAGGAATGGGATGGTTTTCTTGCCCTCATTCACAATTGCAAGGATGCCATGTGTGAATCCGTTCAGTCTGGTCTGGACGTGGCAGACAGTGTCAGCCGGTCCATGGCGGCGAGCACCGTGATGCGCAGGTTTGCGTGGTTGCGGAAGTCGGGGTTTGCTCCTGATTTACAGGCACGGCTTCTCAACATGCCCTTTGATGGTGACCATCTTCTTGGCAGCAAGGCTAACGAGAGCCTTGAGAGGTTGCAGACCTCCAAAGCTGCAGCAAAGTTGTTGAGCGCTGCAGTTCGCCAACCTCCGCCTTTTCGTCCTAGGTGACAGCAATGGAGGGGAGGTTCCTTTCGATACTACTCTACCTTTGGTAGATCGAGGAAAGCTGCAAGTCAAAGGGGCCAACATAGGAGTACCAGAGGTGGAAAACAGGGTACTTGAGGTGCCAAGTCCGCTCGGGCAGTTGCCTCTTTGCCTTCAGTCACTGCCGCAGCCGCTTCAGCTCAGTCATGAGGCCATATCCCATGGTTCGCCGGTTGGGGGAAGGCTGGCGCAGCATCTTGTAGAATGGCGTGCCATTACTTCAGATGTGTGAGTTCTGGAGATCATAGCCCACGGCTACTGTCTTCCTTTCCGGCAGAGGCCTCACGACAATCCACCAGGGAATCTCTCTCTGAAGAGTCAGGATCCGCTCCTTGTGCAGGAAATCAAATCCCTGCTGGAGAAAGGCACCATAGAACTGGTGCCTGTAGCGGAGAGGAACAAGGGATGGTATTCCCATATTTTTTGATCCTGAAAAAAGGCGGGGGATTGAGACCCATCATGGACTTGCGTGGTTTGAACAAGCTCCTCAGGAAGGACAAGTTCAAGATGGTTACTCTTTCTCAAGTCCTCCAGGCCCTTCAACTTCAGGACTGGTTGGTGTCTCTCGACCTTAAGGACGCTTACTTTCATGTGCCGATTCATCCCAAGCACAAGAAGTACCTGAGGTTTGCAACTCGCACTTTCAGTTTCGGGTCCTGCCATTCGGATTGAACTCCGCCCGTAGGTCTTCACCAAGCTCATGGTGGTGGTGGCAGCGTATCTCAGGTAAGGGGGATTCATGTCTACCCCTACCTGGAGGGTTGGTTTATCAGGGCGCGCTCTCCCGAGCAAGTCCTGGATCATCTGTCCGTCATCTGCCACTCCATTCACAGGCTGGGCTTCTCCCTCAACTTAAAGAAGTCCCACTTGACACCTACCCAGCGGCTCCAGTACATCGGAGCAGTGCTCAACACATCCCTGGGGCTGTGTTTGCCTCCCCAGGTGGGGGCATCTCACATTCTGCAGATGGTGAACAAGTTTCAACATGCCCATAGTCTCCCAGCGTTCGAGTTCTTGAGTTTGCTCTGCCTCATGGCATCCTGCATTCTCCTGGTGCCAGAGGCCAGGCTGTAGATGAGATCTCTGCAGTGGGCTCTCAAGATGCAGTGGTCACAGTCCTCCGGCAGGATGTCGGATCCCGTTCAGGTGCCGTCCTCGGTCGCCCAGGATCTTCTGTGGTAGGCAGTCGAAGGCAATCTGATGAAGGGGGCTCCATTTTGGCCACCCTGGCCAGAGGTGACGATCGTAACGGATGCACCCTTCACGGATGGGGATCTCATGCCAACTAGTTGACAGTCAGCGGTCGTTGGTCTCCGTTGGAGTCCAGACTCCATATCTATCTGTTGGAGCTGAGGGCTGTCAGGCTAACCCTGAAGGCTTTTCTGCCGTCTGTGCGGGGGATGAATGTCCTGATTCTGACGGACAATACAGTGGCCATGCACTACCTCAACAAAAAGGGGGGGCCAGGGTCTCCCTCTGTGCAGAGAGGCGATGCAGCTCCGGTTCTGGGCCTTCCAGCAGGAAATTTCGATCTCGGCAGTTAATCTGGCAGGAGACGAAAATGAGGCGGCAGACGCTCTGAGCAGGCAGAGCACGGTCTCTCACGAGTGGGAGCTGGTTCAGGAGATTCTCCTGGAGATCTTCGCCCTTTGGGGGACCCCACAAGTGGATCTTTTCGCCACCAGTGTCAACTGGAAGTGCGAAAGCTTCTGCTCGCAGGAATTTCTTTCAAGAGTAGCCTTTGGGGACGCGTTCGTAGTGGAGTGGTCCTTCCCACTGCTGTACGTGTTTCCTCCAGTCCCCGTCATTCTGCAAGTGCTGCAGAGGTTACGGAGGTTCGGTTCCCGAATAATCTTCATTGCTTCGGCATGGGCCAGGAGAACGTGGTACCCGGACCTTCTCATCATGTCCATCTGCCCTCCACACCGTCTTCCCTACCGAGAGGATCTGCTCTCAAGGAAGGGGGGGTCAGGTTCTCTGTCCAGAGGTCAAGTCTCTCAACCTTCATGCTTGGCTTTTAAAAGGTTGAGGTATAAGGATTTGGACCTCCCTGAAGACGTGATGGAGGTGTTGCTTTCGGCCAGAAGGCCCGCAACAAAGTCCCTGTACCATTGCCGTTGGAGAAAGTTCTGCGACTGGTGCAGGGTTAAGAATGTGGATCCTTTTTCATGTGCCATTCCTGTGGTTCTGTCTCTTTTGCTTTCGTTAGCCCACAAGTGCCTATAAGTGGGTACCATTAAAGGTTACCTGGCGGCGCTGTCCATATTTAAGCGCTCGTTTGAGGAGTGTTCTTATTTTAAGATTCCTTTGATTTCTCAGTTCTGAAAGGGCTCACTAATGTGTTCCCACCGTCACCTTTCCAGGTGCCCGGTTGGGATTTGAACCTGGTTCTAAAATTCCTAATGGGAGCTCCGTCTGAGCCTTTACATGCTTGTCCTTTGAGACTGTTGTCCTTTAAAACTGTATTTTTAGTTGCGATTACTTCCGCACGCAGAGTGAGTGAGTTACAGGCACTATCCGCTAAGCCACCTTTCATGGTGTTCCATAAGCACAGGGTTGTACTTAGGGTTCGTCCTTCTTCTCTTCCGAAGGTTGTGTCGGAATTTCATTTGAGCCAGGTCATTCTTCCGGCATTCTATCCTCCGCATCCTGGTAAGGAAGAGGAGAGGCTCCATAGGTTGGATCCTTGGAGAGCTTTCAGTTTCTACATCCCACTCATGTCCCGGATCAGAGTGGACGATCAGCTCTTTGTAGGATACGCTGGAAGGCTTTTGCAACAAGCTGTTACTAAGCAGACTTTGTCTAGATGGATTATCTTGATAATCTCTGAATGTTACCGTATGGCGGGTAAGGACCCTCCGGTAGGCTTACAGGCCCATTCTACCAGGGGTGTGGCTGCCTCTACTTCACTGCAGAGGGGTGTTCCCATTCATAACATTTGTGAAGCAGCCACATGGGCCTCTTTCCATACTCTTGTCAAACACTACGCCCTGGATTCTATACATGGGCAATATTTCGCCTTTGGTAAGGCAGTCCTCTATTCTGCAATTTGATTGGGCATTCGAAAATTCTAAATTCTTTTCCCGCCTCCATACGTTGGTTCTGCTTTGGGAGTCTGTCATAGATGTGGAATACGTTGGATCAACCAATCCCCTCGAAGAACAAGTTACTTTCTTACCTGGTAATGTTCTTTCGATTCGATGTTCCGACGACGTATTCCACATTGAAGCCTGCCCCTCTACAGAATTTCTTATGCGATTGCAGCTTACGTTTCCGCAAGGATTTCTGTAGTCATTCTGGCAGACGATTGGTGCCACACGTTCTGGGAAAAAACTACAACTAAGGCTACGGGTGTCGTGCGTCCTACTTATAACATTTGGTGACGTCGGCTCGACGGAGGCCCTTGAGGACAGCGTATCAACGTCATCGACGCAGACGCCGAAAGTTTTCTGAAGCAGCACAGCTATGGTGATTACCTTTCATATATGTGGAATACGTTGTCGTAACATCCCATCGAAAGAACGTTACCAGGTAAGAAAGTAACTTGTTCTTCTCTTGTCATGCACCCACCCTCTGGAACTCGATCCCGGTGTCGGCTCGGGATGCCCCCACAATTCTCCAATTTCCCAAATCTCTCTTTCAACAACACCTGACCAATGACTAATTCCAATGGACACACATACCAACGCATATACCTCAAAGTACTGTGTTACTGTTAAAAGATGCAAGCCCAAATGCTGGCTAGCCATGCTCTACAGCGCTCTGCTGCTCTCAAGTCAGCACGTTAAACAAACAAAACTAAATATTATCAATCCAACCTATTTTTTTGTTTTGAGTGCCTCTCTTTAGCTAAACTATTCTTAAGAATAGTTGCTTTTTATAATTCATTCCGTCTGCAATATTAAATACAGGCAAATAAAAGAAGGATACAATGCCAACCTCTTTTGATTCTACTTCACAATTGATCTTCGCTATAGCAGAATCCCTTCCTAAGCAGAAATATATTTTAGCCATGCGAGATACATCTTTCCATTCGAGTGGAGTGTGTCCTCCAACGTATTCCTCATCTTAGATGTATTCCATCCAGCTTTGCTGCTCTTCTGAAATTTATTCGGCAGAGGGTGCCGTGCGTCAATGTCGTCGAGTCGATGGTCCCTCGAAGGCCTCCGTCGAGGGTGACGTCATCGGATGTATAAGTAGCATGTGTGGCGCCCGTTTGCCTCAGTTCCATTTTTCCACAGTATACGTTGCTTCGGACATTCGGCGCACCTAGAGTTCTGTGAGAATATATAATAACGAATATGTGCTCGTCATCGACGCCGACCACAACCCCGAAATCGGGATTCAAAAAGTGCAAATGGTGCGGGTCAAAAATGTTGATCACGGACCCGCATCGAGAGTGTTTGTGGTGCCTCGGAGAAGGCCACGACATGGAGGCCTGTACGAAGTGTCAGGCGATGACGGGGAAAGCCTTGCCAGAGAGGAGAGGAAAGCTACAGGTAGGTCGAAAAACCGATCGAAAAACCTCTAGCGTCGAGTCGAGATCCCGTGAGGAGAATTCTCCTTGACGCGAAAAGCCTTGATCGAGGTCCCGTAGCGAGTGGCATCGCTCGTCGACTTTGTCAAAAAGATGGAAGAAACAACGCCACAGGTCTCCCTCCACCTTGTCGTCAGATGAGTCTCCAAAAAAAAATGAAATGCCCCACGAAACATTCGTCTGCCGAAGAGTGGGAAGCATTCAGGGTCAAAATGATGGAGGTGTTTGAAAAAGCAAAGCCTCGGTACGCGCCTTGTTCGGAAGCCGGCCGGGAGCGTCATTGCTCCGACACTCGCGTGCCCTCGAGCCCGGGTGATCGAAAAAGGAAGGATAGGCAACCTTCCAGGACGCCGAGTGAAAAACGCTCGAGTCGAGTCGACCGCTCGAGGTCATCGACGCCGTCCGAGACCCATCATACCTCGAAGGGAAAATCTTCGAAGGTCGCTTCGACGCCCTCGAAGAAGACCATGTCGATGACCACGGTGTTGTTGACGCAGTTATCGACGTCGACGCCGAAACCCTCAGCGCCAAAGGCTCCAGCCAAGCCAGGGAAGCCAGAAAAAGAGAAGGATAAGGTTACAAAACCTGTATTGTCCTCAGAGCCAGGTACTAGACCTCTTCCTCCTCCTCTCCCAGAGAAGGTTTTCAAGCCTCTCCCTAGAAAAGAGTTTTTCAAATCCCTGACCTCAATTTCTAAGGAACAGGAGAGATCTGATTAGGAGAATGTACCTTTTGGGATGGAATATGGCACCCCAAATGTCCCAGAATGCTTGATTTCAGAAGAAAGCAGAATGAGGGAATTGGTGGAATCATTACAATACCTAAACAAAAGAGGTGTGGGGGTCCCTCCCCTTGTGCAGAGAGGCAATGCAGCTCTGGTATTGGGCCATTCAGGAAGGAATCTCTTTAACGGCAATTCATCTAGCCGGGGAAGAGAATATGACGGCAGATGCTCTAAGCAGGCAGAGCACGGTATCCCACGAATGGGAACTGGCTCAGGAAGTCATTCAAGAGATCTTCGCCCTTTGGGAACCCCTCAAGTAGACCTGTTTGCAACCGGAATCAACCGAAAATGCGAAAGGTATTGCTCAAGGGAATTTCCCCCGAGAGGAGCCCTGGGGTACGCGTTCGTGGTGGAGTGGAATTTCCCACTATTGGATGCGTTTCCTCCGATTCCTGTCATTCCTCAGGTCGTCGGGAGGCTGAGAAGGTTTCGGAGCCGCATGATCCTAATTGCCCCGGATTGGGCCAGGAGAACGTGATACTTGGACCTTCTAGACATGTTCATGTGTCCTCCAGTACGTCTTCCTCAGAGAGAGGACCTTCTCTCTCAAATGGAGGGTCAGGTTCTCCATCCAGAGGTCAAAACGCTCAACCTTCATGCTTGGTATCTGAAAGGCTGAGATACAGGTATCAGAACCTTCCAGATGACGTTATGGAGGTGTTGCTTTCGGCAAGAAGGCCAGCAGCAAAGTCTCTATACCGTTGCTGTTGGAAAAAGCTTTGCAACTGGTGCAGAGAAAAGAATGTCGATCCTTTTCTATGTTCTATTCCGGAAGTATTATCTTTCCTTCTGACGTTAGCACATAGAGGTCTGAATATAGGAACAATAAAAGGTTACCTTGCGGCGCTTTCCATTTTCAAGTGCTCATCGGAAGAATGCTCCTACTTCAAAATTCCTTTGATAATACAATTCTTCAAAGGACGCACTTATGTGTTTCCTCCTCACCCATTTCAAGTACCTATCTGGGATCTAAATTTAGTCCTAAAATTCTTAATGTGTGCTCCTTTTAAGCCCATGCACACGTGTCCATTAAGATTACTAACATGGAAAACAGCCTTCTTGGTTGCTCTAACATCAGCAAGAAGAGTGAGCGAATTGCAGGCACTGTCTTCTGGGCCACCCTATACTGTGTTCCATAAGGACAGAGTTGTGGTGAGGTTAAAACCATCATTTTTACCGAAAGTAATATCTGATTTTCATTTAAGTCAGAAAATTATCTTACCCGCATTCTATCCTCCACCCCATACTTCGAAGGAGGAAGAAAAATTACACAGGTTGGATCCGAAAAGAGCTTTAAGCTTTTACAACTCCAGACTTTCCAGACTTAGAGTGGACAACCAGCTGTTTGTAGGTTACACAGGAAGGAAACTGGGTCAATCGGTGACAAAACAGACAATTTCACGCTGGATTTTGCTTTGCATTTCAGAATGCTACAGACTAGCTCAAAAAGACCCTCCAGAAGGGTTAAGGGCTCATTCTACCAGAGGCATCGCCTCCTCCACGACCCTTCAAAGAGGTGTTCCAATAAGATCCATTTGCGAAGCAGCAACTTGGTCTTCGCTACACACCTTCTCAAAATTCTATAACCTGGATGCTTCCCAGTATAGGGAGCTAACTTTTGGAAAAGCAGTACTATACTCAGCCATCTAAGAGTATCGAAAAATCTACCTCCTCCTCCAGAGGAATTGTCCATACTGCTTTGGGAGTCTATCTAAGATGAGGAATACGTTGGAGGACACAATCCACTCGAAGAATAAGTTACTTACCAACTGGTAACGTTCTTTCGATTGGATGTTCCTCCAACGTATTCCTCATCGTCCTCCCAGCCTACCCCTCTGTAGATTTTTCCGGGTTATTGCCATCTCAAATCTCGCAAGGCTCATACCTGTCTGCCGGCACAATCTACACAGTACAAGATCAAAGATAAAAAGGGGGAAAAACAGAACTGAGGCCAACGGGCGCCGCGCGTGCTACTTATACACCCGATGACGTCACCCTCGACGGAGGCCTTCGAGGGACCATCGACTCGACGACATCGACGCACAGCGCCCTCTGCCGAAAAAAATTCTGAAGAGCAGGAAAGCTGGAGGGAATACATCTAAGATGAGGAATACGTTGGAGGAACATCCAATCGAAAGGACGTTACCAGTTGGTAAATAACTTGTTCTTCTTGAACAGAGGTTACTTGGGTAAAGTGCTGCTAAGTAAGAATTATTGCAGTCCAACTGGTGTGGGACTACAAAAGACTTCTCTTGTTATTATGTAACCCACCTTTAATATAGGCCTGTACTACACAAGTTGGTAGTGTGACTGAGCAGCTAGGCCTATCTTAAGAGGGGTAATATGATCTGTAGAGCTGTACAATGAAATCAGTAAATACAGCCCTCCAGCATGGGGTCTGGCATGGATTCACATGCTCATGAATATTCCACGTCGTCAGGCTTGGAATCCTCAGTAAAAGAAAAAAAAACTGTCATCACATAAACCAATCACTGAGCTCTGGGTGATACTGCCCCAGCCAATGACTGCCCTCTCCCTAAGCCCCTCCTCTGGCATCCATCTTCAGCTTTTTACTGTATGTTCAAATGTTGAGAGTCCTTGTGTTTCGCTCTTAGAGCTTTCTGTGTTTTTTCGCGCTTTTTGGCTAGGAAAACCCTATTGTTCAATCGAGCCAGTGTGCACCATCGTTTCTTCATCCGATTAATGGGGATCCGTTTTTCGGCATCATTCATCACCCCTCAAGGGCGGATTCGTTGAGTGTTTCTTCTTGGATAGTTTCCAGAAGGCCATCAGGCCAACACCCCTCCGGATCATGTCAGAGAAGGAGGAGGACGGGGCTTTCCTCTTCAAGCTCTGCACCAGCTGCGGTTTACGGAATGTTTTCATGAACGATAAACATTCCCAGTGCCTTTATTGTCTTCACCCGATGCACAAGGAAGAGGATTGCGAGATCTGTCGTGGCTTTACCATGCACACTATGAAAGATCGGCACGTCCGACTGGCTGCATGGCTCTAAGTCCTTTGAAGCCTCTCCATCTGTGGGGGTCCAAGACGGGGCCAAGCACTGCGAGTATGGTTCTGTCAGGGTTGCCGCGCAGGCTAGGGTGTGTTCATCATCTCCAGCCACCTCAATCTCCAGCCATCGCTCCAGCTCTTCGTCGAAGAAAAAGTCAGCTACCCTGGGGAAGCTAAGGGAGAAACCGGAGAAGGCCAAGCAACAGGAAAAGGTTGCCGACCCGCCCGTGAAGGCCCAGGTGATGCAGATGACTTAGCTTGTATCTATCAAACTGGTGGCGTACGCACATTTGAAGGCGAAAGGGGCTGAGCTGGTCCAGGGTATCCCTACAGCGGCCAGGGTGGCTCTTCCTCCCAGGCGGGAGTCTTTGGCCAAGCCAGTGGAAAAGACCCCGGAAAAGAGGATGCCGTCTCTGAGCCCGAAACCGTCCCCTCAGGACCCAAAGAAGGGCGGATGGAAGAACTCCAGGGCACGGATAATTCTTCTTCCGACGTGTAGGACGAGGGTTCTGTCCACACCATCCCGGAGGACGTTGGAGATGACAGAAACATCAAGGAGGTACCTGCCGGAAGTGGCTAAGATGATGTAGACGTCGGCGGGGAGGATAACCTAGTTGCTGGGCCTTGCGACCCTACTCACCAGGCACCTCCCACAGATCTGTCTCACGATAGTCTCTCGACACGCTTGTGTCGAAGATTCAGAAGAGGATGCCAGTGGCGCCGCTGCTTGCTCCCCCGGCGACAACGTTGTTGACACTGGGGCCACCACTGCCAAAGAAGAGGAGGAGGCACCCTATGCCTCTGCTCCAACCGCCAATATCCTCTGGGGACGGACACAGCGATGACTAGCACCGATGGCGACGTGGCCTGTCTTCGTCGGCAAAGGCTTCTACTCAGGACAAAGTGGGCTCCTTCCACACAATGATCGCCATGCTTCGGAGCTCTTTCAGAAAGAGGAGGGCTTCCTGTATCAAAGCCGGAAGGCAAAGAGGAAGACCATTTTAGCGGTGCCTCTCCTGGACGACGTCTGGCACTGCTGAAGAACCCCGCCTCAGCTCTGGCGAAAAGGGACTGGCTTGAAAAGAAATACCGGTCCCGTAGTCTGCGGCCAAATGTTTGCAGTCACAGCTGTAACTGTACTCCGTGGTCTTGGCTGCTGCGAGGAAGGAGTAGTCCAACCCGTCTTCAGCCTTCGTTCCCCTGGATGACGAGAGGAAGAAGTTGGATGCCATGGGTAGGAAGGTAATCTATTTGGCAGCAACGACGGTAAAGGCGACCAACGCTTTGGCTATCCAGGGCAGGTACGACCGGGAGCTTTGGTACAAGATGGCTCCAATCCTGGATTTCCTCCCTGAGGACAAGTGGGTCGAGGCAATGGAGATCCTTCAGGAAGGCGAGGTGGCATTGGACCACACCATTACAGTGGCCCTGGACATCGCGGACACTGGGATCATCCAGATGGGCAACAGCGTTTGCCTCCGTCGTCGTGGCTGGCTGAAGGCCACCAAATTTAGGCAGGAGGTCCAGGTGAGGGTCTTGGGCATGCCGTTCGACTGATACTTTTTGGAAAGGCTGTCAATGAATCTCTTCAGGCCATCAAGACCGACACGGGCCTGGACACTCTGCAACAGCACTGTCTATCCTTTCGTTCCTTAGGAGGGAAGTCGGGCAGGTCCTCAAAGAATTTCGGCGGAGGATCGCCCTCTTGTCACCAACCCTCCCGTTCCACGACCCAGGAAGCCTACAGTGGTTGTTCCAAGGCCTTCGGAGGTGGCCGCCGTCGTCGTCAAGGCTCCCAGGGTTCCGTGCAAGCCTCCAAGCAGGACTGCACTGGCCAGGATGTCGGGCCCCTGCACCCTGGTGAGAGGCCGGCTGGCGACCTTCATCAGCGTGTGGGAAAACATCTCCACAGATCGATGGGCGCTGGACGCTCTCGCCCACGGACACACTTTGGCGTTTCAGCAAAAGTGTCCGCGAATACCACCGGTGGTCTGGCAGGAACAACACATCCCTCCTTTGCTGCCGGTGGTTTGGGCCATGGTAAAAAAAAGGGACGATAGAGCTTGTTCCAAAGTGACTCCGGGGCTCCGGAGTTTACTCAAGATACTTTCTAGTAAGAAAGAAGACCGGGTGCTGGAGGCCAATTCTTGATCTACGACAACTCAAAAAGTACATCAAGTCCCAGAAATTCAGTATAGTCACGCTGCAGCACGTGCCAGCCCGCTTGAGGGGGGAGACTTTGTCGTCGTTGGATCTAGAGGACAAGTACTTCCATGTCCCCATTCACAAAAAACAAGATCCTATGCTTTGTTGTGCAAGGGAAGAACTACCAGTTCATGGCTCTTCCCTTCAGACTGAAGTCGGCGCTCAGAGTCTGTACGAAGGGCCTGGCTCCGGTGGCGACCCATCCGCAACTACAGGGAATTCACATGTACCCATACTTCGACGCCTGGCTCATCTTGGTCAAGTCGAGAGACATCGCCGTCGTCCAGCTTATGACGGATCTGGGGTTCTCAGTGAACTATGCAAAGTCCTGCTTGACTCCATTGCAGGACGTGCTGTTCCTGGGATACAGGCTGAACACAGTATCTTGCCTGGCAGCTCCCTCGGAGGAGAGGATGACAGCCATTTTGGGCAAGGTGCAACGGCTGTTAGCGCTGAAGATCGCCACAATGAGGACCATCAAGTCGCTGCTCGGCATGATGTCGTCATGTATCTACCTGATCCACCTCTGCAGGTTGCGGATGTGACCATCCAGGAATTCCTAAATGCCCAGGTGTCCGGAAGCTTCAAGGACAGGATCGTGCTCGATGAGGAGTTCTGTCGATCGATACAGTGGTGGGGTCTGCGCTCCAACATTCTGGGGTCACAGACTTCCAGAGCCTCCCATACCAGGAGACGATCACGACGGACGCTTCCCTGGATGGTTGGGGAGCCCACACCGGAAATCTCCACGACAGAGGCCTGTGGCTACTGGAGGAGAAGACGCTACACATCAACGTCCTGGAACTATGGGCAGTGTTTTGGTCCCTGGAAGTCATTTCGTCGGCCCCTCAAGGGCAAAGTGGTGAGGGTCTTCACGGACAATACCACCACAATGTTTTACATCTGGAAGCCGGGGTCACCAGATCCCCGGGGCTCTCCAGAGAGGCATAGGAAATGTGGCACTGGACTGTCGCGCAGGGGATGTTTCTTATTCCTTTTCATATGGCGGGAGTCAAAAACAAAGTCGCAGACTCCCTCAGCAGGGAGCTGCGCTCGTGCCATGATTGGGAGCTTCGGCAGGTTCAGGTGGACAACCTCTTCCTCAAGTGGGGAAGTCCCCAGATCGATCTGTTTGTGACGGCGACGAACACCAAGTGCCGGAGGTTCTCCAGCAGGCTCCCTCAGCCGAGGGTCATGGGGGACGCATTCTTCTTCCCTTGGGAAGGCCTGTTCCTGTATGTGTTTCCGTGTTTGCCTTTCCACCGTTGCCACTACTACTACGAGTCATCACTCAACTCAGATGGTGCTGGTGCAGGATTATCCTTGTCGCTCCAGCGTGGCCGAGTTAAATCTGGTGCCCGGACCTCCTCAGCATGTCAGCTCCACCGCCCCCCGACCCAGTCAGCTACCAGTGGTCGCTGATCTTCTCGCCAGGGAAGGAGGCGCAATCCTGCACCACGACCCAGGTTCGCTGAACCTGAAGTCCTGTCTTCTGCAGCGGTAGTTTGGTGGTTATGAGCTGCCTGTGGACTGCAGGGAGGACCTGGCCAAGGCCAGGGCGTCGTCGACTCGGAAGTGTTACGGACACAAATGGAAGCATTTTGCAACTTTGTGCCAGTCGCAGAAGATTAACCCTCTGAGGGTCACGGCCCCTCAAGTCCTGCCGTACTTGTTGTTGTAGGCTGAGTCGGGGCTGGCACGCCTCCATCAAGGTGCATCTGGCGGCTATCTCCCATTATACAAGGTCTCTGGGACGGTCGTCTCTTTGGTCACACCGTCTAGTAAAGGAGTTCATCAAAGACTGTTCCGTTCGCTCCCGTCAGTGAAGGTGCCTGCTCCGGCATGGGAACTCAACGTGGTGCTGACTAGGCTCATGGGGGCCCCTTTGAGCCGATGCATCAAGCTCTGCTCAAGTTCCTGTCTTGGAAGACATGTTTCCTTGTGGTCATCACCTCTGCCTGGAGAGTAGGTGAGATCCAGGCCCTGTCCTGCAAGTGGCCTTATTTGACTTTCCACGAGACGAAGGTTGTGCTGCGGACGCACCTCTCCTTCATGCCCAAGATTCCATCGGAATTTCATCTCAATTAACCCTTGGTGTTACCTGAGTTTTTTTCTGACGTCTCCATCGCCGGCTGAAAGGACTTTGCACGTGCTGGATGTGGCTCGAGTGTTGAAGTTTTATGTGGCCGCACAAAGAGTTGCCGGAAGACTTCTCAGCTTTTTGTGTACTTTGGTCCTCTGAACCATGGGATCTAAGTCTTCCATCTCCAGGTGGCTCTCTCCGGCTGCATCACTCATTGTCACCGGTTGGGAAACCGACCGATGCCTGTCTGTCTGAGAGCACATTCTACCAGAGCGAACGCTGCGGCGACAGAACTCCTGTCTGGTGTGCTCCTGCTGGACATATGCAGGGCTGCTACGTGGAGGTCTACGCATACCTTCACAAAATTCTACTGTCAACAGGGATTCCAGAGATGAGTCCAGAGTCAGCAAAGCAGTGCTACGCTACCTGTTCGCTTGAAGGTGAGCCTGGTG
This sequence comes from Ambystoma mexicanum, assembly GCF_040938575.1. NCBI lineage: Eukaryota > Metazoa > Chordata > Amphibia > Caudata > Ambystomatidae > Ambystoma > Ambystoma mexicanum. The sequence goes on along the minus strand of NC_090927.1, from coordinate 188,160,925 downwards.
AGGAGGTAAGAGTAATTGCTTCTGTTGAGCCTTGCCACCTCCCGTGGTTGTGTCTGTATGTACTGCTATATATTTGTTATTCACGACCATGTGAATCCATGCCAGACCCTATGCATGCTGGAGAAGGAACAAGATACTTACCTGTAACTGTTGTTCTCCAGCATGGGTCTGGCATGGATTCACATGCAAACCCTCCCTCTGCGGCGGCTCTTGTTCATAATACCACTTTATGTACTACCAAATCTGAAGATGGCTGCCAGAGGAGGGGCTTAGGGAAGTCATTGGCTGGGGGGTGTATGACCCAGAGCTCAGTGATTCGTTTATAAACTGTCTTTCTCCTATAAACCAAAGTGAAACAGTTTTTTTTTTTTTTTTTTACCAAGGATTCCCAACCTGACGACAGGGAATATTCATGAGCATGTGAATCCATGCCAGACCCATGCTAGAGAACAGTTACAGGTAAGTAACTTGTTCCTTGTCCAAGTAAACACATACACACTTCAAGTTATAATATACATTTCTAATGGATTGTGTCCTCCCACGTATTCCTCATCTTAGAAATTTGTATCGTCAGCTTTGCTGCTTCGGAAAAAAATGTTTCCACGCCAGAGGGTGCTGAGCTCGATGTCGTGGCGTCGATGTCATCTGCAGTATAAATGGCAGGAGCCGCGCCCATTGGCTTCAGTTCCGTTTTTCCGAAAGCTTTCGCTTCATGTGTATGAAAACGGCGCTTCAGTCTTTTGAGATGTCTTCCTCATCTAATCCTTCTATCCCTAAAACTGGCTTTAAAAGGTGCCAGAATTGCGGGAAGAAAATGTCTATAACTGACCCCCATCGAGTTTGCCTCTGGTGTTTGGCTCCGGACCATCGAGTTGACAAATGGGGCTCCTGTGAAGCTATGACGAATAAAGCTCTCAAGATGTAAATTGGCGGTGGGGGAGGAATCTTCGAAGGCCTCTTCGAAGAAAAATAAAGACTTTGCAGAGTCCAGGGAAAAGTCCTGACGTAAATCGAAGAAATCTAGGTTGAGGAGTCAGTCAAGAAAATCTTCATCTTCTTCGAAGAAGAGGCGTCACCGATCTCCCTCATTTTTTTCATCCTCTTCTGATACAGGGGTTTTCACCTGTCCATCAAAACACGATTCCCCTTGAAAATGGGAGGCTTTTAGAGCCTCGATGATGCAAATCTTCGAGAATGCGGCCCAGACCCCCTCGAAGAAATTGCGTGAAGACCATGCCCCAGCTCATTCTAATGATGACAGAGGAAGGTCAGAGACTAAACGCTCTAAATCTGGCAAAAAATCGTTGAGGGTGTCGTCGAGACAAACCTCTCCGACACCTCATAAAAAGAGCAAGACAGGCCTATCTGTGCATAAACCAAAGGCGACACCAGACAAAATGGTATCCGGTGTCAACCGTCATTGAAGTCTGTGTCGAAGGTCTCCTCGGCGCCTCTGTCGAAGACTTACTCGACGCCAGTGTCAAAGGTAACGTCGACACCTTCCTTGACGGCGCTAACATCTAAAGCTCCTTCGACCTTATCGAAGCCAGCGTCGACAATATCGACGCCTTTGTCGAGGACAACATGGATTCCGGCACCAATATTGATTCCTTTGGTGAAACTAAGGTCAATGCCTTCAAAAACCATGGGTAAAATATTTCACCCTGTGCCAAGAATAAACTTTTTCAAGTCTATGGACTCTATTTATGAGGAACAATCCTCTGAAGAGGAGATTTCCCTCTTTGGGGTAATATATGGTACAAGGCATGTTCCTGAAGAACTAATTGACCCTCAGTCCAAAATGTCTGACCTCTATGACTGTCTACAAACAGCTAGTGGTATAGACACGTCACCTGAATTGGAATTCGACAAATCTGACCCTGTTGATCATGCAGACTCTGCATATAGACATATTATGAATAGGGTGGGGGAGTTCATGGGGTGGAACAGAAATTCACCCACTTACGAAAAGGATGACATGACAGACATTCTCAGACAAGGTCATCAAAAGGATCCTCTTCTTCCTTTTCACATAGCACTTCAAAGGAAGGTTATGGCCGCATGGGAAACCCCAGAATCTGGATTAGCGGTGAACAAAAACTTTGCTAGGAAATACAGACCACCTTCTGACCCTGGCTATTTAACTAAGCATCCTACACCTGAGAGCTCAGTAGTCTAGGCAGCTACATCCACTAGACAATCTGCATACCCTTCTATTCCCCCAGATAGGGATGATAAAAGAATTGATGCCTGGTCTTGAAAGATTTTTTCTTCGAACACTATGACTTTAAAGTCAACAAATGAGACCTGCACCCTTGCAAGATTCACATACACCCTGTGGGATTGTATTAGTGCAGCGGTTGAACACATTCCTGAGGCCAAGAAGCGAGACAGCTTCCATGCGATTGTGAATGATGAAAAGGAGGCTATGGGGGAATGCCTTCAATCAGGACTGGACACTGCTGACGGCATAAGCATGTCCATGGTGTCTAGCACAGTGCTGCGCAGGTTTGTGTGGCTGAGAAAGTCGGGCTTTGCACCGGATGTGCAGGCCAGACCTCTTAATATGCCATTTGATGACTTGAGGTTGTTTGGCAGCAAGGTGGATGACATTTTGGAGAAGCTGCAGACCTCCAAAGCGGCAGCTAAGTCAATTAGCGCCTCCATACGACAACATCAGCAACACTCCTACTCCGGCTCATCTTTCTGGAGGGGTTGTCCTTTTTGTTTTTATTCTTCATTTGGAAGGGGTAAAGGACAGGCTAGTCAAAGAGGACAAAAAATATTTCCTTTGAGTGGACGAGGAAAAGGTGCTAGATCAGCCCCAGCAGCGGCATCTGTCCCCTCAGCCGCTGCTGCAGCCGCCACAAAGCCACTCTGAGGCCTTGACCCACAAGACCCCGGTTGGAGCCAGGATCTATCAGCATCTTAACAAATGGCGGGGCATTACTTCAGATGCTTGGGCACTGGAAACAGTGGCTCAAAGTTACTGTCTTCCTTTTCAAAAAAGACCTCAAGACCATCCACCGGGATACAACTCTGTCAAAATTCCAGATCTGCTCCTGTTGCAGGAAATCTTAACCCTGCTAGAGAAAGGTGCAATAGAACATGTGCCTGTAGCGGAGAGGAACGAGGGTTGGTATTCCCTATACTTCTTCATCCCAAAGGAGGACGGAGGATTGAGACCCATCTTGGATTTAAGAAACTTGAACAAGTTCCTCAGGAAGGACAAGTTCAAGATGGTAACCCTTTCTCAGATCCTTCAGGCTCTCCAACTCCAGGACTGGTTGGTATCATTGGACCTTCAGGATGCTTACTTACATTTGCCGATCCATCCCAAGCACAGAAATTACCTGTGGTTCGCGATTGGCAGTTCTCACTATCAGTTTCAAGTTATGCCATTCTGGTTGACCTGCGCCCCAAGGGTTTTCACCAAGCTGATGGCGATAGTGGCAGCGAGTCTCAGGAGAGGTAGGATTCATGTCTACCCTTACCTCGATGATTGGTTATTCAGAGCACATTCACCCGAACAGGCCCAGGAACATCGGAGCATGACCTGCCACTTCTTACACAGACTGGGCCTCTCCCTCAATTACAAGAAGTCAAATATAATACCATTCCAAAGACTTAATTTCATCGGAGCAGTCCTGGATACTTCCTTGGGCAAAGCCTTGCCTCATGAGGTGAGAGCTCATCACATTCTGCACATTCTGCAGATGGTAACAAAGTTCCAGAATGCCCAGCATCTGCCGGCCTTCAATTTTATGAGGTTGCTCGGCCTCATGGCATCCTGCATTTTTCTGGTGCCAGAGGCCAGATTGAGAATGAGATCCCTTCAATGGGCCCTCAGGACTCAATGGTCCCAATTTACAGGGAATATGTCATATATGTTTTGCAAGGACAAGACAATATTCTCAAGGGAGAATCTTTTTGGCAACCATGGCCAGAGATAACAGTAGTGACGGACGCCTCACTCACAGGATGGGGAGCTCCCACCAATGATCTGACTAGCTCTGAAGGCCTTTCTGCCCTCTGTACGGGGAAAGAATGTCCTGATAATGATGGACAATACAGTGGCCATGTACTACCTCAATAAGAGATAACGCGTAGGGTCACTACCACTGTGTAGAGAGGCAATGTAGCTCTGGTTCTGGGCAATACAAGAAGGAGTCTCTCTGTCGGCAGTTTACCTTGCCGGAGAGCAGAACACAGCGACGGACGGTTTGAGCAGGCAGAGCAGAGTGTCCCACGAGTGGGAACTAGCTCAGGAAGTCCTTGAAGAGATTTTCACCTTTTGGGGAACCCAACAAGTGGATCTGTTCGCGACCAGTGTCAACAGGAAGTGTGAAAAGTACTGATCAAGGGAATTTCCTCCAAGAGGAGCTATACAGGACGTGTTCATAGTGGACTGGGAGTTTCCATTCCTGTTCGCGTTTCCTCCAGTCCCGGTCATTCCTCACATAATCGGGAGGTTGAGAAAGTTCAGGAAAACTATGGTTCTAATTGCCCCAGATTGGGCCAGGAGGACATGGTACCCGGACCTTCTGGACATGTCCATCTGCCCTCCAATACATCTTCCACTAAGAGAGGATCTTCTCTCACAATAGGAAAGTCGGGTTCTCCATCCAGAGGTCAAGACACTCAGCCTTCAGGCGTGGTTTCTGAGAGGCTGAGATATAAGGATTGGGACCTCCCGGACGACACAATGGAGATTTTGCTTTTGGCTAGAAGGCCAGCAACAAAATCTTTGTACCAGTGTCGTTGGAACAAGTTCAGTAACTGGTGCAAAGATAAGAATGCGGATCCATTTCTATGTGGTACACCTATGCTACGTTCTTTCCTATTACATTTGGCCAATCGAGGCCTCCAGATTGGTATAATAAAAGGATACTTGGCTGCGCTTTAAGCGCTCCTCATAAGAGGCATCTTACTTCCATTGATTGTGCAATGCTTAAAGGGTCTCACTAACGTGTACCCCCAGTCCCTTTTCAAGTCCCTGTTTGGCATCTAAATTTAGTACTAAAATTCCTTACATGCATTCTTTCCGAGCCTTTGCATTCTTGTCCGCTAAGGTTTCTCACTTTAAAGACAATCCTACTAGTGAATATTACATCAGCCCGCAGGGTGAGCGAGTTACAGGCTCTCTCTTGTAAGCCTCCTCACACCATCTTTCATAAAGAAAAAGTTATACTTAAAGTCAAACCTTCATTTCTACCAAAAATAGTCTCCGACTTTCACTCGTCTCAGAAGATCGCATTGCCATCTTTCTATCCTCCGCCTCATGCAAGTAAGGAGGAAGAAAGGCTCCACAGACTGGACCCAAAAAGGGCTCTCAGCTTTTACATTTTGGCCAAGTGACCAACTTTTCATTGGATAAACCGGCCACAAATTGGGCCTGGCAGTAACGAAACAGACCTTATCCAGATGGATAATCCTAGCAATTGGAGAGTGTTAGACTGGCAGGTAAAGAACCTCCAGATGGGATAAGAGCTCATTCTACTAGGGGCATGGCGACTTAGACGTCTCTTCAGAGTGGTGTCCCGGTGCAAGATATTTGTGGTGCAGCGGCCACCTGGTCGTCAGTGCACACTTTTGTGAAACACTATTGTTTAGATTCCAATTCATCCCAAGGGGGTCTTTTTGCTAAGGCCTTTCTACATACGGTCAATGCGTAAAATGTATTAGTACTCCCTCCTCCAGATTTTCACTGCTTTGGGAGTCTATCTAAGATGAGGAATGCGTGGGAGGACGCAATCCATTTGAAGAACAAGTTACTTACCAACTGTAACGTTCTTTCTATTAGATGTTCCTCCCACGTATTCCTCATTGACCCTCCCAGCCTACCCCAACGTACCGTTTATGTATTTTACACTCAATGTTCCTTGAGAGCTTGCGGTCTAAGGAGACGCCTTATCAACTCATCAGTTGAGAATATCGAAAAAAAACAGAAGTGAAGCCAACGGGCGCGGCTCGAGCCATGTATACTGCGGATGACGTTGACACTCTACGGCAGCCCTCGAGGGACAACGACGCAATGAAATCAAGCACATCGCTCTCTGATGTGGAATTTATTTTTTCCTGAAGCAGCAAAGCTGACGATACGAATATCTAAGATGATGAATACGTGGGAGGAACATCCAATCGAAAGAATGTTATAGTTGGTAAATAACTTGTTCATTTATTTATATATACACAAAGATATTTAAAGCATTCTTTAAAAAGCAGTAACTAGCAGTAACATTAATCCCAAGTTAGGATTGAATTAAAAAAGTGAACAATAAAGCAGGTAAGCAATTCTATCATATCTTGCGCATTTTCCAGCACCAAGGGTAACGTCATTTCAGGTCAGTATAACACTTATTTTCTATTACCTCTGCAGTATTGAGTTATAAAGGAGGGAAAGTTTAGGGTTAGATCTGAAAATACTGGTATTCTACAAAAACAGCTAGATTCTCCCAAAGGGATGCAGGCAGTCTTTTATCCCAGCAATAAGAGTTTTCAACAATTAAAACCTCTAAGGGAACAAGCACTGCCAAAGCCAATAAGTTCAGAAGGGGGCCTATAGGGATCCACGACAGCCAAAGTCAATGGGCTAGTTCAAGGTTCTACTGCTCTCTTCTTAGAAAATGTTCTTAAATAGTCAGTAGTTAAAATAGAAAATCACAGCAACTCCAGAGCAGTCACCTTGAAGAAGCATAAACTGAAAGGCCATTGTGAGTGAGTTGAGGTCAACTCAGAGTAGGGTAAAATAGCACTCCCCAAGTTAGGAAGCACTCCAAATGTCAAAAGGATAATGTACCCCAAACCCCACAGTACCTGTAAACTGAAGAATTTGTTTGTTTATTTATTTGGTAATGCGCACCAAACCCTTGGGTAGCCGGGCGCAAACAGTACAAGAAGTCTTATAGCTTGGTTACATAGCATAAACAGTAAGTACACTAGGTACATAAATACATATAATACAGAGGCATAGCCTTGGAGGGCTAAGGAGACATTGCCATACAGATTTGTATATACATAATCGGCTATGGTACAGTGTGACTTGTCAGATGCAGGGGTGAGGTGCAGGCCAGAGTGGTAGGAGTAAGGTGAATCAGGTTAGGTGTCGTTAGTGCGCAACCATTTAAGTACCTTATGTCTGAATGTGGGATAGGGTTGCTCCAGTCTGAAGTCGAGAGGTAGCTTATTCCAACATTGTGCAGCTTTTACAGGGAAGCTAGTTCCTCCGGCAGTCAAACGTTTAAACCTGGGAATCTCCAGCATAGATGTGTGGGACGGGTCGTTGTTCTCCTTGTGATTTGTTCCACTAGATAAGGAGGTGCTAGGTTGTTCAGGCATTTGGAGGTAAGAGAAGTTGTTTTAAGGAGGATTCTATCTGTTATTTTCAGCCAGTTTACCCCTTTCCTAAATTTGGTGATATGCTCCCTGTAGGGGACATCCAACACTGCTCTTAGGGTGTTATTCTGCAATCTTTGAATTTTATCTGTGATGTATGTGTTGGCTCCTGAATACAGGGCATTGCAGTAATCGAGTTGTGATATAATAAGAGCATTGGCTAGGGTGATACAGCTAGCGCTGCACAGATACGGTCTACAGGCACGGATTAGTTTGCAGGTATAGGTTGTAGTGGAAGCTAGGGAGTGGACTTGCTTTTTGAGTGTGAGAGAGGAGTCCAAGTACAATCCTAGAGTTTTAACCACAGACAACACCTTGATGGTATTGTTATCAGTGTTGAAGGATGTGTAGTTTGGGCTTAGCTTTTTGATGTTAGTTTCCGAACCTACGATTAGTAGCTCTGTTTTCTCATCGTTCAGGCAGAGGCCATTTAAAGCCATCCATGCCTGAATGATGGAGTAGATTTTGTTCACCAAGGCTGAGTCAGCCTCAAAGTTGCCCGAAAGGGGCATGAGGATCTGGGTGTCATCTGCATATAGTTAGTGTAGGTGACACCCAGTCTGTCCAACTTGTGAAACAAAGGCTTGGTGAAGATGTTGTACATGTTCGGGGAGACGCAATATCCCTGTGGCACACCACAGGTAATTTTGATAGGGTCAGCGGAGGCTGAGGTGGAGAAGACTTTCATGGTGCAGTTGGCTGAGAAGGATTGGATCCAGGCTATAGCCTCTCCAGTGAAGTTGGCGGCAGATTTAAGGTGGTTGCATAAAACAGCATGATCCACCAAGTCAAAGGCTGCCGACAAGTCCAGTAGGAGTAGCAGAGCTGTTTTTCCATTGTCCTTTAGTTCTTCAATTTGTGTCTTAAGGTCTAGCAAAGCTGTTTCCGTGCCGTAGAGGGGGCGGAAGCCAGATTGCCGTGAGCCTAGTAGGTGGTTGACTTCCAGGTAGTCTTGGATTTGTATGTAGGCCGCTCTATCCAAGATTTTGAGTAAGAACGGCACAGTGGTGATAGGTCGATAGATGCTGGGGTTGGTGGGGTCCAGTGTTTGTTTTTTGAGTAAGGGGAGGACTCAGGATTCTTTGAGGTTGTTCCAGCTGGATGCCTTCTGGTTGCAGTGCTGCAGACCCTTGTTCCTGGTCCTTGGTCGTGGTGATGAAAGGGAGGACTCTGGTGGGCTCCTCGAGAGCGAGGGACTTGGCAGCAATAGAATTTCCTCGATTCAACAGCTATGTGTGGTTTTGGCACCTTGCTCTCAGAGCCAAAGATGTACGAACAGCTCTGGTTAGAAGTTCCTTGATCACGCGGTCCTGGACTCTGGTGACGGGACCCTAGATGCAGATTCTTTGCTTCTGTAGTGTCCTCTGGATGCCCATGAAGATTTGGCCAGATTGCCACTTCAGAAGACAATGCACTCACAGATGGTCAATGGACCCCGGGTATTGAAATTCTGCAGCCTTGGCAAGTCACAGAAAGTCAGGGGTTGCGCAAGAATAGTTCGTTTTCAGGCTAGTTGGTGCCACCAGTCTACGGGAGGAAGTCGTCCCATGCTGGTCCTTCCCAGTTTATATGAAAACGGGGTCAGCAAAGCTGCAGGGCTTCACCAGGCACTTAACGATCCAGGAGAGTGCAGCTGGTGTCTCTTCACGTCTTTTTCGTCAGATGTTGTCCTCCAGTGGTCGACTCTGCCTTTAGTCCCCAAAACATCCCTTTTTGTGCAAGTTCCCATTCATTCACAGCCGTAGTATGTCAATCACCCAGCAGGGTGGCTGTCCTTGAGGACAGCCAGCCGGCCAATCAGAACTGATTTCACTCAGGCACAACTAGAGACAAAGGACGCCGAAGTTTTGGGACCCTCCCTCACTTCCTGTCTTTCCAGACATACTGGAGCCTGGGCGGGCTTCAGGGCTGAAGCCCGCCAAAGGCAAACCACACAAAGTACTGCAACCTGATTCAAACACAGTAAAAGCCCAGAAAAAAACTGACAAGAAATGGCAAAAAAAGAACGAGACATTTTGAGAAGATGGTCGGTCACCCTTGGGTGCTTTACTGCAGCTGAGAAATTAGCCTGCATATACATGGCACAAGTTAGTAAAAAAGAAACCACTGCCACCAGCCATTCAAGTGAGTTAGTGTAACAGAATGCTACATGAGAAATGGGTTAAAGGAGTTACTATGTAACCTCCCACACTTCACATAGGGCGGTGTGTGCTGGACCCATACAAGTAAAGGTAAGTAAGACAGGGGGTCATCTTACTATTCTTGGTAACATTAGTTCACCCTAGAAAATAAATGTAGTTAAACATTAAGAGACGTCCAAGGGACTTCTCCGTGGCACTGCACAAAAGTTGCTGTGTGTCAGAATGCAAAAAGCAGATGCCTATGGAGTTTACCAGACTCTATAAAACAGTACGAAACACAGAAAATCATAGTCGGGAAAACACATGAGAGAGTGAGAAAAAGGGCCCACTCACTCAAGAGTTAAAATTAAAAAGCCCCGAGTCCAGCACAAGAGCCGGGGGTTCTCTAAGGTTAAAGGGAATTGGCACAGAAATGAAAATCCCCCCTAACAAGTGCATAATAAATGTGTTCATAGTATGAGCTAGTTGGCAAACTAAGGACTCAAATCAGCTTATTGGAGTGCTCCCTTGCATATGCATCACCCACGCCAGAGAGGATCCTCCATCCCATCCCATCCCTACTGCTTCTCAGTCGTTTCTCTGATTGGTCATCGTTACATTGCTTCATAGGCTTTGCATGAATTTGGTTAGATGTACAGCTTTCACTAAATATTAAGAGAGCAGGAAACAATTGTATTGAATACTCAACGTTCCCAGTTTTGTATTATGGTTCAGAATACAAATTAATAATGAAATGAATCCCTCACTTCCTCCTTCAGCGACTACTCCCTTTCCTGATTGGACAGTCAGTGCCATAGTAGTTAAATCGACCATTTGTTTTGTTTAGTCTGCACCAAACATTGAATTGTCTCTGGTCGATTATAAAGTAATATTACTGAAATAAGTGGTCATGATCTTATTGAGGCTCAGAGGTTCCCAGATTAGGATTTGTGCATCAAACATTCAGCCCAAAGAGAGATTTTACCTTCTGTCTCTCTGCCTAAGGAGGCAGGGATTATAAAAGAAAGTCCACGCTAAATACTCATGTCCTAGTTGTTGATACACAGCAAAGTAGTACTTGCTTGTAATTTCCTGAAAGGGCTGCTCCCTGAAATATGGTCAAGCCTTGCTATCGCAACACTGTTCTTTAAGCTCAGTATCTGTGTCAGCAGGGATGGAAGCAGAATTCATATGCAGCCTTCATTATACCCATCCCTGTGAGTGTGTGATTGTGACTGGACCTTTTAGTGAATCACAGTACATGCAATGTTTTAGAATTATTGACTTCCTTTCATTTTACTTTTAAGAAAATGCCCACAAACATTGTATCTACAAAATAAGGCTTGATCGCATGCACCGTGGTTTGGAGCTCATTCTTGACCATGCAGTTTTCCCAACAAGCCTGGTATAGTTTCCCAGGCAGCAAATCTGCTTCATTGGTTGTATCTTTGTACTATTATTTCCTAAGTGACATCAATTTGATTAAGATTTACTTATGAAAAATGGTGTTTGTTCTACTCCACTGGTATGGTTCTGATACTGTGCAATGTCTCAAGCAGCAGTCATCGACCGTAGCTTCCTCCCAATACAAACCAAATTGTCAATATGTAAATCACTAACACCATAGCTGCCAAATGGCCTCCTGTCATGTGTGGCACCACTACAGGTCTAGCCTTTTCAGCCAGCAGCAGCTTCCCTTCGAAGGCTTGAACATTCATTTCTCAACTCATACCATGGGCATGTAATTTCCAGCATCCAAAGAATGTATCCAAGGTGCCCTGTGTGACATGGGGAACCTTACTCACAGTTTAGCATTCTGAAGTTCTGTTTGCAGTCGGACAGGTGAAAGTTCTATTATTCTGATTAGTTTATTTTTCTTGTTTCTGGTTGCCCGATGGATAACCAAATAAATCAACAGATTCTTTACTGGCTAGGGTCGTATTGCTTGACAATACAAATGCCTGTATATGAAAATGAGCTAATCTTCAGAAAAAACAAACTATGAACTGGGTAGATGGCACCTCTGGACTTGCCTTGTTTGTTATTGACAGGCCGCATTAGAAATTGCTAAATTAGCTTTTTAGAACTAAGGGGGTTTCATCGGTTAAATGAGGTATAGAACTCATCTAATGGTGAACTGTATTTACCCAGGCATAGTTAACCATAGAGGCACATGTTTTAAGTCCACTGTATGGAAAAATAAATACATCTTATTGCAATACCATTCACTCTGCATTAGTAGATGATTTTTGGATCTCAAGTACTTCATTTCAATTATTGATGTGACCAGTCATCTATTGAAAAAGAATGTTCTTTTCACCTTTGGCTGCCGGCTGATTTCTCCCATCTAGTACAACGATTTGTAAAGGCTCGAAAAAACAAGGGAAGTGCTTGCCTATTAAGCCACAGCGGAATGCAACTAATAGAAAATAGTGGATGCCACTGTAAATAAGAAACCTTACCAGACAAAAAGGAAGAAGGGATGTAAAGACAAAACATGAAAGTCACAAAGACTGATTCAAAATACCAGTTGGCTACGTGTATCACCTTTCATTTGATCAAACGTCATGAAGGGTTAATGCTACTAATAGCTATAAATGTGGGAAGGGGCAGTAATTGACTCCCAGCGTATCCCATCAAAAGAAATTACTTTTGAGAGGGTTCAAGCTAACAAAGGTCCCTCCAAATCTCCAGGTTAGATGCCATAAAGACCTAGAAGTCAGATAAACACAGTTACCACTGTGGCACTGAGAGCGCATTGATCCCTGAAATTGAGCCATGAACGCTAAAAGCCATGTGGAACCTAAAGACGCACTTGATCCCGAGAGGTGCTGTGAACATTAACAAGCACTTTAAAATGAAGAAAGGAAGGGCTAATTCCCTTTGACAACTATGGGACAAAAAATAAGATAAGTACTTTGAGAGACTGTGAACAACAATCCCATGAAAGATTGAGGTCTACCTATACTATGGAGAACCTGAGATTCCTGAAAAGGGGTGAATAACAAGTATTTACTGTATCAACCTACTTTGATTTCTAAAATAAAAAAGAAATATCAAAACTATTTGGCTTTTTTCTTTGCTTTGTACTGCTCTGCCACAGAAACCTTATCCCCGTCTTTGGAAGTGATTAGTTGCTTTTATTGGTAATTTGACATATCTTTGGTAATACCCAATCTTTCAATCATTGAAGGCCTTATGCACAGATCATGCCATGAATGATAAATCCAACCACCTTTCTTGGGCCTTATATTTAAGGTAAGACAGAACCCATTCAGATCTTGCACAACGTTACCACAAGAAACATTTTCACAGCCGATGTGCCAACATGGTCACGGTGGAGCATTATCAAATTATTCACCTTTAGGCCTTCCAAACACAGTGAATTCTGTGAGGCAGGCATGGTATCAATAGAGACACAGCCTCAAAGGTAACTATTTACAAAACCTTTATTAAATAAAGTTCTGGGATTGGTGTAATACAAGAAAAGGTAGCAGACACCCCTCTCTAGATAGAACATGGCATAGTGGGGAACAAAACGCAGAACAGGTTATCATGCCATGCTCTTTCAAGGGAGGTGGTTGTCTGTTAAGTTTTTGTATTTTTGCGGGTTTGGTGTAATACCTAACAGGGCCTAACTATAAAGGGTTTGTTCCCGACACTGATGTTTCTAAGGGCCGTCAATGTCTGACAGTCCAAAACCGAAATCTGTCTGTCTAAACCTATGCTTGCCCTCACTCTTTGACAAAATGTGATAGGAAGTCTTCTTAAAGAAAAGTAGTGGTTCAAGAAAAAGGAAATGTAAACCAGAGCTGGTTTCAGGTAGTCTTACCAGTAGGTGTAGTTCTGCCAGTGCAAAATAGTTCAACTCAAAAGGGTTGCCCTTGGAACCTTCCATGTAGGGCTCTTAAAGTAAGTTAATACAGTTCTCAATGTCTCTGGGTCTCTTGGGGTTCCTTTCCCCAAGCTCGGACTCCTCTGGTTCCAAACAAAAAGACACAGTTCCTGTTAGGCATTTTAGGGTTCCCTTCCCCAAGCCTAGGCTTTAGGAAGTTCAACACAAAACTAAATATAACACAATTCTTCTTAGGCTTCTCAGGGTTCTCTTCCCCAAGCCTATGCCTCTCTGTTTCCAAAATAACTATTCAGCTTAGTTAGGCCTCTCTGGGTTTGTTTCCTTAAGATTAGGCCCCTCCAGTTTCAAACACAAGTTCAGTTTATCAGGATGTACCTTTTGCTTATATACAGTTTCTTTATTCAACATAGTCAACTTTTAACACTCCAAATTATCTGATACTAAAACATAAAATAGAAAAAAAAACTTTAAAAGAGAGAGAAGAAGTAGTAGGCTAAACCTTCCACTTGTTACAACATAAGAAGGCCCCCTATCACATCCTTTCGGCATGTTCATGATACAATATCCAAGATGACTACAATTTTCCTCCATACTATTGTCCAAAATATAACGCATCATTCCTTGTTACAATTTAAATACATAGACCACAATTCTGTGCCCGACAAGAACCCTTCTATGCCAGCTGCTCTTAAAGCTGACAACCGCAATTCAGTGCAGGACACAAGGTCAATGAATGTTTTGCAGACTCCAGTTGTGTTTCACCACATAGGCGGCAATGTCTTAAATCTCTAGATAACTTCAACCATGCTCCTTCAATCTCTAGGGTTTTCACCAATGTCATTTTTACTGTTATGTAATCCCAGACTATGTTGTTACTAACAAACTGTTCCATATGCCGTGGGTTGTTTAGTCTTTCCTGGATATATGCAATGAATAGTATGTAATTGCTTTTTGTAGCCAGGTCAGTAATTCATTGTTCACGAGTGAAGGTTCTTAATATCAACTTAGTGACTTTCTTGTAACAATTAGATTGAAGTGTAAGGATGTTCTCAGGAGCCAAAGCACGCAATCCAAGGGCAATGGCTTTCATGTTAGCAGTGCAGCTCATGCGCATATAACAAGTCTTGGTCAGCATGACTTTGTACACAACTCCACACATGGAGGATTTTGAAGCATTTGCCATCTTCCAATACATAGTCAGACAGGTTAAGTAGAGTTTGAACCGGAGCGGCAAAATGTCAAACTCGAGATATAGCATTTTGAATGGAATTACAAGGAGGCAATCTAAGAAGTTTCTTTAATATCGTCAATTCCACTTTACTAAATTCTGATATTATCTTAATTGGCCAGATTTCAGCTCTGTATAAGATGATGGATAGGATTTTTACCTGGTATAGTTGTAATAAGATACCCAGCAAGTATCCTCCACCCGTAAAGGCAAAAGAACCAATACTACCCGCTAGCCGCAAAGCCTTTAGGTTTACCTGTTCAAGCTGATGTTTGCCACAGAGTTTGCTGCGTATATGCCCAGGTACCCATACTCCGAAACCACTTCGATTGTCTCCTCGTTTGGATGCCAGCGTGCCCTTTTCTTTTTTTGTTTGTTTATGGGTGTGAATACCACAATTTTGGTTTTAACTGTATTCACTACCACACTATTCAGTTGTGTGTACTCCTTCAGCCTATCCAAAGATAACAAGGGGTCAGGTCCAACATTGCTATATCATCTACATAAACCATCCATTGGATTGGGTTATTACCCAATTTCCTTGGAATTGACAAGCTACTTGCAATACCCTCACCCAGATCTGACATGTAAAGATTGAACAGCATTGGTGCTAATATACATCCTTGTTTTAGACCTTTCTGGGTGGGTATCCAGCCCGATGTTATACTATGCTGATCTAACCAAACCTTCACCTTAGTATCTTCAATAGGCCAAGTGGGATGTTCCAACACAACAACGTTTGCCACAGTCTACCTCTGTTGACCATGTCAAACGCAACACTAAGATATACAAAAGCCAGGTATACCGATGAGTTGTGTATAATCCATGCCTGCTCAATAATCTTAACCAAGGCCAGTATATTAATTGAGATACCCAGTCCTCTGCGGAACCCATTTTGATTGAATGGCATACGATTATTTTCCTCAACCCATTCTTCCAACTCTTTCAACAGTACCCGCACAAAACATTTTGCTGGGGCATCCAACATCGCCAAAATGATGTAATTGCAAGTGTCAGATTAGTCGCCTTTTTTATTTTTTACAGGAACTAATGTGCTGGTGCGCCACGAGGTTGGATGGCTTGAGTAACTACAATCCAACGTAACAACCAGTGTAATGTAGTTTCTCATAATTCTGTGTCCAATTTAATGAATGTGCTGCAGATTCCATCTGGGCCTGGAGCCCTAGACAATCTACTGGCCAAAATTAACCTACGGACATCACTGACCCCTTTTGTGAACTGCCACTCAAGTTATTGTAGCGACCCTAAGGGTCACCACTTTCCACCCCACCCCCGAACAATTGTTCCACGTGCTTAACCCAGGCTTGTTCTGGAACACCATTTATATCCCGATCGAGTTGCTTGTTTCCCTTAATGATTCTCCAGAGCTTGATGGAATTATTAGTTAGGGATGATTCCACCAAGGCCTTTCAATGATTGCATTCAAGTTCAAAATTCTTATTTTATGGTTTTCACCCAGTAAATATGTTAACTGCAATTTAACAACATATGTGATATGCGATGTAGCTCTTATGCATATCACTTTTTCTTTGTTTTATCTGTTTTATCAATAGCATTCTGGTGTATTTATTTTGGCCTGCAGCCGTTCCGAGAGCTTGTACCAGACCTAGTTAGGATGCTAGCTCAAATGCTCTCACCACAAGTTTTGTAGTCAATAATTACTTGAGAAGCAATAGCCATTATGGGCTTAATGCTGGAATGCTCAAGTACAGTCACATAGTTGCCAAAACCGACCACGGCCTTGGTAGAAGCATGATCCAACTTAATATCACTCCAGATAACTCGATTGAGGGCTGGATTAACACACAAGAGCCCAGTTGAACACTGATTTTACCTTGATTTAACATATCAAAGCAGGCAACTAAGGGATAGTGGTCACTCTCTTTGCGTGGCACCACACACGTCTACAATCAACCCTTTACAGTTCACAATAAAGATATAATCAATTAAGCTACTAGATCTATTCCCAATCCTAGTAAACTGTGCCAGAGTATCGGAAGGATGTGCACCATTTGCCAATAAAAATCCAGCTGAGTTGAGTGGATTTGCCCAGTCCATACCACACTTGCAAGTTTGCTTATATATCAGGGCCTTTATTGGTGCGGACGAAAACTCTTGTTCCCGTTCCTCCAAGATCTTTGCATTCGATATCCTAGAGCTAAAAGCTTGGTATTACCCAAATTGGTCATTTCGAATTGACCGAATGGTACAATTAGCCGAATTCGGCAGTACCATTTGGTCGTTTCGAAACAACCAATGTGGGTAATCACTACCAAACATGTGGAGCGGGGGTATCCCCAGCTCCGCATGTTTGGTAGTGATTGCCTTTGGGGGTAACAGGGGTGTCCCCCGCTTCCAGAGGTATGGTGGTGTGGGACAAAAAAAAATAGCTGACCCTGCGGCATCGGATCCGACCTATGTAGGAGTGACGGATCCGACGCTGCAGGGTCAGTAAAGGTCCAGATGGTGAAAAGGTAAGTAAGGGGTGGGTGTGGTTTTTTAAACAGGGTGGTTTTGGCCGCGGCTAAATTGGTTTAGGAGCCGAATTGACCACGGTCAATTTAGTCGTGACCAATTGTGCCACAGCCAAAACGTATACATCCAAAATCTCCACATACCAAGATAGGGCTACACCCGATTCGATTATTAATAATTATCCGAGCTTCCTTCATTACCACACTATGACCGGTTTTGTAGGGAGAGTCATAAATGTTGATAATGATGATGTCTTTCACTCGTGAGTTAGGCAACCATCCCGGGAATGTGACTTTACCAACCAAGATGTTTTCAGACATTGGAGGGAGTTCCACCAATCCCAAAGGTTTTTTTACTCTTAGTAATAAGCGTCCCTTCGGACATCTGAGCACCTTGAGCTGCCAGAGAATAGACAGTATGCCAACCGTCTAAAGTCAAAGGTTCAATCAGCCAAGTCTTCTGTAATGCCATCCTATGCAAATAAGGGCCATAGCCTTGGGTGTTCCAGCTTAGGAAGAAGGGTATGTCAGAGGTTGTATTAGGAGCGTAGCTTCCCATGTTGTTCGACCATTTAGGCTAACCAATCCCAATGGGACTCTTCCCTTTTACTCCCTACCACATGTGATTTGTCAGACAAACGTCTTCATATTTACTGCCATGTAGGCCGTCAACCTCAATAATAGTATATTCATAGCCCAATATATTTAGAGACACAGTATAATCCCAAATGTACTCAAGCGCATTGTCAGCATAAAAATATACAACCGGGGTAGCATTCTTAACATTTTCACAGATGTCCACAATGCAAATATCACTGTAGTGTACAAATCCTAACAGAAAGATGTGAAACAGCTCCATCCAGGTCGATTCATGAATGATTTATGAAAAATCTACTAGCGTCACAAAATGAGCTTTAACTTCTTAATTCCTTGGCCTTCTTGTCTAACTTGTTTAGATTGGTTTGTACAGATGCCTCTGGTACTGCCGAGACCTTAAATCCGTTACTGTCGAGGTCTGTTCTGATTGAAGCATTACTCCTAACAGGGCCAATTTCTATCAGGACAGGAGTTGCTTGGTTGTTTAACAGCGCCTCCAAATGAATTACTTGATCTTATGAAGCTTTCCTCAATTTTCTATTACTGTTTGACAGCAGGGTGGATATGTTCCCTTGTGTGTGAGCTTCCCGCTCTATTGCAACAATTTCTTTCTCCATCTTCGGTAGCAAAGTTAGTGGGCAATTCGACAGATGCGAACCCTTGCTTTTTTTTACTCATTCCTTTATTGCCTTTTTTGTCCCCTTTAACAATCGCACTGGGCATGACATCACAGACTTTACCAACCACTGTAGAGTAACCACTAGATGTTGTATTTCTTTTCATTTTTGTAGCCAGTTCTTCATACACTAGCGCTTATTTAATAACCTTTTAGTTTTTTTGCTTATACCAGGATACCAAATCCAGGACTAGAGGAGCGCCATTAGGTTTCATTAGGTTTTGGTCAACGTGCACTTTTTACTTGCACAAGTGTCAGTGTTGTTGCAGCGGTCTGTAATATATGTAAGCTATAAGTGTGATCCTTAAACATGTTGGTAAGCCGATTTAATGTAGCCGTTGACATTGTGTTGTTCAAGGGTGCCCATAATAGCATCATGCTTGGATATTAACTGCATCAATAGGCATTCAGGTATATGAAACATGGCTGCAGAGGAATCACTTTTTGCGACGTTATGCCAATGTCGGTAGAATGTTCCCAAAAACCTGTATCAACCATCGTAGTGCTATTTATTGGTGAGGCAAGAACCGGCCAGGTGTTAATAAGCCCACAGGATGAACCTCCACTCCAATCAATATTCCACGCTCAGACTTGTGGGTTAATTGCATTTCTATCGTATTATTTGTAGGAGTAGGGCACAGGAAAGGAGCAATAGGCTCTACCATGGTATCTGTGGTTGCACTAAGTTCCCTACCCGCAGGACTGAGGCAGGGACTAGTTACACAGCGCCCTGACACCACAGAGCTGGCATTAGCCACTTTTGATTCCACACATTGTTGAGAATGAGTTGAGAATTAACGCATTCACTATTGTTTCGATCGTTTTTAATACAATGTCAAGGTCTGATAATAAACAAAAGATATGGAAAGTTTTCCTTGCTACCCGTTTTAGCCCACTACAACCAAAAAGCAGTCCCGACATTGATTTATGGAGCAGAATGCGCTCTAGGAGTTGCCTCGAATCTATGGGGACAACTAGAAAATCAATACTGGAGGCGTGCACTTCAACTACAAAAAGGCATTCCAAGCGCATGTCTACGGTATGAACGAAATCTAATATCCATAAATGCACGAGTCTTGTGGAACATGCTATCGACTTACAGGAAAATAATTATTGACGAATGTACACCACAATTTGTAATATTACGAGACGCAATGGAAGGAAAACAGGAATCTGTATTGAAAAAATGGATTGACGCATGCCAAAACCATCTTGCTGAAATAGGCACTAACTCGGAAATGCTGAAAACTAACCCAAACTACGTGAAAAAAAGCTATGGGTACGAGATTGGTGTGCAACAGTGGACGATAGAAATCGCCATACACTGATGAAAGATGCAGCAACCGAAGCAAAATACCAAAAAAAACAAATGCAATACGTGGTAAAAACAGCTAATGCCAGACACAGAAGGAGGCTCCTAAAATTCAGGTTAAATCTGTTTGACACAAGATCAAGTTTAGCCCTGAGATATCGGAAGCCAGATGCGATAGAGAGTTGTCGATTCTGTAATGGCCACTCTGAGACATTAAAACATCTCACGTTATATTGCCCTGGTCTAACAGATTTGAGAACTGTGCATCTGAGCAAGGTAATTAACCAATACGCAACCCTATCAGGAGAGGAGCTTTGGTTGAAATTTGCTAATCCACTACAGAAAGACGTTTTTGGCCAGACAAATTTCCTACAAAAATTGGAAATCTTACTATCAACGGAAAATTAAGAGATATCAGCTCAAGAATTGGAAACCACAAAAGGCAGAGATGCCGAAACAGCAACCGGAGAGACTAACTGAAACAACATACACTGTTGAGTGTATAGTAGCTGTGATAGACGTAGACTGAATCTTACTCCGTCGTGAATAGCCTCTCTCTTTTTTAGTCTGCTTCTGACACCTTTCTATGTGATGAATAGAACAAACTGTGCTAACTTAGGCCAACAGGGCTGTTTGCGAAATCTCTGCCTTTTGTAAATGTATATTGTAGGGAAAATATTTCAAAAAGTTTGTATAAACTAAATGAAATAATAAATTAAAAAAAAATAAAATAAAAAAAATACAATACGATCCAGGCAGAGGGCACGAACACGGGCCCCTTTGTTAGCTATAGTATCTGTGGAGTCACGGTTTTTATAATGGCCTATGACATTCATATCAGACTTTCAGGGTTTGAGGGGGCCGCTCATGGGGTCTCACAGTTGTAATGTTTGCTGAGGGCAGGTCCTGGAACTTCTTCATATGGTGGGTACCCTGGCCGTAGAAATGGAATGGGCTCCCAGTGGAGCAAATGCTGCTATAGTTGCCTTAGCATGCCTGTGTTGAGGGGCATTGATGATTGATGCTGAAAGCTCCTCTCCCTCCACACCTTCTACACCTTCATCCAAGATTGAGATAGTTAAAGTCCACTCTGATTCCATAATTCCTTTGTCCTTCATCACTGCAATCCACTTGACGCGCACAACAGTCAATGCTGATGCTCTTCATTTAGGTGTGATTGCGACCAACGAGGTAATTTATAGAAGTGCCAACAAGCCACCAAAGAACCGCCCCTCAGTCTAATGAATGTTATATTACCCACAGCCGACTTTTTTATTTTTTGTTTGTATTATAGTGGGGTAATAGGGGGCTGCTTCTTGGAAATGAAATAAATCACGTCCTCTGTTAGATGTCTCAATGTCCAAAGGCAATTTACAGGTAGTTACAAGAGCTACAAGAGACCTCTCAACTATCACTTCACTGCACTTTCCAGGCTCATTTTCTTACAAGTGAGCTCGTGAGCACTCCTTTTTTTAATGCTTCTCAATTTTCCGTTGCTTCCACAGCCCACCACAACGTGTTATACACAAGGAAAGGGCATGGCAGAGGAAGGCAAGAGAATGCTTCTGCAGTCATCAAGTTCTATGACAATCTAGCATACCGATTCTCCAATAATAGTGAGGTAGCTGACGCCCTCGTTTACTTCACTGTGTCTTGGAACTAACTGTCCCGGGTGAGGCCCCCTGATCATCTGTACACAGCTGAACACTTCCCAGATCAGTTTCTCTCGCATACAATTCTTTCATGGGGTAGAATCAGAGTGCCTCATTACGACTATGGCAGTAGCCGTGCCAGGTGATTACCGGCATTGCTGCTGTCGGAGTTGTTTCTTTCCCGGCACCCGGCAATGGGCAATTACCGGGGCATTCCAGCCCCACCGGACCCGGTAATTGCCCAGTATTATTCACTTCCCGTTTCCATTCGAGCCCCATAGGGCTCAATCGGAATGGGGAGGCCGGTAGTGCCGGCACCGTCAATAACGGTGCCGGCGCTACCGGTTAGGTCTGCTCGCAGGTGCCGTTCCGCACGGCAGGTTGGACCTGCCAGGACGACAGGCACCTGCGGGCAGACCTCGTAGTTTGCCAGTCCGGTAACTACGGTACGGCAAGCTTACCGGTACTGTACTTAACGGACCAGCAAACTTATGAGGCCCAGAGGCTTTAAAATGCCAGGCTGTTTGCTCCTCCTGAGCGCAACCGCTCTGATCTTTAGCCCCTGTTTTTATTTCTTGTACTTGCTTTCCTTTTAACCTTTTCCATCTCTCTGTGTTGCTTTCACTTTGTTGTGCACACTTGCACATTCTTTTGCTTTACTTTCTGTGTTGTGCCTCTTGCACACTTCTTTCACTCTTCTATATACTGGTTTCCTCCTTCCAGGTAGTTTGCACCCTTTTGTTACTTGTATTTCTCTTTAAATATATTTATTCTGGACTTTGCTTTATTTCTTCGCCACTAGCGCACTTTCTCCTTACTTCCACTTTCCTTGTTCCCTCCTTCTTACTTTCTGTGCTTTTATGCATTCACTCTCGCTTTCCACCCTGTGGCGCTCTACAAAATCTTGTCTTTCTCCCTTTCCGCTCCAGCCAACCGCATGCTCCTAAGCTGCTCTCTCTCACCTGTTCAAAACTCACTGGGTAGCTTAGTGCTGGCGAACAATCTTTCCTGGGAGCATTGGGTCGAGGCCAGGGTCTCACCGCCTGTCTCTCAGACATGGCACACGTCCCAAGGGAACAAGCACTTTGCTGAAAACCGCCAGCAGGATTCAGGCTGCCTCGCTCCAACTCCCTGGAGACACGGCTCCATAGCCACGCTGAAGCCCCTCACAAATCCTGGGCCAGCGTCTCTGCATGCCGTTCTCCTGCGGATGCTCCAGGCTCCTCTTCCTGCAGCTCCTCTGCTCCTTGGCTCCTCTGGTCCAGTCAGCATCCCCAGCTCACTCCTTCACCTGTGCAGAACCACACCTTTTATAGTCCTCAATGAAGTCAGGTGTGAAAGATTATAGTAGACTGTCAAACTCTGCCTAACTCTATTAGTGGGACAATACACTGGTAGTCTTTCCCCTGTTGCTTAATGGTTTTTCCATGGGTAATCCTCATTGCTTCTGATTGTCTCTTCCTCGATATGGTTTGATTGGAAATACCCCATTAAGGCTGAGGGAGAGTGGGTTGGGGTACACTTATGAAAGGTGGAATACCATGTGTCGCCCTTAGGTATTCTCCTTCCAATCCTTGTGACCCTCCACTTAGGTGATCCTTGCTGGCTTGTGCAGCCCAGGGTCGGGATCCAAATGCAATGGCATTCCCTTGCCGCCTGGATGGATGATCCCGGGGAAGTAGGTGGGAGAATACCGTCAGCAATGTTGGGAAGCTCACTATTACTTATTTTAGTTTTCTCTAGCTCAGCGTTCTGCAACTTTCAGCTCTCCAGATGTTTTGGACTATGAGCCCCATGATCTCTTACCATTGACTGTGCTGGTTTAGGCTTATGATATTTGTAGTCCAAAGCATCTGGAGAGCTCTTGCTGAAGAGGCTGCTGAGAGTGCCAGTTTGTACATTGTGTGTGGGGATATGAGAGATCCATGCTAACCTTACCAACCTACTCAGGAGATTCCGGATATCCTTGAACTTAGCATCTCTAGATGGTACATCTAGCCTGTGTTAGTAAGACACAGACCATAACATCTTGGTGCCACACTGGAGCTCTGAAGGTCAGCCTGCTGCTATTTGCATACCTCTTCGAAAATGTTTATTGTTCCACTGCCCCGCGCCGTATTGTGAGGAGCCGCAACTGCATTACAGGCCTGATATAGCCACTTGATATTTGCTTCTTAACTAAACATGGATGTAATTGATGTTTGGCTAAAATGTATCTTTTTACTGGCAAAAGAAGAAGCATCTTCACTAAATAGGCAACTTTCAAATTGCAAGCTACTCACCAGCTTTGTTTTATTCTTGCTTTGTCATGAGTGCAACTTCTCCACATGCACACCATCATTTCTCGCTCACAAAGAGTGGATTATCAATAACCAGCGGCTATTGGTGATTGCATATTTTGTAGCTTAAAATTGACAAGAAAGTGCACGCTAGTACAATATGAAATATTGTCTTGCATACTTTACGCCATACATTTCCAATCATAATGCTCGCATTTCGGTGATGAAGAGATGCTTTGCTGCCACACGTTCACACACTTGCCAGTGGCCTAAGTAGGTAGTCCCGTGCAGTACCTTTCCTAATTAGAAACATGGCAACTATACCTTCTCTGACACTTCTGAGAGTACCCTGCCATATACCCTTGGGAACTCACCATGTTTCTTGTTTTTCCAACCCCTGTTTGACAGTTTTGTGGGGAAAGTGACACATGTTTAGTTGAAAAGCTCATTGAGTCCGTTGTTTGCTGCATCAAGCGTCACTAGCCATCACTGTCCCTGTTGCAACATTGCTTGCGACATAGTTGCCTCTTTGGCCTAATTTCCTCTTTCCAACTTTGCTGCAAACACTCCATTTCATACTTGTATTAAGATGCTAGTGCTACCCAAGCCAAGTCTGCGGTGGATGCATATCCAAATCTTGGTCTGTGCTCCCCGATTAGTTCATTCCTGCATATATACATTTCCAAGGAAGTTCTCAGAATGCATTTTGAAACCCGAATTGACAATGTATTCAAATTCCAGGTTCTGTTCCAATGTAAAATGAACAAATAATGTAAAAATGGATGTACAACTTAAATTTGTTGGGTCAAACTTGATATGCAACAAAAGTAAAGTATGCTCCTTATTCTCTTTGCAAAGTTGGCCATTTGAACGTTTTTTTGTTTGTTTAATTTTTGGAATCAGGCGCATTTGTTTTGGGCGTTAGTTTGTTTTTGCAGGCACAGTTGGATTTTTCCTCGGGATATTCTGTAGCTTAATGAACACAATGACAAACACACACACACACACACGATGTTAATGCAAACAGTTTCCCTTTCCCTTTATTTCCCGATACACTATGCACACAAAAGTAAATTGCAAAACAATGTTTTTGAGCAAATGACTTTGTTCTTTTATTTTTCTTTGAGATGCATTTCACAGGGTCCGCCTTGCTAAAACTAGAAATCAGGTACTGGCAATCACAGCACAGAATGAACCCGGAGAATGGATAGCGTAACAGTTTAAGTAACTTGCTTAATTTTTTTCAACCTCTTAAGCACTAGATACTGGCAATTGCACTCCCAAGCGGTTGGGCAGTCACTTTCCTGAATGGAGGCTGTCTGCTCCTGTCAGCTTTACTGCAATGGAACACAATTCCCCTGATAGCATTAATGTAGAGAGACTATCTCCATTACTGCACAGAGCTGGCTCGCTTCCATGGCTTTTATTATCTAATTTAAAAGGAAGATAATTCTGTAAGTTTAGAAAGGTTTTTATTGTATTGTTCACATCATCATGATCAGGTTTTATCTATCTTGTCACTGAAAATCACATTTGAGCTTTAAAGCGCAGATGTCCGTTTGCTAATAAATAGAGCTATTTTGAATGAGAAGAAGTGCCATCAGAAAAGCAAGTCCTGCATAATGAAGGGCAGGATTTTGTTTTGCTCATTGTGCTAGTTTTAGGTGTGCGGGCCCCTTGTAGCATGTCAGTTGTGAACATTGAGGCTGAGAAAAGCAGCAACTAGGAAGAGCAATCTAAGCAGTGTGGTTTTCGGTAACAGTTACTTATTGGGTTTTTGACATGCCAAAATAGTCGTGATGACTTTTCCCACAACTTGATAACATTGGCATATTCAGAAAGGCTAGCCCATCTGCCCAATTCCATCACCCAACAGTCTCCTTCACTCGTTTGATAATACCACCATTCAGCTCCTCACTCCCACCCATTTGACTATTCTTCTCATCAATAGACCTCTTGGCCTTTTCAATTCCTCCTTCCCGGCCATGGACCTCATCTCAACTCCCTACCTTTTGAAGCCCCCATGTTTCTCATAAGAGACTTCAGCCTTTTTTTAACGTCACCTGACCTGGCACCTTGAACTTGACTCCATCCTCTCTGACCTTCATCCATGTCCACCGAAAGCACAACTGTGGACATTCTCTGGACCTCCTCTCCTTATCGTTCTCCCTCACATCATCGTGTCTATACTTATTTGACTCCTCCCCCCTACCTCTCCCTCTTGCACTGCATTGTCGTCATCCGCTCTCTTCTGTATCCACCACCTTCCCACTGACAAAATGCAAATTCAAACCTGACTCTGTGGGGGTACGCGGCATCCGATCCTGTCTAATTGCCATTTTTCCATCACAGGCCCTCAACACGGATCAGGCCTTCCTTGATTTCAACTGTGGTCTCAGTTGCCTATTTGAACACTAGTACCCAGCTCACACTTTTTTGGCCTCTCACCTGCACCCCTAATTGTGGATCATCCAACTCATGGTGACCATGCCACTCCATCTATACCAGTGGCACACGTACTGCTGTCCTTGTCTCGGTCAAGAACACCCTCTACCATCTCTCTACTGCCTTGAACAATACTAAGACCAGTTGCTATACAAATCTTATTTAATGTCTCTGCTCATGCAAGCTATCCACTACTTTTCAAACCATTCTGCCTCCCAACTAAGCTCCAACTCTTCCACACACTCTACCCAGGACCTTACTCTTTACTTCCCCTCGAAGATCTATAAGATCAGAGGCATCCTACCTGCTGTTCCTTCTCTCCCTCCTTTTCCATACCATTGCTCTTCCCTACTTTGTCGTACCAGCTACTTTAGCCTAACTACCCCTGCTGAACTGGCAGGAGTCCTCTGGGGAGCCAACATATCCTGATCCTGTGCTCTTGTGGATCCCTTTGCACCCCAATTGAGCAAGAACGTTCTTACCTGCCCCTTCCTCTACATCCTTTGTATTCTCTCTTATTACTGAGATTTTCCCTACCTGCTTAGAAATAAATAGCTAATGTATTACTCACTCAAGAAAAATCCTTCTGCTGATCCCAATAACCCTACCAATGGTAATTCTGTCCCCCTCTCCCACATTACTAAAATGTTCTGAAACATGTGTTCTACAAAATCACCAGCTACCTGGAGGACAATGGACTATGTAACCCTCTTCAATATGGGTTCCACATTCATACTTCCAAGGAGACCGTACTAACTCATGTACTGCCTTTCTCACTAATGCTCGCCACTTAGAACTGGCTTCAGTATCTTCCTTATCCCACTTTAGCTACTTTCAATACTGTCTCATCCACACTCTGTGCAACTTCGGCATTCAGGACTATGTTCATGCCTGTATTGCCTCCTACTTGTCTGACTGTTCCTTCTGTATGTATTGAAGCATGAATACTTTCGGTCCTAGCCCACTCCCAGGCTTTATGAATGGACCACTACTCTTTACCCTCTATAGCATCTCTCTTGTAAAGCTAATCTCCTCTTGTTTTTCCTATCCTTTTGCAGATGGCACACAGATCTTTTTACCCTGAACTGTCCACACATCAATTGCCACTGGATGGCACTGTGATGTCTGATTAACTCCTCATTGACCAATGTTATTAATCTCTGTAGCATCCCTCCCTTAACTCCACTATATCCTTTCTCCATTATGTCCGCTGTGGTGGGTCGGAAGGAGGAGTCAAACACATAGTGGACATTCTGATGTTTTTATTGAAATTATAAGGAAAAAGCCTAACTCACCTGAACGCTATAGGGGGATTCCCTACCTAACTAAATTAAACTAAAGGCGCTTATCTGTCATGCAGTCCAAACTCAAAATGTCCTCAGTCCAAACTTAAATCTACATGGCCCCACTAGAAGTAACTATAACTGCCAAAAAGAAGGATTCTCTTCTGCTTGTTTCCCCTTGGGCATTTGTCTTTAGACTTTCTCTCAGGGTTTTCTTCTTCTACACAAATCTTCAATATGTAAATATCTCTTTAAGTCTGTTCCTTATGCTAATTTCTTCTAATATTGTTCTCAGGTTTTATTCAAAAGCTCTTGTAGCTCCTCCCAACTGTTTTAAGATCTTGGGCCTCATTACGAGGTAGGCCGTAGCCATGGTGCTGTTAGCACCATGGCTACCCCCTTACCGCATTCCGGGTCCGGGTTGTCGAAATAGGGACTTACCGGGTCATTCCAACCTTGGAGGACCTGGTAAGTCCCCATCCCGAGAACCATTCCCCATTCCCATTGAGCCCCCAGAGGGCTCAATGGGAATGGGGATGGAGCTAAGGGATTAGCTCCCTGATCCCTTAGCGGCTCCCACTTAGGGCGCCTGCTAAAACCAGGCGCCCATAGCAGGACCCGCTAAGGGACCTCGGAATAGGGCGGTAAGGGTTTACCGGCACCGGTCTCCTTACCGGTGCCCGTTAACCCTTACCACCCACCTCGTAATGAGGCCCCTTGTCTTCTTGACAGTTTGCCTCCCAAAATTATTCTCTGAGATATTCTCTTAGTCACCTTCTTTTATTTTATGTCATTCCCTTGGGAATTGAGTTCCCCACTCTGGATGTCTTTTAAATCCACTCTTTCTCTCCTTGTTTGCTTCACTCTGCCCTCTTACCTCATAACACACTTATCATTGTTCACTTTGTGATACTATTTTTATGTTGGTCCCTTGTTTTACCAGGGTTGAGAGTTCCCCACTCTTGGTGTCTTTTTGAATCCACTCATTCTCTCTGTGCATTTTAATTCTTAACACTTTCAACAGCTTCTGATTGCGTTTTCTCCCCACTCTTCAATAATGATCTCTCATGGAATTGTCTTGTGTGGCTTTCCCTCTCTCACCAGGATATTTGTTTCCACTTTTTTAGTGATTCACCATCTTTCTTATTCATCTGGTTTTTGAATAGTTCCTCAGATATTAAATCATACTGATTCAATGTTCTGTTACTGCCCTTAACGCAATCATAGTCCCATCGCTTTATTACGTTTAGCCCCAGCGGCCTCCTGCTTCTTCCGTTCACCCCTGTACCTTTCTTTTCCATGGGTGACCTCGCAGGGCTCGGCTTTTGCTCAGGTACGTTGGTTTGCTTTCACACTTCTTCCTTTCGGGCTTCAAATGCGTACCGGTCTCCGCAGCTGGCCGAGTTCAGCAAACAACGGCGGATGGGAGCTGTCAACACTCCCGGTCTTCCAGGTCTCTGAGTTGTTAGAAGGGGGCCTGGCCCACCACGCTATTTTCATGGTCACGCCACCACATCAGACGCTTCCTCGAATTCCGTCCTGATAACGGCTTCGCCATTGTATCCATTCTATCACCAAGATACCCTTTTGATGGACACTGTGCTTTAGAAATTCAGGTAACATAACAAAACATTGGCCCTCATTACAACACCGGCGCTAAACCATGGCGCTATTAGCACCATGGTTGGTGCCGGTGTTGTAACGAGTCCAACATGGTGAAATGGGGAAATACCGCCCCATTCCAAGGTTGGCGGGGCGGTATTTCCCCCTTTCCGCATGGCCCTTCCCCATTCCCATTTTTGCCCCATAGGGCTCAATGGGAATGGGGAAGGCGGCAATTACGGTACCGCAAATTGCGGTACCGTAATTGCCTGCGAGGTCTCTTTGCGGGTCCCTACTTTAATGGCTGGTCCAGACCAGCCGTTCAGGTCCGGTCCCGCAAAGGGACCTCGTAGTAAGGCGCTAAGTGGTTAACGGCGCCGCAGCCATTTATGGCGCCGTTAACCACTTAGCGCCTGGGTCGTAATGAGGCCCATTGTCTTCTTCACTGGGCCTCCGGCGACTGCACTTGCTGTTCTCGGCTTCTCGCAGTTCCGCAGGTCCCGCGGTTCAATTCTGCTCCGCCTCTGCATGGTGTTCTGACGTCAGGAGGATTCCCCTGCATACTGTTCTCTCTCCTCCCTTCTGGTCTACTCATCCCACTTTCATAAGAGTTTCTTCTTAAAGGGGTATTCCTTTTTCTTTCAGACGGCGTGCTTGATTCAACATTGTCTAAAGCCAAAGAGGAGGAGGACACAGTGTTTTTGATGGACGGCAGTCCCATATACACAAATAGTGTCCTGCATTTGGGAGTCCTTGTCCCCTAATGGGGAGTCACTCCAAGTGAGGTCCCACTTGCCCAAACCCCTAGGAGGGGGACTTGTGGAGCAGGCTCACTTTCCTAGCCTCAAAGACGGTGGCTGCCCCTTCGGGAGAAGGAATGACTACTCCGGATTCGTCACACATCATACTGGTCCCCAAGGCTCGAAACCTGGGTATCCCCTTTGCCGGCAAACTCGAGCTCCACCATTTCATCACTCACAGCTACAAGGCAGAACCTAATGAAAATTAGGAAGATTCACCCGACTTCATATACCACTCCACTAAATCGCTCCTAACTTCTGTAGTCGGCAGACCTGACTATTGGTCCAGCCTTCTTTTGGACCCCTCACGTCTCCTTTGTCCGATACAACGAAATTTGTACCTTAACAACTGACACTCTTGATAAACCCCCTCGTTCCTCACCTACCCCTCACCTACGTCTGTCTGTCACCATCACATTGGTTGGCTCTCTGTGCATCATAAATCCTTCTTCAAAAGGCTAATTTTAGTCTTGACACATATCCATGGGCTTTGCCCCGCCCCCAATCTGGCGACCTGTATTTCTGGAAATTCACCATCTTCTGCCAATGCTCTGCTTAATATCTGTGTCCCCCCTACCCACTCTGCAATGCCATTCCTACACGTGCCTTCACCCTCTTTGCTCTCTTTGCCTAAACATCAAGAAGCGCAGAATGATTCCAGCATTTAGATGTGATCTTGAACAACATTATCTTTCCCTTGAGGTGTCCCTTGCGCCAACCCGTCTCATCATCCCTCCCCTTGGACACAGCGCCTACCCCACCTTTACGTAATTCTAATGAAGAAGATGTACATATGCACATAATGCTACTAGCTTTGTCTCTATTGACCTCATTATGTGTTGCTTTATGGCCCCTGGAACTAACTGGACCACCATCCACTACAAATACTCAAATGTAAAGCACAGGATTTGTGAGTGCTCTGACCTGTGTGATGACCCATTGTAATGTTTATGATCGAAACACGATGACATTTATCAATAAATAAGAATAATCTTTATGGTTACCGTACATTTGTATACTGGGCCAAATCACCAAAACTACAGAACGACTGCCCCATAGACAAAATTAATAGCCATCTTTTTGCAGGTTTGAAACATGTTAATTATCCATTTTAAAGAATAAATGATAGAACGGTCTCTTCGGCAATGCTAATTAGTTTTCTGTCTTGAAAAGGTGTGAATATATTGGAAAACAATGAGAACGTTGAATAATTGTAACTTGAGTGTACCCAGGAACTGCTATAATAAGTTGCAGTGTGAACAGTGTAGCAAGCTCAGTAGATTCTGAATGTAGAGTTAGTTCAGAAACAAATTATAAAGTTGAAGATGATTTCAGGATTGTGTTAAAAATCTGGTGTTACTTTGTTTTTTGCATAGCCAAAACTATTTCCTGTTGAAAGAGTATGGGCCTCATTACGCGGTAGGAGGTAGTCATGGTGCTATAAGCACCATGGCTACCGCCTTACCGCATACCGGGTCTGAGTTCTCAGAATGGGTACTTACCGGGTCATTCCAACCTTGAAGGACCCGGTAAATCCCCATTCTGAGAACCATTCCCCATTCTAATTTGAGCCCCCATAGGGCTCAATGGGAATGGGGAAGTAGCTAATAACGGTACCGCAATTTGCGGTACCGTTATTAGCTCTGAAGTCCCTTAGCGGGTCCCGTCCTTAACACCTGGTCAGACCAGGTGTTAAGGACGGGACCCGCTAAGGGACCTCGGAATATGGAGGTAAGGGATTACCGGCACCGCCGCCCTTAGCGGTGCGGTAATCCCTTACCTCCTACCGCGTAATGAGGCCCTATGTGTACATACGTGAGCGATATCAATGAGGCGTTTTGTACTTGATGTGCCACTAAGTTTTAGTAAAACTGCACAGACTATGCCACTTCCCTACTTAAAAAGCTGAAGTGCCCATTTTTGGAGTTTGGCCCTTGAATGCATGGACGCTACATGGCGTGGGAAGCAAAGGTCTGCAGCCTTAGTCTGCCAACATGATATGAAGTCTGTGAAATTGTGAGGCAATGGGGATACCAAGATGATAGCCCATTGCAAGCAAAAGAAGAACTAGTCTGGATAGTCCTAGTGTAAGTCATTTTCCGTTATGCCTGAGTGTATAGGCAATTGAGACTGTTCAGACAGGCCATTGTTACGAACAGTGTACGAAATTTGCGCACTTTCGGTTGTACATACTTTAGTAATCATATGAAAATAAAATTTCTTTGGAAAAGTTACAGATTGTTTATTATTAATTTCACGATTAGCAATGTATACATCTTGATTTGTATTTTTTTATTATTTCTTACAATTCTAGCCTTTAATGGTGGGCGAGGCTTGCACAACAACCAATCCTCATTTGATTTCTGTGACCCTATGGAACCAGTGCAGCTTGGGCTGAATCAATTTCCTTCACCAAATGACAGCAGCCCCCGTTCAGGTGCAACACCGGAGCAGAGCAGAGGGACCTTACCGGGATCTAGTCCCTTTCAGTCCGATCCAGGTATGCATGTTAATGGAGAAATTCCCAGCTCTACAGTTTTTTAACAAAACTGTGCATCGTTGACTGAAAACTGTGTTATATCAAAGCATTCATTTAAGAACACCGAACAAACTGGGACTATCGGTGCATGTTTGCCATTCTGCTGTGAAGCAACGCTCTCTCTATTACCCTTTCATAATATTATTTCCTAAATGCACTGTTTAAATTGAGCATACACTGACTTATTGGTTTGTGCTGCTTATGTGATCAGGTGTTAGTTTCACTACCAATGCAAATGTCTTCCAACCTATTGTTCACACATCTCGATTGTCTGTGCTATTTCAGACTATTTTTGAGTATGCACCAGTAACTTCAGGAAACGGATCACTGCTGTAAACGGATACCTTGACAGAAAATATAAGCCTTCTAGCATTGATCCGAACTTTT
Organism: Ambystoma mexicanum; assembly: GCF_040938575.1. Lineage (NCBI taxonomy): Eukaryota > Metazoa > Chordata > Amphibia > Caudata > Ambystomatidae > Ambystoma > Ambystoma mexicanum. The sequence continues at coordinate 188,128,259 of NC_090927.1, read as the reverse complement.
TGACTAAGCACCCTACACCTGAAAACTTGATGGTTCAGGCAGCCACATCGACCATGCAGTCTGCTTACTCCTCTATTCCCCCGGATAGGGACGACAAGAGGGTTGGTGCCTGGGCTTGTGAGATCTTCACATCGGGCAGTATGGCCTTAAAGTCTGATAATGTTACTTGTACGCTTTCAAGATTTACTTACACCCTGTGGTACTGTGTTAGCATGGCGGCTGAGCACATTCCGGAAAGGCGAGGAAAGAGACGGCTTCCTGGCTATTGTGAAGGATGGAAAGGAAGCAATGGGGGAGTGTCTCCAGTCAGGACTGGATTTTGCTGACAGTATCAGCAGGTCCATGGCTTCTAGCACCGTACTACGCAGGTTGGCGTGGTTGAGAATGTCGGGCTTTGCACCGGATGTGCAAGGCAGACTACTCAATATGCCCTTTGACGGATCGAGGTTGTTCGGCAGCAAGGCAGATGAGAGTCTACAGAAGCTGCAGACTTACAAGACGGCGACTAAATCACTTAGCGCCTCCATACGCCAACCTCAACAACAACCCTATTCAGGCTCATCTTACTGGAGGGGTCATCCTTTTTGTTTCTATTCCTCATTTGGAAAGGTAAGACGACAGGCTGGACAAAGGGGACAGAAAAGATTCCCTCGTGGTGGACGAGGAAGGGGTGCTAAATCAGCAGCAGCAGCATCTTTACCCTCAGCCGCTGCTGCAGCCGCCTCTAAGCCTCTAAGCCACTCTGAACCCTTGACCCACAAGACCCTGGTGGGAGGTAGAATCTCTTAGCAGAACGAATAGCGGGTATTACTTCAGGTGCTTGGGCACTGGAAACAGTAGCTCAAGGTTACTGCCTTCCTTTTCAAAAAGGCCTCAAGATCCCGGGAGCCAACTCTGTCAAAATTCCAGATCCGCTCCTTGTGCAGGAACCCTGCTATAGAAAGGTGCAAGGGAATGTGTACCTGTAGCGGAGAGGAACAAGGTTTGATATTCCCCCTACTTTCTCATTCCCAAGAAGGACGGAGGATTGAGACCCATCTGGGACTTTGAACAAATTGCTCAGGAAGGACAAGGTCAAGATGGTAAACCTTTCTCAGATCCTTCAGTCTCTCCAACTCCAAGACTAGTTGGTATCATTGGACCTTCAGTATGCTTACTTTCATGTGCCAATCTATCTTAAGCACAGAAAGTACCTGAGGTTCGCGGTTGGCGGTTCTCACTATCAGTTTCGAGATCTGCCATTCGGGCTGACCTCTGCTCCAAGGGTTTTCACCAGACTGATGGCGGTAGTGGCAGCGAGTCTCAGGAGAGGGGGGGATTCACGTCTACCCCTACCTCGACGATTGGTTGATCAGAGCTCGTTCACCCGAACTGGCCCAGGAGCATCTCAAATTCCCCTGCTACTCCCTACACAGACTGGGCTTCTCCCTCAATTACAAGAAGTCCGATATGATACCATTCCAGAGACTCCAATTCATCAGCGCAGTTCTGGATACTTCCTCTGGGAAAGCCTTGCCTCCCGAGGTGAGGACTCAACACATTCTGCAGATAATGTTCCAAAATGCCCAGCATCTGCCGGCCTTCGATTGTCTGAGGTTGCTCGACCTCATGGCATCCTGCATTTTTCTGGTGCCAGAAGCCCGATTGAGAATGAGATCCCTTCAATGGGCCCTCGGGACTCGGTGGTCCCAATTTTCAGGAAATATGTCAGATCTGCGGCAAGTTCTGAGCAGAGTGGCTCAGGACCTTCTATGGTGAACTTGCATAGACAACATACTCTTACATCCCGTCCCCTTTCCACCATACTGTAGGCACCCGTCCGTCACCATTCCAGGTACTTGGCGTAGAACGAATGTCAAGGTGAGACTGGCCTCAACCAGGTACGTGGCCTACGGCCTATCCCTCTTTTGCGCAGGGCAGTGTTCCTTTGCACCCATATGGGCAGGGTACGCAGCGGCTCCAGCAGCTCCCTGCTACCCCGTCAGAACCCCCTGCCACCTCCTCGGGCAGTGAAGAGGCTTTTTTTGGGAGGTTCCTCGGCTTCATGAAGTCTCCTCAGATGGGGGTTACCTCAAAGATGCAGTCAGAGAAATCCTCCCTGCAATGCTAGAGGCACCACAGATGCCTCTGCCCAGGCCCCGGCGCAGCCGGCTCCTGAGCCGACGCCTCAGTCGGTTCCGTACCAGCCTCCGCCTCCGGTCCCTCTACCCCAGCCTCTGGCACCCTTTACTCCTCTTCCTCCTCCACAGGATCCCCCTGACACACAGGATACGGATGAGGAGGAGGATCCGGACACGCCATCTTCAGCCAGGGCCTTCCACAAACGTCTTGCTGGGCTGACAGAGTATCTAGGCCTACCCCAGCCCGAGGTCGAGCAGCCGGCAGAGAGGGTCCTGGCGGAAGTCCTCACGCGACCCCCCCCTCAGCCAAATCGGGGATTCCTCTGCAAACTGATGTAGTCTCCCTGGCGAAGAAGGGCTGGCTCAACCCCCACTGGGCCCAGCCGGTCAATCGACGCCTGGACGCCAAGTACAGGCAGGTGGAGGGGGATACACTTTTGCTCTCGGCCCATCCTCAGCCACACTCCTCGGTGATTGCTGCGGCATCACTATACTCCGAGCCTCAGTGGTCCTCAGCCTCCTCCTCTGCGGTGCTGTTAGGCAAGGAGGAGAAGATCTCGGAGGCGTATGGCAAGAAGCTCTATTCCAACGCGTCCTTGTATCTTCATCAGGCCAACGCTGATGCCATGTTGGCTGCTGCCAACCAAAGATTATGGTGGGAAAGTGGGGACTTCCTCCTGGAACTCACCGCTCAGAGCCAATCACCCTTTAAGGTGGGGCTTGCCGAAGCCAAGCTGGTGGTGCAGGACCTCATGGAATCCACCGTGGCCCATATTGACACCTCTAGCCATGCCATCTGTATTGCCACAGACATGAGAAGGACAGCCTGGCTCCGGGCAACAAAATTCAACCCGGACGTCCAGGAACACATATTAGATCTACCGTTCGAGGGGGTGAGCTCATCCACTCCTCCACGGACAAAGAGCTGGACAAAAAGAAAAACAGCTCACAGACATCTAAGTCTTTATCCATCCTTACAAGGAACATGCCCAAATCGTACACCCTATCTCAGCAGCGCTTCTACAGGGGTCGTACGTACGGAGGGTTCCGCGGCTTCCAGGAACAGTGTTCCAGGCAGCCGGACCGCTCGCCGTCTCAGAACCAGCACAAGCAACAAAAGGGGGTGGGGGTAAGGGCTTTTTTACAGTCCCCCTCCTCCGCGACAGCCTCCGAGGGAAAGAAGGCATGACACGCCCCTTCGGGTCCACGTGTCTCTGGTGAGGGGCAGGCTTGCTCTCCATGCACATTTCTGTCACAAGAATTTCGTGGACCCCAGGATTCTCTCCGTCGTATCCATGGGGTACCGCCACCCTATCCCAGCCTGTTCTCCCTCCTCCACTCCCACAGGTTGGGACAGCAACTCTTTTGGCGGAGATCCGGTCGCTCATAGAGTACCAGGCACTGGAGGAAGTCCCAGCCTCTCATTGAGGCTTTGGCTTTTACTCCCGGATTTTCGCCATTCAGAAGAAGAATCAGGAGGGCCTGAGAGTTGTGCTGGATCTTTCCACCCTCAACCTCTCCTGTCCCTGCAAAAATTCAAGATGGTTACACCAGCTTTTATAGCAGAGACATTGGACAAGGGAGACTGGATGTGCTCCCTGGATCTGAAGGACGCATACCTACACGTCCCGATTTGGCAGCCCCATAGTTCTTTCCTACGGTTCAGGATCATGGGCTACCACTTTCAATACAAGGTCCTTCCTTTTGGCCTCAACTCGCCCCCAGAGTCTTTACCAGGCTCATGAATGCAGTGGCGGCCCTCCTCAGAGCGCAGGGCCTCCACATCTACCCGTAACTCGACGACTGGCTCGTCCGGGCAACATCTCCGGAAGCGGTTCACCACTGTTCCCATGCCCTTATGAACACACTGCACTATCTGGGCTTCTCGCTCAATCTCATGAAGTTGCAGCTGCTGCCTACGCAGGCTGTGACATTCCTGGGCCTCATCTCGGACACGTGCTCCGAGAAGGTCTTTCCGTCGGAGGACAAGGTCTCAGCCATCAAGAGGCCACCACCCACTTCCTCAGCAGGGAAGCAACCTCGGCATGGTAGTACCAACATCTCCTGGGTCTACTGGCAGCGGTCCTATTAGCCGTCCCACACACAAGACTAAGGATGAGGAGGATCCAGCTGCACTTTGCGGCCGCATGGAACCAGGAGCAGGGCTCTCAGTCCGAGATTATCAACGTTCCTCTGTCACTCCACCCGGAACTAACTTTGTTGTCCCGAGACTGCAACCTACGGATGGGCAAGCCCTTCCGGCCGCCCATTCCGCATGCCACCATCACCGCGGATTCCCCGCTCGAGGGCTGGGGAGCCACCCTGGACGATCTCTGTCCACGGAACCTGGACTCAGCAGGAGCAGGAATTCCACATCAATTGGTTAGAGCTGAACGCCATCTGGCTAGCTCTCAGGGTATTCCTACCACGTCTCAGGGGCAAGGTTGTACTCATCCAGACGGACAACTCGACCAGCATGTACTATGTCAACAAGCATGAAGGCACCAGATCCCCTTCTCTGTGCAGACTGGTAATCAGCATGTGAGATTGGGCCCTGGAAAACGACATCTACCTCACGGCAGTCCACCTCCCGGGGGAGTCAAACCTGGAAGCAGACGGGCTCAGCAGGCTGGGAGTGGACAATTACGAGTGGCAGCTAAACGACCTCGTTATTCAGGTGATCTTCAACAGGTGGGGTCTTCCCCAGGTGGATCGCTTTGCCACCTGGCACAACAAGAAGTGCCCCCAGTTAGCCTCCTGGCAGGGCCCCGGCTCCCTGGGCGACGCATTTCACCTCCGGTGGAACAGCATGAAGGCCTACGCCTTTCCGCCCACGCCTCTGATTCACGGAGTAATTTGCAAAATCCAAGAGTCTCACCAACTCCACATCATTCTAACAGGTCTATGGTGGCCGGCCAGGCCATGGTTCTCGGAGCTGCTCAGCCTTCGGAGATGCCCCCGATTCACCTCCCGACGGGCCCAGCTCATTTTCTGGCACAACAGGGGGGCAGTCATCCACCCCGCGCCACAGAAACTAGCCCTCGCAGCGTGGTACCTGAGCAGGTAACGCTGCGGCACCTCAGCCTCTCACAGGCTAATCTGGAGATCATACAGGGCGCTAGGAGCAAGGCTATCAGGGAGGGCCCAGTACAAAAGCAAATGGACCAGATTTTGCCACTGGGCAGACTCCAAGGAAATCGATCCCATAGCGTGCACTTTGGGCGACAAGCTCTCCTTCTCGGCACACCTCGCCCATTCTGGCGTGCAGGTGGACACCTGCTGCTCTTAGCTCGCAGCCATCGGAGTTTACAGGAACTCAGAGGAGGGCATCTTCCCCTCTTCCAATAGTATCGTCAAACATCTGACAAGACTCGCAAGGCTCTACCCACCCGTGAAGAGGCCACACCCGATGTGGGACTTTAACATAGTATTGGGTGCCCTGGCGCACAAACCATTTGAGCCAATGACGTCCGCGGACATCAGGTTTGTCACCATCAAGACGGCCACACCTCGGCGCGTAGGGTCAGCGAAATTCAGGCGCTGGTCACCTCGGAACCATATATGATATGATATGGCATTTATAACGCGCCTATACACAAGTGTTTCAAGGCGCGACGAGGCAGGGTGGAACAAAGGGAGACAGACAACGATCCTACTAGGCCATGTGTTATTCAGATCGGGCAAGTGCAGGGTGGAGGGGAAGGGTACTACCTTTCACAGGGACAAAGTAGTCCTGCAGACACACCCAGCATTTCTGCACAAGGTGCTGTCTGCGTTCCACTTGAACGAGAAAATAATCCTTCCTATGTTTTCTCCCGATCCTAGTGATGAAACACAGAGCGTGCTACTCTGCCTGGATGTTGAGCGTGCCCTGAAATTCTGCTTGGGCAGGACCAAGGGCCTCCGCAAATCGGACGTCATGTTTGTCACTTTCGGAGGCTCAAGACCTGGCTATCAGGCTTCTAAGGCTTTCATATCCAGCTGGATGATCTCTGCCATCAAGGAAGCATATGAGGGCCAGCACAAGCCGCTTCCGGCCAACATGCACGCCCACGCAGTCAGGGCCAAGGCAACGGCCATCGCATTCCAGCGCCATGTCCCTTGGCAAGTTATAAGCAGGGCTGCCACTTGGGCCTCTCCCTCGGCTTTCTGCAATCATTTACTGTTTGGATACCGGCTCTAGATCTGATGTGGCTTTCGGACTGGCGGTTCTCAGGAACCTATTCTCAGGAACCTATTTGCTTAAGGAGGGTCTCCTCTCCACCCTGGGGCTACAATCCGTTGTAATCGCCCATACAGTATCGAGGAAAGGGGACAGGATGTAAGAATAATTATAAGTTACTCACCGTAGTGACTAACGTTCTTAGTCCATAGTCCCCTTTCCTCCATACGTCCCACCAACCTCCCTCCTAATAATACTGGTATCATTAGGCAATGTTAAACCTATTGTCGATGCGTCAATAGGGACTGAGGTGTGGTGCCGGAGGGCGGAGTCAGGGCAGCGCATGCCCCCAGGGCCGCTCCCCCACGCGCCAAGTTTAAAGGGGAAGAAGGTTTTTTTCTGGTGAAAAAGGTTCCGCCTCGCATCCCTTGGAAGGGATGCCCATACAGTATGGTGGAGAGGGGACTATGGACTAAGAGTATGTTAGTCACTACGGTGAGTAACTTGTAATTTCTCAAGGGACAGTCTTTTTGGCAACCATGGCCGGAGATATCGGTAGTAACGAACACCTCACTCACGGGATGGGTTGCCTGACAATCAGCGGTCGTTGGTTTCCATCGGAGTCCAAACTACACATCAACCTTTTAGAGCGGAGGGCAATCAGACTAGCGCTGAAGGCCTTCCTGCCATTTGTACAGGGAAAGAATGTCCTAATAATGACGGACAACACGATGGCAATGTACTCCCTCAACAAGAGAGGTGGTGTAGGGTCACTTCCACTGTGCACAGAGGCAATGCAGCTTTGCTTCTGGGCAATACAAGAAGGAATCTCTCTATCGGCAGTTCACCTAGCCGGAGAGCAGAAACTGGCAGCGGACGCTCTGAACAGGCAGAGCACAGTCCCCCACAAGTGGGAACTAGCTCAGGAAGTCCTTCAAGAGATCTTCACCCCCCTTTGAGGAACACCTTCAGTGGATCTGTTCGCGACCGTGGTTAATCGGATGTGCGACCAGTATTTCAAGGAATTTCCTCTGAGAGGAGCTTTAGGGTACGTGTTCGTAGTGGACTGGGAATGTCCGCTTCTGTACGCGTTTCCTCCATTCCCTGTTATTCCTCGCTTGATCAGGAGGCTGAGAAAGTTTGGGAAATCCATGATCCTAATTGCCAGGAGGACATGGTACCCGGACATGTCCATCTGCCCTCCGATACGTCTTCCACAAAGAGAGGATCTTCTGCCACAAGAGGGAAGGTCGGGTTCTCCATCCAGAGGTCAAGACACTCAGCCTTCACACATGGTTTCTGAGAGGCTGAGATATAAGGATTGGGACCTCCCGGACGACGTAATGGAGATTTTGCTTTCGGCCAGAAGGCCAGCAACCAAATCCTTTTACTGGTGTCGTTGGAGTAAGTTCAGTAATTGGTGCAAGGATAAGAATGTGGATCCTTTCCTATGTGGTACACCTATGATGCTTCCTTTCCTGTTGCATTTAGCCAATCTGGGGCTCCAGATTGGAACGATAAAAGGATACCTGGCTGCGCTTTCCATCTTTAAGCGCTCCTCTGAAGAGGGCTCATATTTCAAGATACGATTGATTGTGCAATTTCTAAAGGGTCTCACTAACATGTACCCTCCAGTCCCTTTTCATGTACCCGTTTTGGATTTAAATTTGGTATTAAAATTTCTTGCATGCATTCCATTTGAGCCATTACATTCATGTCCTCTAAGGCTCCTTACATTATAAACAGTCCTAGTAGTGGCCTTCACATCAGCCCGCTGGGTGAGTGAGTTGCAGGCTCTCTCTTGTAAGCCTCCTTACACCGTTTTCCATAACGATAAATGTGTCGAACCATCATTCCTGCCTAAGGTAGTCTCTGACTTCCATTTGTCGCAGAAGATATTATTCGAAGGGATTGTGTCCTCCGACGTATTCCTTATCTTGATAGATCATCGCCAGCTTGCTGGCCTCGGAATTTTTTTCTCAGTAGAGGGCGCTGCGCGTCGACGTCCCTAGAGCCGATGTCCCTCGACAGCCTCCGTATCGGCGCTGACGTCATCATGCGAATAAATAGACTCGCGCAGCTTCCGTTGCTCAGTTCCGTTTTTCTGCGCTTCATGGGCCTCGGAATCGTGTTGCTCAGTTCGTTAGTCAGAGAATATATTCTTCATTATTCCTTGAGAATAAACAAACTCTTACTCGATGGCTTCCTCACCCGAACTGACGACTCCACGGTCCGGCTTCAAAAAATGTCGAGACCGTGGAAAGAAAATGTCGTTGACAGATCCTCACAGGATCTGTTTGTGGTGCTTGGGATCGGAGCACCAATGTTCTGAGTGCGAGGACTGCATGTTCATGACAGCGAAAGCCTTGAAGGAGCGTAAGGGGAAGCTTGAGAGAGGTAAGACAGCTAAAACTCCTTTGAAAGTTTCCTCGGCAGAGTCGAGACATTCGTCTCCTCGCCGACACAGGAAACATTCTCGGTCTAGGTCTCGAAGCAGTTCCCACCACTCTTCCAGATCCAAGCCTTCAAGTAAGAGACGTCGAAGATCCCCTTCCTCATCTTCTTGTTTCCCTGGAAAGAGTCACCTGTCCCACAAAACATAGCTCTCAGGCTGAGTAGGAGGAATTCCGTAAAAGGATGCTTAGCGTCTTCGAGAAAGCGGCCTTGACCCCCTCGAAGACAGCTGAGTGTGATACCCTGGGTGAAAGACCTAAACAATCTAAACGCTGCGAGTCGGTGCACCCGGCGGAAGAAACTACTCGAGAGCATCACAAACCCTCGAGGAAAGGCACTGTGCCATCGAAGCCAGCGTCGAAGGTCCCTTTGACGCATAAATCTGCGTCATCAACGCCTTTGTCGAAGCGCTCATCGACGCATAGGTCGATCGAATCAACGCCGTATTCGACGCCGACGTCGACGCCGAAAAAGAGCAAACCCACGGCCGTCACTACCTCACAGCCAGTGGTCATACCCAGAGCCTCTAACATGACTTTGAGGTCATCGACAACCTCGAGTAGGATCCCGATCTTCTCGAGTTCTTCGAGGCCACTTCCAATCTTCTCGACACCTTTTTCGGTGTTTTCAAAGTCTTTAACGTCCGCGTCGACGATGTCGACGTTTTCCCAACCGATTATGAAAAATGTAGCCCCTTCTGCTCTGGAAATGGGATTTAAGCCATTTCCAAGATCTGATCATTTCAGACCTTTGTCTTCAATCTATGAGGAAGGGGAGGATTCAGATCAAGAAAGACCCTTTGGGTTGCAGAGATCTGCAACACCAGAACCAGAGGAATTTACCTCTGAGGAAAATAGGTTGAAGGACCTTAGAGAATCCTTACATGAGGTAAGTGGGTTAGATACTTCCCAGAAATATAATTTGCCAAACCAGACCCAGGGGAACATGCTGAGACCCCTTACAGAATTTTAATGGCAAGAATCATAGAATTCCTGGGTTGGTCTACACCTTCACCTGCATTCCAACAGGATGACCTTATAGACATCTTAGTCAAAGGCCCACAGGAGGATCCTGTGGTTCCATTTCACACTGCATTACAAAGGAAAATGTTGGATAACTGGGAAACTCCTGAGGTTATCCCGGCGGTTAACAAGAGGTTATCACCCAAATACAGGGTATCTACTACTGACCCTGAATTTTTGTCTAAACATCCAACTCCATAGAGTCTGGTTGTCCAAGCAGCAACTGCATCAGGCAGTAGATCGGCATACCCTACTGTCCCACAGGACAGGGATGACAAAAGATATGACTCTATGGCGAAGAAAGTGTTTTCTGCATTTAGCATGGCGTTGAAATCTATTAACGCTACTTGTACGCTCGCAAGGTTCAGCCATACACTTTGGGAGTGTGCTTCATCAGCGGCTGACTGCCTCCCAGAGGGAGAAGAAAGGGAAGCATTTCTAAACATCATTAAGGATGGTAAAGACGCAATGTGCCAATCCCTTCAAACTGGCATTGATTCTGCTGACAGCATCAGTAGGGCCATGGCGGCAAGTACTACAACCCGCAGATTTGCATGGTTGCGAAAGTCTGGGTTTGCTCCAGATGTACAAGCCAGACTTTTAAATATGCCCTTTGACGGCTCTTCTTTGTTTGGTAAGAAGGCGGATGACAGCCTAGAAAAGTTACAGACATCCAAAGCGGCAGCAAAATCCCTGGGTGCTTCAATCCGTCAAACGCCATATCACCCCTCAGGAACCTCGTGGAGAGGTAAGTCCTTTTGCTTTTATTCCGCATTCGGAAAAGGCCGAGGACGGTCGGTTCAAAGAGGTCAAAAAAGATTCACCCGAGGTGGACGGGGTAAAAATACAAAAGCCGCAGCAGCAGGTACATCTTTACTCTCGGCACCTGCATCAGCCGCCTCTAAATCACTCTGAGGACTCTCCTCACAAGACACCAGTAGGGGGCAGGCTAACTCAACATCTGACGGAATGGCAGGCTATTATGTCAGATGCTTGGGCATTGGAGACAGTTGCCCAAGGTTACTGCCTGCCTTTTCTACGCATTTCTCAGTCATCCACCGGGGAACAGCTCTCGGGAAAGTTCCAGATCCGCTCCTCTTGCAGGAAATGGTAGACCTGCTGGAGAAAGGTGCCATAGAACCGGTACCTGTAGCGGAGAGGAACAAGGGCTGGTACTCCCCCCCCCCCCCCCCCCTCCCCCTACTTCCTAATACCGAAGAAGGACGGAGGACTGAGACCTATCTTGGACTTATGAGAATTGAACAACTTCTTCAGGAAGGACAAGTTCAAGATGGTAACTCTTTCTCAGATCCTTCAGGCCCTCCAGCTTCAGGACTGGCTGGTATTTCTGGACCTTCAGGATGCTTATTTCCATGTGCCAATCCATCTCAAACACAGGAAATACCTGAGGTTCGCAATTGGTGGCTCTCATTATCAATTTCGAGTTCTGCCATTTGGGCTGACCTCCGCCCCGAGGGTCTTCACCAAGCTAATGTCGGTAGTGGCTGCAAGTCTAAGGAGGGAAGGGATTCACATCTACCCCTACCTGGACGATTGGCTGCTCAGAGCTGTATCTCCGTAACAAGCTCAGATCCAGCTAGATTATGTCTGCCACTTCCTTCACAAACTGGGCTTCTCCCTCAATTTAAAGAAGTCACAGATGATATCATCACAGAGACTCCAGTTCATTGGAGCGGTCCTGGACACTTTCCTGGGAAAAGCCTCGCCACCAGAGGTGAGGGCTCAAGATATTCTGCAGATGGTCACCAAGTTTCAAAATGCCCAACGTCTCCCAGCCTTCGACCTTTTGAGGTTGCTAGGCCTCATGGCATCCTGCATCTCCTTTGTGCCAGAGGCTCGCCTGAGAATGAGATCTCTTCAGTGGGCACTGAGAACTCAGTGGTCGCAATTCTCAGGGAGAATGACAGACCTCCTTCAGGTTCCGGACAAGGTGGCTCGAGTCCTTCAGTGGTGGGTCTGCCAGGAGAACATCTTGAAAGGAGAACTGTTTTGGCAACCATGGCCGGAGATAACAGTAGTCACAGATGCCTCACTCACTGGGTGGGGAGCCCATACCAACGACTTGACCATCAGCGGTCGTTGGTCTCCATCGCAGTCCAGACTACATATCAACCTGTTAGAGCTGAGAGCAATCAGACTAGCGCTGAAGGCTTTTCTGCCATCTGTACAGGGGAAAAATGTCCTAATAATGACAGACAACACAGTGGCCATGCACTGCCTCAACAAAAGAGGAGGCGTAGGATCACTGCCTCTGTGCAGAGAGGCGATGCAGCTCTGGATTTGGGCAATCCAAGAAGGAATCTCTCTATCAGCAGTTCAGGTAGCCGAAGAGAAAAATTTGACAGCGGACGCTCTGAGCAGGCAGAGTACAGTCTCCCACGAGTGGGAACTAGCTCAGGAAGTCCTTCAACAGATCTTCACCCTTTGGGGAACCCCTCAAGTGAATCTGTTCGCTACCAGCATCAACAGCAGTGCGATGAGTTTTGTTCAAGGGAATTTCCCCCGAGAGGAGCTCTAGGGGACGCGTTCGTAGTGGACTGGGAGTTTCCACTTCTATACGCGTTTCCTCCAATCCCTGTCATTCCTCAAATGATCAGGAGGTTGAGAAGGTTCCGGAAAACCATGATCCTAATTGCCCCGGACTGGGCCAGGAAAAAGTGGTGCCTGGACCTTCTGGACATGTCCATCTGCCCTCCAATTCGTCTTCAACTCAAGGAGAATCTTCTCTCGCAGAAGGGTGGTCAGGTTCTCCATCCAGACATCAGAACCCTGAACCTTCACGCTTGGTATCTGAAAGGTTAAGATACAAGGATTGGGACCTCCCAGATGACGTCATGGAGGTGTTGCTTTCGGCAAGAAGGCCAGCAACAAAAACTTTATACTGCTGCCGTTGGAACAAATTTTGCAGCTGTTGTAGGGAAAAGAATATCGACGACCCCTTTTCATGTGGTGCACCAACGATGTTATCTTTTGTACTCTATTTGACAAATTCGGGCCTTCAGGTTGGCACTATCAAGGGCTATCTCGCAGCGCTATCGATCTTCAAGCGCACTGCAGAGGAACCATCGTATTTTAAGTTACCCTTAGTAATACAATTTCTGAAGGGATTAACCAATGTCTATCCTCCAAGACCATTCCAAGTTCCCTTATGGGACTTAAATTTAGTCTTAAATTTCCTGATGGGTACTCCTTTTGAACCACTCCACTCTTGTTCACTAAGGTTTCTCACCCTTAAAACTACCTTATTAGTGGCATTGACATCTGCTAGGAGGGTGAGCGAATTACAGGCTCTATCTTGCAAACCCCCTCATACAATTTTTCATAAAGATAAAGTTGTCCTACAAGTGAAGCCTAATTTTCTCCCAAAGGTGGTTTCTGAATTCCACATCACTCAGAAGATTACCTTGCCTTCATTTTATCCCCCTCCCCATCCGGGGAAAGAGGAAGAAAGGCTGCATAGGCTGGACCCAAGGCAGGCTTTGAGCTTTTACATCAGCAGACTTGCTAGGATTAGGCAAGCAGACCAACTGTTCGTAGGTTACTCAGGGCACAAATTGGGATTACCGATAACAAAACAGACCATTTCCAGATGAATTATTTTAGCCATTCTGGAATGTTACAAACTGGCAGGGAAAGAGCCTCCTCAAAATCTTAGGGCTCATTCAACCAGGGGTATCGCAGCCTCTTCGGCCCTCCAAACAAGGGCACCTCCAAGGGGTGGCTAGGGGGGGGCCATGGCCACCCTTATAACAATGCTGGCCCCCCCATCGGCCACCCCAGGAAAAAGCAAAATAATACACTTTTTTTCTTCCCCTCTGAACTGTGCATGGACAATAATCACATGTCCAGTTCAGGGTGAAATATTTTTTTTTGTTTTTTGTTGCCGCAGCTCACCACCCGCGATGGACTGGATCAAGCCACGTATGATGATGGCCCTAACCCCCATTGATCGCACAATAAACACAGCCTGAGTGCACGCATTTCTGTTTTGGCTTGCACTTGCAGGCTTTGTTCACTTCCAGGCACTGAAAAGGAGACCTGGGCTGCGGCGCTGAGGGATCGAGTGGTTGTCCCAGGCAAGCACTTCAGAGTTGAGGTATGTGGCACCAGGGGTGGCGCCAGGCATGGCGTGGGAGGGCTAAAGCCCCCCCCCCTTCCGCAGCTGCCTATTTGCCATGCACAGGCCTGCTCTCTCCACACCGCTTTATTTTTTCCTCACAAAACTGATTGTGGCGGAGGGAGGAGGCGTTAAAATGTAACCAGCCCATTATTATTAAATAGAACAATTGTGGAGGTGAGACGCCCCTGGAAGAAGAGAGTACCTGCTGGCTGCGAGATGCATGCTGGCCACCTTAGCAGGATAATCGGTGTCTCTTTCAGTGAGGCCATTCTCCTTGTACCCATCGTGAAGAGTACACCCTGTGTCAAAAACGTGTTGCTGCGGTGCCTGCCAATTGAAAGAGCAGCTCTTTAAATTGTATCTGGCCTATGTGGCCAGACCATGTCGTCTGCGAACCCTGCCACGTTGTCATTTGCCAATCGGCAAAGAGCAGTGCTGCCATCATTGCTGCGTATCCAAAAACAGGGCCCCTCCTGTCACAGCCGTCCCCTGGACTAGAGGCCCATGTTGGTTGACCTTTACTTTCTACCCCCAAATACCTTTGCCCTTCTACCTGCCCATTCGACAGGTGGGAGGCATTTCACTGCCCCACTCTCCACACCAGACACATGATTGCTGCCCCACGTTCACCCCACCCTTGACCTTGGCCAGCACTGCACTGCCCTGATCTCCCTACACAATTCTGCTCTCCTCACAAACGCAATTTCTTTATACTTACACCTCCTTACGCAATCCAGACCGTTCTGTCACCACCCAGAACAAATGAGCTCCTAGGCCTGTTGTGCACAGCTAGATTTGGTCCCTCTATATAGGACTTCTAGAAACATTTAAATTAAATAACTATCAACTTTCCCACTAACAGATGTGACTCCCCTCATACTTGCATGCACTTCAGAATGCTGCATTAAAATAGGAACGAGCACCCCTCTCTAATGCTTCAGAGGATGACAGTGTCCATATTACTTGCCAAAATGCTTCAATACAACAAGTCCTTCCCTTTCTTGACATAGTCCTTACAACTTGCGGCACTTTCACCTCTTGAGTCACCTTATTAAGCAAATAGCTTTCAAATAATGCTTTAGTTTAATTCAAATGCGGACTCCAAATAGCACTCCTCCCACTCCCAGAATGCTCTGTATGGCTAGAAAGCTCCTAAGCATGTGCACAGGCTGGCAGCATTACTTGGCAGGGTAGCAGGAGGATTGAGAGTGACAAGAAAGAGTAGGATTTGGAGTAACGAGAATCCTCTGTGGACACTATAGCACCTTCCTCGCCCCAGTTGTAGATATATGAAGCTATAGCAAGCACCATTAAACACACACACTTGAAATGCTGCAACACATTTGCTGAAGACCAGATCCTTAATGAGCAATGCTTTCTGAGCTAAAATGAAGTCCAACAAAGTCTACAACATGAAATGTGTAATGCTTAATGAATGTTAAGGGACACATGCTTACATTGTGGCCCTGCAGATTTTGGGCACTGATACACACCTTTCTGCCAATAAAGCTGCAATGCCACCTGAGTAATGAAATTGGATCACATCAAGTAGTAGAACTTTCTGGTGTCCTTAGTCCAACACAATCATTTGCTTTGCCCGCCTGCTTTTGATAGTAGTTGCATGTTTCCAGCTCAATTTCCCTGGAACAAAAGCTACTAACAGTGTGCCAACAGAGCGAAAAGGAGCAGCCCTGTGTAAATAGATGGCCCTCCCTAGGTACAACATATGAGGCAACCCATCAGGGCAGTTTTACAGACTGAAAGTAGGGAGAATACGCTTCAGCGATATATGAAAGGGCGGCATTTCCTTACGAACAAACCCAGAGTAGAAGTAATTTCAGATGAGGCTCAGAGGAAAGAAGTGCCCTCCAATTTCCCTAAGCAGTGAGTTGAAGTAATAGCCACTAAATAAATAGTGCCATAAATGACAAAAGCTGCAGGTGCACCTTTTGCAGAAGGGTCTAGTCGGGAGACTCACACTCTAAGTGCATGGCATGTTTTATGCCATTTTTGGGCAATGGAAAGCCTACTTGAGTGTTTGTATGTGATGGGTGGAGGAGAATACTACAGTGGGGCTGGCCTGGCAGGGTCTTACTGTGGCATGGAATGTTGTACTCGCATTAAGGTCAAAGGCAACATGAGTGTTCTTACATTGGGAGCGCATGCTTCCTTATTTTGACTTGGGTCTTTATTATTTTACTGGTGTTTAAGGTCAAAGGCAACATACATATTGTTACATGGGGGAATATAACATGATGCGTGCAACATAAATGTTCTTATATGGGGGGATTTGTGTGATGATATGCTATTTATATAGCGCTTTCGCCAAAGCGATTTTCAGAGAACATATTTACATCAAATGTATCACCCAGCCAAAGTTTGTACTCATTTAATGAGCTTTATTTATTTATTGCATTTATTGACATTGCGCAAACCCATACGTATCACGGCGGTGGTACAACTTGGTGAGCAGGGAAAAGTACAGAGTAAGAGAGGTAACATGTTGCAAAAGCAACATAATAGTACGAGGTCCATAGAGGAGGGTAGAGATCACGGAGATCATATTTAAGTATGAAAGACAGAGTTGGCCTTGCCTGGATTTGAACCTGCGAATCACACTCGGATTACAAAAGCATGCGCTCAGCCCAGTGAGCTATTTTACCGGCTTGCCAGCAAGAGCATGTTTTCATTCTGTGGCATTGCAGTTTATTACTGGTGTTAAGGCCAAAGGCAACATATGTATTCTAACATTGGGGTGGGGGCATTCGTGCTGCCTGCAAGGCTATATGTTTTTTTACTGTGGCATGACATTTTTTATTGCCGTTAGGGAGCAAATACAACATGATGAGTGTTATTATATGTGGAGTGGGGTATTTTTGTAGCCAGCAAGGATATATTTTCTTAATGTGGCATGGATTTTTTTTCACTGGCATTAAGGCAAAGCCAACAGGAGTATGTTCTTACATGGGGATTCTGGCACGTATTGGGAGAGCTAGCATAAACATGCTTTGTTATAGTATCGTTACTGGCATTATGGACAAAGCAAACATGATTATTGTCATATATGGAAATTTTGGCATATATAGGTGCACCAGAATGGACATGTGTGAGCACAATCAATATGAAAATGCTTTTTTACACTTGCAGAGTACTGGCATATAGCGGACAAAGGCATTATGAAAGTGTGTTTGAAAATGCTCTGGTGCATTGTTGGTGGCTTGGAATCTAACATACTTTTTATGTCTTACCCTACAAAATCGATTGTAAACTGGGTGGTTTTTACCTAATTTATCACAAAGTGTACTGTAAAATGCACTATATTTTAACACATTATTTAAAACCTTTTCTCAAGGGGACAAACCCCCTTTGATTGGTTCACCCTCCCTCACTACTCTGTCACTCCTATGTATTTAGCTGGGGGCAGAACAAGTGCCCTTCCTTCCGCAGGCTCTTCTTAATGTGGGCCCTACTACATTAGCTCCAGGCCACACTTGTTACAGAATAACGACTACGCCTCTGGTGAGCTGGGGTGAAAAGTGGATCTAATGGGCCAAAGGAAGGTGTGATATCTACTCAGCCTACTGGGCTTGCGAAGGGGATGTTAGGAAACTGCCCTCCAGCCCCGCCAAAATGTTGAGGCTGGATCCACCCCTGTGTGGCACCCTGTGCGCCACCCCAAGATTTCCTGTGGCCTCATCAGGCCACCCCTATGAAAAATTTCTAGAGGCGCCACTGCCTCCAAAGAGGGGTGCCGATTCGAGACATATGTGCGGCTGCCACATGGTCGTCTGCACATACCTTCACAAAATTTTACAACCTGGATTCCTCCTCTAGCCAAGAGACTAGATTTGGCAAAGCTGTGTTGCACTCTGTTCACTCTTGAAGGGAAACATGGCAATTTTACTCCCACCTCCAGTTACACACCACTGCTATGGGAGTCTATCAAGATAAAGAATACGTCGGAGGACACAATCCCTTCGAAGAACAAGTTACTTCTTACCTGGTAACGTTCTTCCGATGGGATGTGCCTCCGACGTATTCCTTATCGCCCCTCCCATCCATCCCATCAGTAAAACTTCCCTTGTGGTTACAGCTTACGCTCCTTCTGGGTCACTAACCAATTCATGTAAAACAACTGTTAACGTCAAAATGGAACTGAGCAACGGACGCTGCGCGAGTCTATTTATACGCATGATGACGTCGGCGCCGATACGGAGGCTGTCGAGGGACACCGGCTCGAGGGACGTCGACGCGCAGCGCCCTCTAGTGAAAAAAAATTCTGAGGCCAGCAAGCTGGAGATGATCTATCAAGATAAGGAATACGTCGGAGGAACATCCCATCGAAAGAACGTTACCAGGTAAGAAGTAACTTGTTCTTCTCTCCCTCATGCAGGCAAGGAGGAAGAAAGGTTTCACAAGCTAGACCCAAGAAGGGCTCTGAGCTTTTATATTTCAAGACTTGCCAAATTTCAACAAGATGATCAACTCTTCATTGGGTATAGCGGCCATAAATTGGGCGTGGCAGTAACCAAACAGACTATATCCAGATGGATAATTTTAGCAATTGGAGAATGTTGCAGACTGGCAGGTAAAGAACCACCAGATGGGCTAAGGGCTTATTCCGCTAGCGGCATGGAAACTTCTGCGGCTCTGCAAAGGGGGGTCCCGCAACTTAGTCATCTATTCATACGTTCATAAAGCATTAATGTTTACACTCCACCTCCTCTCAAGGATGTCTTTTTTGCAAAGGCCGTTCTTCATACGGCCATGACAAAATTAATTGGTACTCCCTCCTCCAAAAATGTAAACACTCCTTTGAGAGTCTATCTAAGATGAGGAATACGTGGTAGGACACAATCCATTCGAAGAACAAGTATTTACTTACCCCGAGTAACGTTGTTTCGACTGGATGTTCCTCCCACGTATTCCTCATCGTCCCTCCCAGCCTACCCTGCTGTACAATTTATGTGTTTTGCACACCGCGCTTTCTGAGAGCTTGAGGTCTTGGGGTACGCCTGGTGGTACGCTGGGTCAATTCTTCGATTGATGGGAACGAAAAAACAGAACTGAAGCCAACCGGCGCGGCTCAAGCTATTTGTACTACTGATGACGTTGACACCTGACGGTAACCCTCGGGACATTGACGCCATGACATCGAGCACAGGGCCCTCTGGTGTGGATTAGTTTTTTTCAAAGCAGCAAAGCTGAAGATACAAATATCAAATGTGAGGAATACGTGGGAGGAACATCCAATCGAAAGAACGTTACCCGGGGTAAGTAACTTGTTCTTCTGTGACAATTAATGACTTTCTTGCCCTTTTACCACAAGTCAGTCACATTACCCAATTTAATGGTTCACAATGCATTGACCTTGGAAAGATCAAGGGCTGAGTCTGCTGTTTCAGGATTGGAACTTGCAATGTGCATGCCTGCCCCTTGTAAGAGGCAAGCACTTAACTTTTAAGCTATCCATCCAACTCTTCAAGTATTTCTTTTCAATAAGTGACAGCAGTAGTTCAACTAATCTTGTCTCAGAATAATATGGAGCCATCAGCAAAAGGTAAAATCTCTGTTTGATAGGCTTTAGCTTCTCCAAACCTGCTGGATTTGTGCAGCTTTAAATACTTAGAGGATGTATTTATTAGTGCCTTGCTGATTTCTAACTCCATGAACCGTTCCATTATTGTATTTAATAGTTGAGCATTAGACCCTGGTTAAAGCTTGTAAATGAAAGAGCTATGCTTCATAACAGTCCCTCTCGCTACTTGTAGGTGATTTCTTAGAACAAGTAGGTTGCAGGTAGAAGCCATGTAGTTCTCGGTCATTGTCCGGCATAGTGTGCAGCCTTGCATCACGCTCAACAGCTGTATTTTATTGTAGAAAAAAGACACAGTGCGCATGTGAAGTAGTTTGAAAGGTAATTAACCTTTTTTTTAAAAAAAAGACTGGAATGAGACAGTCGCCATATGTAGAACAGAATTGCAGAAGCCTGATTAATCTGATTACTTTACTGGATGAGCTGGAGAAAAGGTCCATATAATTGTAAGTTAGCAATATTACCCAGAGCTTCATGTTGCAAACTAATAGATCAGATCTTGGAATTCAACATTTTTGAGAACAACGGTTATAGTCTCATCAACTTCCCTGCTCTGTCTCATGTCGCAGACAACCAGAGAACAGGAAAGTTGCAGAAAGCAAGACCTTTCACGTTTTAACCTTGAATGTGGCCACCCCTCACAGTTTTCCTGAATGGCTCTGCACCAGCAATAGACAGAAGATATCACAAGTATGAATGGAAGGATAGGATCATTTTCGCCTCTCTCTTTAATAGAGCCATGTTTTTCTATTTACCCTTAAATCTGCATCTTACGTTCAGGTATCAGTGTAACATGCACATTTAAATCCTCGCTCTCATGATAATCACTGCAAAGGTCTGAAGGCCTTAAATACAAACAACAAACGAGCAAAGAAATGTGTGTAGATCTCAAATTTTCCTGCAACTCTGATTCTGTTTCTCCACCTCTTACAACATATCTCTTCCCCAAGACTAAATGTACCTAAAACACCCTTGAGTAATACATGGATCCTCGGTAATGTTCCTCAATAATGGACCGCTCGGAACCCATCAACTTTTGTGGGAAGTATGTCCATGATATCCAGTTCTGTTGCTCGATATTGAAACTAATTGTGAATGAGTTAATCATAACATTCATAAGCTCCAATAGGAGTGCAGAAGTTCCAAGCTCCCTGCGAAGGTGCGAACCTCATCTGATGTACTGGTGTACGTAATTGCTAAGGTACGGCCTTGCCGATGTGCTTTTTATCTTTTTATTGTATTTAACTTGATTGTCTACTCACAACTCACTTTCCTTTTAGGCACCAGGTTATAACCCGCTGTGCGTGAATGGACACTACTTACATTCACACACACTACCTCGTAGCGATTGTATATTATTATTATTATTTTATTTTACTTTGCCTTGGATATAATTTTCTTCTCTCTTTGTATCCCAGGAGTTGCAGAGGGTGCCTGGCCTCAAGTGTACACTGAGGCTCGCGCGTGCATGTCTTTCTTTGTTTTCTTGCCGGCATGCAGACACTCGGGCAGTCTGTCCTCACTGCTCATAGGCAGTGGGACTGGATTTAGTCCTGTAATACAATTCTGGCATATAGGGGCTGGGTGGACACACATTGCAGCGGTGGTGGGCAGCAGGAAGGAACCTGTTGCACCAAAGTTAAGCCTGGCAGGCAGGGGCATTCAATTGCAAAACGCTATTCGAGAAAAGCCCTGCTTGATTTATCACCTTCAGGTACAGTGCTGCCTAATCATTTTATCATTATGGCTCCCATTAGTGGCATTAATGCACATGATGAGGATTGTTTAATCACTGCTGTTTTATTTAACGCATTATTGGTAGTTTATGACGTATCTATCTATAAGCTTTTAATAGAAACTCGACCAGATGCAGTTTTTGTGACTGAAATGTGATTGACTGAAACGTCCTCTCCAGCTTTGTCACAGTCACTTCTGGATGGTTATAGTATTATTCACCTGAACTGGAGCACCCCTCATCCTTCAATTTACCCTGATGCCCTTAGATCATGAGCTGAAGGTGGAAGCACTTCTAGTTCGCCTCATGCTGTCAGCATCTGTCTCATGACATTCTTTAGTTGTACATCGACCACCTGGCACATATTTGGCATTTGTAAACCTTTTTTTTGGACTTTGTAGCAGCACTCTAGGTGCAATTCCCAAATCTGGTGGTGTTAGGATACTTTAATATGAGGTTCAATGTCCCGCAGGTGCCAGCATTAGTACAGTTTTTTGAGGCTATGCTGGATATGGGACTTTATCAATCTGTATGTGAACCTACTTGTGTTCAACGTGGCATACTTGATCTCATTTTCTCACCTGAGGCCAGTATTTCTGTCGCGCCTGGGAAATGGACGCTGTGGTAGGATCACAATCTCGTACCCTTTAGGATAATGGGGCCGGTAGTATCTGCCAAACATGCTCCCACAAACTCCTGGAGACGTAACTGCCGTTCTGTGGATCACAGTTTGCGGTTTTCCTTGATTCTAAATGGATGCAGGGGCTCCTTGGTAACAAATCTATCCTCTTGCATAGATTTTATGTGATGTGACTAACCAGGTAGCCCCACTTCAACTCATCCAAGCTCGGAGGCGTCCCTCCGAGCCTTGGTTCACCAATCAACTTAAAGCTACACGCCTATAAGTGAGGCAGGCTGAGCGTAAGTGGCGTTGTTCCTACAGCCCCACAGAGAAAATAATATTTTGACGGCTCACTAAAGATATCCAGACTGCCAAACAAACCTTCTTTACACAGAATGTAGAGCGGACTATTAACCAGTCAAAATAATTATTTTCTGTGGTGAAATCATTTTCTGCTACCACCCGCTTCTCTCCAGGAATTTTGCAGACTCAAACATTATATGATTCTCTTTCTAATTTTATCTCTAAGGTTGCCGATATTCGTCAGACTATTCCCGCAGCCTGAACAAGGTCAATTCTCCTTCTCTGGAGATAGTAGGTACTACCATGAGCACTTGGGCCTAGTTCCCAAAATTCTCCATGGATGAGGTCTCGCAGGCAGTCACTCAAATTAAGTCTGTTGCCATTTAGGACCCGATCACTTTGGCTCTTCTTAAAGCAAATATGCCAGGCATGCTTTATTGGGTCATGTAAGCAGTGACTTCCTCTTGTCAGATTGAATTGTTACTGAATTGAAACAGGCAACTCTTATCCCCCTCCTGAATAAACCGTCACTGGATGCACCAGTGTGGGATAATTTTTGTCCTATTTCTATTCCCCCTTTCTTTATGAAGTTGCTTGAGTTCCTGGCAGCTCCTCTTCTTTCGTCCTTCTAGGAAACCTCTAACTTCTTTGACTCCTTTCAGTCTGGGTTTCGGCCTGGGTGGGGCACAGAGAGTTTCCTGGTCCCTGTGGTCGACGATCTGACCATGCTGGTTGACCAAGGTGGAGTAGGGGCCCTGATATTTTTATTGGTATCAGGTCACTTGAATTCCTTGAAAGACTTATTGCAAGGTGTGATTGTTCGTCCCTTGACAGCCATGTTAACAAGCCCCCTGCATGCTAATTTGTGGATAGCTATGCTGGCCATGACCCCATAAGAGATACTAATGCAACTTATCCAAATTTAGATTCAGTGGATTGACCCGGTCACGTCGCCCAACAGTTGGCTGCACCAGAAAATGGCTATAGAATGATCTCTTGGAACATAGCTGGACAAGATTGTTTGAGGGCCCACAGTGGTGTGCTTATATTCGAGGTTTTCAAATTATAATCTTGCAGGAAACATGGGCTATAGATCCACATAACAGCCACAAAGGGTGTTTGTGGTAGACCGAGCAGTGGCCTTTTGATATGGGTAGATATTGCGCTAGACTGAAGGATTGAAGTTAAGGATACTAGTTCTCCTGATCTTCAGATGCTTCTGGTATGGTTGACTGAGAGCGATCTTGAGAAGTGTTGCAGTGGTGGTATTTCATTTTTTTATCGACATCGGAGTGGTGCAATATCTCTGGCCCTTGACTTACTGAAGAAACAAACCCTGCCAGCAGCCCTGTATGGAGCAGAACTGCAGGGCCATACCAACTTAAAAAAGCTTGGTCCCTATGAGAATACATTTGTCAAAATACTCCTATTGCTCCCTGTTAGTGCACCATCCGCGATGCTTCATTTGGAACGTAATCATCCTTCAGTAATACCCTACGCATTGTCTAAGCCTGTTATATTGGATACAGGTATGGAGTTCAGATGATCTATTAAAACAATGTGAAGGGCTGAGACACATTATGAGCCTAGCAGGAGGAAAAAGGCAGCTCTTCAGAATTTGGATATGTCAGACCTCTGTGAAAACCCATGTGTTCTTGCCATTCAGGAAACTAAACGACTAAAAGTACTTATGTCCCAAAGAGCATTGGAAAATTTAATTGTGGACATTGCATCATCAAAGTTTGGCCCAATCTATTTAGGGTCCAGTCTGCAGTGCGGTTTTAAGGTGTATATAGATATAGTCTGCGCACCACTCGAGAGATCCCTGTATCTCCGGTTTAGGCTAGGCATTTTACTGGTGGCAGATTTTGTTTTAACTTGTAGCCCGGGTGCCTCCGCAAGGTGCCCTTTGTGCGGCTGTTTCGAAGAAACATTACCGCATTTTATGTTAACCTGCGAAAAAACACTTCATTTGAGACGTTGCCACTTGCGTCAAAGTTTTATTGATCAATGAATCTGTCAAGCTGTTTCTGTGATACAGTTTTTAAAACAATTCTTATCGCCACATGTAACCTATGTAACTGCACAATATATTTCTAGGGCATGGTGGCAGAGGAACAGGGCCCTGAAGCAGGACAGGGTGGGACTGGGATCAAGTGATATATTGGTTTTATTACCCCTGATTGTGCTTGCCATCTTGAATGTAGATTTTACCATGTTTGTCTTTGTTTGATTATCTTGACTGTTGCATATTTTAAACTTATGGATGTGTTTCTAACCAATTTTTGGAAATTATGAATTTCAAGTGGGTCTTTTTAGCTTGTGTATAATTTTAAGTCATGCTATACTTTTACAACAGAATTGTATGATTTTATGAACTTTGATGGCTCTTTAGCCCAAATAAAGTATTTGACGGACTGACTTTTAGATCTGTCTGCAGCTTACGAAACTGTCGACCACTCCATCTGTTGTCCTGGCTTGTATTGGCATGCTTCTCCAGGCCCGTCCTGGGCTGGTTCACCTCGTTCCTAACTGACAGGAGTCAGTCACTGTCTCTCTCCCTTTCTTTCCCCTCCTTGTGCACTGTCGGGTGGTGTTTCTCAGGGCTCCACCCTGTCCCCTGTGCTTTTTAATATCTATATTCAGCCGGTGGCCCGCCTCATCCATTCCCATGGCTTCCGATGTTACTCCTATGCTGATAGCACCCAGATTCTGGTCCGATCAGATCTGGCCAGGGAGTCCTCTGCTTTATGTGAGTGTCTGTCGGCAGTGGGGGGGTGGGTGAATGCAAACTGGCTCAAGCTAAATGGGAACAAGATGGAAGTCCTTATTCTGGGTGCCCCTTCTGGCTCTGCTATGTGGACGTGATGTTCCGGTTGTCATGAATTTGGGGCTTTTCTTATCTTCTCTATCGATGAATCCACAGGTGAGGGTGGTTTGCAAAAGTACTCCCTTTTTTTCTTAATCGCTTGTGACCATTAGTAGTGGCATTGTTGATTACTAGTCGCATTGACAATTGCAATGCACTCTACCTGGCTCAGCCCGCAGGCTCTATACATCGCCTGCAATTGCTGCTAAATCTGGCAGCTCGGGTGGCCACCAACTCTCCCTATGGAGCTCACCTCAGCCCAGTGCTTCTTGCTCTGCATTGGCTCCCTGCGGCCCAGAGGATTAAATTCAAATCCCTGTGTCTGGTCCATAGGACTTTCTACCACCAGGGGGCTGACTACCTCCAAGATACAATTCTCCCATATATTCCAGGACGGTTACTTGTTTCTGCTAGTTTTAATCTGGTGGCAATTCCTAAAATCCAGTTATAGTTGAAGGACGTGCTTTTTCCTTTGCTGCAGGAAAGCTGTAGAATGGTCTACCCCCTGACTTTAGAGCGCTGAGAATCACCTCCAATTCAGGCATTCCCCAAAAACCCTCCAGTTTTAGTTGATCCTGCTGTGGGGTGGCTACCTTCGAATTCTTTCGCCAAGATACCCTCGGGTGAATATGCGCACTATGAATGCAACTAACATACATACTGCATGATATGTAGCACATGAGTCGTCCTTGTAAATGGGGGAGTGTTTACACACATGCAGAGTCTTTGTGGCTTTCCAGGGATTCCTAGACCATGTGGTGAAAAGCTAGATTGGGATGTAAAGTTATTCAGATATTATTGACACACAGCACACCTTGATTCAATGGTACAGTTACTAGCTTGTGTGCCTAGGAAGAGTGTGGGAGCCCCGCTACTTAGAACAAACATGGTTCTGATAACCTGTTCCATGGTATTTCCTCCACCAAGGAGGGTCTACAATCACGCTTTACCTCACTGATCCTTCACAGAGGAGGAATATTTGTTTGCATATCATTCTGGTCCCACCCACAAGGGCAGGCCAGCACTGAAATGCTAGGCAATCCTCCTCTGAACATGTCTGCAACCCCAGAGTGAAACCTGTGTGTGTCTGGAGTTTTTAATATCAGTCTGTCCTCTTCAGCACGTCCTGACAGGTTTTTACCATTTTATCGATGCCATAATTACTTTCACTGCATTGTTTACTGAGAAATGCCAATGTACTTGTGCTCTTCTTTTCAATGAAGTCAATGATATTTAGAGTTCAGCACGCCCATTCCCCCTTTGGATTTATCTTTTGAAACAGTGTGGGATGCTGGATGATTATTGTGGCAAACATGAAATGCCCCCTTTGGGATCTTCTTACTGCTCTCTGTATGGCTTATTCTCTATGGCAACTGTCTGCTGATTCTGTAAAATACCCACGGGTGATATCCAAGCTCCATGATGACTAATTGCAGGAAATAACTCTCCATCTTAGAGCCAGTGTCCAGTCCCAGAAGAGGCACTCAAAAATCCAGCCATGGTCTATCTACCTTTTAGGAACAATATAGACAGAACTTGGATGAAGCTGCCCTCTTTAAGCTCATCTTTTCCTTTAAAAGGGCTATCTAGTTCTCATGTTTGTGCCTGAAAAGCTCGACACTTGACATTCTCCAGCATGGGGTCTGGCATGGATTCACATGCTCATGAATATTCCCTGTCGTCAGGCTGGGAATCCTCGCTAAAGAAAAAATCAGTATCAGTTTCGTTTCTGATCCGTCTTTCTTAGTAGCAACCAATCACTGGTCTCTGGGTCATACTGTCCCCCAGCCAATGACTGCCCTCTCCCTAACCTAAGCCCCGCCCTCGGCAGCCATCCTCAGATTTTTACTGCATGCTCAAGTGTTGGGAGTCCTCGTGCTATAGCTCTCGAGCTTTTACTGCGTTTTGCGCTTTTTCAAAGAGATTTATCTCATTTTTCGGTTTAATCGAGCCTCAAGCTCCACCGTTTCTACTTCCGATCAACGGGGACCCATTTCGGATTTATCTACGCCCCTCAAGGGTGACGTTTTCGTCGAGTTCCGCTTCTTGGAGGATTCCAGAAGTTTCTGAGGCCTACCTCATGGACAAGAAGAACATGGCCGAGGAGAAGGGAAGATCGACTCCCGGCAAACTGTTCAGGATCTGCCCTGGATGCAACCTACAAAATGTGTTCAAGGAGGACGAGCATTCGAAATGCCTTTACTGCCTCCACGAGGACAAAAGGCACGTGGAGAAGGACTGTGCATTTTGCTTTAACATGACGGATCGGACGATGAGGGATCGCCAGACCCGTCTCTCCAACTGGCTGAAAAGCAAGAGCCCAGCAGGTGAGAAGTAGAAGAAGAAGTCTGAGCGGTCTTCTAAGTCCTGAGAGGGCGCCCCGGCGACGGGGGCCCAACAGAAGGCAAAGCACTGCAAGTCTGCGGGCACCTGGAGCGCCGGTCGGGCTCCTCGGTTGCCAGGCAGGGCGCACCTTCACCGACGCCATCAACCGCGAGCCAACGCTCTGGCTCGGGGAAGAGAAAATCTGAGAACCCGGCTAAGCTTCTGGAGAGGCCCCGGTCGATCTCGGAGGAACCGGCCGAGGGGGAGCGAGGCGGTGACCCTCCCCCTAAAGAGAAGGCCTCAAGCGCGCCCAAGGTGGTGAAGGCCTTGATTCACGCGGCTAAGGCCTCTATCGAGGGAATCGCTGCGGCCCTGGCGAAGCCTTTGGAGGCTATCCCAGTGGAGGCGACCTTGGGGCCCAGAGTTTCCCTGCCTCCGCAGAGGGAATCCTCTTTTAACCCCATAGAGAAGACCCCCGTGAAGACCCTGGGGGAAATTGGAGGGGGGGGCGGTGGCTGTTACGGATACGGACACAACCTCCGAGGAGGAACTGACCGAGAATTTGGAAGAGGCCCAGGCCCACGGGAGGAATCCCGGGGAGGGGGACAACGAGAGCGAGGGTGACAACGACGACGAGGTTCACGTGGAGGAACAACCGTTGCTCCCGGCACGCCCGTCGCAACCCGAGCCTCAGGACAACTCGGCAGCCATTTTGATGGCAATCCAAGCCTTATGCACGGAGATAAGGACGAGATTGCCCCTCCCCCCGACGGATGACCCAGCTGTACTGGGTCTGTCGGGAAGCCCTCCGAACAAGAAGAAGAGAATTCATCCAGTGCCCCTTCAGCCCTCACGGCCTTCTCAGCCCTTGTCGCCTTCCCCGATCCTGAGGGACGACCCGCGAACAGCCATGACGGGGACGGATGACGACGGCAGTGATGCCGGGACTGGCCTCCCGTCTCCGATTCCTCGGGCGTCCCCGCCCGACGAGATTGGCTCCTTCCACGCCATGATTGCCAGGGCATCCGAGCTTTTTCAACTTTGCCCTGAGGCGAAGAAGAAGGAAGGCTTCCTCTACCAACGGCGCGAGGCCAAAAGGAAGACGGTCCTCGCGGTGCCGTTGCTGGATGACATCTGGGACGAGGGACTTGCCCTCCTCAAGAACCCGTCCACGACACCTGCCAAGAGGGATCGGTACGAGAAGAAGTACCTGGTCCCCAATGCCGCCCTGTTGTGCCTTAGGGCGCAGCCGACCCCGGATTCGGTCGTCTCAGCGGCGGTCAAGAAGAAAGCAGGGGGGCATCGGCTTCATCCTCAACTTCCCCACCGGACGGCGAGGGAAAGAAGCTGGACGCCGTGGGACGACGAGTCATCTCGTCGGCGGCGACGACGATTAAGGCGGCTAACGCCCTAGCGATTGTGGCCCGCTAGGACAGGGAATTGTGGTACAAGATCGCCCACCTGTTGGACTTCCTCCCGGACGACAAGAGGGCAGAGGCCCTGGCGATCCTACAGGAGGGTGAGGTGGCGTCGGACCACGCCATAACTGTGGCCACGGACATTGCCGACACCGGTTTCTGCCAGTTGGGCAACAGCGTTTGCCTTTGATGGCGGGGGTGGCTCAAGGCGATGGATTTCCGCCAGGACGTGCAAGCCAAGGTTTTGGACATGCCCTTCGACGGGAACAATCTGTTTGGAAAGACTGTGGATGAGTCACTACAGGCCATCAAGACCGACACGGAGACGGCTCGGGCCTTGGGAGTTATGCAGCAGCAGAGGCCGCCCTTTCTGAACTCCGGAGGCAAGCAAGGTGCCTCCAAAGGATTCGCGGCGGCTCCTCCTCGACCTACCGTCAGGCGGCCCGCTCCTCTTCGCAAGAAGCCTACAGGGGACGAGGCAAGTCAGGTAGATCTCGCCGTCATCGCCAGGGAGGCCAAGGCGGCAAGGCTGCTTCCAAGCAAGACTGAACCGGCCCCTGTGTCGGCCCCCCCGAAGCACCCCGGTGGGAGGCCGGCTGACAAAGTTTGTCAGCGTGTGGGAGTCCATCTCCGCTGACCATTGGGTGCTGGATGCCCTGGCCCACGGGCACACATTGGAATTTCTAAAGAAGTGCCCCCGATTTCCACCCATGGCCACGAAGGAAAACCACATCCCTCAACTGCTGTTTGTGGTAAGGGCGATGCTCGAGAAAGGAGCCATTGAGCTTGTCCCAAAGAGGCTATGGGGCTCTGGAGTATACTCAAGATACTTCTTTGTCAGAAAGAAGACAGGAGGTTGGCGTCCCATCCTGGACTGGCGTCGGCTAAACAAATACATCAAGGCACAGAAGTTCCAGATGGCCACCCTCCAGCACGTGCTGGGACAGCTGGAGGAAGGCGACTTCCTAGCGTCATTGGAGCTGGAGGATGCGTACTTTCACATCCCCATCTTAAAAAGACACCGAAAGTTTCTCAGGTTCGTAGTCCAAGGGCGGCACTACCAGTTCAAGGCCCTCCCATTCGGATTGAAGTCGGCGCCCAGGGTGTTCACCAACTGCCTAGCACCAGTGGCGGCTCGGCTGCGCCTGCAGGGGATCCACGTCTCCCCCTACCTGGACGACTGGCTCATCCGAGCAGGTACAAGGGAACTCACTGTCGAACACACGGCAAAGACCGTCCGGCTGCTCATGGACCTGGGATTCTCCATCAACTTCCCCAAATCCCACCTGGTTCCATCGCAGGTCGTGCTGTTTCTGGGAGCCAAGCTCGATACAGTAGCGCAGTTGGCCTCGCAGTCGGAGGAAAGAACGCAGGCCATCCTGGGCAAGGTACAGCGTCTGCTGGCCACAGACGTGACCAGAGTGAGGTCCATCAAGTCCCTTCTCGGGATGATGTCCTCTTGCATCTATCTGGTGAGCCTGTGCAGGCTTTGGATGCGTCCTCTGTAGGAGTTCCTCGATGCCCGTTGGACACAAGCGACGGACAGCTTCGAGGACAAGATCTCGCTCAACGTAGCATCTCACCGCGGGCACAGACTTTTAGACCCCAGCATACCAGGTGACGGTGACGACAGATGCATCCCTGGAGGGGTGGGGAGCGCACACCGGAGATCTTCACGCGAGAGGCCTGTGGCTCCCGGAGGAGAGGCCGCTCCACATCAACATACTGGAGCTCCGGGCAGTGTTCTGGGCCCTCAAGTCATTCCTCCCGTCCCTCAAGGGCAAGGTAGTGAGGATCTTCACCGACAACACCACCATGATGTTCTACATCCGGAAGCAGGGAGCAACCAGATCCCCAGCCCTATCCAAGGAGGCCCAGGATCTGTGGCACTGGGCCGTTGTCCAGGGGATGTTTCTGGTGCCTTTTCATCTAACAGGGATAAAAAACACCATCGCCGACTGGCTCAGCAGGGAGCTGCGCTCTTGCCACGAGTGGGAACTACGCCAGGATCAAGTGGATCAACTCTTCCGGCGATGGGGCAAACCCCAAATCGACCTGTTCGCGATGCGACGGCGACGAACTCCAAGTGCCAGAGGTTTGCCAGCAGGTTCCCCCAGCCGAGGAGCATGGGCGATGCTTTCTCGTTCCCCTGGGATGGCCTGTTCCTGTATGCGTTCCCGCCGTTGCTGCTCAGGCTCATCAACCAACTCAAGAGGTCCCGGTACAGGATGATCCTCGTCGCACTGAGGTTGCCGAGACAGATATGGTTCCCGGACCTTCTGGACTTGTCAGCGTCCACACCAGTCAAACTGTCAACGGACGCAGATCTTCTCTCCAGAGAAGTAGGCGCCATTCTTCATCACGACCCGGAGTCGATGAACTTGCAGGCCTGGCTCCTGCAGCACTAGAGTTTGGAGGGTACGATATCCCGGCTTACTGAAGAGAGGTTCTTGCAAAGGCCAGGGCGTCCTCAACTCTCAAGTGCTACGGACACAAGTGGAAGAGGTTCTCTGTCTGGTGCCATGCACAGAAGATTAACCCTCTACGGATTACAGCCCCTCAAGTGCTACCGTACTTACTGTCGCTGGCCAAAGCTGGACTAGCTCACG
Source organism: Ambystoma mexicanum (assembly GCF_040938575.1). Classification (NCBI taxonomy): domain Eukaryota; kingdom Metazoa; phylum Chordata; class Amphibia; order Caudata; family Ambystomatidae; genus Ambystoma; species Ambystoma mexicanum. The sequence goes on along the minus strand of NC_090927.1, from coordinate 188,096,883 downwards.
CTTCCATCAAGATACATCTGGCAGCGATTTCCCGATACACCAGAACTGCAGGATGGTCGTCCCTGTGGTCTCATCGCCTGGTGAAGGAGTTTATGAGATGACTGTTCCGATCGTTCCCGCCGGTGAAGGCTCCAGCCCAGGCGTGGGAACTCAACGTGGTGCTGACAAGGCTCATGGGCCCGCCATTCGAGCCCTTGCATTCGGCTCTGTTGAAGTTTCTGTCGTAAAAGACAGCGTTCCTTGTGGCCATCACCTCTGCACGATGCGTGGGAGAGATTCAGGCCCTTTCCTGCAAGCCTCCATACTTGACTTTCCACGAGACGAGGGTGGTGCTGAGGACGCACCCCTCCTTCATGCCCAAGGTGCCGTCGGACTTCCATCTCAACGAGCCCTTGGTGTTACCAGTCTTTTTCCCGTCGCCTTTGTCGCCGGCCGAGAGGACTTTGCACTTGCTGGATGTAGCTAGAGCGCTGAAGTTCTACGTGGACCGAACAAAGGGATTTTGGAAGACATCACAGCTGTTTGTGAACTTTGGACCTGTGAACCAAGGGAAGGCTCTCTTGAAGGCTTCCATTTCCATATGGCTCTCTGGCTGCATCATGCACTGTCATCGGTTGGCAAACCGACCTTTGCCCGGCCGTCCGAGAGCCCATTCGACCAGAGCGATCGCTGCTACCACAGCGTTCTTGTCGGGTGTGCCCATGCTGGACATCTGCAGGGCTGCTACGTGGAGGTCGACGCTCACCTTCACGAGATTCTACTGCGTCGACCGGGATTCCAGAGAGGAGTCCAGAGTCGGCCAGGTAGTGCTGCGCAACCTGTTCAAAAAGGTGAGCGTGGTGAGGAGGTAAGAGATGCTTAATGTTGAGTTTTATGTAATGCTTAATGTTGAACCTTGCCACCTCCCGTGGTTGTGCATGTGTGTACTGCTATGTATTCTTATATTCATGAGCATGTGAATCCATGCCAGACCGCATGCTGGAGAAGGAACAAGTTACTTACCTGTAACTGTTGTTCTCCAGCATGGGTCTGGCATGGATTCACATGCGAAACCTCCCCCACTTTACGTGCTACCAAATCTGAGGATGGCTGCCGAGGGAGGGGTTTAGGGAGAGGGCAGTCATTGGCTGGGGGCAGTATGACCCAGAGACCAGTGATTGGTTACTACTAAGAAAGACAGATCAGAAACTAAACTGATACTGATTTTTTCTTTACAGAGGATTCCTGGCCTGACGACGGGGAATATTCATGAGCATGTGAATCCATGCCAGACCCATGCTGGAGAACAACAGTTACAGGCAAGTAACTTGTTCCATCATCACAAAAGGTCACCAATTCCTCCATGGTGAGGCATTTGGTAATCTATTGGCGTACAGTGTCATCAGAAGGTATTGTGGCTGGAAAGGGGCAATCAGTTCTGGAACTAGAAAAGAAGAAAAGGGTGCTTAAAGTGCAAGTATTCAGCAACAATACCATGTGAGGAGCCTACAAGGTTACAGGGTTTCCTCTCTGCGAGTGTAGAAGAAGCAACTGGAGTGCCAGTGGCAATGCCATGCAGCATGATGTGTACCTGTGGTTGAAGTGGCATGCCTCTCTGTATTACTGTGTCCTCCCCTCCCCTGACGGGTCATATTGAAGAGTGAATCCATGGGTAGCTCTGTATTGGAGAGAACCTATCAAACACCAGGATCATTCTTCCATGATTCAACAAAAACTCTGATTAGCACTGAGTCTTGTGCATGCCACTTAGACTTCATATTTTCAACCTCTTTTTGGTACGTTACAATTCATGGGACATGTTTGCACCACATGGCAAAGAGTATAGGGGCTCCAGTAAGTATTTCTTCTGATCTGCGTTATAACTTTTTTGCTTGTCTTTGTTTTGAATTTGAAATGACACATAACATTTGAGGTTCTCATTTTCTGTTTGGTGATAGTCTTTCGTATGTAAATCTCATTCTGGTGCTTTTAGATTTACTTTCATCCCACAGCCTGGTTTTTGGTATTCAGCGCCACATTTATTCCTGGCAAGAGCTGCGATGCCATTACTAAGAACTTCGACTTGACAGGCAAAAAGGCTTGACGTCTTATTTATGATTTTCCATAGCGCATCTCAGAATTATTTAAGAATGAAAACAGCAGTACTCAAAAAGAAGCACACAATCTCATGGGAGTGCTCACAATCGTTGTCTTGGAACTTGAAATATTTAAGATTTGTGTTTAGATTATGAAGAGAAATTGTATTAGTCAGCTGGGTTTCCATGGCAGCCATGGTTTGAGCATTTAGGTCTGCCGCCCGTTTACAGATGCAGCTTGATCCTTGTATTGGAAGTCCTAGCAAATCTGCACATCCGGTTTACTACACACAAATGGGATGCACACTGACCTTCCTGCAGCTTGGTTCTGGTGCCACGTTGAGGTATTTCTTGAGTTAACTCGATATTCCCACCACTTCCATCCATGTTCTTAGGATGGGGCTTCATGGGGCTTGTATCGAAGTCAGAGATGAAATGGTGAATTGCAAAAAGCACAGTAAAGTAATGTAGCATGCTCCCATGTCCCTTTCCATCATTCTTTGATCACTTCCTCCACTCACCCCTGATCATGTTTCCGAGAAGTATTCGTAAATATTTAAGTCATGCCTTTTCAAAACTGTGATCATTCTACAAAAATTGAGAGAAGAACTCTGTTAGTTGTTAAATGCCTGTAAGCCACAGGGCACAGGTTCCTAAATGTGTGCTATATGTCAATAATATCTGAAGTGCTTTACATACAAATAGCTTTTTTATCACATTGTCTACAAATGCATCAAAAGCCACAAATACCGTGGTATCCTGCTATCTATCGTGCAGTGCATAGTGAGTACTCCGGTAATCATATCAGATGTGGTTACCAATTTTGTATGGACCCTGGCGCTTCTGTTCTTCTGTTGAAGCTTACACCTCATGGAATCTTATGATTTAGAAATTTCAACATTAGTTTCAATATTCAAATGTTTAATTAAATAACCAGGAAAAAGTAGACCGTTCTGCTGTGGAAACATTAGTGTCTAGGTTAAACTTTCATCATTGTCTTCCTTTTTACTTTCATAGTAACATCAAACCCCAATTCAATATTAAATCAATTAGGAACATCAAACTCTTAAGGAAAGGCCATGTTTTAAAAATAGTTAAGGTTTGGTATCAGCTTCATAGTCAAAACCTTTAACAAATCGTAAGTCTCTGTTCGACGTACGAGTTACATAGTATGAAGAAGTGGGTCACAATCGTTTTAGTTCACTGCAAAGAATATCGAAGTAAAATTTGGCATTTAAAATGAAAATGCATCTGTGACGAGGGTAAGGACTCATCCAGAGCATGGCAATTTTCCTCAGAGTTAATTTTGGCCCTATTTGTAACTTTGCCACAAGTGTTGGATGCAACAATTAAGCCCTTTCTAATCTGCTTGCGATTAGGCAGTCCACAAGTATATAAGGTGGCAAATGAAAGGGTACATATCATACGTTGATTGCCAGTTACAGTTTAGATCCTTTTAGTACAAGTGTTAGCACAACTTGTCATGGTATTTATTGTTGCACTTTACCTTGATGACCATGAGGTTTGACACCACAAAGAACAAATCTATAGGATGTGGAAACGTTTGAATGGCACGTTCTTGCAACTGGAAGGCAACATCCACAACATTAAATCCCCACTTTACCTAACAGTCTAACATATCATGTTATGTTGTTTTATTGTGATTTGTAACACACACTGCTGCCAGTTTATGGTCTCCAGGTGTTCTGGCAGATCTGAAAAGGAAAGGGGTTGGCAGGGCTTAGTGGGGGAAAAAGGGCAATAACGCTTTGATGTGCTGTTTGTAGCTTCAGTTTGGAAAAAACGATCACTGTGTGCTGGTTTGTTTCTAGTTGGTGGACGTTACTTGGTGTTTGGTGCATGAGTGCGTGTGGAGTGATTTGTGTGCCATTTGGTTTAGTTTCCTGAGTAGCGAGTGGAGGGCGATGAACTAGATAGCTTAAAAAGGGGGGCTGGTTAGGGTCAGTGTTTAGAAACTGGAATTGTATGCAGCCTTGAGAATATAGCATGCAGACCTTAGAGTACCACAGAGGTACCCTTTCTAAGCTTTCACCAAAGTACACTCAAGGACTGCCCAATCTTTTTGGTTTTTTGGTTGAGCTCCACAATTGCACCGCCTTGAAAAATACCTATGGTGGAATCACATGTTGGCTGTTCTCTGTAAATGTGCTGATTCACTCTTTGCAGGCTCCTCCTGCACTGATGTTTTGTTTCTTCTGAGTATAAATACATATGAAAACACTCCTCTTGTTGACCATATATTTTTCACACGCATTGTTGCATTTGGTTTTGCTTCCTGTTGGATGTTGTGGCGTGTCTGTGGTTTTTTCTCTTCAGCGGAGGTATGTGTGTGATTTGTTCAGTGTATGAAGAAGAGTATGAAGAGTATTAGAGACTTTTTAATACTGTTAGTGTGAATCTTCGGAGTCCTTTTGTGCCAGGTTATGTTGATCCGTCAAGTTGATATTATTCTATGGTGATTTGCAGTAGAATGCTTTTTCTTTGGGTGAGCCTGTTTCGGTCTATCAGGTTTCCGTTGCTTTCAGTGTTTCTATTGTGATGTGCTGGCGGTTTCCCTTCAAAGATGTTTCCTATATAGCTCAGTGAGATAAAGAGCCATGTTTTTAAAAGTTTTCTGACCTTTAGGCGATCTTCTGTTCATATTTTCTTTGGGAGCAAGTTCCAAAGCTTTACCACTATGCAGGAGAGTGCTTTTCCCCCAAATGTAGGCTTTGAGTATTGTTTAGGTTGGAGGCGAATGACGTTGCTGAATCTTAATATTCGTTTTGGTTTGTAGATGTAGATTTTTCCCTGTATGAATTCTGCTTCTTCGCCGTGGAGTGCTCTGTGTGTTATGCAGAGCGTTTTGAAGAAAATGTGTTGTTTGACCAGTAGCCAATGTAGTGTCCTCAGTGCTGGTGTTGTGTTCTTTTAGTGAGTCTCAAGAGTAGTCTTGCTGCTGCGATCTGTATTAATTGTCGGTTTTTTTTATAAGGTATTCAGGCATTCCGAGATAGATGCTATTGGTTTAGTCTATTCTTAACATGACGAGAGAGATGACTGTGAGTTTTCTATGTGGGAAAGTGAAGAAGAGAAGTATCCGCTTGATTGTGTGTATATGGAAGAAGCATTTCTTTACCCACTTTGGGTGGTTCTGGTGGGTTTCCCAATGCAGAAGGCCATAGAATGTGGTGGTTTGGACGCAATCATGATTTGTGTTTTGTCCGGGTTGAGTTTAATGCTGTTAGTACTCATCCAATGGCTCATTTCTGTGAGGCAGTTGGTAAGGGTTGGCGTTGATTTTGTAGATGTTTTGTCTGCGTACTTGTAGTAGGTGAGGCCCTATCTTTTGATGAGGTCAATGAGGGGGATCATGTAGATGTTGAATAGTAGTGGTGAGAGGGATGAACCGTGTGGGACTTCTGCACTTGCTTGTTGTTAGCCAATTTGTTTCCTTTCTTTCTGGCATGAAGGATTTTAGCGTTTTAAGTAACGTTGTGTTGCTGATGCCTATATCTTTGAGTCTTTTGATGAATGTTTCGTCATCGACTGTGTCGAAGGCGGCTGATAGATCAAGTAGTATTAGTGCTGAGTAGATATTGGAGTCTGCATTGGTTTTTGGGTCATTCCATAGTGATAGTAATGCTGTTTCCATTCCTCTCATGGGTGAAATATGCCATGACCACCATCCTATATTTTCTTAAATTACCCAATAAGCTTGAACCCACTATTAAACCTATTTTGACCACAAGCAATTAATGCTGACAGCTCATAACTGTTTGAGATCACGCACACTGATGTGTGTACCCCACATTGTTGTTAATAATAGTCCCTACGTTTCTCTGTAAATCTTGTTCTGCAGAATACAACTTATAAGCTTTTCTGCAAGCTGTTTCATCATTCTCGTCTTCTCTAGGGATGTTGGAAGAGGAAAGTGAGCAGCGATTTGCCAGTATTAGTAGTTTTTGTGGGCTTTTGCTCAGCAGTTTTGTTATGCTACTTCACACACCGATTACTCTTGTGCATCAAGCCATGGGCTTATTAAGGTGTCCCCTGCATATAGGGTGGTAAATGGTAATGTACGACATTGGTATATGAGCGAGTGCTTAATGAGAATATTAAGTTGATGTTTGTGGATACTTCTAAGGGTCATTATGTGGTCATTTGGAATGCTCCAAGTTGTTCTTTAAGCCTCCCCTAAAAAATTGGCGCTTGTTTCAGCCCCTGGGAAGTAGATAAAAATGCCATTGCAGCATATGTTTTTTTTTTTTTATTTTTTTTAGCTTTGGATACTATGCCCTGCAGGTTACGTAAGAATGCACTGGTGTTGTGCCTCTTTTGGTTATACATTGATAAAGCAAGTGCACGCACTTTAACAATAATGGTTATTCATCTTGCAAGTAAGCATTTGTACACCCTTTCGCTCACTGGTCTACCCATTTTCCACCTGAGGCCAAGCAATGTTCTTGCTTTGTCTCGTGTAAGTAAATCATACAATATATTAAACATTGTTGCTCTGTTTTGTTTTTTAGGTTTGCAGGAGCTGGAGCTGCGCCTTGCAGATCATCACTTTGGACAGGCTGGGATGGGTGAACAGATATCGTGGGCTGATAATACCATGGCCTCCATGACAAGGGCACCCATGAGTAAACAGGAGGAGTATGTAATATTTATCATTCTATTATACAGTACATCAACATTTATAAAAAAAATTCTTGTTGGCCAAGCCATGGAACATTTTGCATTTTAGCCCATGGTTATCCGGGAAGCTAAGGACTTGCTAAGAATAGGTTTTGGATCTTTCTGTTGGCCACCTCCTTGAACATTAGTTTATATGATTGGATGTCTTTGGAGGGACAGTGGCTCTTTAAGAATAGGTTACCAATTTCATGATTTTGAGAAAGGTACTCAGAAGGTGTTGTGTACTACGAGTCTGCCCCACTTAGTTTTGTCACATCTCCTGGGTTTCCTCCTCATTTTTAGATCTACCCATAGCTCCTATAGGTGTTTGGTCCAACCCATTCCCTTAAATTGAATAAACCTGTTTTGTGTAAAATACACCTATTCTATCACTTTCTAATTGTGTTACCTTCCTACATTAAATACACTATTCAAGCATTTGCTTCTCAGAATTCACTTGTTCAGGTCTTGCATAGATCCATGGTTTTTGAAACGCTCACTTGTGTACTCACTTGTTTGGGTCCCTCATAAACTTCTGGACTTCTCAGGATTCTAACTTTAGGTCTTTACTAGATCTTTGACAAGCATCACTCCCTTGAATTAGGGTTCAGATAGCAAGTAGGACTCTAGCAGCAGAGTGGCCACCTAGTGCCAAGTTGCGGTGTTGGAGGGGAGGGGAGGGGGGGGGAGGGGAGGGAGGGAGGGAGGGAGGGAGGGAGAGAGAGAGGGAGAGAGGGAGAGAGGGAGATTAAAAAGGGTTGGAAAACGGCATATCTTGCCCTATGCTGACGTGGGATTTCCCTACCCTAAAGGAAGCTAAGGAAAGTCTGCGCCAGGAAGTCCAAAGAAAACGACCATCTGTGTCCAAATCGTACGCTTGCCCTCATCTTTAATATACTCACTGTGTGGGATTCTCATCATCAACAAATACATGTTCAGAGTAAAGGTTCTGAGCTTCTTCCAGTCCCAAAGTAAAATTATGAGCTTCTTCCAGTTCATGGCTTGCCAAGGGGGTTCCCTTCCCCAAGTCTCAAGGCCATTCACAATGCCAAGGGGTTCCCTTCCCATAGATTTCTGGTTCTGCTTCACAACATGATTTCTGGTGACACTTTCCAGCTTCTCTGGTTTGGCGATTGTTCACTAGTTTGTCAACTACAGTTCAAACTTCCTTTATGTTCAATCACAGATTTCTCGGCAAGTATTTTATATGGCTTTTCAATATGTGGGTGCTCTCGGTCTAGGCGCAGTTGTCGGACCACATTGTCCACCCATTACAGGTCATGCAACTGATACACCTTGCTTGCTTTACCATTGCTTGCTTGGCCACTATTTATTGCCACGTCATACACTTTTATGGCTCTTGCCAATCTTTGGTTTCTGAAAGCACAGAGTTCCAATGGCTCTTACCAATGCTTATTTCAGACTGTTTCCAATGGCTCTTGCCAATGCTTGATTCACACAGTTTCCAAATGGCTCTTGCCAATGCTTGTTTTCTTAAATCACATACTTCCGAATGGCTCTTGCCAATGTTTGTTGTCTTATTTTAGGTAATTCCTTTATAACGTTATTTTAACCAGAACCTCTTTAATTTATATCCGTATTCAAACATATTTTCTTTCACTCTCAACGCAGGTTAATTTGATCATCTTCTTGGTTTTCAGTAACACTTTTCTAGCATCAGCAAAGTTAGTTAAATAACTTGCTAGTACAATATCAAGTTAACAACACTTTTGTACCATTCTTATAGCTTTGGCAATGCTAGGTCATATCTTCCATGTTGGTATCTTGCACATTATACTCTCCCAACCTCTCCTTAGACAACACATAATGTTCTCTTAGCTTTTACGGAATAAGTGTACCACTCTTTCCTTCCTTTTACTTCCTAACAATGTTGGTATCAAAGATTCAGTCTTATTATAAAGGAACAGTTCGCTTGCAAGGTGTCTTTCTACAGCAAAGCCGTTTAACAATGTGTTGTCACTAAGTTGCTGTTCGCGTGCAAGTTTCTTTTCTCTTGCAAACGTGTTCAACAATGTCTCATTTACTCTTGTTCACGTGCAAGACCACTCAGTGTTTCTTATGTCAGTGAAACTCACCGCTGCTGGAGCTTGACATTTAGGTCTACGCAAACCTTCCTGCACTCTTCTTCTGGCTTTGGGGGTCTTCAGCCTGCCCGTGGACACTCTGGCGTTCCTGCACCGCCCAGAGGTAACGAGCACTCTTGATGGGGATCAATTGGATGTCTCTCTTTAGCCCCGCTTCCAGCTGTACCGATTCCGCATAACAGAGCTCACGCTCCAGCGCCACTCATGGGACCCGACCCACCCAGCACAGGAGTTAGCGTCTCAGCACGCCTTTTGTCCCAGAACGGTTTCTTAAAGCTCCCTTTTTGCCCGCTGCTTCCTCGCTAGCTCCTTTCCTCTGTTTTAGGTGGCAAAGCCTTTCATATGCGTTGGGAGTGTTAAGTGACCTCAGGTGTGGGTCATTAATTTCAATTGCCTGACTCTGGCCAAAGCTATTTGGTGGATTTGCCTGGTTGTTCCACCTGCACACCTGTTTAGTCCTTCTTCATCCCAGTACAAGAGTGGTGTATGCAGCTTTACAGATAAGGTGTCTATCGGACACATTTACTCCCTAAAAAGGCAAATACTCCCAAAAAAATACAAATCGGGAGTGAAAATACTCAAAAAATAGGAAATTGACTCGTAGGACCTTGTGCTCCTGCTTCCACCCACACAGCTCCATGGATATGTTTGGACCAGTAGTGCACATATTACCACAGGAAGAAACTACTATTATTACTGCCTGATTGAAAGACGTAAACGTCTATCTTGTTTAATGTGTATGAATAACTAGGTGCAAAGGAATATGTATTACAAATACATTTTTGCTCGCTTATAAAATGCTCCCATTGGGAATTGAATTACATTTTTACTCCCGAAAAATTCATTTTACTTCCAACTTTAAAAAATAAGAAATAAAATACTCCCACTTCAAAATCTTATCTGGAGCAGTGTGTGTGTTTGTGTGTGTGTGTATATATATATATATATATGAATGTCTATGGGAAAATGGGGGTCAGACCTACAATACCCTGTAAAAGTCTGGGGGATTGATGCAACATCTTGAAAGGGAAATGGGGGAAATACCGTGTCTCATCCAAGGGTGCCTCATTCCCACTCCCCAAGTCTCCTCCACCCAGATGATCCTCACTTGAAAATCCACCCCCAGGGTCAGGATCCAAAAGCGATGGCCTTTCCCTGGCCACCTGGGAGGAGGATATATTGGGAAAAGAAGTGAGGACACCACCAGATTCCTCACAATATCCATGCCCACCCTTCGGGTTCGAAGGAGTGACTAGGGTAGTTTCATGTTTTGGGCTTTTTCCCCTGGCTTTCCTAAATTGCCTCTTAACCAGGAATGTCTCTGTATTGGTTACTGCCAGGATTGCTTTTATCTGTCTAGTCCCTGGCTTTATAACTGAAGTACGGCATCAGTGCCATCTTGGATTCTTGTCCATAGCAGTCCCTCGCACCATCTGCCTTCCTCCAAGGCTTGGGGAGTGTACTGCAGCAACAATGCTTGGCCCTGCTGCTTTTGGTCACGCTGTATCCTATTTCTCCTCAGTGGGTAAGTCTGGGACATGCTCCCATTACAGTTTGCGAACTGTGTGGGTCCGTGAATGGATGCAGCACACTTAGTGGTAGTCCTCTGCTTTGTTGCACAAAGTGTTTTGGCTTGGCCTGAAAGGGTATAAAAGCCACATTACCAGGTGCTAGATGACATCAAGCATGCTCCTGGTGTGGGTAGCGTGCCGTGGAATCCTGTTACATCCACCCTTTGGAATGTGCACTGTGTAGCGGCCAGACCAACCCTGACCCGTAGCTCGCCGTTCTATGAAAGGATGGGGAGTTTTACCAACTCCTGCATGAATGCATGATGATACGTCTTCCCACTGATACAGATACAAAATGGTAAACAATAAAAGATTTTCCTGTTTTGTTAGATGAACTTGAGTTTTGTTATGATAGTACAATATTTTCAGTTTATATGACAGTTTTTGGTAGAGAAAATAAAAATATCCTTATTGTCCTTCAGAATTACTTTCTTTGTACTAGTTCTTTATTTTGTTTTATTTTGAGAGTTGGGCGCAATCTCCAGTGGTCATGCAGACCCTTTATTTCTAGTCTGTGCAGTAAATGCAGTGTACATTAAGCCCTCCACCCATCCAAATATGAAACCTTTTATTTGCTTGTGTATAATATCGGGGCAAGGAAAAATTTAAAATTCTATAATTTTCTATAAACTGCCCAGATCCTTTCCCCAACCCTAATTGTAGGTTCTATCCTCAGAGACGATGGTAATATTTCAGAGAGTGTACAGTTGGGAAATTAAATCTTTAGTATCTGTAAATTGCAGAATAAACACTTTGCCAATGTGTGGGCTTCCTAGACATAGTCTGGCTCAATGATGGATTAAGGTCCCAGTGACATACCTGGAGGTAACAGAACCTACCCACCTCGCCCCTTCCAAACTCTCATATTACTTTAAATTGTTTTAATCTTCCCAGCCATGAAAAGGTAGTCCACCTTGTAACACTTTTTTTTATAAACACACCAGGTGAATCCTGCGTCAAATACTCCTGGATTAAACTCGATACTGGCTGTTAAGAGTATAAATGGAAAGAGAGAAGATTGTTAGGTTCTATGTCTGTTTTTACGGTGGGCGTTTTTCTGCGTAATTCTTCCCGAAAAAAAGGTTTTTGAAATTTTCTTTACAATTATTTTTTGGGGTTGACTCCAAAGCCACCTGGCTTTTACTTATTTTTCTCTATTCCTGACCCTCTCACAACCCTTTACATGCCCTTTCCCACCCCCCCAAAAAAATGTAAAAACATTTTTTTTTCGTTCAGAAATTCCACTGAAAAACACCTTTCGGAAAAAACAGGTGTCGATGAAAGGACATCGTACCGATTGTTATGGTCACCAATCCAGTACCATAGCTCCATAATACGTATTGTGGTTTAAAATAATATCTTTTTTATTATACATTACAATTATTTGTACATTGACAGTTGAAATTAAGCACATTTCAGTTTACATCAAAAAAGGCAATCTGACAAGAGGCACATTCTGAATGTGACACAAGTTCATTGTAGATTCAGAATAGCTATGCTGAAGGGTTCGAAGACAGGATAATGCGATTGTGAAGAAGGGCTGTTTTCCTTCACAAGAGAACAGCATGGACCCCCTTTTGGTGTTGACAGCAGGATTTTTTGTTAGTAGGGTCATTGTTGATTTTGCCCAATCCACATTCCAAGGCCATATTCTTTCTTTTGTGCAGGAAAGACTTCAGAGTCAAACCATAAATTTGACTTGGGGTATGGTTGTTTTTTTCTGCCTGACTGGTGTCATGACTTTACGGTTTTCAAGAATTCTTTCTGCTTGGACCACAGTCTAAAATGAAGCTATTGAAAATATTTGCAAACAGGACTGGTGTCACTCTCTTTATTGGTTTCCCTATGATGGACTCTAGGGTTACACAACATGTACGTTTAGCTAGCTAAAATGAGTAAATGGTGATCAGACCATTAAACAAGAAAGGTTAGGATGTTCGATAAAGGAATGGGTGTAGAATATAAAATTGCATCCAAAAAATCTTGTCGTGTTTACAGCCAGCTATTCAAGTCAACAGTGTCAAATGACGCATTAGTGAAGGCCAGAGATTCTGTGTTCAAGGGAGCAGTACAACCAGACATTGAAGTAACCTTAAGACTAACATCTTATCCATCCCTCTAGAAATTAAGTGCAATAGGCAGGAGGACCGTACATTGTGATACAAGTAAGATTGTTATTGGGATCAATTTAGACAATTTAGGATTTATCAACATGGGATTTAAAGGAGAAAGTAGGATTATATTAATCACGGTGGTCAGGAGAGATGAGGGGAAGACCATGGTGTTTTGTTTTACACTTGCAGACCAGAAATGTGTACTCTTCTGGTAGCAAAGTCTCCACCAAGGAGAGCCAGAACTTCAATCTTTGTCTACAAATAGGTCATGTATGTTAACTGTCTGCTTTGTAACCTAGCAGGCATTCACGGTGGCAATTATCCAGTAAGGCCTGGTTGAGCGCAGTCTAGGGCAACAATCTTCAGCAATAGAGGGTAGAAGCTGCAGGAAAGAGTCTAGGAGGTGGTCCAGGCAGAGACCAGGCGGCTAAGGGGGAGAATGGGAGGGTGGGTGGAGGAGAATTGGAAGTGTCACCAAGGGATGCAGGAGAGATATGCCAGGGGGAGTTAGACGACAGGAAGGAGTGAGTCAAAGGTTATTAGATTCTTGTGACTAACCTGTGCCAAGATAGTATCATTCTTGTAGATATTAATGACAAATTTACAGACAGGCACTTTGAATGCTCCATCGTTTACCCACATTTATATGTGTTTAACCCACACGGGATAATGTATTACACATGAGAGGTTCCCAAGCATGGGGGTCATAGAGAAAAAAACTGGATGTCAGACAATTTCCTTAGAGGTAACGATAATAATGGAATCTGCAATAGGGAGGCATGTATAGCAAAACAGCACTGTTTAACAAAGTTTGAGATGATTTGGAGCAATTCACTGACAAGTTAATAATTAAGCAATAAGCCCAGATGGGCAGGGACATTATCGGACCAGGTGATGCCCCGAACATAGCAAGGGCTTTAACTTTATCCCAGGACATTACCTGCCCATCTGGGTTTATTGCTGTTAGTACCCCAGCACGTTGTACTGGAATACTAATATTTTTCTTTTTAAGTTCAAAAACTACATCTAGTCCCTTTTCCCTTTCCATGGTGGCCATTGCCACGACGGGGATGCACGGGGGAGCACTTGTGTTCCAGGCACTGGTGAGGGACAAGGCAGTGCCAGGTAAGTGTGGTGGGGGGACTGCATATGTGGAAAAATGGGGGTGGCACGTGGGGAAAGGGAGGGAGGGGCGCACTTACCTGATTCCCAGCGGGGAAGATGGCGACCTTCCGCAAATGAGAAGACTCAGAGCAGGAGTTTAATTATGTGTTAAAGCCCCTGTTCTGAGCCTCCTGATTGGCTAAGAGGCTGTCACCCCCAACACCCACCCCTCACCGGGTACAAACGGAGAAAGTAGGGAAGATCTTAGACATGGTAGTAGCCATGAGTGCAACCCGGAAGGATAGAATGTTGTGTGCTCATGAATGGCTTAAAAAATGAGTGAAGAAGGGCAGGTACAGAGAGGTTATTGGTGGAGAGGGACAGAAAGTGCAGAGTAAGTAAGGAGGATATTTCTAGGACAAAAAAGTAAATGAAAGGAGAGGAGTAGGAGCATTCCTATGACACTAAACTTAAATGAAAGGCATGAAACCCAGAGGAGAAGGAATGTGCAAGATGGAGAAGAGGAGGTGGAAGTGAAGGGCAGTGGGAAACTTGCACGAACACTGGGGATGAAATGGAAGGATGTACAAACAGAAGGGATGAACAGGTCGAGAAATATTGCTATCAAGGAGCAGACCGCCTGTGAAGGTGGAGAGACGGGAAGAGGTTGCCTTGAGGCCCATGGGCGATGGAGCGCTATACAAAAACAGAGATAGATAGATAGATAGATAGATAGATAGATAGATAGATAGATAGATAGATAGATAGATAGATAGATAGATAGATAGATAGATAGATAACAAGTTGGGCCAGCTAACCAAGCTTCCCTTGGTGAAAGAAAAGTTATTAGCACATGTAAATGGTTATTGACCTCCTCTCAGCCAATCAGATCAATATCTACTGGTATTGACTGCATTCTGAGCATTCTGTTTTCAGAAGCACACGGGGAAACAAAAATGTAATTTCCAGGCAAGATTTTGTTTTAACACGACACTTCCTTTCTTGGATGACCCTTTTAACTGCACCATGCTAATGAACAAACGAAAGAGAAAGAGAGACGCATTGGAAAATGCTTTCACTTTCTTATAGAAAAAACATTTACTTTTACAGGACACCACACGCATGCTTATGTTAAACCTGTTCGAGTTCAAACAAGTTGCAATTGGTATACTTAAACTGAAGACAACCATGTTATTTAAATACTACAAATTATTTGATTATTTTGTTTTCCAAAAGCAGATTCTCGGAGGCGGCCTCTTACGACGTGCAGTTCCTGCATACGTTGCGTAGAGGTGCGGCTTGAGACGGCTGGGTCCTTTCCTCGTACTGTGCGAACTGCGCCATCGGCTGGCTCGGCTGGCTCGGGCGGACTGGCTCTAGTGCTCTAGTGCTGGGAAACGGAGCGGAGTCGGGAGTCGGGAGTCGGGAGCTCGGAGGAGGACGGAGGCTTCTTGTGCACTCGTCGAAAGGAGAGCCGCCAGTGGTGACGGGTGTGCACACCCGATTCGTCGCCCGCCGCCCGATAGTGCGGCCCACACGGAACATAGAGGGCGCACTGGGTGTAGTGTGATCCGGCGACGAACCAAGCGAGATCTCCCCCCCCCGGGGGTAACTGGCCTTACGGCAAGAGGTACGGGGAGGGGTGTTGACGCCTGTGGGTGTAGCGCTGGGCGCTGGGCACACTCGCATAGACCTGACCAGGTCACTGGCTGAATAAGGTGCCCCCTCAAACTGCGCAGCGAGACTACCTCCCCATTGTAAGATTTTGTGAGTGGGGTGACAGTTCCTCTACGTGGATACTTTCCCTGGCGCAATTATCACAGTAACTGTGTTCCTTTACTGATAAAGATTGGTGGCATCAGAAGTTGAGCCTGGTAGAATTCCAACGTGACTGGAGACTGCGGGGACTTACCCTTTGATCCTGTAATCGGCCAATTCTACCTACTTGTGCCAGGTAGCCTACTCATCCCAGAGTGGATGGCTCCCCATAAAAAACCTGCTCCTTCCAAATATAACCTAAGGAAAAAGACACACGAACCAGACTTGGGTCCCATAATGGAAGAGTCTAAAGGCAGGAGAAATAAAGCCAAGAAGGGAACCCCCGTAGATCAAGGTAAGATAACGGGTTTTTTCCCCATAAATATACCGGCTGAAAATAATTCCACAACCCTCGAGACGCCCATGAATCAAGTGACCAATACCTCCAATTTGGACAGATCACTAAACTTTGAGGATATTGATAACAACTCCTTACTGGACTTATGCCTAACTATACAGAGAGGCATGACACCCCAGATTGTGGTGCACTCGGAGGATCTGGAGTCTCTCACACCGGAGAACCAGAGTGAAAACCATGGCAAACGACTTTCTCAAGCTGTAACAATGGAGAGGCTATCTACATCACCTAACCTAATTATTGATACCTCAACTGACAATGGAAGAGAGTCAGTCAGTAATATTCATCCGGTAGCCCAGGAAATTGCAGAACTACAAGCTTCCGTGGCTTCCTTACAGTTTGCATTAAAAATATTGCTGAAGATGTCGGGCCGCATACTGGCAAACACAAACACATTGATGAGCGACACTGAGCAAAGACGGAAGGAGGCCGAGGATGCGGAAGTCAATCTATCTGAAGCTATTATAATAGCAAACGAGATACACGAACAACAACTCCCTGACCCCCATACTGACATAACAGCTCAACCAGACATTCCAATGACCCGTAAGCAGCGGAGGTTGGCCAAGTCAGCGCTAGACAGGGCCAGAGTGAATACTCAAGAGCTCTTACCTTTTGAACTAGAGAAGCCTATTCCTCGCTCTAAAAAAGGGAAAAAAAGAGCAGCTCGAGCAAAGAAGCGAAGGGCTGCAGGAGATGGTTGTCTAACTAGTTGGTTGATTGCAGAGACAACTATAGCCCCAGATGGGGCCGAGGAACTCGAAAACTCAATAATTGAATCTATACTTGAAGACGATGGCACTCTAGAAAAGCCCCTGAAAACAGCACATGAGCTTGATTGTCTCCATAATACAAATTCTTCAGATTTGGCAAAAGAGTGTGATCCGAAGTGGGGGAATCGCACCTGTATTATTAGAAATTTATATCAATCTGGCACAAGCGCTTGGCTATCTCGCTCCGAATTTTAAAGAGACTATACTCGGTACCTCAACTGAGAGTTCTGCAATCGGAAGACTTTCAATTCCTTGAGCCCTTGTCAGGATCCCATCCCAAGGTATCAGCCCTGCATTGCAAATTTACATCGACTGCCCAACTATTAAGGACTTATAAAACAGAGCTGAAAACTGTTGACATTGAGTTAGATGCTGAAGTAAACTATAATGAGCCTAGTAGCTCTGAAATTGAAAATGTTGTTGATGGGCCCGTGGTCGCTTGCCCTATTATGCCATCAGGATCCAAGTTGGACAAAAATAATGTACAATCCATCCTGAAATGGTTGACGGAGGCATTGTCTAAGATGGTAGAGAATCATTGAAAATTATCGTTGGCTTCGTGGAATTGTAGGGGTTTTGCCCATCTTTTAAACAAGACAGGCCCTATAGCTCAATTATCTCATTACAACTGTATATGCTTACAAGAAACTTTTGCAATAAATCCCCTACTTCTAGATGGATATAAGGGCCACCAGGTATTTGCCAAACGAGGCGAAAGAGGTAGACCCTTTGGGGGGCTATGGATTGGGGTATCGAATAGCCTAAATTCAAGGAGGATTCTTGGGAGCCAAAATGACCAACTATTGGCTGTTGAAATAATTTACAATATTAAGAATACCACCGAGAAAGTCTTGGTGGTGTGCTTATATAATCCTCCGGGCGCTATGTGCAGAGAATCAATACAAGAAGGGTTACATGAGCTACTGGCCAGTTGGTTAACCATTGAAGGAAATAGTAATGTTTGTGTGGCTGGAGATTTTAACACCCATATGCTTGGGGGAGAGAGGAGCTTTGCTAATCCTAAGCTCCGTCCTAGATGTGTTATGGAGCATGATAAATTGGAGGATGAAGGACTTGATTGGGTACACTTCTTTAGTAGGTGGGAATTTGAGATGTTAAATGGACGCACCAAAAGTGATCATCCAGGTAAACATACTTGGAACAATGGAATTGCGAATAGCACTCTAGATTATATTTTCGTGTCTCCAAGTCTGTTGTTACTGATTGATGATATGATGGTAATGTCAAACATATGGAGTGATCATGCTGGTCTGGCGTGCTCATTTGACATCCTGGAGAATAATGATCGAGTGTGCACTACGGGAGATCTGAAAATCAACCATGCAGGGACCTGTATCCGCTGGTCGGATAAAAATATCTCTCGCGCTGAGGAAGCCCTACATAAGTATGGCTATCTCAGTGTCGAAGACTTTAAGAAAATGACCATAGATGGAGTGGAGGACTGGATATACCTGTTCTCCGATCAATATGCCGCAACTCCGGTTGGGACAATGCTCGGTGAGCAGGAGAAATGTCCTACCTATGACAAATTTATTCGAGATACTAAAAGAACTCTGAGGGCGGAACTAAGAAGAGCAAAGAAATCAAGTATGACCTGGGATATATACAACATTGTGTCCAAGGAAATAAAGATGAGATATAGGAGGGTGTGCAAAGCAAAAAGAAGCTCCGACAGAAATAGAGCTTGGCAAAAGCTAATACAGACTATCTGCTCCCGTAAAACTAGCAGTATATGGGCTCTTCTTAATGAAGCAAGAGGGAATAGGACACGACAATTAGTCCACCCTATTTCCAGTGTGGAATGGACTGCGTTTCTGGAAAAACGCAACACAACGATCAGAGTCGAGGAGATAATCCCTTTGGGTAACATACCAACGGACCCTGACATAGATATTTCCCATGATTCCATCCTCTCTATGATTAAACGGCTGAAGTCATCCAGGGCACCTGGTCCCGATGGGCTCCCTAATATTGTAATAAAAAGTAGCCCAATTTTTTGGGCCACCCTAATGAACGTATGGTTCTCCAAGATTTTGAGGACAGGGGCACTGCCGAGCTCGTGGCAATCAGCCATATTAATACCAATATTTAAAAAAGGCAATCGATTAGACCCTAATAATTATAGATTACTTTCCATGCTAGACAGTACAAGTAAAATATTTGCGTCACTCCTGCTGGAAAAATTACAGATATGGGTTGACCGGGCCAGAATCTTAAGTAAATTTCAATGTGGCTTTAGGCAAGATTACTCAACTAGCCATAACATTTTTGTCATGGACTACTTACGAACTAGAGCCTTGCAAAGCGGACAACCACCCCTCTATGCACTTTACATAGATTTTAAAGCGGCCTTTGATTCTATCCCCCGAGAAAAACTATGGCTGAAGTTACAAAATCTTGGCTGTCCAGATGATTTATTATACTATCTAAGATTGCTACATCAGAACACCAAGGTTAAATTGAAATTAGACCAAGCAGGTCATATGACGGAGGAAGTCACACAAAATAGAGGAGTCAAACAAGGTTGTGTGACCGCTCCCCTAGTATACAATCTGTATGTGCATGACATACCGGCATCTTTAGCCTTGGTAAAAAACTGTCCTCCCAATATCGGTAAAACCCCATGCTTGGTACTTGCATACGCTGATGATTTAGTGATCTTTGACCACACAATCAGTGGTATACGTCGCTCAGCCACAGCGCTCTGGGGATATTCGGCACAAAATGGACTTACAATTAATGTCGAAAAAACACATGTGATGAGATACACATGTAAAAGGTCCGCGCGTGTCTCTCTATGCATTGACAGAGTTGTAATTTCATATGTCCCTGAATATAAATATCTCGGGATTGAATTTGAACCCAGAGGTGACTACACGAATTGTAAACGCAATCGGAAAATAAGAGCTGCCCAAATTACTGCCTTATTTAAAAGTTTTACAATTAAACAGGGTGGTTACACATTATGGGGATCTAGACACCTCTATATACAGGTACTAGCGCCCATGATGGTATATGGATTGGAATCATTAATTAAGATGGATCTAAATTGGTTACAAATTATCGAGGGAAAATACTGGAGGAAGATACTAGGACTTCCGGCATGTATCCCTATGGCTCTTCTCAGACTCGAGTTGGGTCTGATATCATTAAAAGCACAGATATTAAAGAAAAGGGCCGGATTTTACTTAAAAATGGTGAATGGCGCGGGTAATGCCCTGCTAACGACATTTGCCCTGAACAATAATAATGAAAACACCCTCAGTGATTTCAAAAAACAAATGGAACAACTGCTCAAAGAAATTTGCTGGAATCATCGTGTAGGGACTTTTACGGAGGCTATGCAATCCTGTATGGGGAGACGAGTTGAGTTATGGGATTGGCTAGAGAACTATGAACATCTGCGCAAATTAAAAAGGTATAGGTTCATGGAAACTAGATTATATACATTCAAGAAACCACAGAAATACCTGATGATATGCCCGTCCCCAAGATTAAGGAGGTTTATACTTCTATTAAGAATGGAATATCTTCCAATTAAGATGACCACTGGTATTATGGAAAAGATACCCAGAGAACAACGCTATTGTCGCTTGTGTAAGAACCAGGAAGCTCTGGAGACGGCTAAACATGTACTAACCGAATGCCAGGGTATGATGGTTGACATAAAACTGCACTTAAGAATGTTTGTACATAATTGGGAGACTATTGGAGACATGTTGTTCTGGATTCATTGTGTAAACACCAACAGTATGCGTCTGCTAGCCGCACTCTATTCCATTTGGCTAAGAGTGGAAGATGAGCTGGGTATATCGATATGAGGAGAGCCAGCCATCGCGCTGGATAGAGCCATGGGATAATACAGACCAGTATATGCATTTTAACCGCTGACATGACAAGAAAGAATCAAAACCATGCCCATGTGTAATCATGATGTGTTATCTTATGAAGAATTTTTATTTAATTTTAATTTTATGTTTATGGTGTTTTGAATTTTGTATTGAAAGTGATTAAGATGTACATGTGTAAAGTTTGAATTTTTAAACTATATCACATTAAAGATATTATTATTATTATTAAATACTACAAAATAAAACCACGTTTAATTTACTAACTCAGTTAGTCTATTTACTTTACTGACTCCTAAAGCACTTTTTTTAAAAAACTTTAGCACAAAATCTCCAAATCATGAATTGCTACTAACACCATGTGCTAATAGCCTTATAGACATCGTGTGGGTCATTATTGCTTGGATAATGACCATTCCCCAATGTATGGCTCTGTGCTCCACCTCCACCACACATTGGTAGAGGGTCATTATACCGCAATAACAACCCCTCCCTCACTCTATATGGCTATAGTGGTAATACAAGAGCTGAATTCGAGCAGGATGAGTGCAGGGCAATGAGGTGTATTGAGCAATCAAACCACAGTGAAGAACAGAAAAGAAACCACTTGAGGTTTGAGGGAGTTTTCAGATGTGAGATTTTACACGGCATGTGAACTTGAAGTAGAGAGGGGTATTAAAGTATGGAGAGAGAGTCCAGAAGTCTGTGGCCAATCGCACAGTGGGCCAGGAATAGTGTTAAGACAATGACTCACCTGGTATAAACCTAAAGACAGATTTGGCTACAAAACGTAACAGATACAAAACCGCTGTCCGATTTGAACAAAAAAAAACATTTTTCATTAAGAACCACCAACACTACCAAAAATCAGAAGGAAATATTCGTCATTAAGAAACACTCCAATCCCATGCCCCCTCCTCTTCTACCGCCCCTTCTAAGATCCAGATCTCTATG
Organism: Ambystoma mexicanum; assembly: GCF_040938575.1. Classification (NCBI taxonomy): domain Eukaryota; kingdom Metazoa; phylum Chordata; class Amphibia; order Caudata; family Ambystomatidae; genus Ambystoma; species Ambystoma mexicanum. The sequence goes on along the minus strand of NC_090927.1, from coordinate 188,075,462 downwards.
ATGAACTGGTTTCCTTTTCTGTTATGACTGTAGATTTATATCAGTTTTTCTCTCCCCGATTCTCTCTATGACCCTCACCTCTTCACCTTCCGTTTCCCCATCATCCTTCTTGCCTCCCTCAATACTTATATCATATTATCTCTCTGAACAAATGTGAATCCCTTCTTGATCCCTGTCCCATCAGAATTTTACAACTTGTGCCTAAATTGTTGCCCCCGATATTATTCATACCCTCAATCACTTGGGTTCTGTTCCTTATGGCCTTAAAAGGGCAATCATCACTCCTATACCAAAAAAATAACCACCAATTGACACCCCTCCTGGTCTTCACTGAAACCTACTCCCTAATTTGGCCTCTTGGGGCTGGCATCTAACCAGGCAGCGGCACTGAGCCACATATTCACTGCTGTCCTCGATGACCTCAAGCTTAAAACTGACGTGGGTACTCTACCTATTCTTGTGCTCCTTGATCTCTCTGCACTTTGATATGGTCGACCATTCCATTCTGGTTTACCGGTTAAGTGGCAATTCCCGGCTTTATCAGTGGGACTGGAACTAATGGTGCTGGGGTTGCCATGGCCTCTTGTGATTGTGGTCTGCACGAGAATTGGCTGATGCAGGCTCTGTATTTTTTCTTAGCATTCTTAGCATTTCTAGCTGGTCAATGACTCGGATTCCTGAGGATATGTGACTCTTCTAAACTGCTGGAACGTGTCTTAAGTTTCGGATGTAGGTTTGTTTTCCTCACTGGAAAGGGGATTTTCCCAATCTTTTCTTAAAACACAGAACTGTTAAAATTATTGAATTTATTGTGTGTGTGTGTAAAAGGCAACATGCATTCACTCAAGCTTTCCGGAAATAGGGCAGGAATCGACCGGGAACGTAGTCTGGCTCATGGTTAAACCCCCTGAAAGAAAGAAAAAGCACAAAAAAGAGCAGCGTTAGATGCTACAAGAACTTCTCAACAAGGCTGCTGTATTATTGACTTATGGTGGGCTGATATACTTCAAATATGACAGCACTAGCACTTCTGAGGACTGATTTAATTCTAATAGTGCTGTATCAACATTTCTCAGAAGGGGTGCCATACTTTTTGTAATTGCACAGTACTTGCAATGTACTTGTGTGTAAAGGCTGGTTAGATCCCACTGGTTTGATGGGAACTTGAATAGGAATGATTCCCTCCATATTTTAAATTGTTTAACAAGATAGCAAGGTTCGTAGTCTCTTTGGTAGCATATTCAAACAGTGTTCACCTTTACCGTCAGTACTTGAACTTCTCAGAAAGGCTGCCATGACAATATTGGAACAGTTTCAGCATCACACTGCCAGATTTATCTCAATGGAATACTGCAGGTCCTTCTCAGGACTCCTATTACAGTGCCAGGTAACCGCATTACCCAAAGCAGCTGACACACTCTTTAATGGTATAGACAGTACCATTACATTTGAGTATATCTACTTTACCTTTCAAATGGTAGATTGCCAGCCGATTGCTATATTTGTTATGGGAACAATACCACTATTTTTCAGCAGAAAGTGCAGGATGTATTGGACAGTACCTTGCATACTATTCTGTACAGAGCAGAAGCATGTGTTACTGATGTCAGTAGAATGCAAAAAGACTGGCTTGGCATGGTCTCTTAACCTCGTGATGAATTATGATACACACTGTATATATTACGCGACGCTAGGATTGCTGACGAAGACTTCAGGCCATTATGTCAGTGCTGTTTACAACCTCATTCTCCCATGCCTGACAAGTGAACTAGATCATCCTGTTTATAAATCTCCCATATTCCATAATCCTTACATACACCAAAAGAGCCACTAACAAGGTGGACTGTCTCACATGTTATTGACCCTGACCCAGCTGTCTAAGTCTACCAGAGACATCCTCCTGCTGGAACATATAGCTCAACTGTGAATATAAGTACTTTAGAGACCTATGTCTAAGAAGCAGATCACAGGATACACATTCCATTGGAATAGCTCAGTTAGTTAATGTGACGTGTGTCTCTCTGCGTGGGCGCATGAACTAAGAGGCACAGGTTTACACTACCGATTTTCAATAGAGCTGCACTATTTTTAGTAGCACAGCACCAACACTTCTTACCAAGTGTACCTGGCATTCATTGGAAATGTAGTAATTTCGAAATGTAGTTTATGTACCCTCATTTTATTACCCCTTTATTTTTTTAGTGTACACCTTCTGTCTGCCTCAATGGATCTATTACTCTCCACCCCCTATATACACATGCACACTCCTGTTGGACTGTTATTAAATGACATTTTTCGTTTATAAGGGAGTTTCACTCATTGTTTTATTTCTACATGTATATATACTCAACACCCTCTTACCTTTAGTTTTCTAACATAACGTTGGTTTTGTTATACAATCGCGTTATGATAGATCGTATTATGTCATATCATCAAAGATGAAAAGCCCTGGTGTGATAAGGGCTGGTGGTGCTGTTTGGCTGTCGGGAATGAAAGGACTTGCTGAAACCTTTCCAACTTTAAACTGAACTTTCTCTGCATTTATCTCGGAGGCAGCAGCTGGAGCGTGCGGCTCCTTTAAAGATCAAAGAGCCCCTCCTGGTACAGCTGACTGAGCACGTCTGGAGCATGCTACATCATAAGGAGCAGCCCACAGCCCTTGCGGCGAAAAGCCCTGGTGTGATACGGGCTGGTGGTGCTGTTCGGTTGTTCGGGTTAGCCGGGGGGCGAACATTAGTACTTCATTCAAGGTCGAGAAAACAGACGGTCCATCGGCAGAACCCTATGGTAAAGGATACGAGCATGGAGGATGAAGGGCGTCCGCTCCGGAGCAGCAGGCTACGGGTGAAAGACCCAACGTTGCAGAGGTCTGCTTCAGCCTCGGACTGCGAGCCATCAGAACCAGGTAAGCGACCCCTCCAGTTCCCCACGTCACAACGTCCAAGGGGAATCGACACGAATGCAATAAAACTGCAAAAGATTCCAAACATTAGAAGGAAATCTACGAGTGGAATTGCAGTTACAAGAAAATATGCACAAGACTCAGAGACCCCAGGGTTACATAATCCATGTTTGCCTGACTCCTCTCTCATAGACTGACAAAGGCAATCCCCGTAGTAATCACGGAGGAGAAAGTTCCACACTTGCGTAACAGGTTGGCTTACAACAACGAACCTTCTGTGTATGACGCGAACTTTCTGCCTCAATTAACGAATACCATTGTCACCGGGCCAATGAACCCTTCATTAGGGATTAATGTATGTGACGCTGAATCAGACGCTATATCTTTGCAAGGAGGTGATGATGCCTGTCCTCACCAACAAAGTCCTACCAAGGACAACGTCAATATTCCAGCGACTCCTGATAAACAAGACAAAGGTGGGGGGGAGGGGAGGTATAGCCGACGCGAGGGGAAGCCCAGCTTGAGGCTTACCCCCCGCAAATTGAAGTCCATGCTGCTCAGGATTCTCTTGTTCTAGAGGATTTAACAGACCTGCCCTCTGTCCCCGGTATTTCCAGCCAACAAAATGGATAAGGACGAGTTGGTTACGTCTTCAACCAAAGTAATTGTCTTGGAAAAGCTCCCAGTTGACCAGAGTGAGGTCGTCGCCTGCGCACCCCTGGATATAAACATGAACCCGCCTAGAGGTTCAGACATGGAGAGCCCATTGAAAGAGAAAATTAAATCACCTACACCGACAAGTGAAGGAGGCATTTCTAACTCCGACAGGGCCGCCGGATGTAAGCAACCCTATGTGGAGTTTCAGGCTCAGCCTAAATCACAGGATCTGAGGGAAAGTGCAGTAAAAAGCAATTTACCTCCAAAAAAGCTACAGTTTAACAAGATTATGAAACTAGGGATTACAGGCAGATTCACAAACTGTAAAATAACTAACATTGTGAAACAACAGTTACGGACAAAAGAGTTTGAAATGTTCTTTAAAAAGAAATTTGACTCCTATTCTGAAAAACAAACGGAACTCTCCGACGCCGAAATTTTAGAAGTAGCAGAGGGTCCAACAAATCGAGACTATGAACAGCAAGGGCTCAGCACCCCTGTTAAGCAGGACCGTCATCAGGAGGCACTAGAACCATCAAATTTACCAAGTCGGGTTTGAGTCAACTTCAGCATCAAATCAATTAAGATGGCACATTACTCCTAAGGTTCCAATTAGGCAATTAAATCCATCTCCCGAGTGGGATACTCAAAGAAACATAACTCTGCAGGATGCTCCCCTTGAATGGAAAAGGCTTTCCTGTGGAGGGACACAAAAAAGAAAGGCTGTACATACAGTGTCCATTTCAACTAATAAAGGAGACAACACGGGCACTCATATGGAATTGGGAGCTGGGTTCAGGGTCCCCGATAAGGAATCAGTCCATCCGGCACCAAAGATGCCAATCACGAAATCACCACTAATGTTCGACAAGGGGATCATGGACAAAAGGAGACTGTAAATCACAGCATAACAACCTCAGAGTTTGAGTCTGTGTCAATCCACAAACAAACATAGACATTGTGACAGAACTTCTAATCAACAAGCTCATTGCGAGACAGGGCGCCAATATAGGCGCCTGAGTGAAATTCCACGCACACCAGCTAGAGAATCTCCTGCAAAGAAAATAGACCTGATGTCAATTATGTCAACAATCACCATCCCCCTTAACCCCTTCTGTAAATGATAGGAGGCATTGAATGAGGCACAGATGGACCATGCCACGCTGCTAGCTATTATGAGTACTAAATTAGCCTTCTTGGTAGGGTATATTACAGCAAATATAAGAGAAAAAAAGTTAACCTTCGCTCCTCTACCTCCAACTCACTCAGGGTCAGTCGTTTTTCTAAGAAACGAGCTGGGGGTAGATCGCTGTCTTCAGCTGGGGCCTCCCTCTGGAACAGCCTCCCTGCCACTCTTAAAACTTGAGGAGAACCATCTCCGGTTCCGGAAGCACCTCAAGACCTTCCTCTTTTCTTTTGCCTTCGCTCCCCCTCTCCCCTGCTGATCTGTTCTCTCTTGGTACCGTGCACCTGGCCACCCTCTGTCTTTTGGGCCCAGGTACCTGCTCATCCCTTGCACTGGGGTCTGTATCTGTACCATACAGCCCCCCCTTTTACTTCCTGCACTTATCGGACCTACCCTGTCTGCTGCCTTAAACCTAGCACTTGCAAATTGCTGGCTGCATTACCACTGTTTGTTGCCTTTATTATTTATTTATTGTTATTTATCTGTTTCTCCTCTGCTTCGCACTTTCCACCTCTCCCCCCCTTCCATGCACTTGCGCGTTCTCAATGTCACTGGGCCTAGTAAGATCGCTGTTTTGTTCTCCCCTGTTCCCCTCCCTTGCCTTGTCGCGCTCTGAAACACTTGTGTACGAGCGCGATAGAAATAAAATATCAATCAATCAAAAAACCTGCCCCGTGACCTCCGAACCTACAATACCGTCTACGGCCGTCACAGTTGATTTTTGAAGAACTGAGCAATTTATAGAAGGACCCGTCAAATCAACGATTTCAGGTCCGCCCAACGTTGATATTGGCCAAACGCATGGGGCCGCTAGTAGACAAATGCATGGCGACTCTACGGAGATCTCAAAAACAAGAAAGGAGGCGGGGGCTAAGAGTCCAACTGTAAATACCTCAAGAAGCATGGAGGCTTTTACCTATGCAGATTTTGGTGCCCCCGACCATCTGTCGGCATTGAGCTTAGCGACTAAAAAGGGCAGTAGTGATTCAGGACTAAAAGGACTCGCTGACATAAACGCGATTAAGAAGAAAGCGATGAGTAAACTCAAAGCATCCCAAAAAGAGACCCCACGAGTATCATTTGGGATTTTTTCCCAAAAAGCATTGACAATTGAATCATCCGCCTCAGGACCAACAAATATATTTAGTTTAAAAAATCAAGCAGGGACTTCAAAGACATTATTGAACAGTCGTCTAAAAAAAACTGGAATTGCACAAAAATAACAAATCTCCTTGGAAACTCAAGGGGTAAAGAGTCAGAACATAAATCAAGAGAGCGAAGGAGTGAATGAAGATCCAGCATCAGAATCTGATGACGAGTCTTTGTCAATTGATCTCATGAATATGAGTATTTACTCATTAGATGACTCGGACGCTGAATCGCCAGCAAACCAGCCATTAAAGAGAAAAATGGATGAAACGGAAGTAGAGAACGCTACTCAAGAGGCCCCAGCGAAGTTTCCTTTAATTGAAAGAACAATTGCTACTCCCAAGACTGTCGCAAAGGAGAGGGATTCCACAGAAGGGAATGGCCTAATTCAGGAGCGTGTCATAAAGTGCCCTAAACAACTTAAAGGGACGAATATAAAGCGTAAACCTAATCATAAGGAAAGTGACGATGACACTAAACGAAGAACGGGAACAGATCACGCTAAACAAATTAGGAGAAGATCCCCCTCAATCTGGGAGACAGTATCTACAAAACGAATGTGGAATTCAAGATCTGCCGTGAAACCCTCTGAGTCAAGTCGAAGGGAAAAAGGTTAGAGAGAGGATAATTGCAAAAGAAGGAAGGTTACAGAAGCCTAGTAATCATTCTGTGCCAATAGAAGTCTCCAAGAAAATTAACCAAGGCTCATCCAGATTGATTCCCCAACAAAACAGAACTTTTCTATTAGAGAGAATAAGACCTTTAAAGGATAATTTGATTTTAAACCGCTGCACAATTGCAACCCTCTTTAAGCAAATCTCATGCATCAGATCCCTGGTATCTAATGACCTTAAAGTGGTGGAACAAAACGTGCCTAGGGGCAATGACCGCTCTTTCCTTCATGTGGACTCGCCCATAATACAAAAAATCTTATTGGAAGCGAAGAACCATCGCTTTGACTTGGGCTTCAACCTGGCTGAAACCAATCCAGATGGCACATCAAAGGAGACTCAACTTTGCTGGTTGGTAACAGGAACAGCTTAAGATCTGAGAACTCACCTAAAGGTCTTACGGGCAAGAGGGCCGCTGAGGAACATCTAGGGGGCACTAAAGAGCAGTCCGATAGGTGTCAATCAGATCGACTCAGATCTTATCAACTCGGAGGAAATCCCCCGAAACATTCACAGGATGTAGAGAGAAAAAAAGATATAACTTCTCGCAGACCAGTAACCAAGAAGATCGTGTCTTAGGGGAGAGATCCCCGAGGGGAACAGTGCCAAGAGGCCCCTATAGAAGAACACACCGTTCACCACCACCGCAGCGGGAAGAAAGGATGAGGAAACGGGAGGCCCCCAGTAGGATGGGGGCTCACGCCGTGCCTCACCGACCAATTGGTCATGGAAAGCATTGGAGGAAAAGAGAAACCTTAGATGTTAGCCACCAGAGAGGAAGGAAAAGGTAGCCAGGATTGGTTTACTTTTGACTAAACCCCAAAGACCAGCGGATACAATACTTAAACTAGGCACCTGGAACACAAGAGGATTTAGCCACCTAACTTCTGACAATGGCGTTAACTTGGGAAGCTTTGACCTCTTGTGTTTCCAGGAAACCTAGCTTTGTACACAGCCGACCCTTGAGGGATACACCATCTCTCTCCTGTGCAAAAAAAAGGGCCAAAGGGGTGCCCACGATCGGGTGTGCTCACCGCAGTACGCAGAGGATGTGGCCTATCAATAAAGACTTGTTTACAAACTACGGAATTTATGTTAGCAACAGTCTTAGATTGGCAACAATCCAACTCTACTGAGGGGGTAGTTAAGATTGAACTAATTCTCCTGGTAAATACATACTGAAATCTGATTGCAATAACCACCAAATCCTTTCTAGAGAGTATGGTAATGTTAATAGAAGATGCACGCGACAACTTCGATATAAACCATGTGATAATTACCGGAGATCTGAATGTCCGTTGCCAGGAACCAATCGAACAGAAAAAAAGAAAACCTGTATCAATGGACGGAGAAGCCCGGGGTCATAAATGGGATTCCCTAATGAACATGATGGATCTCCACAACTTACATTGGTTGAAACCAAAGCAATCGTCGGATATCTGCACATGGGAAAACCTGGGGAGAGGGGTCAACATCGATCATACATACGTATCTAGAGAACTTTTTGCCCTGATTACAGCCTTCGAAATCCAGCGTACTGCTGACAGTGATCACAACCTACTTGTGATCACATGGAAATCGCCCCCCTACGTAAAACAAGTGATGTCTGGCAAAATCGAACTTAGCGGAAAGGGAGTACGACTTAAATTTACAAAGGAAGCTATTCTATCTCTTAAGTCAAGATACGTCAGACTCTCTACCCAGACGGAAGGGGAGACTGGTCCCCCAGTTGATTATCAACCATTGTTACAGGTTTATAAGAAATCCACGATCTCAGGGAAACCGAAATCGCAAGTTCATCTCCACGAATTCAACACACAATTAGTGGAGCAACGCAGGCTGGTAAGGAAAGCAAAAAGATTGGCCTCCAAATATAGGACCGCAGAATTATCAACACCTATTATCAACTGGGATAAAGACAGAAAGAGGGGTGAAGCAGGGGTGCCCTTTGGCCCCAGCACTTTACAACGCTTATACTAGCGATTACAAAGATCATGAAAGTAAAGTCAGAATGTTCCCCCCTCTCTTGGGCGAGGATAAAATCTTGAGAATCATATATGCAGAGGACATTATACTGATGGATATGACCATGATCGGCCTACAGCGACAGTTGTCAAATGTGCAGAATTATTTGAACCATAACAACCTAGAACTTAACAAGGCCAAAACCAAAATAATGTCCTTTGATAAACAAACAAGGAAAAAGGAAAAAAAGAAAATAAGGCTTGATGGGGATCTGTTGGAAAAGGTGGAACAATTTCGGTACCTGGGCGTGATAACCAGTAACAACGGAAAGGAAACACCTATGCAGGAACATCTCTATGAAAAGACCAAAGCTCTTATATCGCAAGCAAAAACAATCAATAAAAAATATGGTCGTTTCACACTGATTCCTACCATTCATTTTTACAAGGCAAAAGGTGGTCCCTAGTTTGACCTACGGGGTGGAAGCCATGCCATCGCTACCAGACAGCTTATGGCCCAAATTGGAAGGGCTCTTCTGGCGCCGTGGTTTGCATCTTCCAAACTCTACCCAGTGGCAGCTATCCGTAAGGAATTGAGCCTTACGTCATTAAAATCCACAGTAGCCAGAAATAAGTTGCTGCTCTACAGGACATTACTTCTACCGAATCCGCCGAAGATTCTGCCGCCGAAGATTCTGAAGGAGTTACGGAATTAACTAACTAAAGGACTATGTAGAGTATTATCAAGCTGGGGAGAAACCAATTGCGCTCTCCTGGCGGTAATAGGTAGTTCAGAGGATGAGCGGACAAGAAACCCCACCAAGGCGTGCAGGCGTTTGCTTCAGGCAGATTGGATTACAACCTTGGATGAAACGGCATAATTGAAACTGGTCTCATTTTTACCACACTTTCCGATCAAGCTAAATGAAGTAAGGACATACTTGGTAATTTTTCCTGATCGTTCAATCCGGCAGAGATTTTTCAGAATCAGGATGAATAACGAAATCCTGTCATCTAGAGGTCAATCAAGTATAAATCACTGCATATTCTGTAGCAAGAGAAAAGTGGTCGAAACTATCAAACAGCTTCTTCTCGAATGCCTAGGCACAAACCTGGCACGTACAGTACACCTGGGCCCCCTATTCCAAGACTTATGCTGTTTTGATCAAGAGGAATGGTAGGCCAGGTTAATGAGCGGGGGGAGTAAGTTAGATGGGTGGTGGCGACTTTTCACTTCTTTCGATCATCGGGCTTTGATGGGCAACAGGAGAAGCCCTGAGTCGAAGGGGTCGACCTAGAAGGGTTCAAGGCGACTACATACTATCCTTTGATTGAGACAATAGTGACAAAGCTTATTTATTTTATTTTTTTTAACAGTTGTTTTGGTCGTCGAAAAAAGATTGGAGACCTTTCAACTTAAAGTACATACAGAATTAAAAATGGTACAATAAATAGAATCAATGATTATTAACATATTAAAAGAAAGAGAGAAAAAAAAAGCTCACATTACACTTCAAAAATTACATAGGAACACAAATCTGCAATGGAAGTGCAGTTGAATTGAAGGTGAAATTGACAAACATGCACGCCACACACAAATAAGTAATCACCTTACCTTAAAGTGAAAAGGTCTACTTTGCTTTGTTGAACAAGGATGAGCTGACTTTTGAGTGGTCTAGGCACAGAAATGTAAAGAAGAAATAACGAAAGGACAAGTAATAAACCTTGTACATTTTGTAAAAATTGAAAATTAAATCAAATAAATAATAAAATAATTGTCATTATGTCATGCCACATATATTATGTGCAATGTCATGTTGCTTTGTTCAAGGCCAACAAGGACTGTGAAGCAGCAGGAAGGTGACATGTAGCACTCAACCCCTCCCCAAATAACATAACAAGTGTATTTGTACAGCGCACCTTCACCCCCACAGGTGTATCTTGGCGCTATAGACAGATAACAGATGTTTGTCACCCAAGTCAATGGTACTCATTTTATCAACCTTGAAAGGATGAAGTGATGAGCGGATCAGCTGGAATTCGAACCTGTGACAATGTGGTAAAGCATAAGCCCCTGCAGTGCATGCAAAACTCCTCTGAGCCACAGACTTGCCATTGATAAATATTGCACATTCGTGAAAATAAGATTAGGCAAACAGTGACATAGCTCAGTGTAGTCCTCCAAAAGCAGACTCTGCAACCCTTCTTGAACCTAGAAATACCCAGCTTCCCTCTTAACTGGATGCAGTCCAAACTGGCAAGGCTAGATTTGCAGCTTAATACCCAGAAGAGTCCAGCCTTTGACCAAAAGGAATCCAACCTTCCACACCACCATTACCATTCCCACAAAACTCTGAGCCTGGCCTGAAGAACTTCCAGGCATCCAGGCCCAGGGCCCTGCTCCCAGTGCAGATACAGGCCATTTAAGAGTAAATTGAATACTGAAGCGACATTGGGGAAAATGTTTGTGATTAGAAAGGCTTTCCAAGAAAGATATTTACATGTATTGGGAAAAATTAACTATGAGGACATATTTAGAACAAAACAAAATACCTAGAGGATTGAGAATATGTATTATATCAAATTCTACCCTCATCTTAAGAGTGTTGTACTTCCTCCCAGCTGTCCTGTCTATAGAACCTGGCCGTTCTTAGCCTTGTGAGGAGTTGGAAGAGTGTGTGTTCTTCAACTGCTTTGGGCATCACTTGAATACACTAGGCAGTGCAGGATGGCCTTAACTCCTGTGCTGTATGTGCCACAGAGCTTCCATATACAGGCATTACAATGGACAGTTACACCCATCTAGGGCGTTATCCTTACAGCTTGCTGTGGATTAGTTTAAAAACTTACTTCCAATTGAATTCACTTATACTGCATTCTAGTGGCTTATTTAGCAATTTGCTAGATAAAAGGGCAACACTTCACCCAAGACCAATCTGCTATTGCTCCGGGTGGGAGAGATCTTATTGTTCAATCCTTCCTTTTGTGTCCCCCCCCCCCAGTACTCTTTCTGCACACAGCCTATTCCTGGCTCATACACCTCTGTCAGCAATCTCAGCCCTCAGCAGCAGGGGATCTAATAATGATTATTTAGTTAGTAACCCCCATAGATATCAGGAACTCATGATCACAATTCAAGAGGATCACACAAGTTCTACCAGCCAATATGGGAAGCTCTTGGCCATTCTTCTGATTACATTTTATTTTGGTCAAAACATGGAAAACTATACATTCTCCAGCATTGGATCTTCCATGATTTCACATGCTCTTTGAATATTCTCCGTCGGCAGGCTGGGAATCCTCGGTAACATGAATGCAGTTTACCTTTAAACTTTTAAAGTGATTGTCATTGTAATGTTCTATTCGACTCATTTTGGGTCATACTGCCAACAGCCAATTAGACGGGTCCCTTTGGCTCCACCACTGGTGGCCATCTTCAGATTTTCTGCCGGGCATTTGTTGGGAGTCCTCGCGCAATCTCTCTTCAGATATTCAACAATTTTGTCTATTTTTTATTTGTTTTTTTCCATAATATCATCCGGTTTGGTGCTGTGTCGCTTTTCTCCAGCTGGTGTGAAGATTCGGCCCATTTTGTCATCTCTGGGGTTGCTGTACGTCTTCTATCCCATTTGAGTCATTCAAGAATCCGTGGACATCATGACAGACACTAGGAAGAAGAGCCTTTTCAAGGCCTGCTGGACTTGTCAACTTAAGAACGTGTACATTGAGGATCTTTATGAGCAATGTCTCTGCTGTCTGTACCTGGACCACGGCTTGAAGAACTATACCATCTGCCAGTCGTTCTCATCCAAAACCCACAAGGATCGCCACCGGAGGTTAGTGGCTTGGTTGGATGAAGGTGCTGGGGCCTCTGACTTTACCTCTGTCCGCAGTTATGCCTCTGCCAGGCACAGCAGACCCCTAAAGCATTCACCAAGGCATGGTCCTTCTCTACCTGAGCAATGCCCTGCTCAACATTCTCCAGTTACACCTGTCCCAGTGGACATACCTTCCAGGCCTCATCAAGCTCCTGCGCCCTCAGGCTCAATGGACGTGTCTATGGATATCTTGTCCATACTACAGACACTGGTTTCGGAGCTCCAGCAACGGCTCCAAGCTCCACTGTTGCTTTCTCCAGCACAGCCCAGTGTTTTTCTGGCAAAGGAAGGTTTGGTTCCTCCACCACCCTCCGGACCCCCTCCAGAGGCCTCACTTTTGCAACCAATCGCCCTCACAGATGCAGACACTGACAACTGTCTGACAGACAGATCACCACACACTAACTCTACAGACAAGTTTGAGGAGCTGGTGCCAGGTCGCTGTGATCCAGCAGATATACCTCTGAGATGTTCGCCTTCCGATGAGATTGGCACCTTTCATGCTCTCATGTCACGAGCAAAGCTTTTCAATCTTCTCCAAGAGGAGCAGAAAATGGAGGGATTCCTTTATCAAAGGAGGGCATCGGTCAGAAGGTCAATGGTTGCCGTTCCAGTGCTGGGAGATATTTGGAAAGGCGGCCTTCTAGTAATGAGGAATCTGTCCTCAGTGCCACCCAAGAAAGATCACTTTGAGAAAAAGTACAATATACCAGATTCAGCACCCAAATGCCTACGCACAAAAGCCTGCCCGGACTCAAGTTGTCTCTGCAGCCATCTGAAAGCCTCTGCCAATCCTTCAATCCCTTATATGGTACTTCCAGACAAGGAAGGCAAACAACTGGATGCTTTTTGCAAGAAGGTCAAATCTACACCAACTTCGACAATCAAAGCCGCAAACTCGTCAATTCTCTCATGCTACAACCGGGATGAGGCACACTTACACTGCTGCTTGAGGGGGAAGCAGCATCGGATCATCCCATCTCTATTGCTGTGGACATCACGGACACAGGATTCTGCCAGATGACTAACAGTGCAGTGTTACGCCGTCAAGGTTGGCTTAAGGCCACCAACTTCCAGCCGTAAGTCTAGTCCACGCTTATCGATATGCCTTTTGACAGCATCAATCTATTTGGAAAGAAGGTGAGACCCTGCAACAGCGTTGACAGTCCTTTCGCTCAGGAAAATCACATTTTTCCAAGGACTCCAGGGGATTATAAATCCTCCTACCATTCGCTGACGTCTGGCACCACTCAACAGTGTTAGAATGGAAGATATGTCTTACTGAGGAAACCAGCGACAATGCAGAGTTTCCTCCATAAATCAAGTGCCGAAGCAGGCCTGACCTGGTCCTGAGCCCACCCCCCCCCAATCAAAACACCACAATAGTGAAGGGTAGCTTGCCAACTTTGTTGCACAGTGGAAATCCATCACCACCGACCAATGGGTGCAATCCATGATTCAACAGGGCTATACCCCTCCATTCCTCCTGTCCCTGCTACTGCAAGAGGTACAATCCCTTCTACAAAAAGGGACAATTGAGGTTGTACCAGTGCGTCTGAGGGGCACCGGCATATACTCCAGATACTTTTTGGTGAAGAAAAAGTCTGGAGGTTGGAGACCCATACTAGACCCCAGAAGGCTCAACACATTCCTCGAGTCTCAAAGGTTTCACATGATCGCACTTCAACACATCTTGGCCCAGCTGAAAGAAGGGGATTTCCTCTCCTCTCTAGACCTAGAGGTTGCGTACTTCCATATCCCTATTGATTGGCAGCACAGGCGTTTCCTCCGATTCAAGGTTGCTGGAAAATACTACCAATTCAAGGCCCTACCGTTCGGGCTAAAATCAGCATCAGGGGTGTTCACCCATGCCTGGCTCCAGTAGCGGCCCACCTCTGGCGTTCAGGCATTCATGTTTGCCCGTATCTGGATGACTGGTTGGTGCATGCCTCTTCTCTTCGACTATCGACTCAACACACAAAGGAGACAATCCTATGTCTGACATCACTGGGGTTCTCAGTGAACTTTGTGAAGTCCTGCTTAAACCCTGCTCAGAACTCGCTGTTCTTGGGCTGAAACCTCAACACTCTTGTGTGTGTCGCCATGCATTCAGAGGAGATGGTGAATATTATCCTGAACAAGGTCCAGAAGCTGTCAGGCCTACTGATTGCTTCAGCCCACTCTCTGAATTCCCTCCTGGGAATGAAGTCCTCATGCATCCCATTGATCCCACACTGCAGACTCCTAATGAGACCACTTCAGGAGTTATAGGATGCCCGTTTGCAGTAGATATCAGTGTCTTAGGAGGGCAAACTTCACCTCACGCCCTCCTTTTGAAGCTCCATCCTATGGTGGATTTGTCGTCACAACCTCACTCAGGGAGCCCCCTTTGCCTTCCAGCACATAGTCATAGTTAACACGGGTGCCTCCCTTGAGGGATGGGGAGCTCACACAGGAGAATTCTGCGCCAGCTGCCTGTGGTTGCCTGAAGAAAAAGCCCTACATGTCAGTGTTCTGGAGGTGAGGGTGGGGATCTGGGCCCTGAAGTCCTTCAAGCCACAATTGCAGAGCTGGGTGGTTTGCATCTTCCTAGACAACATCACGATAGTGGATTCACTCAGCAGGGAACTCAGGTTCTGTCACGAATGGGAACTTCACCAAAGCCAGGTTTTTTTGTCAGAGTTGGGTCATCTGGAGTTTGACCTGTTCACTATGGCGATCAACAAGAAAAACACCAAGTTTGTGAGCAGGTTTCCACAAGGTGGAGAGTCTGAGGGACGCATTCTCATTCCCATGGGAGGACTTTTCCTTTAAGCTTTTCCCCCTGATCCCTCTGCTACCTCAAGTTCTCGGTATACTCAAACAGAACTTCTGCACGATGATCCTGGTGGCCCCGGCCTGACTTCAGCAAATTTGGTATTTAGACCTGCCTGTCGGTGGCTCCTTGTATCATGTTGCCCCCGCTCTCCGACCTTCTCTTCCGAGATGGTGGGTCCATCCTGATCACGATCCAGCGCCCCTCAACTTGACAGCCTGACTCCTACAGCCTGACTCCTGCAGCCCTAGAATTCAGGAAACACACCGCTATCTCCGGACTGCAGAAGCATCTTGGCCAGGGCAAGAGCGCCATCTACATTGTCCTGCTTCAGAATCTAATTAAAGTGCCTTGCAATATGGTATTCTCCTCAACACCTGGAACCGTTGCACATTCAGGCTGTGGACATCTTGCCATACCTCCTGTCTCTGGCAAATGCTGGTTTAACACGCTCTTCTATCAAGGTGCATTTAGCAGCCATTTCCTACTACATGTGTGACTCGGGTATGCCTTCACTTTGGTCTCACAGGTCAGAGAAGAATTCCTCAAAGGACTGTTTCACGCTTTTCCCCTGTCTGAGCTCTAGCTTGAGGACTCAACGTAATCCTCCCGAAGCTAATGGGCACAACTTTCAAGCCTTTACAGAGAGCCTATTTGAGGTTTTTCTCATGGAATAGGCATTCCTAGTTACCAATAGTTCAGCCAGCAGGTGGGAGAACTGCAAGCCTTGCTACTTTTTTTTTTATTTTATTTTTTTTATTTATTATTGAATATAGTTGAAATATACATCAACTTTTTCAATTTATACAAATTAGAAATTTAAGTATAAAGTCTAGATAAAACAAACAAACAAAAAATTATATCAATTCATATTATACAATCATCATCATTCTAGGTTCAAGGCCTGTAAAAAGTTAATAGTTGCAATTCTTATACTCATACATTCCGTAGCAGCCAAGGCGACCCATCTATTGTTTGGATCAAGTTGTGCAAAGTAAGCAAAATGATTAACAAAGTGCAATTTTCTTAAAGTGCTAAGTGCAGGACATTCTAGTATTAAGTGTTGTAGAGATTCTACAGTCATAGTATTATTACAGAACCGACACCAGACAAGATCAACAGCAATTTGTTTCCTTCTTGTTTTGACCTCCCGCGTGGGCCAAATATTGAACCTTAACCGCAGAATCGCAGATCTTAAAGCAGCAGATGGTGCTAAACATAAATAGGACGCAATGGTTTTATAGCGTTTTGGACCAAAGATTGTGGGATCAAAGTCTTTATAAGATAGGCACAAGGTTCTGGTGTCAATCCAGTCCATCATGTACACCTTCTTCTTCGCCAGCTCTGGATGAGCAATAAGCAGATTTAATGAAATATCGGCATGTACCATGATTGATAGGATTTTTGTAGTCCAGTATTTTGGAAACAATTCTGTAGAATTAATCAAATAACTTGATATGGTTGATAATGTAGAATGACCATATGTAGCTAGTAAACATTTGCGAAATAAAGCACATAAACGCCAGTTATATAGTGCACTTAGAGATATTAACCCCAATTCGTATCTTATTAACACTCCAGGAATGCATTGAGGTAAATTTAAGATTGCACGCCAAAACTTGGCTTCTAATAACTTCAGAAACCCCAGGGGTACAATTAGTGTTTCCAGACCATACAGGACAGTTGCTACCACATTCTGGTCCCAATAAGTAATGGCCGCTTTGATGGAAAATTTACCATATTTAGAAGTAATTACTCGTGTCTGACAGATTGCTGTGGATAACTTCTGCTTAATTTTATTCAGATGTAAGTCTGACGTTGGGGTACTCTCAAAGATCAAGCCCAAATAAACATAGTTTGGTACCGTTCTTAAGGGTATCCCATCAATCTGCCATTTCATTAAATGTTTGCGTGTACCTCTAGGAATATATGCAACAATTTGTGTTTTACTCGTGTTTACGATGAGCTCATTTTCTTTAAAATAGGAGCATAGGGCTAACAAAAGATTTTGTAAACCACTTGGGGTTTTTGATATTAACACAAGATCGTCTGCATACCACAATGCGCATATTTTTACATTGTTCAATTTAGGAGCATCAGTGATTACTTTATGAAAAATCCCCTGTACATCATTAATAAAAAAATTAAATAAAGCAGCTGCCAAAATGCATCCCTGTTTCAGCCCTCTAAACGTTCTAATAGGGGTTGAGAGGAGTCCCTCAGAATTTAACCTTACATAAACCTTGGTTTGTGAGTGGAGGGCAAAAATAATGTCAATAAGAGTAGATGGGCAATCCGCTTTCACTAGCTTGTCTATGAGTTTTGGTCTTGAGACCGAATCAAATGCAGAATGAAGATCTACAAACGCAAAATATCTGGCTTGCTTCTTATATATTGCTTGTTGTTTTATAGCATTTAAGGTAATCAAGTTAATACCCGTGCCCAGCCCTGATACAAATCCAGTCTGTGCTGGGTCACGTTGATTTACTTTGTTTGTCCAATCATTAAAATCTCTTAACACCATTCTACAGAACATTTTTCCCGGTACGTCCAATAATGTTATTGGACGGTAATTTTTCGGGTCAGTTCGATCACCCTTTTTATAGACTGGAATGATTACAGAAGAACGCCATGTTTGCGGAATATTTTTAGTTTGTAGTATATGGCGAAACATATTATTCAAGATTAAAGACCACTCTGTTATATTTTGTTTAAGCATTACATTGGTCAGCCCATCCAAACCTGCTGCTCTAGATGACGAGGAGGATTTAATGAAGGTTTGGATGGATATTTTTGTGAAATATAAAGACCAACTATTCACAACCTTACTATTGTAAATGTAATGGTTCATCATAGGATCATTATACAAGGATGAAAAATGCGTAACCCACATCGATTCAGGTACTCCGTTAAGTTGCACATGGGGTTGGGATGAGATGTTACATTTATTCAGGAGTTCCCATACTAGGGCTGAGTTTTTACCACGGCAAGCTGTTAAAAAGCATTCACTATCTTTTTGATATAAGGTAGCTCTCCTTGCTCGGACCCAATTTCGGTATTTCGAAGAAGCGGTTTTAACAGCTATATTTCGATCAATTAATGGTAATTTCTGAGAAATTCTGATCTCTTTTCTATAGGCTTTCTTTCTTTCACATAGCGCAAGATCAAAGCCATGGGCATGTTTTTTACCTGGTTTACTGTGAGCAGGAAGAAGATTCGCGAAGGTGCTGAGAATTTCTACATAAGAGCCAGGCCTAGATAAGCTTTGATTATCTAGAAGTGCATCGTTCAAAGCCAGTAATTTGTTAGAAGACCATTTAAATCGATTTCTGCCATTATTAATAGTTAGAGTATGCTTATAGTACACTGCAGTTTTCATAGGGTCACCACTTTCTACTGACCAATGTAAAGATAAAAGGTGATGATCACTAGATGTTTGTTTGATTATCTCAAATTTGCTAGTGTTCATGAATATAGAACTTGATACAAAAATGTAATCGATGGTAGATTTAGAGGGGCCTCTTTCCCAGGTATTCATAGGTGGAATATCACCTGTTATTGCACCATTTATCATCCTTAATCCATGATCTTGCATAAAGGTATTCCATCTTGCACCTTCTCGTATCCAATTCCTCCCATTAGAATAAAAACAGGAAAAGTTCAAATCACCCATTAACAATATTCCAGCAATGTTATCTTGATTTGAAATAAGCTCAAAAATACACGAAAGAGCATCATAAAAACTATCATCAGTGATGCCTACCGGATTTCTATATAGATTAATAAGAGCGAATGTCTGTGAGTTGAAGAGGATCTTAACTAGTTGGATGAATTTATTAGGTGTTTGCCAGGGGAGGATTTTCAATCCCTTGCTCACTTTCGCTGCTACTAGCAACCCAGCTGTAGGTCTACCTTTACCACCATGTGCTGCTGGCAATAAACTAATTTCATGATTGTCCCATGTTGGAGGATTAAGTAACCATGTTTCTTGTAGGGCCACAATATCATAACTATTCAAACCACTATCTAAATTCCACTGCAAATGGGAATAACCTCTAGTATTCCAACTAGCAAGTGAAAAAGTATTAGAGGAAACGGGTACTCGTGGTTACGACCAGGTATTGGTACCTGCATTGGGATCAGATGAAAGGTGATTAATGCAAACATTACAGACACATGTAGGTGCGGGTTTTATACCTCCAGAAGACTTATTTCCATAGGACTCATTAGATTGCTGACGTGCAGGGTCTTGGGCTAACAAAAAACCCAGATTAAATAACTCCATTCTGGCATTCCATATTGTATTACGTACAATACCAGATTTTATCCAGAGCCTAACGATGGAAAGGTTCTTATCACAAAGAAACTCCACTTGATCCACATCTGATGAGGAAATGGCTTCTAGTCCCTCTGTGTCTCCAAATATATTGAAGACACTAGCACGACATAAATCATATTTTGGGAAGGCCCCTTCGCGACATTTCAGGATCAGAGTATGATACTGATTAAGTTTCTTTGAAAATGCAGCACCATCGTCATTTACATAGGGTTTATTGCTGTCATTACGTGCATTTAACTGACACCTATTTCTATCTTTAGATTGATCTCGAAGGTGCTGCATGTGAGAGGAAGGAGGCATAGTTTCTGTACAATTTTCAGATCTATTTTTAAATACTCGAGCCTCATTTTGTGGGTTTTTACTGGCATTCAATGTATGAGAATGCTGTTCAAAGGAATGTGGAGTATCAGATAGCACTTCAGATCTTCTATTAAGCAGATATGAGTCAACTGCATTTCTCAATGCAGTTAAACGATCTTCTCCTTTCGGTATCTGTGCGCTCGGGAGGGATACCTTTGTCGCATCTGTCGGCTCAACCTCCTTTAGGGCCACTAATTTTGTATGTGCATTCGTGCATGTTTGTATTGCCGGTATATTCACAGGATTAGATGTTAAAAGAGAGACTAGCTCATTCAAGGGATCATAGTTAGGGGATGGTTTAATAACTTCTGATAAAATCCTGGGCGGGGAAGCAATGTGTGGGGGTGGAGGGATATCTTGCAAAGTTTTACCAACATGCGTATTGCCAGTTATATCAACAACCTCATTAATAGGTGTCTCAATGCCTATGACTGGCAAGGCAACAGGTTTATGAGGAAGAGGTGTGGTAGCATCTAACGGAAGAGATATCTGAGATGTTTTTTTTATCTCTGATAGAGCTTTTTTATTTCTTTGTATAAGTTTAGATGACAACAATTTAATTTTTCTCTTATTTAACAGAGAGCCTCCCACCTTCTGTGGATTTTGAATAGTGACCCCGTGTGATTGGGCTCGTATAGATTGACCCATAGTTCTCACGGGAGAGTCAACACTAATCCAAGATTCATTAGGTTTAGCTGTGTCCTCTTCCTCGACACATTCAATCGGCCGAATTATATTCGTAAACATTGGTAATGCCGGCGTAGTTATTAGCGGATCTTGCATCATCTTCTCTAGATGTGATATACGCTGAAGAATAGATGGTCCTGAATGTACATTTAAGCCTTGATCAATTGACCAGATGGATTCAAGCTGTACAATTCTTTGTTCCAATTTTACTAAGGATGACTCTTTGGTATATTTAAGAGAGGTGTCTTTCATCCAATCACTTATTTGATTTAATTTATCAGTTTGGGTAGCTAGCTTCTGATCTAAAGAATTAAAGAGCTTAAATAGAGTGGCCATAGTAGTATTAATAGCACCCAAAGTAACTTCTAATAAAATAGGGTTCGGAAAAGATTCGGTTGGTTGTCGTTTCTCATTAGGGATTTGGCAACGACGAGGAGTAGGTTGCAAAAAAGAGATTTCCTCTTCTTGTTTTGTTGATTCCATGGAACAAGCCTGTGCATAATCAGTCGTAATCGAGACTCTTGAACTTTCAAGATCTCTACAATCATGAGAAGTTTGTGAGCAAGCAGAAAGAGACTCATTATTAGAGGTATGTCCCACGTCTTCGATAATTACTGAAGCTAATGAAGCATTCTCCAATAATGAGATTTGACATTCGTTTGTTGTCACATTCGACTCTAAGGTTGTTTCTTCTAGAACAGCAGTGAAAATTCGCATAGGTTTGATAATTCTAATCGGCGAATGAGGTACAGTTAATAGAGTTTGATCTGATACAGAAGAGTTCAAAGGGAGAACAGAAACCTCATTGGTCGAGTTAGACGTTAACATAGGTATCGAATTATTCTTAACACCATTTGATAATAACAAATCTGCACAACTCGATACAGAGGTAGTAGACGCAGTTAAATTAGAACTCAATAAAACCTGTGGTTTGGATTTATAAAAATTGCGTATATCATTTGGGTTTTTATTAATTGGGGTTAAAATGATGTTTTTTTTTGATGTACGAGTTCGACTTTTGGTTTTTTCCTGTAACATGGATAGATTTTGATTAATAGGAGTTTGAGGAGGCATCACTAAATCTAGTGTGTTAGGTACAATGGATGATGTAATAGCCATAGAGTCTCTAGTTATCTCTCCTGGCATACCTGTACGTAAGGTGAACATGAGATAATCAAATACTTTCTTACTTAGGAAAAAACACTGTTTGAGATTCAGAATTATTGAATAACAACTTTAAATGTTAATAGCCTTGATATCTAAAATACGAATCCTGAGATCCTCAAAGTTATTGGTTCTTGAGTATGGGCTGAGTGATATCGCTAGTTGCGTACAGTACCTCTGGTGGACACTTCACTTTTCGGACCATCCGCCGAACAGCCGCACAACAGCCGATGGACTTGACGCCACAGGGCTTATCGCCGCAAGGGTGGCTCGCAGCTGCTTTTAAAGCTGAAGGCAGTCACGTGAGGCGTCACGTGTCCCACGCAGCTCCGCCTCCTCCAGGAAGCGGCTATCGAGTAAAATATTGGCAAGAGCAACGGCTCGCAGTGCCAATGAAAGCAGGCTGCAGGGGTCCTCTCAGCTCGACACACGGAAACACAAAAGCAGTCCTTTGCTTTTAAACTTCGTACCTTGCTACTTGACTTTTTATCAGTCTAAGATGGTCCTTTATACGGACCCCTCCTTCTTGGCCAAGGTTCCTTCTGCATTCCACCTTAATGAACCCTTGATTCTGCCAGTGTTCTTTGGCTCTCCGTCTCCGGCAGAGCAATCCTTACATTCCCTGGAAGTCGCCCGAACCCGCAAATTCTGTGGCTCGCAACTAAAGAGTTCCAAAAGTCACCATAATTGTTTGTTGCCTTTAGACCTGTTGTCAAGGGCAATGCCCTCTCGGAGTCTTCCATTGTGAGATGGCTATCTGCCTGCATTTCCCACTACCGTCATGTGGCCACCAGACCCCTTAGAGGAAGACCAAGAGCACACTCGACAAGGACCATGACTTCTACTACAGCATTCCTGTCCAGTGTTCCTCTGCTCGACATCTGCAGGGCAGCCATGTGGAGGTCTGTCCATACCTTCACATGGTTCTACTGCATAAATAGGGTTTCCAGGGAAGGTGAGTGTTCCAGGGGTGAGTTGGTTGCGTCTGTTGAGCTGTGCCACCACACGTTTTGGTTGGGAATAATCTTAGTCAAAGAGCATGTGAATCCATGAAAGATCTAAAGCTTGAGAAGGAATAAGTTACCTGCAACTCCTGTTCTCCAGCATTGGTATCTTTTATGGATTCACATGTGACCCTCCCTCCAACCTCTCTCTGGCTCTTTTTGGCTCATACTGCCACATTATGTGCGCTGCCAAATCTGAAGATGGACCAATGGGGACCTGTCATATTGGCTGTGGGCAGTATGACCCAAAATTACTCAAATAGAGCACTAAATAGACAAGTAGTTTAAACTAAAGGTAAACTGCTTTAATGTTACAGAGGATTCCGATCCTGACGACACAGAATATTCAAACAGCGTGTGAATCCATGAAAGATACCAATGCTGGGGAACAGGTGTCATAGGTAAGTAACTTATTCCTTTTTCCCCAGGGTCACTATTACTCAAACATGTTTTCATCGGCCTACATGTTGTGTTTTACGTCTGGAAATTCTTGCCTCCCTGACTTTACCCACTATTGCCCATTCCTGCTCTCCTTGGCCCCATTTCCTTTCCACCCCACAGACTGCCGCCCTACACAGAGTCACAATTCACCTCTTCACTGACGTAGTTCAGCTCTTTCAGACTACTATGGGGGTGATGGGCACAGTGTAAAAGACAAATAGCATACTCTAGTTCACTTTCTAGGTATTTGTAAATGCTGCTTCAGAGTGCTGCACAGAAAAACTCTCTGAAAAGTTGCAATATGTTTCATGGGGCAATATGAGCTGCTGTTCTTTTGATGGGATAGTAGTACCATCACCTTTCAGCAGGGCTACTTAATATTAATGGGAGAGTGCTGGCACTGCTGTACTTACAAAAAATACAGTACAGTACGTTTAGCAAGGCATTATCCACCTCTTAAAATAACTGCTTCATTTTATTATTAACAGTCGAAGTACTTCTCAACAGGGCTGCTGTACCTTATATATGACGGTACCTTGCAGCGGCCATTTAGCAGATGGGCATGGGGGCTGGACTCTCCTCTCAAACAGTCTCGGGGGGGATAGCTCAGGGGCAACGTGCTCGCCTTGGAAGCAAGACAACACGGAGCAATGCAGGTTCGATCCCCAGGTCCGCGCTTAGAAACCTCTGGGTATTAAGCTCGTTATAAATAACCTATCATAAGGCCTCATCATCATAACATTTTAGTGGATGTGGTGGACAATTATGATATGCACACCATACCTTTTGCAACTTTTCCCATATCCGACATTTCACCGTCCCTGTAGCCTTACAGCACATGCCCACTGGTATCATGGGGCTGCGCACATGGTGATTGATCTCGATGGACCCAAGATAAACAATCCAGACTGGTTTTCTTTAAGGTATTACATTCTTGCATATTAAAGAACATTATGGCATTATGGAGCAGCACTCGCCTGTCCCTCCTATCCATCTCATCTCCTCTTTTACCTCAGCAGCCTTTCTTGTAGCCCCCTTGGATGCGTCCCCTATGGACATCCCTCCATTGATGCCTACCTAGGGTTGCACCTTATAAATCCCATACATTCATTCCAGGCACGCTGGCATGACGAGCATCCTCTTATTGACAACTTCCTTGAAAATCTGACCAATGAGAATTTGGATAAGATTCGATTCTGATTCGATTTAATTTCTGTCACCTGAAGTTGGATGGGTTTTCATAATGATGATGCCTTTCCTATCTGTTCGCCAAAGTACTTAAACCTGGTGTGATGTGTGCTGCCATGCAATGTCTAATTGGCAGTTTCCTTGTGGGGTCATGGAATGGTTGATCATGCTCTTCTTCAGTCATATGGTGAACACATGTGTCTTCTGTGCCGCCAGTGTTTTTAATGGGCATGTTTTTGTGATGGGCACAGACCTAATTTGCTGCTATGGTAAAATGATCCTGTGTTCTGTGATCGACTTGGCCTTGGAATGTCTGATATCTTGATAACTGCTTGTGAAACGTATATACATTGTACTGTAGAATAGGAAGTCAGGCACATTTCCTTCAGAAAGATCTTGGGGAAGGACACCCTTTCCAAAAAACCATGAGGTCAAGATGGAAGGACGAACACCAGACTAATTTGCACAGTGAAATTTGGTGTGGGGATTTAGGCCTCACTAATTTTAAAGGTCATTAGCCATCACTAATTACGTCCATATCCTGTCTGCCCTGAAACCAGTTTAAGGATTGACTCTTACCAAACGTAGATGCTTGCTTGGTCAGTTCTCCGGCTTTAGTTTCTCTTGATTTACTGGGCACCAGAGTCTTTGTCTCGTGGGGTTTAGTTCACGTACAATACACGCTGATCCAGAAGCACTGGGACTGCTGTGGGGGACACCACTGGCCAGCACCCCCACTCTGGAAATTGTCCCACTGGACTGGCATTGTTTCCTCTGTAACCGTCTTCAGGCGGGCTCCCTTCTCCCAGTCACTTCTTGCTTGTTCCTCATCATCAGGGCGAGTTCAAGCTTTCTACCACACGCCTCCATACCTGCATGCCAACAGTGTCCAACTAGGTGCCCTCCAACTCCCGCACATTGAATTCCGATGAAACGGAGGGCATGGTAGTTGGTGGCAGCCTCTCCATCGGACCTCCTAGGTCTGGCCCTCCACTCTCCCTCCTTGCCACCACCGGTCATCCCTGACCGCAACCTCAGGTTTTGCATTGACCAAGATCTTTCTCTCCGCCCTCAGTTCAGCGCTGTTACTTCTTCCTCTTTCGATCAGCTATGCCACCTGCGTGAGTTTCCTCCATTCCTTTACCGTCTCTGATCGAATCTGTGCAGTATGAGCCCTGACGCAATCTCACTTAACCTATGGGCACATACTCTATTTGGGACTCCCTGGGTATCCTCTCACTCGTCTCCAGCTGAATGAGAACGCAGCTGCTCGTCTGCTCATTGGCCGTAAGAGTTTGGCGCAGGGATGTCATTTCACCAAAATACCAGGGGTAGCGGAAGTGACATACCACGACCCTTGACCCCGGATGACATCACACTAAGTGATGTCACCCCACCCCAAAGTGATATCGGGGGTAGCAATGGAACACAACCTTTCACCCGTTGACAAAACAGAAAGTGGCATCAAATAACATTTTACACTACGAAAAATATGGTTACAATATCACTATATCACTATAATGTGATGTACATTTCATACAAGAATGGATCGCCATATGTACCGTTAAGATCTGTGTTTATAAACCCATATTACCAAATTACTGTGAATGCAAGCAGACGTCCATGACGAAATAATAATGATGTGTTATTATATAGCACTTATGCTTAAGCGCTTTATATAGAAAAAATATACACCCAATATCACCGAACCTGTGTTGGTACTCATTTATCGACCTCAGAAGGATGAAAGGCTGAGTTGAGGCGTTTACGAACAGCCTAATTCAGTGACTCCCCCACTGAAGTGTGCCTCAAATAAACCTTTAATGAGTCTAGCAATTATTGTATAGAATTCCAGAAAGACACACTATTTAGTATTCCTATTCTTTCATATTTAAGATCAGTGCTGAAAGTGTTAGACTTGTGGCACTCCTGTTATTTTTCTATTTTTTTTAAGGGGCCTGAACAAGGAAGCCTGCCACTCCAGAACTAAAGAGCCACATGGTGCTGGCCACAGCTCAGGAGCTTGCATTACAAAAAAAAAACCTAAATGACGTCCCTGGTTTGGCCATATCTCGCCCGCCCTCGGCAAACTTCATGCACCGTTGTTTCTACTACCCTTTCCCTCCTGCCTCACTCTTTGCCTTGTGAAATACTCACCCACTCCCATATTCTTCACTCTCCCCATAGGCTACCACACAATGTCCCCCGCTTGCTCATCTCTCAAAGCGGTAGTAGATCTGTTTCTTGTATGGCCCCCTTGGTACGGAATCCCCTTTCTTTTAAATTTCACTCCATTCGCAGCCACTTTTTATGCAACACCAAAAAAACATTCATTTTTTGTTAGATCTAAGTTTCTGTTGGCTCTCTTACCTGCAATGTGCCTTAGCGCACCAAGATACTGCTCGGGTGGTGTACATGCGCTTTAGCAATAGAATAACGTAACGTTATCTTCAAGATGGCCAGCATTGCTTACCGTTCCTCGCCATCCAGTGCCTTGGTGAGCTGTTCTGCCTTCCCGACAGAGAAACCATACAAGGTCCCGAGATTCAAAGCAAAGGACTGCAAAAAGGAGAACAACACAAATCAAGCTTTATCCTGCTATGCCCCGAGAACCTGAAATGACATGCCCGCTGAAACCAGACTGCCAAAGGAAATAAAGACTATTCCTTAAACATTACCTGAATGACCATTAACTGGGCGGCCTAGTGGCGGCTTTCCTCACTGTCAATTTGTTTTTCTTATCGTCCATTGCTGGGTATTCAAACCCGATCCCTGTTTCATTCAATAGCCTGCTTGACACACAGGCTTTATGTGTCAAGCATTCTATTGAATGAAAGAAAAGTAATCCGGCATCTCCCAAGTAGCACAGTGCGATGTCGCACTGACTTGTCCTCGGCAGGGATTGGGTTAGAATTCACAGCATGCTGACAAGCCAGTTTTGCATTGCACTGTGTTGTTTCATAGGTACTTAATTTCTTTCGTTTCATTCAATCGCCTACGAGCTTCAGTGTCAAGCAGTTTTAAATGAAAGAAATACAGCACCTATGAAATGGCACCGTGCTATTTTGTAGGTGCTGGAATCTTTTTGTTTCATTAAAAAGACTGTTTGAAACATGAAGCCAAAGGAGATTCCAGCAACTCTGAAAAAGCACAGTGGCTGTGACACTGGCTTGATATCGGCAGGAGTGGGTTTGAATCCCCAGACTGGGCAAAAAAAGAGTTTTTCCTTGCTGGTGGAGAGGGGTCACTTTAGAAAATGGGCGTGGCAGACTTGAAGGCTCCGCCCCCTCTGTTCTACCCCAAAGGTCGTCTGGCTTTGGGCCCAAGTATCAAATGGTAGCAGCACAGCATTACACATGAAGGGGAGACAGATCAGAGGGGCCAGTGAATCAGCAGAAGCTGATCCCATGCTCCTACTATATGGAGTTCCCCAAGGAGCTTGTGTGCCACCATGTTTTTATAACATCTTCATGATCCCCTTTTTCCAGATGCTGGAAGAAGAGGGGATCATATTTGTGAATTACGCAGATGACACACAATGCGCCATACCTATTTCGGGATCATATCAAGAAGATGAAGCCCTTATCAACAATATATACCTGAAAATTCAGGTTTGGATGGTATCCAATGGGCTTGCGCTGAATAGTGCTAAAACGGAGCTTATGCTGGTAGGCTCCCCCGGTAAATTAGAAAAATTGGATGCCAATTTTAAGTTCTTCACAGTGGAGAACTGTGTTATCCAGGTTGTACCCAAGGTTAAAACCTTGGGCGTTTATCTGGATAAACACATGAATATGAAGGCCCAAGTGAACAATCTTGTATCATCTTCATCCTATTTCATCAAACTCTTTCACCACCTTCGACCGTTGATCTCGGAGAAAAATGCAGAAACTCGGGCTAGAGCCATTATTGGCTCAAAATTGGATTATGGCTGCAGTCTCCTAGTAGGTATTCTGAAAGTAGAGATCCGACGTCTCCAGGTGATTCAGAATGGGGCGGTGGTAAAGGGCTTAGGTAAAAGGGACCATGTCTCCGAGGCTCGTAGGAGCCTTCATTGGCTGCCGATTGCTGCAAGAGTCCTGTTTAGGCTTCTTCTTACAACACACAAATGCATTATGGGTCAAATGGCTTTGTATCTGAAGGAGGTAATTGTTCTAAAAGACAATGTGAGGACTTTAAGATCTGATCACACTAATATTCTTAGAGTCCCTTGGAGTAACTCTAGCAAAGCAAGAATGGGCTTGTTTCAAGTAGCGGCTCCCATTGCATGGAATGCCTTGTCGCCCACCCTCCGAACAATGGCATCAACAGAACACTTCAAGAAACTGTTGAAGGCATTGCTTTTCGCGTAAAATCTTGGGTTCATTTGCTATCTCATCTTATCTGTGATTGCTTTTTGTCCTGTCTCTGTTTGTGAGTCTGCGCCCATCAGCCTACGGAGACCACGTGTGCATTGTTACAAATAGGGTGGCCAACTGTCCCAGAATTCGCGGGTTTGTCCCGTAATTGCTGATGGCGTCCCGCCGTCTGCCTAATGGCTCTGCGGGACGCGGGTTGTCCCGCGGCCGCGGGATGTCATGAATTTCTCTTTATGAGCACAATCAGACATGCTGGGAGCGGCCGCTGCAGGGCATGTAGTGCAGCGGCCGCTCCCAGCATGTCTGATTGTGCTCATAAAGAGCAAATCATGACATGCCACGGGAAATGTATGTATATGACACCCTCCCCAATAGGAGCGGGTCATATAAATACATTTCCCGCGAATGGGAGTGCAACTAGTACTTTTGTATTTAATTGCAGCCGCAGCTGCCTACGTGACAGGCCTGCTGTGCAGAAGCACTAGAAGTGTATTGCCTGGAGTCCCGCTTTAATGGGAGGTGATCCATCTCCCATTAAAGTGGGACTGCAGGTGACTCGCTTATAGTGCATATGGGCAGCAGGTCTGTCAGGTAGGCAGCTGCGGGGGGGATTGCATTGATTGGATGGGGTAGGGGGCAGGTGGAGCTGAGGATGCGATTTTTTGGCAGCCTAGCTGGCCAGTGGCAAGAAGTTTGCTTGAGCCTGAGGGGAGAAGAGGAATAGTCATATGTAAACAAAAGTATCCATATGTTGCTGCAAACAAATGGCGCTGTATAAAATCTTGCACGCGTGCGTGCTTCAAACCATTTTTGAGCCTCAGTGCGTAAAAAGTGTCCTGCGAAGCCATTTTGAAAAGTTGGCCACCCTAGTTACAAATGGTTTAACATAACATAACATAACATAGGCGCACACACAATTACACATTAACTCACTCATTTAAACATCCCATTTACCATACACTCGCTCATTTACATGCACACCCAGCCCCCATACATCATATACTAATTCACACAAACTCATTGACACATACATTACATAAACACTACTTGATCACATGTATACACAATGAGCTAATATGCACTGCTAGTTTCAGGAAAGGCTTTCCTCACGTCTCTGCCTAACAAAAAGCAAGTGTGCACATCAGCCCCTTCCCCTCAGATGTGAAAGAACATGCTTTTTGTTAGTCAGAGAGGTGAGGGAAGTCTTTCTTGAAATCAGCAGCTTTAAAGTGTTGCTGCGTTTGTGCAAATCATTTTTCTGCACTAACACACAGTGCTGGCTAATGGGCCGGCTGTCGCCGGATCTGAGATCCGGCATCAGATCTCTAGCCGGATTTTGGGATCCGGCTTGCCTCTGCCCCATCCCTGCACAGTGCGCTCACACGTGATATAACCTGCTCTATGTGAACGCACTTTGCACACAGAACTGTGTGCACAGTGCGCTCGCACAGAGCAGATTAGATCACCGAGGCCCAGTGGCATACAGAGGGGGAGCAGCTGTGGGACATTTGTCAGTGGGACACTTCTCCCGTTGGGCACCTCAATCAGAGTGCCCCACGGGAAAGGTATCCCGCTGGAAGGGCAATGTGTGCTGAGCAATTCCTGCTCAGCACGCTCCTTGTCCTGGCAGCAGGACACCCTTGCCCTTTGCGAACGGGAGAGGTGTTACACTTCCAGGACAATGTCGCAAGAAGATCCAGATAGCAGAGTCGTTGTCACGCTTCTCTGTGTAAACAGAACATTAGAATGGGAGCCACTAGGCACCTATGGGAGGGAGGGGGGACTGTTACCAGGGACTTTTGTGTTTAGAAATGGGAATGGGAGAGAGTGATGTGTGCATAATGTTGCATGCTTTAGGAAATAATGACTATGGCTTTAAAACCCAAGGTGCGTTTGTTAGGCTCACTTTTAATGCAGGAGGGTGGGGGAGGAGAATAAAACTAATGCCATACGCCTATTGCTCAACTTATTTCTATGACAATGTGTATAGTGGATAGTTAGTTTACTATGGAAGGCTAGTTTATTGTGTAATGTGGTTTGCTTCTAAGGCATTGCTATAAAGTTGTATTTCAGCACATGAAATGCAAAGCAAAACCGTATATCAACTAAACCTGGGAAGATGTGTTCAGTTGCTCAAATTGTCCACATCCTGGTTTTACCAAAGTGTGTGATCCTTGGCAAATCATTTAATCGCACTGGGTCTTATCTGCAGCTCTGTAAGTGATTCTGATTAACTTCGTAGCTTATATTAATAGTTCATGCTATTATTAAAAAAAAGCCTACTGACTATAGAGTTGCTCCATATATGATAGTTAAATTTAGATAATTTGCACCACAAAGTTATTTGCCACTTGGCTTACTTATGGGAACTTATTCTAAAGTAATTTCTATGGTGCTTCCAAGTATCAATGCTGATACTTCTTGCAATGTTCTTTTCTGTGAGCTTTGCATGTATTTTGCCTCACAGGGCCTGCACAGAGCCCTCTATAGAAGAGTTTCCTGAATCTGTAATGATCCTGCAGTTTTTTATTTTTGTTATTTGTTAAAATGCAATCTGCCATTAATGTTACCAAAAAAGTAGATTGAGGCGTAGGTGGCCGCTCTGGGGTTGCGAATGGGACCGCATGGAATTGCGCGCACTGCATTTGGGGGGGAAAGAAGCAGGTTTTTTTCGTAGCAAGCCCCCACTCTTGCAAAACTGTGTATTCCACTGCCGAGGACAACCCCCAGGTTCGCCGTGTGTGAAAGACCCTGTGGCAGAGCAGAAAGCGCACTGTGCACACAGAGCAGAATCCATTTGGAAAACACAATGAGAACAGAGCTCCCAGATTCGCGGGCTCAGTAATGTAATCTGCTCTCTGCGAGCACACTGTGCATACAAAGCAGATTACATTATCCAGCTGCAGTGATCATTGCCTTTCCCAAATAGATTCTGGTATTTGGAGTCTTGAGAAGATGGCTCGAAAAGTACACAGACCATAGTATAATGTACGCACGTGCATATCTTACTATGGTTTGTGTACTTTTCAAGCCATGAAAGAAATGATGCCATTTTAAAACTATTTCGAACATACTTTGATAGTAGTTCAACTGCCAGCTCCACTCCCTCGGAATGCCGCCTCCTCGGAACTCCGCCCCTCCTCTAAACTGCGCCCCCGGTGCTTAATGGTTCCCCCTTTACATTTTCCCCATTTCCACCACTGCAAACACGGTAAAACTTTAAAGTCGCATGTCTCAGCAAAGGCTTCTTTACCTCTCTGACTAAAAGAAATCAAATGGACACCTCAGCCCATGCCCCTGAGCTCACGTTTCCGGGCGGTCTGAAGCCCGATTAGCTCAATGGCTTGCGCGCCTGGCCAGGGCCCTGGCCCACCTAAAGCCCTGCAGCTGGCTCGTCGCTTTGACTTAAGCAGTAATTGCCTTAAGCCCTGTGCAAGCAACCAACATGGCCACGGAAGTAGTGCTTTCCCTCGGTGCGCGCATGGTGCCCCATTGAGACCCCGTGCCAGAACTGGAGCCAGCAGAGATGTGCTCATCGTCCGTAACACCTTTAAATGGTTTCCTTTGTAGACATAATAAGTACTTTTGCAACTATGAAAGTCTTAACCGTAAGGGTTTTCTGGGGACACCGGGAGCAGCTGAAGGCCGCAGAGGTTTATTTTGAGAGGGATTATCCTCTCGTGTTATTCTTTCCTTCTCTAAGCACGGTCACAACTTTCAGAAGTTCGGAACGTTTCAAGCAGTCTAAAGGGATCACGTGTTGGTAGTAATGAAATTGAGTTGGTTTATTGCATGCGAGTGCTTGTGAAAACTTCAAAGGTGCAGCAAAGTTCAGAAACTATGAACTGCGCGTGCTGGTTACTGTGGGCAAAGAAGCAGCCCCGCCCGCCACCTGTAGGTTTGCCCGAGCATTTGGATCAAGAAGGTGATTTATTCTTTCAGTCTCACACACTGCCATCTTCTGGCCAATGGTGAGACATGTTCTTATTTCGAATCCTGGCAATTCACTTGGTAAGTAATGTTTGTTTTTCCTTTATTTGAGTCTTTGTAGTAATGATGTTGCCTATTTGCTATTTCTATAGCACGCACCACTAAATAACTTTGTTGTCTCTTGGCGTCAAAGTAATCGGGACTATTGTGACTTCATTCGTTGTTACTGTTCCTATGCTTTGGTCATTTGTTTTCATTATCTATTCCGCATTGTTTACTTGTTTCAATATGTCACGGATCTTTTCATCGCTGGCCTGCCTGCAGCCAAAGAGAGTTATGCTATTCACAAAAGATAATGACTGAGTAAGTCTACTTTCACCCGAAGAGTTATGCTATTCACAAAAGATAATGACTGAGTAACTCTACTTGCACCTGAAGAGAGTTATGCCATTCACACAAGAGAATGACTGAGTAACTCTACTTGCACCCGAGAGAGTTATGCCATTCACACAAGAGAATGACTGAGTAACTCTACTTGCACCCGAGAGAGTTATGCCATTCACACAAGAGAATGACTGAGTAACTCTACTTGCACCTGAAGAGAGTTATGCTATTCACAAAAGATAATGACCGAGTAACTCTACTTGCACCAGGAGAGAGTTATGCCATTCACACAAGAGAATGACTGAGTAACTCTACTTGCACCCGAGAGAGTTATGCTATTCACAAAAGATAATGACCGAGTAACTCTACTTGCACCAGGAGAGAGTTATGCTATTCACAAAAGATAATGACCGAGTAACTCTACTTGCACCAGGAGAGAGTTATGCCATTCACACAAGAGAATGACTGAGTAACTCTACTTGCACCCGGAGAGAGTTATGCTATTCACAAAAGATAATGACCGAGTAACTCAGCTAGCACCCGGAGAGAGTTATGCTATTCACAAAAGATAATGACTAAGTAACTCTACTTGCATCCGGAGAGAGTCATGCCATTCACACAAGAGAATGACTGAGTAACTCTACTTGCACCCGAAGAGAGTTATACTATTCACAAAAGATGAACACACAGTAACTCTGACTTGCACTCAGAGAGAGATATACTATTCACAAACAAAATGACATGGATCTTGACAGAACTGGGCTCAACCTTTTTTGATCTGTTTGAAAGTGAATTTAAACAAGTGGTGCCCACTTACTTACCTTCCAGAACTGGGCTATTCACAAAATAAATTACATGGAATTACTCTGACTTACTCACTGTAAGTCAAATGTAACTTCTTTTCTGAATAGCATAGCCCTCTGCAGGTGGAAGTCAGATTCACTTCATGTAACGTATTTGTAAATTGTGGCCCTTTGGGGTTCGTGGACCCCAATGAAAATCAAGGGCCTCCGGCTTGATTTCAGGGAACAGAGCCAAAGGTCTGGCCATCGCCATCAAGTGCAAACTTTCATGCATCCTTCAGAAGAGGGCTATCCTAAGTACCTACTCTTAGAACCTGGAACGATCCACCTTTTCTTCTCAACAGCTGCTAATTCCACTCGGCTTTGATTATTTATGTTCCCCGTTTTCCACCAGTGCCTTAAAGTGACCTTCTCCAGCAGCTTTTGTGAATTAAAATGAGGCTGCTCGCCTGCTAATGCACGATGATGACAGACAACACATATAAACATATTACCAGCCATACTTCACTGGATACCTATAACCAAGGGAGTCCCTTTTAAGCCGTCTGTCATTCACAGATTTAGAAAGTTAAACAAATTGTGGAGCACAACTAACCTGCCATCCGTCCAAACAATACCATTAATTTTAGGTCAGCCAGAGGCTAGCCAGGATTGTCTAACAAGTGGGGCCTGAAGCTAATGTAGTTGGGCCCTCGATGGTGACATAAACACCTGTAAATGCCCACAGAGCAGTGCATTGATCAATCTTATTTGTTTTATTTCTTTACACACTCCGAACTAGCTCTTCTAGCACGTTGCACCTTTCAAGACTAAAAGCAAACGTCATTTCAGCTTCAGCTTTTAAAACCTTCAGAACATTGGCATTAAAACACTTTAGATCTAAACGCGCACACGCATTGCATCCATTCTAACAATTTCTCCCATACTTTGGACTTCGGTCTAACAAGGGAGGTCTCCCCACAACCGCGTTGAAGCCATACTAATGGGATAAAGGTGCTATATAAATGGCAAACTACTACTAAAGAGTTTTGGGCTAAATCCTCTTCTCCTGGCTGCTTTCACCATTTCTTTATCGTTTCAGGTCAATCAACGCTTGGAGCTCATGGACTTCTAGGCGCAAAATGGTACTTGTAGCAAGCATGCTACTGATGGAGGTTCTAGTGAAAGGAGCATGCCACTCCATGTCGGCCACTTCAGTGCTTGTTTGACATTCTCTCTATATATATTTGTGAAAGTGTGTTTGTATGTTCGGAGTTGGCTCCAGCCCAGTGACAGTTGGTGGACTGAAATGTTGGCTCACAGTCGGCATACCAGTCTGGGGTGTACTGACGATAATGAAATCTGATCAACCACGCCCATTCGCCCTGTGCGATCAGTATAGGAGATTTTGCGAGATTCCCGATTTTGCGATTTTTCAAAAATAGGAAGTTATGGCAAAATAAAACATACACATGGCTATAGCAGACCCACACGTGCGGGCAGCGCCTGTTGGTACCGTTTATTTATCATTGTAATCTGGGGTATTTATTGAGCACTGACCTAGCTCCGTGAAGCAACAGAGCCCTTTACAATCGTGGTGGGAAGAACATGGCTAGCGAGGCAGAGAAGCAAGGGAGTGGGGAGCTAACAACGGGGAGGTAGAGGGAGGGTGGGCAGGCAATTTGACATGCTCCTGCTGTTTCCCCCCTTTATCTGCCTGAGCAGTAAGAGCATTTCTTATCGTTTCCATGGATGGATTTCAATTACTCACTTTCAATTTCTCACTTCTTATCCTCTCACTAGCTGGAACTTTGCATCAAATATTTCATGCTCTGGGGCTACCACCAGAGGAGATATTTGCCTATTCTCCAGCATGGGGTCTGGCATGGATTCACATGCTCATGAATATTCCCCGTCGTCAGGCTGGGAATCCTCGGTAAAGAAAAAATCAGTATCAGTTTCGTTTCTGATCTGTCTTTCGTAGTAGTAACCAATCACTGATCTCTGCGTCATACTGACCACAGCCAATGACTGCCCTCTACCTAAGCCCCGCCTCTGGCAGCCATCTTCAGATTTTTACCGCACGTTCAAGTGTTGGGATCCTCGTGCTATTGCTCTCGAGCGTTAGTGCTATTTTTTCACGTTTTTTCTCAAAAAATTTCTCTTTTTCGGTCAAAAGAGCCTCAAGCTCCACCGTTTCTTCATCCAATCAACGGGGACCCATGTCGGATTTGTCTACCCCCCTCAAGGGTGAAGATTTCGTCGAGCCACGCTTTTGGAGGACTCCAGAAGTTTCTCAGGCCCATCTCGGACATGGCCCAGGAGAAGGGAAGCTCAATGCCCGGAAAGCTGTTCAGGATCTGCCCTGGATGCCAGCTTCAGAATGTCTTTAAGGAGGACGAACACTCCCTTTGTCTTTACTGCCTACATGAGAACAAGACGCACGTGGAGAAGGACTGTGCGTTTTGCGGCAATATGTCGGAGCGGACCATGAAGGACCGCCATCAACGTCTCGCCAACTGGCTAGAAGGGAAGAGCCCGTCAGGCGAGAAGAAGAAGCGGAAATCCGAGCAGTCTTCTCAGACCTTTGAGGGCGCCCCGGCGACGGGGGTCCAACAGAAGGCCAAGCACCGCGAGTCCGCTGGCACCGGGAGCGCCGAACGGTCGGGCTCTACGGGCGCCAGGCAGGGCGCACCCTCCCCGGCGCCATCAACCACGAGCCAACGCTCTGGCTCGGGTAAGAGGAAGGCCGAGCACCCGGCGAAGCTCCTGGAGAGGCCCCGGTCGAGCTCGAAGGCCCCATCGGAGGGGGAGCAAGGCGGTGACCCTCCCCCCAAGGAGAAGGCGGTGAGCGCACCTAGGGTGGTGAAAGCCTTAATCCATCCGGCCAAGGCCTCTATCGAGACAGTCGCGGCGGCCCTGGCTCAGCCTGTGGAGGCTACACCAGTGGTGGCGACCTCGGGGCCCAGAGTCTCCCTGCCACCGCGGAGGGAGTCCTCTTTCATGCCCATCGACAGGACCCCCGTGAAACCTCCGACGGAGAAGAGAAAGGGGGGGGCAGGAGGTCGTCGTGGATTCGGCCTCAACCTCTGAGGAAGAGCTGATCGAAGTCTTAAGCCACGGCGTGGGCGTGGGAGAAGACCAGCCCGTCGGGAGGGACCCCGTCGTAGGAGACGACGAGAACGTCGAGGGTGCCGACGGGGATCCTGACCGCCCGTCGGACTCCCCTCAACCAGTGCCGCAAGACAACTCGGCGGCCATTTTGTTGGCTATACAGTCCTTATGCTCGGAGATAAGGACGAGACTGCCGTTACCACCAACGGAGGAACCGCTCCCGACGGGGGACCCGGAGCCAGGCCCTTCTGGGAGCCCTCCCCCTAAGAGAAGAAGGATTCATCCTCCACCTCCTTTTCAACCATCGCGCCCTGTTCAGCCCTCCTCCCCGTCCACGACACGTGGGGATGATACGGGGACTGACACGGCCGCGACGGGTACAGACGACGAGGTTTACGACAAGGATCTCCCGTCGTCACCTCCCACCCGGGCTTCCCCGCCCGACGAGATTGGATCGTTTCACTCCATGATCGCCAGGGCATCCGAGCTTTTCCAGCTCTGCCCGGAAGAGAAGAAGAAGGAAGGTTTCCTTTATCAACGGCGCGAGGCCAAGAGGAAGACGGTCCTCGCTGTGCCTCTACTGGACGATATTTGGGATGAGGGCCTCGCCCTCCTCAAGAACCCATCCACGACGCCGGCTAGAAGGGATCGGTACGAGAAGAAGTACCGGGTCCCGGACGCGGCCCCCTTGTGCCTTCGGGCACAGCCGACCCCGGACTCGGTCGTCTCCGCGGCGGCCAGGAAGAAAGCGGGGGGGGCGCGGCCTCTACGGCGACCTATCGTAGCCCGCTATGACAGGGAGTTGTGGTACAAACTGGCCCCCCTACTGGACTTCCTACCAGACGACAAGAGGGCGGAAGCCCTAGAGATCTTGCAGGAAGGAGAGGTGGCGTCGGACCACGCCATTACGATTGCGACAGACATCGCAGACACTGGATTTCGCCAGTTGGGCAACGGCGTGTGCCTTAGGCGGCGTGGATGGCTCAAGGCTACTGACTTCCGTCAGGACGTGCAGACCAGAGTCTTGGACATGCCGTTCGACGGAAACAACCTGTTTGGGAAAACAGTGGACGATTCCCTTCAAGCCAGCAAGGCGGACACGGAGACGGCCCGGGCTCTTCGGGTTCTCCAGCAACGGCGGCCGCGCTTTCGGAGCGGCGGTGGCAAACAGGGTGCCTCCAAGGTTCCAGCGGCGGATTTTCCACCTACCGTCAAGCGGCCCGTTCGTCGTCACAGGAAGCTTACAGGGGACGAGGCAAGTCAGACGGACCCCGCCGTCGTCGCCAAGGAGGACAAGGCGGCAAAGCCTCGTCGAAGCAGGACTGAACCGGCCGTGGGGTCGGGCCCCCACCGAAGCACCCCGGTGGGAGGCCGGCTGGCGAGCTTCGTCAGCGTGTGGGAGTCCATCTCCACCGACCGTTGGGTGCTGGACGCCCTAGCTCAGGGTCACGCGCTCGAGTTTCTAAAGAGGTGCCCGCGCGTCCCCCCTGTGGTCAGGAAAGAACATCACGTCCCTCAACTTCTCTTGGAGGTAAAGGCGATGCTCAAGAAGGGCGCCATCGAGCTCGTCCCAAAGAGGCTTCGGGGCTCCGGAGTTTACTCAAGATACTTACTCGTGAAGAAGAAGACGGGAGGATGGCGTCCCATCCTGGACCTACGACGACTGAACAAATTCATCAAGGCACAGAAGTTCCGGATGGTCACCCTCCAACACGTCCTGGGTCAGCTGGAGGAGGGCGATTTCCTGTCGTCGTTGGATTTGGAGGATGCCTACTTCCATATTCCCATCCTAAAGGGACACCGAAAGTTTCTCAGGTTCGTGGTCCAAGGGCGTCACTACCAGTTCAGAGCCCTTCCCTTCGGATTGAGGTCGGCACCCAGGGTGTTCACCAAGTGCCTCGCACCGGTGGCGGCGCAGCTGCGCCGAGAGGGGATCCACGTCTACCCCTACCTGGACGACTGGCTCATCCGAGCAAAGACGAAGGAGCTCGCCGTGGAGCACACGGCGAGGACCGTCCAACTACTCACGGACCTGGGATTCTCCATAAACTACGCCAAGTCCCACCTGGTGCCCGCTCAAGACACACTGTTTCTGGGAGCGAAGCTCAACACAGTGTCGCTTCTGGCCTCTCCGTCGGAGGAAAGGACGAGGGCCATCTTGGGCAAGGTGCAGCGGATGCTGGTTGCGGACGCGGCCAGGGTGAGGTTCATCAAGTATCTCCTCGGAATGATGTCTTCTTGCATTTATCTCATCCGCCTGTGCAGGCTCCGGATGCGCCCGTTGCAGGAGTTCCTGGACACGCGCTGGATCCAGACGACGGGCAGCTTCGAGGAGAGGATCACACTCGACAAGAGTTTCCGACGAGCGATCCGGTGGTGGGGCACCCGCGCGCATCTGACGGCGGGCATGGACTTCCAGACCCCCGGCCACCAGGAGACAGTGACCACGGATGCCTCCCTGGAAGGGTGGGGAGCGCACACCGAAAATCTGCACGCGAGAGGCCTTTGGCTTCCGACGGAGAAGTCCCTCCATATCAACGTCCTGGAGCTCCGTGCAGTGTTTTGGGCCCTCAGGTCCTTTCTTCCGTCCCTCAAGGGCAAGGTGGTGAGGATCTTCACCGACAACTCCACCACCATGTTCTACATCAGGAAGCAGGGCGTAACCAGGTCCCCAGCCCTGTCCAAGGAGGCGCAGGATCTGTGGCATTGGGCCGTCGCCCAAGGGATGTTTCTGGTGCCGTTTCATCTGGCAGGGATAAAAAAACACCATCGCCGACTCGCTCAGCAGAGAGCTGCGCTCGTGCCACGAGTGGGAACTACGACAGGATCTAGTGGACCGCCTCTTCCGACGGTGGGGCACACCCCAGATCGATCTGATCGCGACGGCGACAAACTCCAAGTGCCGGAGGTTCGCCAGCAGGTTTCCCCAGCCGAGGAGCATGGGCGATGCTTTCTCGTTCCCCTGGTAGGGCCTGTCTCTATACGCGTTCCCTCCATTGCCATTGCTGATCCGGCTCATCAACCAGCTCAAGAGGTCACGGTGCAGGATGATCCTCGTCGCACCTGCGAGGCCGAGGCAGATCTGGTTCCCGGACCTTCTGGACTTGTCAGCGTCCCGTCAATCAAGCTGCCAGTGGACGCGGATCTTCTCTCCAGGGAAGGAGGCGCCATCCTCCATCACGACCCGAAGTCGCTGAACTTGCAGGCCTGGCTCCTGCAGCGTTAGAGTTTGGAGGATACGACATACCGGCCGACTGCAGAGAGGTTCTTGCAAAGGCCAGGGCGTCCTCAACTCTTAAATGCTATGGACACAAATGGAAGAGGTTCTCTGTCTGGTGCCACGCACAGAAGATTAACCCTCTACGGATTACGGCTCCACAGGTACTGCCGTACCTTCTGACGCTGGCCAAGGCTGGGCTGGCGCACGCGTCCATCAAGATTCACCTTGCTGCAATCTCCCGATACACCAGAACCACGTGGCGGACGTCTTTGTGGTCTCATCGTCTGGTGAAAGAATTTATGAAGGGACTGTTCAGATCGTTCCCGCCGGTGAAGGCTCCGGCCCCGGCGTGGGAGCTCAACGTGGTGCTGACCAAGCTCATGGGGCCTCCGTTCGAGCCTCTGCACTCGGCTCCGTTGAAGTTCTTGTCGTGGAAAACAGCGTTTCTTGTGGCCCATCACCTCCGCACGAAGAGTGGGAGAGATCCAGGCCCTTTCCTGCAAGCCCCCGTACTTGACTTTTCACGACACGAGGGTAGTGCTCAGGACGCACCCCTCCTTCATGCCCAAGGTACCGTCGGAATTCCACCTCAACGAACCCTTGGTGTTGCCTGTTTTCTTCCCGTCGCCTTTGTCACCGGCCGAAAGGACTTTGCACTCGCTGGATGTAGCTAGAGCGCTGAAGTTTTACGTGGACCGCACAAAGTGTTTTCGGAAGACGTCACAACTTTGTGTGAACTTTGGACCTGTCAATCAGGGGAAGGCTCTCTCAAAGGCCTCCATTTCCAGATGGCTATCCGGCTGTATCATGTACTGTCATCGGTTAGCAAACCGACCGCGGCCTGGCCGTCCGAGAGCCCATTCCACCAGAGCGATCGCAGCTACCACGGCGTTCCTATCTGGTGTGCCCTTGCTGGACATCTGCAGGGCTGCTACGTGGAGGTCGACGCACACCTTCACGAAATTCTACTGCGTCGATTGGGATTCCAGGGAGGAGTCCAGGGTCGGCCAAGCAGTGCTGCGCAATCTGTTCGCCTGAGGTGAGCCTGGTGAGGAGGTAAGAATTGCTTAATGTTGAGTTTGATGTAATGCTTAATGTTGAGCCTTTGCCACCTCCCGTGGTTGTGCATGTGTGTACTGCTACGTATTCTTTATTCATGAGCATGTGAATCCATGCCAGACCCCATGCTGGAGAAGGAACAAATTACTTACCTGTAACTGTTGTTCTCCATCATGGGTCTGGCATGGATTCACATGCGAACCCTCCCGCCTACCCCTCTGCGGCTCTTCACTTGGTCATACTGCCACTTCACGTGCTACCAAATCTGAAGATGGCTGCCAGAGGCGGGGCTTAGGTAGAGGGCAGTCATTGGCTGTGGTCAGTATGACGCAGAGATCAGTGATTGGTTACTACTACGAAAGACAGATCAGAAACGAAACTGATACTGATTTTTTCTTTACCGAGGATTC
The DNA here is from genome assembly GCF_040938575.1 of Ambystoma mexicanum. Classification (NCBI taxonomy): domain Eukaryota; kingdom Metazoa; phylum Chordata; class Amphibia; order Caudata; family Ambystomatidae; genus Ambystoma; species Ambystoma mexicanum. The sequence goes on along the minus strand of NC_090927.1, from coordinate 188,033,800 downwards.
CCAGCCTGACGACGGGGAATATTCATGAGCATGTGAATCCATGCCAGACCCATGCTGGAGAACAACAGTTACAGGTAAGTAACTTGTTCCTTGTTTCTTGGTACAACAGTGGACATAGCATAGCTACATACATGTTTTTGAAGTTGTGGGCATTTTACCCCCTAGTTTCTGTATTTTGGAATAAAAAGTCATTCCCAGTCCCAATTTGTAGCATTTTTAGACCAGGCAAAAAATATTTTAATTGTAAAACTGATACATGTTTGCAATCATTTATTTCTTTGATAATAGTTATTCATGCCAATTAAGATACATGTTTACCTTAAAGCTCCTCTTCAAACCACGCAGTACTAATATTCGTGCTCTTTCCTGTGTCGCTGCCTTCCTTGCTTGTGTCACTGATTAAAACATGTCTGTGTAGCCTCTGTGGCTGTCGGAAGGAGGGGAGACTCCTAGGTTCCTGTTTTCTCCTGTTATTTGTTTTGGGTATTTTAATTTCCTAATCTTTCTTTAGTTGTTGAGTTAATTTGCCTGCTTCTAGGGAGTAAACGTGACTGATGTGCTACTTATCTGCATAGCTGTAGGTATGGGGCTGAATCGTGCTCTGGGCATCACCATCCACCAGATGCAGAGTGAGTGACAGGATCTCTCTCCTAATGCACTACAATTGGTAGTAGTAGGGGCTGAATCTTAATCCCCATATAATGGAGTACATACACTGGGATACTGGATGCTATCCCACAGTTTCAATATTGAGTGGAAAGAGGCTCTCGTTTGACACTGTCAACATGTCATGAGTGAGATTGGAGTATTCTCAAAAGAGGTCTTTTGGGAACCATGAAAAAGAAAATTGCTATAACTCTGCTGCCAGCTGTACTGCCGACAGACCCATGGGGGTGATCCTTTTAGAAGTTGGTTTCCGTTACCTAAAGCATAGTTAATGTCGCTGAGAAGCTGTACATTCATTGATACAGCAAACACTATTTAGCTCCTTGCAATTGCCTTCAAAGCAGAGCTTAATTTTGACTGATTAATTTTAGTTTCATCTTTCATCCCAGGTTGGAATTTTTATACTACGCTAGTCATTTGCTCAATCCCTTGAAGGTAGGGAAGTAGGGCCCTTGTCCACATTGTGAGTTTCATTATATAAATATTCTTGTCTTCCGGTGGCAGTCAGATAGGTGAACACTAGCATGCCTTGCCGTCATGGGGCAATGTGGGATGGCTTTATGAATACCTTCTGTCAGTGGTTAGGACTAACCTCCAATCGTATGTTGATGAGTGGATTATAACCTTGGTCACAAGGAATCATTAGAGCAATGGTGAAATAATTTTTCGGTAAATTGTGCTCAGTGGATCTTTGAATTAGATGGATGCGGCCGAATAAAATGTGTATTCTCCCCATTGCTAGCCTCGCCAATATCAATGAAAAGGATTACAATTGTGTGTATTTTTGTGATTTTGTGAAGCACTAATCAGACGCGGAGTGTGGTCGAAGAAGAAAAGGGTTCAATACAGAGAGCTAAACCTTGTTGCAGGTGTGATACTCTTAGGGATTGGAAATCGCATATATGATCAATTGAGATCCATATAGCGCTGTCATACATGGCTAATCTAAAGCAGTCAGCATATGAAATAAAGATCAAGATCCAGCAATTTATAAACTCTGTCACCAAGTCACAGATACAAGTGCATTTTCTTAATAATAGACCAGTTTCTCCAGCATTGGATCTTTCATGGATTCACATGCTTTGAATATTCCCCGTCGTCAGGCTGGGAATCCCCGGTACATTATATAGACCCTTTCCCGTAGGAAAACTTTTTCGACGCTTATGCGTCCTATCCACCTCGTTTTGTATCATGCGTGCCCGTGCCGTCAGGACGTCATGATATAAATACAGGCCCCGCCCCCGCGCTCCCTCAGATTTCAACCGTCTTTCAAAGCAGTGGGATCTTCGTGTTACTACTAGTGATAACTAGATTGTTTTTTTTTTTTGTCTGTTTCGCGTAAGCGAAGTTCAAATCTGGAGAATTATGTCTGGAAAGGCGTTATTTCGCCCATGTGCAACCTGTGGCCTCAAAAAGGTTTATGAAGGAGACGGCCACATGGACTGTATCTACTGTCTCCACCCGCACCACACGGCGGATACATGTGAGATATGCCAGGGTTTCTCCCAAAAAACCCTTAAGGACCGTAAAAGAAGGCTGGTCGACTGGCTTAATGACGGAGCGGGTGCCTACCCGGCTTCGGAAGTTGGCTCCACGGCCTCCAGGAGCAAGTCGGAGCCTCCATCGAAGAAGGTGCGGCCAGCAGAAATTCGCCCTGAGGACAAGCATAAGGGGAAACATGCTGGATCCTCCTCATCTCATAAAAAGCCCTCCTCCTCCTCATCATCTAAGACGGAGAGGCTGGCGCTGTCTAAATCCTCCTCAGGGGACCGTCCCAGGTCTTCCGTGAGTCGAGAAGCTTCAGCCGGGAAGTCGGCATCAAAATCGACAACGAAGTCTAAAGGCTCGACGACGACGACTTCCTCGTCGACCTCGGTGTCATTGACGATGCCTATTACCGTTCAAGCAGCAGCGGTTGGGATTCCTTCGTCGACGGAAACTCAGTCTATGGCTTGGCTGCCTGAGGTCTATGACCCGATCCCCCCTGAGGTCTTACTGCAGCCAGACACGGCCTGCTCGGCGGAAGGGGAAGGTGACATGGTTCTGCAGCCATTGGATTTAGGCTTACGGCCTTCCACGTCGACGACGACGGCGACGAGTGCGAGCGGGGGTATGGTACCTATATCATCCACGTTGCTGAACCCCCAGACAGTTTTGTCTCTGGATGTGCTTAATACTCTTCAGAAGCTACTACAGCGGCTGGATACCCAGTTCCCTCAACCTGGGACGTCATCGTCACTTCTGTCTGTACCTTCCGTCGACGAGCAAACTTGTACGGCTCGCTCGTCGACGAATCACCCATCGGCTCCCCAGGCGGTAAAAGATCGTCCTCGAGCTCAGGAGGAGGGTGAGTTGTCGGAGTCCGACTCTATACATGATGACTCTGGGTCAGACATCTCCCTGTCACCGTCGAGGGACCCGACATGGAATTCGGATGTAGAATTGGAGTCTACGAGGAGCCAGACACAGCCATCTCCCCCTGATGATGTGGGAGCCTTCCATGCAATGATGGGGAAAGCGTGTTCCGAATTCGGCTTGATTCCTGAGGAGCAGAGGAAAGACTGTTTCCTTTTTGACCATATGGGTCAAAGGAGAAAATCGGTATTTGCCATCCCAATCCTTGACCACGTGTGGCAAGAAGGTCTCAAAACGATGCGCCATCCGTTCTCGGAACCAGCCATAAAGGGACGGATCGAGAAAAAGTTTAAAGCTCCGGAGTCCACTCCAAAATGTCTAACATCACAGCCTTTGTCTGACTCGGTGGTGTCGGCGGCAGCAGCTAGGAAGGCCAGGGTCCAGCAAAAATGTTCAACGCCACCGGAAAGCGAGGCTAGGAGGCAGGACGCATTTGGAAAGAAGGTGCTCTCGGTCGGAGCGACGACAGTAAGAGCAGCCAATTCCTTAGCGATCGTGTCACGATATGATAGGGAAATGTGGCACAAATTAGCCCCTATCCTAGAACACCTGCCAGACGAACACCGAAAAGCAGCTATGTTACTGGTGCGGGACGGCGAGGAGGCCTCGAACCACGCTATTAATATCGCAGTGGACCTAGCAGAGTCTGGTTTCAAACAAATCAACCATGGAGTAGTGCTTCGTCGACAAGCGTGGCTCAAATGTACTACTTTCCGTCCTGAAGTACAGTACAAAGTCCTGGACATGCCATGCGAAGGGGAGCACCTGTTTGGCGAAAAGGTTGATGAAGCGCTGAAAGGGATGAAAGAAGACACGGATACTGCTAGGTCCCTCGGCGCCCTTCAAACGGGTAGAAATTTTCGCTCTTTTCGCCCTTTCAGAGGTGCTTCTGGAAACTCCCGCTTTGGAGCCTCGAGGGACCGTGGATTTAACAGGCCCTCGTACTCTTCACAAGGGTTCAGACGAGCGTCCCAGTCGGCACGTGGAAGCAGGGACTATCAAGCCTCCAGGCGGCGAGGCTCAGGTCCGTCGTCAACGAAGAACAAGCAAACCAGCAACCAATGACGGCCTTCGGAACGTCCTGGGGGGTCGAGTCTCTCATCACTTCGACCGATGGAAATGCATCACCAAAGATCGATGGGTCCTAGACACGATTCGCATGGGTCATGCGCTGCAATTCAAAGACAAGCCTCCGCGTCTTCCTCCTTTATTCTCGACACAGCCCCACCTCCAAATCCTACGACAAGAGGCGGAGCTTATGTTGCGAAAAGGGGCGGTAGAGAGAGTTCCTGTGGCACAGGAAGGCCAAGGAGTTTATTCCAGGTTCTTTGTTGTCAAAAAGCCAAACGGCAAATGGAGGCCCATTCTCGACCTGAGGGTACTCAACAAGTGGCTAAAGAGCCAAAAATTCAAAATGCTAAAACTCCAAGAGGTTATCAGATCGGTGCAACCCATGGACTATCTCTCTTCACTAGACCTTCAGGATGCTTATTTTCACATCCCAATACGCCCACGACACAGGAGATATTTAAGATTCGTCGTCGGGAGAAAGCATTTTCAGTTCAAGGTCCTCCCGTTCGGGCTCAAGTCCTCCCCCAGGACGTTCACCAAGTGCTTGGCCCCTATAGCGGCCCATTTAAGGAAGGATGGTCATCATGTCTATCCATATCTAGACGACTGGCTAATCAGAGGGTCATCCAAGGAACAAACACGAGACAGTCTACGAGCCACAATGTCCATCTTACAGGAACTGGGCTTCGCAATAAACTTCAACAAGTCCTCAGTAGAGCCTTCGAGGACCTTGGTCTTTCTAGGAGCGGAGTTTCATACGCACACAAGCCTGGTGAAACCATCCAGCGAAAGAATTCAGAAACTTCAAAACAAGGCGTCGGAATGGAGCGGCGGTACCAGAGTCTCTGTGCGCAAGTACATGTCCCTGCTAGGGACCATGTCGTCCTGCATTCCGTTAATAAACAACTGCCGTCTGTTTATGAGGCCTTGCCAGGAATTTCTAGCGGACCGTTGGGCACAGAGCAGAGGTCGCTGGTCCGACAGACTGGTCGTCGACGAACAACTAGTTCAAGCACTCGGCTGGTGGAAAGTGTCTACTCACCTAACGAGAGGGATGCCTCTACTGGAACCAGAGTTCCAAAAGACGGTGGTGACGGATGCATCGCTGAGCGGATGGGGAGCTCATCTGGATATGTTACAGGTACAAGGCCAGTGGTCTTTGCAGGAGTCCTCCCTGCATATCAACCTGCTAGAACTGAGAGCAGTGCGATGGGCTCTGAAGTCTTTTCTTCCGCAACTGAGGGACTCGGTGGTGCGTGTCATGACGGACAACACCACTACGATGTTCTACTTGAGGAAACAAGGAGGGACACGTTCCAGGTCCCTATCGACAGAGGCACAGAAAATCTGGCATTGGGCCCTTCAACACAACATACAAATCTTAGCATTTCACCTACCAGGAGTGAAAAACGTGGAAGCCGATGCCCTCAGCAGAGAAATGAACGAAGTTCACGAATGGGTGCTGAACGACCAACAACTTCAACAAGTATTCAAGGAATGGGGACACCCTTCCATAGACCTGTTTGCAACGAAGAACAACAAGAAATGCCATCAGTACGCAAGCAGATGGCCTCAGCAGGGCTCACTGGGGGATGCGTTCTCATTCCCATGGACGAACAAATTCCTGTACGCATTTCCTCCTTTTCCCCTTGTCAGGAGGACGTTGCAATGGATCCTCAGGTACCCATGTCGGGTAATTCTGGTGGCCCCATACTGGGCCAGACAAGTGTGGTTTTCAGACCTACTACACTTAGCGGCGGCGGAACCGATGAGATTCCAGAAGACCCCCGACCTTCTGTCTCGACAGGAGGGTGTCGTTTGGCATCACGACCCGGACAGCCTCAAGTTGACGGCCTGGCTCCTGACTTCGCCGAATTTGGTCGGCTAACGATTCCGGAGGACTGTCGACGTATCCTGCAAGCGGCAAGAGCACCTTCCACAAACGCCTCATACGCGTACAAATGGAAAAGGTTCTGTCAATGGTGTGAGGATCAACCAGGTTTGGCCCCGCAATCGATTAGGCCGGAACAGCTCCTTCCATACTTGCTGTTATTAGCTCAAATGGGCCTGTCGGTGTCGTCAATAAAAGTACACCTAGCAGCCATTTCCAGGTTTACTCGTCGACGGCACTCGGCACCATTGTTCAGCGACCGCCTGATTAAGCACTTCCTTAAAGGCCTCTTTCGGAGTTTCCCTCCAGAGAAGAAATTTCCACCGGAGTGGAGCCTCAATCTGATCTTAACGTCTCTTATGAAACCTCCGTTTGAGCCAATGTCATCATCGTCTCTGAAGTTTCTGTCGTGGAAATTGGCCTTCCTGGTGGCCATCACTTCAGCCCGACGTATCTCAGAAGTTCAGGCTCTAATGGTGGACCCACCATACTTACGATTTTTCAAGACCAAGGTAGTCCTAGCCACTAACCCACAGTTCATACCAAAAGCTCCTTCGGTGTTTCATAAACACTCTTCTATCGTGTTGCCTACGTTTTTTCCGGAGCCATGCTCGGGAGCGGAGCGCATGCTACACACATTGGATGTAAAAAGGGCTCTCAAGTTTTATCTTCATCGTACGCAACCGTTCAGAGAAACGAGACAGCTGTTTGTGGCCTATGGGTTGGGTGCTAGAGGAAAAGCCATTTCAAAGCAAGGACTTTCAAGATGGGTGTCATCTACCATCTCGTACTGCCATTCCAAGGCAGGGAAGCCTCTTCTACGACGGCCAAGAGCTCATTCAACTAGAGCAGCGGCATCGTCGACGGCACTGTGGGCCGGAGTCCCTCTAGGGGACATCTGCATGGCGGCTACCTGGGCGACTACACACACCTTTACCCGCCATTACTGCCTGTCGCAGCAACATGCCGAAGACACCCGGATGGGACAGGCGGTGCTTCGACACCTATTCCAGTAAGGTAAGCCCCGGCTGCGGGGTGGCATCCTGTGGAATTTATGACTGTATGTGGTCCGTTTTTTCCCTATGTAAACTATTACTGATGTATACATAATCTTAGGGAACGGCCTTTTGCGAAGAATGTATAGGGGTTTGCATGCACACCTCCTCTTGGGGGTAGTACTGCTATGTAATCTATTCAAAGCATGTGAATCCATGAAAGATCCAATGCTGGAGAAGGGAATAGTTTCTTACCTGTAACTCCATTTCTCCAGCATTGGTATCTTTCATGGATTCACATGCGCCCACCTGCCTCCCCTGATCATGCAAACCGGTTCCCCCACTACTTTGGGGGCCGAAATCTGAGGGAGCGCGGGGGCGGGGCCTGTATTTATATCATGACGTCCTGACGGCACGGGCACGCATGATACAAAACGAGGTGGATAGGACGCATAAGCGTCGAAAAAGTTTTCCTACGGGAAAGGGTCTATATAATGTACCGGGGATTCCCAGCCTGACGACGGGGAATATTCAAAGCATGTGAATCCATGAAAGATACCAATGCTGGAGAAATGGAGTTACAGGTAAGAAACTATTCCCTTACTACATATTTTATCTTCTATACAGTATCATCACTATCATATCCCTGAAATCCTATTGTTTCCTGATTAAATTGAATTCCATTATATGTTAGGGACTTTGCTAAATATCAGAATGATTATTTCTGTTCAGTGAACTGTTCAAGGAATTACCAGGAACTATGACTTGTTAAACAACATATCTTTATAATAAGTGGCCTACGGCCCACCAATATGAAAACCTGGTGTGCTTTCTCAACATCATGCAATATTGAAATGACTTTAAAATGGTGGGGATTCCTTTTTTGGAATAGTTTCTAAATCTGCTCTTCGGTTCGGTGGGCTTGACGTCCACACATGGAAGAACACTAGTATGTATGACTTCAAAACAGGCCAAGCTCAGACAGCAGCGTTGCATGTCCTGCTATGATGATCACTGTTGTGCCTTGCTTCACCCCTGCTACAGATGATGAGTAATGTTTCCTAAGCTCATTTTTCCCTACGCTTGAAAACATTAAATATTAGTGGATGCAAATATTGCTGCCTTCACAGGCCAGACCAATAGGACACCAGCATGGCTAGCTGTCATGGAGCAGTATGGACGGGGGCCCATAAATATGTTGTCAGGAATTAGGACCACCCTACAGTTAGATGTTGATAAATGGACTGTATCCTTTAACATCAAATGTTTCAAATAAAGTGGATGCAACTAGGAACTCTAGCCCAGTAAGCCACCGAACCATGCATTCATGGACGCAAGTTGAATATATAAGTAAAGGTTCCTACCGCGCCAACATATTGAGTCTTTAATGCTTGCTAATTTCTTCTCGCACCGTCTTATGTGGACTGTGTGCCTTGTATGGCACTTTACGTGTCCCTAACGGTTTGTAGAGCTTGAGTTTGGTTTAAAAAAGCACTGCTTTAGAGTAAAACTACAATTAAATGCGAGTTACTGCTTTTGAAATTAAACTGATATAACCTCTTCTTCCTACTCCTCAGCAACCAGGCTTGCATTCTTCCTTCCTGCATTAAACAATGTCTGTTCAAAAAGTCATCCACACATTTGACAGCCACATTGCTTTCAGCTTCTAACAACTGCTCATCTATGCTTCAAGGGATAAACATTCCTTCTCCTCAGAAATTGCGGGTAGATATTGGGGCTTCTGTTCCACATTGATGTTTTCCTTTCCAGTATCTTTTGTGGTTAGTTTTTTTTGTGTTCAGAAACACCATCAACTCAAATTCGTCAAATGACTGCACTTTTTATTTGCTTATATTATTTCTCTGATCTCTCAATGCAAATGTTTGATTTGGAATTCATCCGTTACTACTTTGGACAATAGGAAGTAGGGATACATTGTGCACTTTGTCCTCAGCACTCTACTGTTGCCAGAGAGAGGACAGACAGAGCGACATACAGTTTGCGTTACACAAGTCCATGGAAGCTTCTTTGCGGTGTCCTGTGCAAAACCACAAAGTCCACCCTCTTTCTCTGGCAAATACTTTGTAATGCAGCCTTTGTTCCCATAGTTTCACACTATCGTAGCTTCTTAGATCCATAACCTTTCCTTCGAGGATTCAAGGTGTAACAAGTTGGCTTGGCCGGTGGTGTATGTTTCCGCTCTGAACAATAACAATTGAAAAGAAATGTGAAAAACATTTAAACAAGCCAAAAATATCTAGAAAATAAATGTGTTTTTAAATTCGTCTGAAAAGTTCAAACAATAATCCTCCTTCTTGTTCACACATTTCACAATGACCGGTCCATTAAAAGTCTGTCAAAGTGAAATGCGCCCTCGGCCACCCATGTCCCTGCTGGGAACCGGTCCATGGTTTGTGCTGTTGCTCAGCCCGGAGTGATGATCTTTTCATCTTTCTGAATGTTGTGATGTGCACATTTCCTAGAATACTATTAGGCCACAGGTGCTTAGTAACCTGCTTGCTCAAAAGCGCCAAGCGTAGAGAAAAAGCAAATTGGATGTGGTTGAACGGGACTACTCTCCCCTCACCCCCAATCAGTTTGGATGCTCACACCGCAGAGAGAAATACAATTGCATTTAAAGAATAGAGGATAGTGTCTCAAACTGGCAAATGTTCAGTTTAAAAAAGTCTGTGAAGATATTAGAAATGAAATATCTGGGTGAATTTGACAACATTTCATATATTGCAAAATGTGCATTCAATGAGTCTTGGTTGTGTTTATTTTACTTTTTCTAAAAATGAGTGCATTCTATATTTGCTTGAATCTGAAAAAGATATTACATCCCGAATATTTAGCAACCTTTTTTTGTTTTGCTATAATGTTGACGGTTTCTCTTAACGTCTGACAGCTTCTCATAAACTGGGACAAGATCTAGGCAACAAGCCATCGGTGAGGATTGATCACGCTCAGTCCACCTGGTTGGTTAATTAGTGCAAAGGTAAATATGAAATCAATAATTAGTGCTACTTTATAAGAGCTATATCACACAACTCAATAGATCTAAAAGAGAATATCAGTGTTTATTAAACACTGGAAGCAAATACCAATGACTAGTGCATTTTGGACCAGCAGGGTCCTTCATCAGGGCAATATCTAATGTAATGATACGGAATAGAAATATATATAATCAACAGCGAAAGTGTGGAAAAATTACACAATGGCATACAATTACAATGGGCAGTTGATCCAAAAGTGACAGTAACCAAACAGCATAATATCATAATCCATATTCAAACAAACACGAGAGAAAAAAACAAAAAGAAAATAGTCAGTAACCAAGTATGATGGCTTGCAGTCATGATGAATAGTTAAACGATCCATCAAGTCCCTACTGGGGATGATGTCCTCCTACGTCCATCTAGTTCCTCTTTGCAGACTACGGATGAGACCCCTTCAAGGGTTTCTTGATGCCAGATTTCAGCAAGTCACCAGCACATGTTATGACAAAATCGCCCTTAATGAGGGATTCTGTCAGGCCCTGAAATGGTGGTCACTTAACCCGCATCTCTCACTAGGGGTTCTCTTTGAGATTCCCGCATATAAGGTGACAGTTGCAATTGGCGCCTAGCTAGAGGGTTGCAGGACACTCATACACCAGAGGCCTCTGGCTCCCGGAAGAAAAGGAATTGCACATCAACGTCCTGGAACTAAGGGCCATTTTCAGAGCTATCAAGTCTTTTCAGCCTCAGCGCCAGGGGAAGGTGGTGCGGGTCTTCACAGACAACACCACCACCAGGATCTATATCAGGAAATGGGGCCGGACGTGTTCCCACGTTCTTGCACAATCTGTGGCACTGGGCCTGCTCAACGGATGTTTCTCATCCCATTTTACCTGGCTGGCGTTCAGAACACCATCGCAAACTCTGAGCAGGGAGCTGCGGTCCTTCAACGAATCGGAGCTACAGCAAGTGTCTTGCGTCTTCAGCGAGTGGGTACTCCCTCAAATCGACCTCTTTGCAACACCTACCAATGACAAGTGTCAGATGTTTGCCAGCAGGTATCCCCAGACCAGGAGTCTGTGGGACGCCTTCTCATTCCCTTTGGAGGGCCTCTTCCTACACGCTTTCACGCCAATTCCTCTGTTGCTAGGATTGATCAACACACTCCAACGTTGCCACTGCACGATGATCCTCATTGCTCGGGCGTGGCCCAGAAAGATCTGGTACTCATACCTTCTCCATCTGTTGGTGGCCCCAGCCATCCAACTGCCTCCCCCTTCTTACCTGCTCTCCAGAGAGGGAGAGAGGGGCAATCCTGCACCACGACCCAACGTCTCTAAGCCTAGCGGCCTGGCTTATGCAGGCCCTAGAATTTGGAACTACTCGTGCCTTTGGAATGCAGGAACATTCTAGCCAAGGCAACGGCCCCTCTAGACTTGCCTGCTACAAACACAAGTGGAAGCGCTTTACAGAGTGGTGCCAGTCACGGAAGATTGTTCTGCTGCACATAACAACACCACAGCTTCGTCCTTACCTGCTCTTGCTTGCCAAGTCTGGCCTTGCCATGTATCTATCAAGATGCACCTGGCCTCCATATCCCAGTACACCCGGGCTCCAGGCAAGCTCTCCCTGTGGTCGCACAAACCTGTTAGGGAGTTCCTCACAGGCCTCTTCAGAATATTCCCTCCGGTGAAGGCTCCTGCCCCTATGTGGGAGCTAAATGTGGTACTGTCAAAACTGATGGGGCCTCTGTTTGAACCTATGCATCGGGCCTCCATGAAGTTTCTGTCATGGAAGACCGCTTCCTAGTGGCTATCACCTCGGGTTGAGGTAATGCAGGCTCTCTCCTGAAGGCTCCATATTTTTTGTTCCATTCAGGTAAGGTGGTTCTGCAAACTCATCCTTCCTTCATGCCAAAGTTCCCATCGGACTATCATCCTTAGTTCTACCGGTTTTCTTTGCAAACCCTTCTTCACCTGCTTAACATGCTTTGTATTTGCTGGATGTTGCGCATTGCTTAAAGTTGTATGTTGCACGCACGAAAGACTTTCGAAACACTTCTCAGATTTTCGTTAATTTTGGACCTGTTGGACATGGGAAGGCCCTGTCTAAGGCTTCCATCTCCAGGTAGCTCTCCGGCTGTATCGTGCATTGCCATCGTATGGCCAACAGACCGCTACCAGGCCGGCCAAGAACCCATTCCACCAGAACCATCTCTCTGGTGTTCCCCTGCACGAAATCTACGGGGCTGCTATGTGGAGGTCTACCCACACCTTCACAAGATTCTGCTGTATCGACAGGGATTCCACAAAAGAGTCCCGGATTTGCCAAGCAGTGCTTTGCAACATGTTTGCATGACATAAGTCTGTTTCAGGGGTAAGTGTATTGCTTCTGTGAGCCTTGCCAGCTCCCGTGGTTGTGTATATGCACTGCTGTGTAATCTTATTTATGCGCATGTGAATCCATGTTCATGCGCATGTGAATCCATGTAAGACACCATGCTATAGAAGAAACAAGTTACTTACCTTTAACTCCTGTTCTACATTGACTTCCTTTCTAGGCCATGATACTGTTTCAAGACTGCATAAATCATCTCTACAAAGTAGTCAAGAGTAGCACATCAGCGTACCTGGTGGCTAAGCTCGACATATCTGGTGGCACATGCACCTCGTGCAGCAATCTGGCCAACCGGCTCAAATCACAACTCGTCCTCAAAGTGAGGATCCGCAAACAATCCTTCTCTTGCCACGCGCCCACGCTCTGGAACTCAAGAGCAGTATCGGCTTGGAATGCCCCCACAATTCTCCAATTTTACATTTCTCAAAACGTGGCTTTCTTCAAAGAGTATTGAATTGATACTCCAATCTTAGGTGAATTTGCTGGCCCTCAGAAAGGTAAGGAGATTACCTAAGAGGCTCTCTCCCCATTGATTGTCATTGGCAGATGGCAAGGCCTGTTTTGGAGAGTCGCTCTTTCATCAATTTCATATTTAAGGTGTTGGTTTCTTGTTAGCTGTTGCCCACTGTTAGGTAGATTTGCCTTCAGCTAAATTTCCAGCGCCCAGGTATATTTCATGTTACATGCTAGTAGGTAAAATGGTGAGGGGTAATGTTTGTGAAAGCTTGGGTGCATATACTCCAGGAAGCCTGGAAGGTGAACATTAGGGGCAAGTTTAAAGGTGTCTTTAGATAAGTGGATACATATCACTCTTCTTGGCTTACATAGCGTTTACTTAATGAGTTCCTGACACTTCAATTGGTAGAATGGCATGAGCAGTCAGTGCAGTCATTCAAAACGAATGGACTGTTTTAAAGACACAGTAAATGCTTTTTATTATCACACAATTAAGGAAGGTCCACACACTAGATCTGTAAAAATGTACTTTTTATGCATTTCTATAATAAAGTTGTGTATAGGATTTAACTATAAAAAATACAGTTAAGTACATATTTAAAATAACTTTGCAGAAGACGGTTAAAAATACAGAGTGGCCTCACTGGACCACACAGGGTTTATATAATTCACTGAAGTTACTGGCTTTCGAAGCAAAATGACCCTCCAAGTCCCAATGTTAAGCGTATAGGTCCATAGAAAACAATTGACCTATGATATCCTATACAGCTAAGTAAAGGGTTTTCACACAAGGCCTTGAAGTCCGTTTGAATGCAACAACAAAAGAAGTTGTACTCACCAAGCCCCTACACAGAAGGTTGCAGATATGAGTATTGATGTCATGAGTAGGGAAGGACATTGTTCGGTTCTGGATGGGTAAGCTCCACACAGCAAGGTAGTCTTACATCCACGGACGAATGGAAGAAACCTTCACAGGTGAGTCAGAAGATCCCGATAAAGAAAAGCATTGATAGATGTTCGAGTGGAGCCCTTGGAGCAGCAGGCGCCTTAGTCTTGGATTGACAGAAAGGTAAGCAGCAGATAACCCCAAGCAGAGGATTTGACCTGTGTTCCCAGTTGATGTCAAGGTGACACTTTAAAGAAATGCAGGCAGTGACTGTAGATCAGCAATAGTTACCCATTGTCTAAAAGGTCACCGATTGTAGTCCAGAAAAAGTACAACAGAACACGTAACCGGAGGTCAGTCACCATGCCGAACGGTACCAGAATCCTGTTACATAAATTTGCCATTGAATAAATGTTCCAGCAGAGACCACGGCTAAGCCAGAATGATGGTAAAACGCAATGTATGTTTTTAGATTTCAAGCAGCACAGGCAGCTCCTGAGAAGGGAAGAACCACTGAAATGCCACCCGAAGAAGGGATTCTTTGTCCCTAATAAATTAGGGGAAAAGAGCACTGATCTCAGTTTCTTCTGGTCAGAGAGTCACAGCTCTTTGCTGTTGGATTTTCAAGGTCTCTATAAGTGTTGGTGAAGCGCCTTTATGGTCATCCTTGAATCCATCTCTTCTCTTGGATGCTCCAGGATTGAATCCCAGCAGTTAACAAACAACATAATGCAGTGTCAGATTTAATGCTAAACCTGAGGGCAGATGATAAACCCTAAACACCAATCATACATACATACACCATTCAACCAGTGATGCCCACCACAGACAAGCTTTTGTGGACATTCTCCCGGTCAAATCCAGGCGATGTACATTCCAGAGAAATGCTAGACATCCAGCACTTGCACATCACACCGGGTAACCCCACACATTCCTTCTTAAGCTCCTGGCTAGAGCCCACAACATGGAAATGACTCTACATGGTCTTTCCTAGTCTTTGCCCAATCACAAACTAGGGCAAAAAGTACAGTTCACTGGTAACTGGATGTCACAAAACCAGATGCTTGATTTTGGAAGCCTCTAACAAATAAAAGGCTTCCTGTGAGTAAAAATAGGCTGCACCTTGTGCAGCGACCCTTTGAAGTTTGTTTTTTGTGGTTAAACAAGTGTCATTTTGACAGTGTTAATTAGGGTTGACTCTTTAATTGACTTTTGGTCTACCCCTTTTCTCTTATTATTGCCCCCCCCCTAACATATGTATTTGGTCAACTCAACCATGCGTAACACAACATGTAGACTATGTAACCACTGCAGACTATTTTATGGTACACAACTAAGAACTTGATCCCGTAAAACTATCTGGATCAAACTACTGACGTTGGGAGACTAAAAGGCATTTTGGCAGTAGCCCCCATAACGGTCCCAAAAGATCCACATACATGAGTCAGATCCACAGTGAGATCCATGTGGTTCTTACTAGGAGAAAAATAATTAGGAGAACCTAAGACAATCGCAAAGTAGTGGGGACTCTCAAAATGTCTGTGAAACTGGACTTTCTTCTTTACACCCGTCCTTCCATAAACCAAGCTTTTACTATTTTTGTTGTCTAGCTATCAACTTGAAGAAAACATTCCTTACATCATATTTTGTTCTTTCTCATGGATACAATCTGAATACATACCTTCATCCGGTTGGAATGGCACAATTATCTCTGCCTGTGTTATGCCCTTTATGAGATAGTTCTACCATTCCTCTTAACCTCTGAACAATGTGGGCTGGAACTGAGGCATGGATGCTCATGAAAAACCAAATATATGCCATTAATGACTCATCTGGTGCCTGAGCGCACATGCCGCCATGATGGATCCAGTAATAGTATCACCTGTGACCCCTGGTCGCTATTTTAAAATGTGCAGTCTAAACCTTAAGGAGGTTCAAAGCAGAGGACTCTATAGAAGGAATAGTGTATCCATCAGAAGGAACATTACCAAAAGTAAGTCATTTGTTATTTTCGCAGTATTGCATTCTTTTCCTGCCAATTTCATGTAATCTAGCAGCAGAGTTTAGAAAGCTTATCAACATAATTCGATCCACTCTGTGGGCGATTCTTTCAGTGTTAAATGGTTTGAAAGGAAGGACTTCCCTTTTAGGAGAAACGCTATTAAGAAGACTCCTTATCAGCCTTTTTATGATGAAATCTCCATGTTGTACAGGCAAAAAGAAGATCTTGCTTGTGAAAGGAGGCAGTGTCATTTCTCCTCCTCTAGATATCCTATATGCCCACAGTGGCAAAACACGTTAGGCAGGACACTCATAACATTGGGTGCTGCCTCTTGTATCCGTGGTAGCCATTAAAGAAATTCCATTTCAGAGGGTCCTTGACCTTTAAGATGACTGCATTCTATGTCAGATGCATATTTTTTAATGTAGCACTTCATGCCAGATTCATCCAGACTCTTAAGTGTTGTAATAATAAGTACTATCTTTATTGCGAAATTGAACAGTACTCCATTTATCGACATTGAAAACTAAAGGGCTGAGTCGGCAATGCCGGGTTTTAAACCTGTGACTGTAGTTAAATCATAAATATCTGATGCAAAGACTTAGCTTATTGAGCTATCATACTGTCCAAACGGCTGGAGGGTATGCAGGCAAGAATCTGCTCAGGAAACCCAGCATTTTGCACAGTAATGCATTGCTGCGTAACTAGCACAGCTAGTATATGGACCATTGTGTAGTGTCTACGTGAATGCCGTTGACTTGGCAAATCTGTTCAGTGGTTAGGTAAATTATAGCCTTAGTCCAAACTTTTTAAAGATTATAGTTGTCGTATCGCAGAACATTCTATGTTATTTTCTTTAAAAATGTAAATACATTCTTACTCGGTTAATTGTCAAAATTTGTTTTGTATTCCTTGTTTTAGCTCACCACTGGATGACCTTCTGAGCCCCCCGACAACTGTTGAAGGTCGGAATGATGAGAAGGCCATCTTAGATCAGCTTGTGTCTTTCCTGAGTGGCAGGGATGAGACAGAGCTGGCTGAGCTAGACCGAGCCCTGGGAATTGACAAACTTGTACAGGTAAAGTATCTATCTACAATCTTGCAAATTTAACTTCCACTGATGTACCATACATGAGTGTTGGAGAGGAAGATTATTAATGTCACCAGCAACCATTAGAGACAGGCAATCCAATGTAGTATTAATTACCAGGTTTTATTGCTCTGCTAATGAATGAGAGTTTATAATTGATTGTCTTAACTAACAATGTATGTAGCTGTATCAAACAATCAACAATGATCGTGGGTGGCTGCCAGGCCCACTTTTGTGACTTTTCTTGTTCACTGAAACACTAAAGATCTGGCTGAATTGTACATTCCTGAACCAATGGGTTTGCATGACGTCCAGTAGCAGGTATTAGAACTGTCACATGGCAGAGCGAACACAAAACTACTAACACCAGCATAAACTTAAAGAGTTTTATTAAACAAATGTAAAGCACAAGATTTTTGCATTACATTGGGCCAGGATGGCCTTAACAAAAAGCTTCTTGGGAAACGTATTCCTATAACTCAGGATTATAGTTGAAGGGCAGCAGACAAAAAGGCATTCAGAAAGTTCCAGACCGGAAGCTCTCCTGTTTAGGTTGCTCTAGCATTCAGTCTTTATAAATTCTTTTAGGGACCACAAGGCCCTCCCCCCTTTTCTCTGGATGTAGGGATTACTCTTTTCCAATTGTCTCAACCCCCACACCCCCTCCATCCCCTTCACTGGGGCTCCCCTTTTCTCTATTACTTATTCCCTTCTTCCAGGGCAAAAGGGGCTCTTCCCCTCTCTCTTAAACTCCGGGAAGTAGTGCCCTGCACACCAGTGCACACCTAGGAATATAGTACATTGCTCCCTCTCCCAGTGATATAGTGCCCTGCTCACTATTCTGTACCTAGGGCTATCATGCCTTGCTCACTCTTTCAGGTATATAGTGCCCTGCAAACTCTCTCACTGCTGCGCAACCCGCTTCTGGGTTTACAGAGATCTCTTCTCACTGGAGTCCACCCTATTCTAGGGATCCAAGGGCTCGCCTCTTCCTCACAGACCATACCCTGCTTCCGGGACACCGCTACACTCTTCTCCAACTCACCAGAGTAGACTCCACTTTTGGGGTTCAGGGAGCCCTTCTTCTCCTCACTGAGCACATCCCTCTTCTGGGATGGATTGTCTCTTCCCCTTGCTGGCACAGACCACCATTTTGGGGTTCAGCTGCGGCTCTTTGATCACCCCCCCCCCCCGCCTGCTAGAGCAAAACCCTCTTGTTGTGTTCAGGGAACTCCCCCCTACGTTGCTGGAGCAAACTCCCCTTTTATGGTTCACTGGGGCTATTCACCCCCTCTTCTGGACTCAAGGGGATCCCTGCTCTGGTGCTCTCCAGCTTCCTCAGCAAACTCCTCTCCTCCGCTACCAGCCAAAAAGACATTGTTTGTGTTTCCTAGCCTCTGTTATATTGACCTCACTGTTCCCCACCCCTCCCACTCCCCATTAGCTGATGCAAACTTTTACATTGATTGAATAACTACCTTCCTAATCTAAGCCAGGTTAAGGACGTCTTCATAAGGCTTTCCACCATCTTGAATTACTTTTAGTTGGCTTCCAAGTGCTGGAGCGGATGTTTGTTAGCTGCTCTGCTCCTGCCTTGCCTCCTGGCTATCCCCGAGCACAGAAGTCAGTTTAGTGGGTTTCTGATTTTGAAAGGGCCATCACACGAAACAGGGAGACCTCTAGTAAGTTTCCACCTGTGCAAAATCGTTTTTGCCTTTGGGAAAGAAGGAAGTATTTCTCATAAATGGTGCCTCTTCAGGGGAGGGAGAAAACAGTTTTCCTTCAAAAGCACTGTTGCTGTGAGAAGGGGATGGCATGAGTTAGGGTTTTTCCCTTTGAGAAACTGAACCTGTTGATTAAGGTGTTTGTCTGGATGGTCTAGTGTTTCCCCGTAGCGTATATTTCCCTGAATCCCTGAAAGACACTCCTCAATCTGCTCCAGGCGTTTGATCTCCAAACCTGATGCATCTTCTGAGATGTAATCCAGAATGCCCGGTTTCTTTTGGACTTAGTACTTTCTTATTAGCTTTCAACTCATGGGGATGGGGAATTGTTCAATTATGTGCTGTCCTACTCTCAGGCGGATTGGGGTTTGGATGTGATGTTTATATTGTGACTGTCACATAACTCTTAGTGTAACTTAATGCTTTTCCATAACTCAAATCTAATTTTCTGTTACTTTTATATTGCTTCATATTATATTATTGGCTATTATCCTTCTTGTATTAAGCCACTGTTAAATCAGCTGTATATTTTTTGTCAACTAAAGAGATAGACTAAGCAGTAGGTATAGAGGATCTCTCGGTGGCAGAAATTCCCACTTCAGTTGCATCCTTTGAAATTACGTTGAGGATCCGTTACATGGAAGTGGGTGGCAGCCATTTCAGTAAATTCCCAACACGTTCCCCTTGTATTTGAATAGTGGATTTATCTTGGAACCCATTGTCATTGCCTACTCGGATTCCTTGTACAATTCTGATTATTGTGCTTATTAAACCAAGACTGCTCAGTGCAGCCTCCTAGAGTGATAGTCAGCAAATTTGTAATATCCGGACCAACCATTAGATGGCAGAATATGAATGACCTGTGACCCTGAACCGATACGGGCACCAGAAATGCTACTACTGGGTAAGTAACGTTTGTCATTCAGTGCTTTTTCAAAGTTTTGTAGAAGATTACCAAACCGGGAGAAAAGAAAAGAACATGAGACCTAAACAGTAAACAAAATGAATTAAGATGCAGCATAAAGCCGAAGAAGCCAAACTCAAAGAAGAAAAAAAGATGATATTTAATGAGGGTATGGAAAGAAGTGTCTCTTGATTGTCCAGCCCCTGGGTTCTCCTAAATCTTCCTCAATAATATTTTGATTCTTATGCAGACCACCCTGTCCCTCATTAATGCTTTAACAATAATCTATTTCTCACCTGCAATGTCTCAGGTGCCCATTATTTCTTCTTTCTTAGATTGTGTAATGCTACCTTATCTTAAACGGATGTCTAATCTCCCACTAACCTACGTTGGGCAACAGTTTAAACAAGCGGTGCGCTGAATGAAATAAATTAGAAACTTTTCAGACGTAGGATAAGACTTTTTAATTATATTCAAAAACGCGATTTGAGTGATACTGAGGTTAGTCAATCCCGGTTTAATCCTAACCAGCACTTCATCAGGAATGACAGTAATAAACAATCTGCTTTTCAGAGATGGCAACGTTTTTTCTGTGCCTCACCACCCACCACTGGTTAAAACTCCTGGTTAATATTAATCAGTGAAGTTGGCAAATGTTCACATTTGGCAGAAAGGCTGTGTAGGACACATGCAGTGAATTCACGTATTGTATTGCAGTAGCTATCTTAAATTGCTGCGTTTGAACTCAGCCGATAGTGTCCTATTGATTAAATACTCAAGGGGTCATTTTTTATTATTTCTCTGTACTTAATACTCTCTGTTGAAAACGGTGAAAACTGCACAGAGGACTTGCCCGTACTGTAGTCCCCTTCATGCAATCTTTCACTACGAAGTGAAGAAAATAAACGCGAACCGGGTTTACGTGCATTATTTGCACTTTGTAGTGTAAATGCTACCCACCATGTAAACAGGAGGCAGTACAGGCATCCCTTTGTTTTGGTGTATTATGCGAATCTTGTGATGTCCTGGTATGGGATGTGTAAAACCACGTGTAAAACGTTTACACATGTAAAATCAAGGGATTTGGAAAATTAGCCCTTAAGGGGGACAAATACACCGCCAGCTTTATGCAATTTAGCCATTTCCAACTAAGGTTCTGGGTAACGTACAATTTAACCCTGGTCAGTTCAATAACGATCATGGATTCAGCAGGAGTCACTAATTGCATTGGGTATTATATTTTTGTCGAGTATTACTGGTGTAGACTTTTGTAAAGTTAATCTTCCTCTGGTGAAAACTGTGTAGATCTTGTGCACATTTGCTAGTGAGAGAGGCCTGTGGTTCTTAGTTCCTGCACACCTACACAAACAAAAGCCCTGTCAAAATCTTTGCTACGCCCAAGTATTGGGGCGTAAATGCAAAATGCAGAAATTTTAAAATAGAAAAATAACAAATTGAACAGAAAAAGGAAAATATCCCCCTCTGTGACAAAAGGTGAAAAGTATATGACAATAATAAACGCAGAAAGGAACAATAGGCAACATGTTTTTGCGCACATTGCGGATCACTAAAATGTTATATTTTTTTTGGCTCTAAGTCTGCAAGTCCTTTTAGGTGTGGGATGTTATATCAAGAATGGACATCCTACAAAGATTGACACTTTTATTCTACTTTAAATCTAATTTTTTTTGTTTATTTCCCACCATGAATAGGGGGGTGGTCTGGAAGCATTAACCGATAGATACCCACAACAGCATGCAGCACCATCCCTGATGATGGAACAGAAACCTGGCATGTACCCTTACCCTTCGGTTTCACCCAGCGCTAGCCTCCATAGTGTCTTTCCCACCATGGTTCGGCAGAAGCCATCTTTTGGATCCATGCCAGTTCAGGTACAACAACCACCTAGAGGAGCCTACCCAACCAACATCGGCATGCAACCAAGACCAACCTTAAATCGGCCGCAAGTTGTTCCAAATCAACTGCGGATACAGTTGCAGCAGAGGCTACAAGGCCAACAACAGGTGAGCATTAATCCTGATTGTGTTTCTTGTTCATGCCCCTTTCTTTTTATAGTAATTGTAATAATCCTTTCAGTTGAAGGGTTGCATGCAAATAGCGCATGTGTCTGGCAAATATGTATGATGAGGCTTTGGGGGAATCAAAGATGCAAAAAGCATTACACAACTTCTCTATACCAGTGCATTGTCACTTGGCATTTTATTTCTTATCACAAAACTATTCTAATATGTTCTGACAAGCAAAACCACGTAATATTTAGTTTTTATTTAGTACTTTCGTTGTACGGAAACTAGCAGCATGGTTGCCAGACTAGGTTATGCAGTGAACTTGGAATGGTTGAGGGTGTTGATTCTCTGGGATATTAGGTATGTCTTTTCAGGATACCGAATAGTAAAATTTGTATTCCTTGTTTCACTTTCATTGACTTGCATCTATCCTGAAAGCCTTTATTGATGTCTTCTTTCCCAGCATTATAAGTGAAGGAGCAGAATGCTGAGTATGTTCATTAGTGAGAGTGAGCGTGGTTGAGGGAAGCTAAGTGGTTACGTTCGAGTTTGAGGAATGAAAGGTGGGGAGAATGGATGCAAGCATGAATGTGTGAAAGGGCAGAGTACTGATCAGTGTGTTCATCAGCATCTCTGGACACGACTGAGTGTGCCGATAAAAATAGTTAACATTCAGATAAAATATCCACAAGGATTTATAACACACTACGCTCATGCAATCAATAGTGGTCTTTGCCGATGTGTGTAAAGAGTCATTTCTCAAAATATTCCTCCCAAGGACGATGTAATAGAGAAAGAGCGAAGGGTAGACAGATGGAATGCAATATTTAATACACTCCAATAGGCTACAGTACTAAAGGTCTGACTACTAGAAATTAATGAAGTGCACAAGTTGGGTCTTCACCCAGAACCGTGTGTGGGGGTGAAAGATTTCTCTGGATCCATGGCAGAGAAAACACTAAGTGCCCAGGAGAGTCAAGACTCAGCAGGCATGGAGAAAACCTGTACTCTGCTCCAGTAAACTGGCATCCTCAGAGAGGGAGGGCCAGATAAAATAGAGTATGCCCTCTAAATACAGTGCAGTGATTCCAGGTGAGGAGTTCAGTTTCATGGTTGAATGCTGGTAGGTTTGAAGCTGATCCCCGTTTGACTGTTGCCTGGGATTGAGAACTCAGTCTGAGCGCAACAAGGCAGGTCCGGTGGAGCTGTTCAAAGACCCATAGGGGAGTGGATAGCTTCCGGACCGTTTGGCTTTCTCTAGGTGGCCTTTACTACCACAGGTTACACAATGGTGAATACCCATTGCACACATCGCTCAGTGTACCTACACAGGAGTTTAAACTACACTGTGTTCAGGTGGTAGCCAGTGGAAACCTTTCAACCCCAAAGAGATGTCCCTTCTTTTTAAGACACTGGAACATACAGGCTGCCCAATTCTGGACCGACGGTGGGTGTCTAAGCGACTCGGTAATACTTTAGATTAGAACCCTGGCCTCAGCTGTCAGCCAATCAGCATAGAGGGAACGCAAACTGAATCTAGTAGCATTTACTGTGCTCTCCTTCTTGGATCTATGACACCATTTGGTTTTGCCTGTCAACTGCCCATGCTGGCACTTCATCCCCCTTCATTAGTATTCAGTCAAGATCTCTTACTGTCTGCTGGGATGGGGTGATTGCTTTACATCTTTATAGTGGAATTACATTTCTCTTGCAGCTCTCCCTCCTCCCAGCTGCTGCCAGCTCGTGACCATGCCAGCATGATCACAAGCATATCTGCCTTCCCCGCGCTTCACTCCTGGACTGTTTTTCTTTTAATATAATGTATTCGCTGCAGGCTGTACCAGCCAGTAACAGACCTTTTCCCTATCAACTTGGGCTGGCAGGCCTTCTACTGACCAATATGGGCGGAAACCAATGCAATCATTGCCTCAATATGTAGTGGTAGGATACAGAAAGTAGTGCTATTCCCATGAAGGCTTCCTCTCAAATCGCGATTCCAACTCTCCATCCGTTCATATCCTTCTGGATCTTTCCTCTGCCTTCGACATGGTCAATCATACCACCCTGGCAAATTGGCTCTGTGACACCCTTGGCATCACAGGCCTGGCTCTTGACTGGTTGTCCTCATTCCTCTCTGACCAACCTCACTAACATCCTGCGGCATCCCTCAAGGCGCTATCCTCTTGCCATGGCTCTTAAAAATCTACCTTTCCCCTCTAGCCCACCTCATCACCTCCTTCTCTCCCCACTTCCAGTGTAATGCAGATGACAAACAGCTCTCCTTAAAGCTTCCCTCCACTTCCCCCTCTCTTATCCCTGACTGTCTACTGCTATTCAGGCGTGGTGTGCTGCCAGTGACCTCTGCCTTAATGTCAGTAACACGAAGACCCTTCTCATTGGGACACCAGCTCTCTCCTTCCCTCCGGTCACCTCTATGGTTCCCCTCCCCTCAACCTCTTGTGAGGCAAAAACCTTGGTGCCATCTTTGACTCCTCTCTCTCCTTCTCGCCTCACATCATGGACCTTGCCAAGAAGGCCCACTATCAGCTACACCTCCTCAGAGGCATTCTCCCTTGTCTCACCTTCCCCCAGGAACGCAATCTCTGGCAGAGCTCTGGTCCTCCCTGGGCTGTACTACTGCAACAGACTCTTCCTCAATCTTCCTTTATCCTCCATTTGCCACCTTCACCTAATCCAGAATAGGACTGCAAGACTTATCCTTGGCCTGAAACCCAGGGATCACACCTCAACAGCCCTAAAATCCCTCACTCGACTCCCGGTTGCTGCTAGGATCAGGTTCAATACCCTATGTATCATCCACAAGGCTTTGTGGGGCCTGGGACCCTGCTACATCCAACTCTCTCTTCCTAAATACCTCCCTGCTAGAGCCCTTTGGTCTTCTAGATCTAACTCTTCGCTAAGTAGAGAGTGGGGGGTAGATCTCTCTCCTCCGCAGAAGCCTCCCTTATCCTCTCGGGCTTCAGACGGATCTCATTAAGTTCCGGAAGCTCCTCAAGACCCTTCCTTTCTCTTCCTCCTTCCCTTTCTCCCTCCCCTGCTTATACCCTTGTCTGCCACAATGACTGGATACCTAGTTATCTCTGAGTGCTACAGGACACCAGCCCCCCCACCCAGTCCACCCACCCCCCTGCTCGCACTTAGCATGTGCACCCTCACCCCCTGCACCCCATGCAATCCCTGGCACTTGCCCTCCTACCCTCCCCTTAGCACTCAGCTAGTCCCTTTTGCCAATTCCCCTCTCACCCCCTTTCCACTGCACTCTCTCCACCTTACCCTGCACTTACCCTCCTACCCTAACACTTCCCCCCTCTTCTTCACACGTCTTGTTACTGCACTTGCACAATCCGATTGTCACAAGGTCTAGTAGGCCTGCTACTGTTATCTTTCTCCCTTGACCCCACTCTCCCCCCTTTTGTCATGTGGCACCTTGAAACACCATTTGTTGCATAGGCGCCTTACAAATATCAAATAAATAAATAAAAAATAGATGTTTTGTGTACGAGGCTTTGGAGTATGTGGGAGTTATAAAGAGATCCAGTAAGAGCTGCAGATTTTCAATAAGACTATATTGATCTTGAGAGAGTTGGCATTATTATAATGGTAGATAGGACTGGAGACGTAGTGCCCACTGCATTTGCTTGTGAAATGCTGTTTGGTGATCTTGGTACACAATGCATATAAAGGATTGTGGTGAGCGCTGCCTCTTGCTTATTCCCCTCACAGTTGTTTAGTATCCTGCAGGGCTTGTGCTGTTATGTGTGGGAATTGCGAGATGCAATAGGTGTAAGAAGCTGTAGAGAGCACATTAGACTCATAAAAGAAACTAAATAGTATGCTATCAGCATAATCTACCTCCCTGGGGAAAAGTTCTTAATAGGGTATTTCCATAAAATGTGTCCAGTACTATATCAAAAAGTACTCTCATATTACCAATCTCGCTCATACACCGACTAAGGTGTTCATGACAACTGCTCTGGCATCAATTTACTTTATGGCGGTAGATTAAGTGAGGTAGAGCCACATGTCCCATGAGTGCCTACCGCAGTCCATCATAGACTCATGGTCCAAGAATAGCAGCCAGTGAATAAAGACCACTGGACCAGGGAACTAGATCCAACGTAGGAAGGTTAATGGGGCGCTGGGGTTCTGCTCCTGGCAGCACAGCACGTCACCTTGTAAGTCCAGCCCACGTATGGCCATCACAGCACGTGCTTGCCACTGCACATGTATCTAACTGCTCATGCCCACATCGTAGGTGCACATCACTGCATATACCCCTCAGGGCATGTGTATCTCACCGCATCTGCCCATCAGTACAGCTGCCCATTACTGCACGTGCCCATCCCTACACAAACTCATCATGGCACACACCTATAGCTGCACATGCCCATCACTGCGCGTGACTATCACTCTGTGGCATGTCCATAACTGCACACACCCACCACAGCAAGTACAATCACTTCACATGCCCATCCCTACACGTGCCCATCACCTCACATGCCCATCCCTACATTTGCCCATCACTGTGCACGTGCATATAGCTGTGTGCCTATCAGTGCAAATGCCCGCCACTGCACATGCCAATCACTGCACACTCCCATCACTGCACGTGCCCATTGCTGCACGAGCCCATCCCTACACTGGCCCATCAATTTCTATTTAACACATTCGAAAAATAATCCCTCTCTCGAGCAAGGGCTGTTTGACCTATTCAAAAGCATTTAGAAAAATCAGACATGCAAGCAACAATGCCCCAGGCTCAGTATTGAGCAACGTGAAATTCAAAGAAGACTAGCCTGCATTTTAGATGCGGTTCAGAAAACATAAAATCTACAGGTACTCATGACAACACCCATATAAAAATGGGAACTTCATGATGAAACCGAGAGCAAACAATTTGACAGCAAAAGGCCGTGCTTAGAACAGCCAACACTCAGACACAGCCTCACCAATATGCTGCATTCCTGGCAGTACAAAATACATTTAAAAACGGCCTAAATCCTAACAATGAGAAATTCCCTGATGGGTGGCCATTTAGCATCCTAGCTGCGATGCGCAGGTGAATTAACGCCTTTCAAAAGTCCTATTAACTAATTGCTTACTGCACTCTGCTGGACAAGTGCACCCTGGGTGGGTAGGTGCACCCTGCATTAGATAAATGCAGGAAGTGCTTACTAGAGGGCATTTTTTTAAACCAAAAAACAAAAGGCCCATTGTGGTGGTGCAGCCCACGGTATGGCACCCGATATGCATCCTGGCATAACTTCAACACATCATGGACATCCAGGGTTTGTGAGGAAACTGCAGTGGCTATAATATAGGGCATTTCTTATTCACTGTAATGTGCTTGGGTTTTAGGAAATTACAAGCACACTTTACCATAAAGTGCGTCAAAGGGGGCCACTTTTTGATTAAGACATTTGTAAGGTTATTGCCATTTCCTGACCTATATAAGCCAAAACTGTTGGCTTTGCCAATGATTGTTCTAAACAGGACTTCATTGAAAGACACGCATAGTGCTTCTAAATTGAGTGGCTGGCAGACCTGGTTTAGACATTTCTATTACACCAGTAACGCATGTACAGCTCCAATAGTCATGAACTCTCAGAAGACTGCTTTGAGAAAATACTGGCTGGCACTCTGAGTGCAAAGTTTGATGAAAAGGCTTGATTTAATATTTTCTTTGTTTAAACCTAGGACAGGGTGCAACATGTCTTGACTTGTTATGTTTATTAGTAAAGAGTGATTGAAAATATGCTAGACAGGACACACAAATACACAAATACATTGTTAAAATGCAGAGCAGGATCGGTCGCGTAATTGCACTGCCCTTCAGTCACAAATGGGGCGAGTGACTTTTGTTTGTGGCTAGTAGCTTTCAACTTGAAATTTTCCACCCTGCTCTTTCGAATGGATTGTGTCCTCCCACGTATTCCTCATCTTGTAATAATTCGTTATCTCCAGCTTCGCTGCTTCGGAAAAAATGTTTCTCGTCAGAGGGCGCTGTGCTCAAGGTCGTGGCGTCGATTGTCCCTCCACGTACTCCGTACTCTGTCGACGTAATAGCTCGAGCCGCGCCCGTTGCTTCAGTTCCGTTTTTCCGATCGCTTCGCTATCGAGAACGGCGCGCTTCTATTTTCTGTGAAGAAATTGTCATCTTCGACACCTTCGACACCCAGGACTGGGTTTAAGAAGTGTGCAGATTGTGGATCTAAGATGTCGATCACCGATCCCTACCGGATTTGTCTCTGGTGTCTCGGTTCCAGTCACCGAACCGACGACTGCGGGTCCTGCCAATCTATGACCGAAAAAGCTCTTCGTGAGAGGAGAGGTAAACTGTCAGTGGGGAGGGAGGCCTCAAAAAAGATTTCGTCAAAAAGACACAAGAAAGCGACTGATTCATAGGCACTCAAAGAGATCTCGATCTAGGAGTAGATCGAGACACTCTTCGTCATCATCGAAAAAAATGAAGAGGAGACATAGATCTCCCTCATCATCATCTTCTTCTTCAGAGTCGACCGAAGAAATTCGTTGTCCGACTAAATCGGATTCTCCCAGTAAGTGGGAAGAATTCCACAAAAAGATGATGGAGGTTTTCGAGAATTCGGCCCGACCCCCTCGAAAGACCCTCGAAAAAGCCATACCCCTAAAGTCGCTCCATTGGACGACAAAGGGAAGTCCAAGGCTACCATGGCAAAGACCGGTAGCGTCGAGGAATCCAAAAAACCTCAAGTCGACGTAAAACCGTCAAAGACTCTTCGAGAGTCGAGCACTTCTCCAGTGCTGTAACGCCCACCTGGTTCCCACGGGGGCGCTGATCTAGTCTGGATTACTGCGGCCTCTTCTAGCGTGATGCGCAGGACGCGGAACACCGATTGGACAGGACCTCCAAATTGTGCTTCCTTGGCCCGTAGGAATATCCTTCTGCAGATGAGAAAGGGGATTAACAGTCTGCAGAATGGTGTGCTAGCTCCCCTCTTCCCCCCTCCGTTCCTCTCTATTCCTCCAAACCCGGTTTAAGCTCACCTTATGGTTTGGAAGGTTGAACTCTCCATCCTGCTTCTGGTGCAGGGGCGCGCGTTCGTCCAGTTACTTCACTGGTTTTCAGAATGGCGCTGGCAAAATCCACTTGACTTTCCTGAGCGATGCGCCGTAAGTATGAAAGTTCAAAGTTCAAGTGAGGCCCCCTTTATGCTGTCTTTCTCACATGTGATCTGTCCTTTATTTCAGGTGCAGAATGAAGGCGATGCGTCGAGGGGTTAACCTGCCGAGGTGAGTAGTAATGAGGGCGATCCCTCTAGATGTCCTTATCATTCCTCTGAAATGTCTCTAGTCCTTTCCCCATAGGGGCCGGGGTACGGTACCTGCCAACGGGGCGGCGCCGACCCGAAATGTGGAAGAAAAGCCGGTAAGTATTATGGCTGTTAATCAGGTTTTCCTTCTTTGTGTCCTTCTGCTCACCTTTTGTTTCTTCCTCTCTCCCCTAGGTGCAGAGATGTGGCGTCCGATGCTGACAGCCGCGATGGAGCCGGGAGATGTCTCGAGGACAGGACAGGTGAGTGAAGCGTGGCGCTGCAGCGAGCAACGTGATGCTTTTAAATTGAAGTCTTACTTCAGGGATGCTGGTGAGAAGATTCCGGATGCAGGTAAGAAGCTTGAAATAATCCTTGGTTTTCACCTTTCTCTTCTCTTCCTTCCTTGCAGGTCTTCCTGGTTCAAGACGGGCGTGGCTGTAGTCCAGGAGCAGACACGGTGAGCGTTAAACTGCAGGAAGCAGAACAACGCGAAGCATGAGCTGCTGTCTGGGCGTGGCTTAAATAGCCTCCAAAGAAGTCCCAGGTATGTATCCTTCCCCAACTAGGTATGTATCCTTCCCTGGCCACGCCCGAGTGAAAAAATAGTCCCTATGAAAAAATAGTCCCTTTCAGGTCTCAGGGAGGCCTGAAGCGTGCAGCATGGTCTGCATCAGGTAAGTGCACAAAACACCTCCCTTTATGAGCCTGGCGCCAAAGGCGCCAGGACTGAGTCCAAAGAGTCCCTATAAGGGGCCGCTGGGCTTTTACCCGAGGGCATGATGCCTGCTTCCGGGGGTGCTGGGCCTGGCCTGATGCTCCGGGGGTAGGCATCATGACAAGTGCGATACAAGAAACACAAGTCGTCGAAGACTTCGACAAATTCGTTGATGCCCTCGACGTCGATAATTTCGACTCCAAAGCGGGTAGAGGAAGAGGACAGGCTTCTCAAAGGGGCAAAAGAAACTTCCCTCGTGGAGCACGAGGAAGAGGTGCAAAATCAGCCTCAGGAGCGGCATTTGTACCCTCAGCCACTCCTGCAGCCGCCTCCAAATCCCTCTGAGACCTTGTTACACAAAACACCATTGGGAGGCAGGATCTCTCAACATCTGAAGGAATGGCTGGGCATTACCTCAGATGCTTGGGCTTTGGAAACATAGTCCAAGGTTACTGTCTCCCCTTTCTAAAAATGCCTCAGAATCATCCACCGGGAGCCAACTCCGCCAAATTTCCAGATCCGCTCCTGTTGCAGGAAATTTTAACCCTGCTAGAGAAAGGTGCCATATAACTGGTACCTGTAGCGGAGAGGAACAGGGGTTGGTACTCCCCATATTTTCTCATCCCAAAAAAGGACGGAGTACTGAGACCCATCTTGGATTTGAGAAACTTGAACAAGTTCCTCAAGAAGGACAAGTTCAAGATGGTGACTCTTTCTCATATCCTTCAGGCTCTCCAACCCCAAGATTGGTTGGTATCATTGGATCTTCAGGATGCTTACTTTCATGTGCCAATCCATCCAAAGCACAGAAAGTACCTGAGGTTCGCGATTGGCAATTCTCATTATCAGTTTCGAGTTCTGCCATTTGGGTTGACCTCCGCCCCAAGGGTTTTCACCAAACTGTTGGAGGTTGTGGCAGCAAGTCTCAGGAGAGGAGGTATTCACATATATCCCTACCTGGACGACTGGTTGATCAGGGCAAGTTCTCCAGAACAAGCTCAGCAACATCTTTCGATCACCTGCCACTTCCTCCACAAATTGGGCTTCTCCCTCAATTTCAAGAAGTCCCACATGATACCATCCCAGAAGCTCCAGTTTTCGCAGCAGTCTTGGACACTTCCTCGGGAAAAGCCTTGCCTCCCGAAGTGAGAGCTCTCCACATCCAGCAGATGGTAGCAAAATTCCAGAATGCCCAACGTCTACCGGCCTTCGATTTTCTCAGGTTGCTCGGCCTCATGGCATCCTGCATTTTCCAAGTACCAGAGGCCAGGTTGAGAATGAGATCCCTTCAATGGGCACTCAGAACTCAGTGGTCCCAGTTCTCAGGGAATATGTCGGATCTTCTGCAAGTCCCGGGCGCAGTTGCTCAGTATCTTCTATGGTGGGCTTGCAACAACAACATTCTCAAGGGAGAGTCTTTTTGGCAACCATGGCCGGAGATAACGGTAGTGACAGACGCCTCACTCACGGGGTGGGGAGCACACACCAACGATCTGACAATCAGCGGTCGTTGGTCTCCATCGGAGTCCAAACTACACATCAACCTGTTGGAGCTGAGGGCAATCAGACTAGCTCTGAAGGCCGTTCTGCCCTCTGTACAGGAAAAGAATGTACTGATAATGACGGACAACACAGTGGCCATGTACTACCTCAACAAAAGAGGAGTAGGGTCACTGCCACTGTGCAGAGAAGCAATGCAGCTCTGGTTCTGGGCAATACGAGAAGGAATCTCTCTATCGGCAAGTCACCTAGCCGGAGAGAAGAACACGGCGGCAGACGCTCTGAGCAGGCAGAGCACGGTCTCTCACGATTTGGAGCTGGCTCAGGAAGTCCTTCTGGAGATCTTCGCCCTTTGGGGAACCCCTCAAGTGGATCTGTTTGCCACCGCGATCAACCGGAAGTGTGAACAGTACTGCTCAAGGGAATTTCCTCAAAGAGGAGCTCTGGGAGACGCATTCATAGTGGATTGGAAGTTTCCACTGCTGTACGCGTTTCCCCCAGTCCCTGTGATTCCTCAAGTAATCAGGAGGTTGAGAAAGTTCAGGAAAACCATGATCTTAATTGCCCCGGATTGGGCCAGGAGGACGTGGTACCCGGACCTTCTAGACATGTCCATCTGCCCTCCAATACGTCTTCCGCAAAGAGAGGATCTTCTCTCGCAAGAGGAAGGTCGGGTTCTCCATCCAGAGGTAAAGACACTCAACCTTCACGCATGGTTTCTGAGAGGTTGAGATACAAGGATTGGGATCTTCCGGATGACGTAATGGAAATCTTGCTTTCGGCCAGAAGACCAGCAACAAAATCTTTGTACCGATGTCGCTGTAACAGGTTTAGTAACTGGTGCAAAGACAGGGATGTGGACCCTTTTCAGTGTGGCACCCCAATGGTGCTCTCTTTTCTACTACATCTAGCTGATCTGGGGCTCCAGATAGGAACAATCAAAGGATACCTTGCTGCGCTGTCCATTTTGAAGCGCTCCTCGGAAGAGGTTTCATATTTCAAAATACTGTTAATAATTCAATTCTTAAAGGGGCTTACTAATGTATACCCTCCAGTACCTTTTCATGTACCAACTTGGGACTTAAATTTAGTATTAAAATTCTTGACTTGCATACCTTTTGAGCCTATGCTCTCATGTCCATTGAGGCTTTTGACTCTAAAAACTGTCCAGCCCGCAGTGTTAGCGAACTTCAGGCTCTCTCATGCAAACCACCATATACTATTTTTTATAAGGATAAGGTAGTCCTTAAAGTTAAACCTTCGTTCTTGCCAAAAGTAGTCTCGGACTTCCATTTGTCACAAAAAATAGTACTACCAGCCTTTTATCCTCCTCCTCATCTGGGCAAAGAAGAGGAGAGATTACACAGATTAGATCCCAAGAGGGCTCTTAGTTTTTACATCTCAAGGATGGCTAAATTGAGACAAGATGACCAACTATTTGTGGGTTATTCTGGTCATAAATTAGGCTTATCTGTAACAAAACAGACCATTTCCCGCTGGATCATATTAGCCATAGTTGAATGCTACAGATTAGCGGGAAAAGAACCACCAGATGGGCTTCGTGCCTATTCTACAAGGGGAATGGCTACTTCTGCGGCTCTAAAGAGGGGAGTCCCAACAGCGGATATTTGTGCAGCTGCAACCTGGAAAACAATGCATACTTTTGTTAAACATTATTGTTTGGATACCGCCTCCTCTAACAAGGGTTTATTTGCCAAGGCAGTTCTGCATTCTGTCCACGAAAACTGAAATTAGTACTCCCGCCTCCAAAAAATTGATACTGCTATGGGAGCCTATCACAAGATGAGGAATACGTGGGAGGACACAATCCATTCGAAGAACAAGTTACTTACCAACTGTAACGTTCTTTCGACTGGATGTTCCTCCAACGTATTCCTCATCGACCCTACCATCCTACCCCACAGTACAGTTTACGTTTCTTACACTTTCCTCTCACGAAGAATGTATCGGTCATGGGACACGCCTGGGTGTTCCTCCTATATATATATATATGTATATATATTTCATCGAAAAAACAGAACTGAAGCAACGGGCGCAGCTCGAGCAATTTATACCATTGGTGACGTCGACAGAGTACGGAGTACGTCGAGGGACAATCGAAGCCACGACCTCGAGCACAGCGCCCTCTGCTGAGAAATTTTTTTTCCGAAGCAGCGTAGCTGGAGATAACAAATTATTACAAGATGAGGAATACGTGGGAGGAACATCCAGTCGAAAGAACGTTACAGTTGGTAAGTAACTTGTTCTTCTCTTTCAATTGCGCGCTCTCCATCACTCGCTCATTCTTCGTCACTGTATTGCCATTTTCTGACAGTTAAGTGATCTGTATCACTTGCTCACTCTTAGTCCTCACAGTATTATTACAATGCATTTCTTCAGTTTGAATCTTAGGTCTTATGTTACAGTAAGAAACAGTGGCTTGATCACTTTGGAACACCAAAAAGGAGTATTTTATTTTGGTTGTTTTGGTGTCGCTTTCAAAATGCCGTAATAACACGTTGAACCCGACCCTCACATTTTTAAAAAACGTTTTTTAACTTGTTCCCCCTCTCATTCCCACTACATAGATTCACACAACTCTCCCTTTCATACATGTACACACACATGCACACACCCAAATGCTTAGCTTGCTTCCACAATGTCCCTCATGTGCGTTCGCAGGGAGCATCTGTCATTCCCGAAATGGCAGCGCACCGAGAGGAGGATAGTGTCGATGAACCAAGGTAAGTGCGGGTGAGGGATTGGAAGGGGTGAGTGGAGAGAGAGTTTTAGGTGGCTGAGAGGGTTTTTTGGATCGATTTTAGAAAGACCGAATTATCCATTTATTTTTGGTCTTTCTAAATCGATATTTTGGGTTGTCGGTCTGGTGATAACTATTTTTTTTCACCTCGGACCAAAGTATGGTTGTTCTGTTAGCAGAGCCCCCAAACTGTGAATGTATATTTGTTCAAAGTAGTGGTTGATAACTCCTGTGGCTAACCCTTATTTCTATGCCACTCTACCTTTATTGAGTTTGGCTAGACTTCACCGTTTGGTTGTCCTCTCAGAATCCACCCCCAGGATTGAGTCTAAAAATCTATTTTGAGGGGATTGTGTCCCCCGAAGTATTCCACATCTTTGACAGTAATTACCACAGCTGTGCTGCTTCGGAAAACTTTTTCGGCGTAGGCGTCCTGCGTCGATGACGTCGATACGCTCCCTCGAGGACCTCCGTCGACGGTCGACGTCACTGGATGTCATATCTAGGACGCATGACGCCCGTAGACTCAGTTCAGTTTTTTTCTGCAAACGTGTTCGCTTCAGAATCTCAGCGCGCTCGATTTTTCTACTTCGTTTGTGAAAGTTTAGATCATGTCTTCGTCTTCTACCCAGAAGTCGGGCTTCAAAAAGTGTCGGGACTGCGGTTTCAAAATGTCCACTACGGACCTGCACGACGTCTGCCTCTGGTGCCTCGGCGAAAGCCACGCCACCGACGACTGCGATGACTGCCAGTCCCTGACTTCGAAGGCCTTGTGGGAGCGGAAGAAGTTGTTAACGGTAGGTAGGGTATCTAAAACCCGTAAGCCGAAATCTACTGGACTTTCAACCGACGACTCGAGGGACGACTCTCTGTGTCGGCCCAGGGGGGTCTCGGTCTTGGAGTGGGTTCCGCCATTACTCTGCCTCTTCTAGGCATTCTTGGAAGCGCCATCACCGGTCGTCTTCCCCGTCCTCGTCAGAGGACTCCGCCAGACGGCGGGTAGCTTGTCCCACCAAGCATTCATTGCCGGCGGAATGGGACGCATTCCGCAAGGAGATGATGGCGATTTTCAAATCGCAGGGCACCGTTCCGTCCGCGCCTTTGAGAGAAGCCGGCAAGGAGCGAGCTAGAGCCACCGCTCGCACGCCTTCGGGCTCGGGTGGTCGGCGTGATCATCAGGAGCCGTCGAGGTCACGATCGGACAAGGTTGATCGCCATAGCCGTGCCAGGTCCAGGTCCTCGACGCTGTGGAGACCGTCGGAGCCTGTGAGGCCTTCTAAGAAGGCATCGACACCGTCGGCACCATGTCTGTCGAGGGACTCTCTCGAGGCTCCGGCTCCGAGGAAGTCATCAGCGCCGAGGCCGTCGAAGGACACGCTCGGGGCTCCGGCCTCAAAGCCGTTGATGCCATGTGTTAATCCGTTCAGTCGGGTTTGGACGTGCCAGACTCTGTCAGCTGGTCCATGGTGGCGAGCACTATGATGCGCAGGTTTGCGTGACTGCGGAAGTCGGGGTTTGCTCCTGATGTACAGTCCCGGCTTCTCAACATGCCCTTTGATGGTGTCCATCTTTTTGGCAGCAAGGCTGACGAGAGCCTTAAGCGGTTGCAGACCTCCAAAGCTGCGGTGAAGTCCTTGAGCGCTGCAGTACATCAACCTCCGCCTTTTCGTCCTGGGGGACAGCAATGGAGGGGAGGTTCCTTTCGATACTGCTCTTCCTTTGGTAGCTGCCAGTCAAAGGGGCCAACGTAGGAGTATCCGAGTTGGAAAACAAGGTACTCGAGGTGCCAAAGCCGCTCGGGCAGTTGCCTCTTTGCCCTCAGGCACTGCCGCTTCCGCTCAATCATGAGGCCATGGCCCATGGTTCGCCGGTTGAGGGAAGGCTGGCGCAGCATCTTGTAGAATGGCGTGTCATTACTTCAGATGTGTGGGTTCTGGAGATCATAGCCCACGGCTACTGTCTTCATTTCCAGCAGAGGCCTTACGACAATCCACCGGGGAAGCTCTCTTTGAAGCGTCCGGATCCGTTCCTTGCGCAGGAAATTCTATCCCTGCTGGAGAAAGGCGCCATAGAACTGGTGCCTGTAGCGGAGAGCAACAAGGGCATTCCACATATCTTTTGATCCCGAAAAAAGACAGAGGATTGAGACCCATCATGGACTTACGTGGTTTGAACAAGCTCCTCAGGAAGGACAAGTTCAAGATAGTTACTCTTTCTCAAGTCCTCCAGGCCCTTCAACTTCAGGATTGGTTGGTGTCTCTCTACTTCAAGGATGCTTACTTTCATGTGCCGATTCATCCCAAGCACAGGAAGTACCTGAGGTTCGCGGTTGGTGACTCACATTTTCAGTTTCGGGTCCTGATGTTCGGATTGACCTCCGCCCCGAGGGTCTTCACCAAGCTGATGGTGGTGGTGGCAAGCGCATCTCAGGAAAGGGGGGGATTCAGGTCTACCCCTATCTGGACGATTGGTTGATCAGGGCGCACTCTCCCCAGAAAGTCCTGGATCAACTGTACGTCACCTGCCACTCCCTTCACAAGCTGGGATTCTGCCTCAGCTTAAAGAAGTCTCATGTGACACCAACCCAGCGACTCCAGTACATCGGAGCAGTGCTAGACACATCCCTGGGGCAGTGTTCGCCGCCCCAGGTGAGGGCTCATCACATTCTGCAGATGGTGGACAAGTTTCAACGTGCCCAGAGTCTTCCGGCGTTCGAGTTCTTGAGATTGCTCAGCCTCATGGCATCCTGCATTTTACTGGTGCCAGAGGCCAGGCTGCGGATGAGATCTCTGCAGTGGGCACTCAAGACGCAGTGGTCACAGTTCTCCGGCAGGATGTCTGATCCCGTTCAGATTCCGCCCACAGTCGCAAAGGACCTTCTGTGGTGGGCCATCAGAGGAAATCTGTTGAAAGGGGCTCCGTTTTGGTAACCGTGGCCGGAGGTGACGATCATGACGGACGCATCCCTCACGGGTTGGGGAGCTCATGCCAACAAGCTGACAGCCAGCGGTCGTTGGTCTCCGTCGGAGTCCAGACGCCACATCAATCTGTTAGAGTTGCGGGCTGTCAGGCTAGCCCTGAAGGCTTTTCTGCCATCTGTGCAGGGGAAGAATGTCCTGATTATGACGGACAATACAGTGGCCATGCACTAAGTCAACACAAAGGGGAGGGGGGAGTAGGGTCACTCCCACTGTGCATGGAGGCTATGCAGATCTGGTTCTGGGCCATCCGGCAGGAAATTTCGATCTCGGCAGCTCATCTGGCCGGAGACGAAAACGCGGCGGCGGACGCTCTGAGCAGGCAGAGCACGGTCTATCATGAGTGGGAGCTGGCTCAGGAAGTTCTGTTGGAGATCTTCGCCTTTTGGGGAACCCCATAAGTGGATCTCTTCACCACCAGTGTCAGCCGGAAGTGTGAGAGATTCTACTTGCAGGAATGTCCTCCAAGAGGTGCCTTTGGGGACGCGTTCGTAGTGGAGTGGTCCTTCTCACTGCAATACGTGTTCCCTCCAGTCCCCGTCATTCCACAAGTGTTGCGGAGTTTACGGAGGTTCGGTTCCCGGATGATCCTCATTATTCTCAGGCATGGGCCAGGAGAGCGTGGTACCCGGACCTTCTAGACATGTCCATCTGCCCTCCACGTCGTCTTCCCTACCGAGACGATCTGCTCTCACGGGAGGGGAGTCGAGTTCTCCATCCAGAGGTCAAGTCTCTCAGCCTTCATGCTTGGTATCTGAAAGGCTGAGGTATAAGGATTGGGACCTCCCTGAAGACGTGTTGCTTTCGGCCAGAAGGCCTGCAACAAAATCCCTGTACCGTTGCTGTTGGAGAAAGTTCTGCGACTGGTGCAGGGTACAGAATGTGGCTCCTTTTCAATGTTCCATTCCTTTGGTTTTGTCTTTTTTGCTCTCTTTAGCCCACAGGGGCCAGCAAGTAGGTACCATTAAAGGGGTACCTGGTGGTGCTGTCCAGATTTAAGCGCTTGCCTGAGGAATGTTCTTATTTTAAGATCCCTTTGATTTCTCAGTTTCTAAAAGTGTTAACTAATGTGTTTCCACTGTCACCTTTCCATGTGCCAGGATGGGATTTGAATTTGGTTTTAAAGTTCCTAATGGGAGCTCCGTTTGAGCCCTTACATTCTTGCCCGCTGAGACTGTTGTCCTTTAAGACTGTATTTTTAGTTGCGGTTACTTCCGCACGCAGAGTGAGTGAGTTACAGGCACTCTCCGCCAAGCCACCTTTCATGGTGTTCCATAAGGATAGGATTGTCCTTAGGGTTCGTCCTTCTTTTTTTTCGAAGGTTGTGTCGGAATTTCATTTGAGCCAGAAGGTAATTCTTCCTGCTTTTTATCCTCCTCCGCATCCTGGTAAGGAAGAGGAGAGGCTCCATAGGTTGGATCCTAGGAGAGCTTTGAGTTTCTATCTCTCACGGATGTCCCGGGTCACAGTGGACAAATAGCTCTCTGTTGGTTACGCTGGAAGACGTTTAGGTCAGGCTGTTTCCAAACAGACCTTGTCCAGATGGATCATTTTATCGATCTCTGAATGTTACCGGTTGGCGGGTAAGGACCCTCCAGTAGGCTTACGGGCTCACTCTACTAGGGGTGTGGCTGCCTTCACGGCTCTACAGAGGGGCGTTCCGATTCGCAGTATTTGCGAAGCAGCCACGTGGGCTTCTGTCCATACCTTTGTGAGACACTATTCCCTGGACTCCATCCATGGGCAAGATTTGGCCTTTGGTAAGGCAGTCCTATATTCAGCAATTTGATTGGGCATTCTAAAATTCTAAATTATTTTCCCACCTCCATCCGTTGGTACTGCTTTGGGAGTCTGTCAAAGATGTGGAATACGTCAGAGGACACAATCCCCTCGAAGAAGAAGTTACTTTCTTACCTGGTAACGTTCTTTCGATGGGATGTTCCTCAGACGTATTCCACATCGTACCCTCCCAGCCTGCCCCTCTACAGAATTTCATATGCGATTGCAGCTTACATTTCCACAAGGCTTTCTGCAGTCATACAGGCAGGTGGTTGGTGCCACACGTCTGGGGAAACAACTACAACTGAGGCTACGGGCGTCGTGCGTCCTAGATATAACATCCGGTGACGTTGACCGTCGACGGAGGTCCTCGAGGGAGCGTATCGACGTCATCTACGCAGGACGCCTACGCCAAAAAAGTTTTCCTAAGCAGCACAGCTGTGGTAATTACTGTCAAGGAAGTGGAATACGTCAGAGGAACATTCCATCAAAAGAACGTTACCAGGTAAGAAAGTGACTTGTTCTTTAACAGACTATAGTATCCTGTTTGAGTTCGTGTTAAGTCCTGCTTGAAGTTGTACATGATTTGGGACTACTTGTCTGAAAGAGATTAGTGTCTGTAAGGTAATGAAAGAACAAGTAATAACATGAATACATGCCAACAATTGCACTATTGAAACTACTAGTTTCCAGGCATCTCCCCCCATTTTCTTGAAATAACGTTTTTTTTCTTCTTCCAGTAGCATCACTGATAAGTTTTGTATAAAGTTTCACAAAGTAATGAAGTTTGTCTTTGTACCTTGCTGTCCATTTCCAGCTCCTACAACAGAATCGCCAGGCAATCCTCAACCAGTATGGCACAGGGGGTCCTGTCAACATCGGCATGAGACCTGGAATGCAACAGCCGCTTTCACCTCAGGTAACGCAGTACGGTTTCATGCCACAATCCAATGGCATCACCCACAGAGTAGTTGTTACACTCTCTCTCATTCATTGTATGCTTGCAGTATCGAATAGTGACTATGCCAAGCATATAATGTAATGGCATAAAAAGTACCTTTCAGGTAAACCACTTATCAATCTAGTTGGATTTTTGATGGAACACAATAAGCTTAGAATGTTACAGAACACATGCATCGCCATCCACTGTTTCACATGAGTTACT